>NC_090937.1:693657828-694282828 GCF_040938575.1 Ambystoma mexicanum | reverse complement strand
CTCCGCTGCTCCGAAAGGGCGTCCGACGTTGCTGCAGAACTCCGAGGGCCCGGGCCGTCTCAGTATCCGCCTTGATGGCCTGAAGGGAATCGTCCACTGTCTTCCCAAACAGGTTGTTCCCGTCGAAGGGCATGTCCAGGACTCTGGTCTGGACGTCCTGCCGGAAGTCCGTAGCTTTGAGCCATCCACGACGTCGAAGGCAAACGCCGTTGCCCAGCTGGCGGGACCCAGTGTCGGCGATGTCCGTCGCCACGGTGATGGCGTGGTCCGAGGCCACCTCACCTTCCTGCAGGATCTCCAGGGCCTCCGCCCTCTTGTCGTCCGGCAGAAAATCCAGCAGGGGAGCTATCTTGTACCAGAGCTCCCTGTCGTAGCGAGCCACGATAGCCAAGGCGTTGGCCGCTTTAATCGTCGTCGCTGCCGACGAGATGACTCTACGTCCCATAGCATCCAATTTCTTTCCCTCGCCGTCCGGCGGGGAAGTCGATGTTGAGGCCGCACCCCCCCCCGCTTTCTTCCTGGCTGCCGCAGAGACGACGGAATCCGGGGTAGGCTGCGCCCGGAGGCACAGGGGGGCCGTGTCCGGGACCCGGTACTTTTTCTCGTACCGGTCTCTTCTAGCTGGCGTCGTGGAAGGGTTCTTGAGGAGGGAAAGGCCCTCATCCCAAATGTCGTCCAACAGAGGCACTGCGAGGACCGTCTTCCTCTTGGCCTCGCGCCGCTGATAAAGGAAGCCTTCCTTTTTCTTCTCCTCAGGGCAGAGTTGGAAAAGCTCGGAAGCCCTGGAGATCATGGAGTGGAAAGATCCGATCTCGTCGGGCGGAGAAGCCCTGGCGGGAGGCGACGACGGAATATCCTCGTCGTATGCCTCGTCGTCCGTACCCGTCGCTGCCGTGTCAGTCCCCGTATCATCCCCTCGGGTGGACGGGGAGGAGGGCTGGACGGGGCGCGACGGTTGAAAAGGAGGTGGTGGATGGATCCTTCTTTTCTTGGTAGGGGGAACACCAGAAGGTCCCGGTTCTGGATCCCCCGACGGGAGAGGTTCCTCCGTCGGTAACGGTAGTCTCGTCCTTATCTCGGAGCATAAGGACTGTATGGCCAACAAAATGGCCGCCGAGTTGTCTTGCGGCGCTGGCAGAGGGGAATCCGACGGGCGAGCAGGGGCCCCGTCGGTATCCTCGACGATGTCGTCGTCGTCGTCACCTGCGTCGGGGTCCATTCCGACGGGCTGGCCTTCTTCCACGCCTAGGCCGTGGCTTAAGACCTCGATCAGCTCCTCTTCTGAGGTTGAGGCCGAATCTACGACGACGCCCTGCCCCCCCTTCTTCTTCCCCACGGAGGGTTTCACGGGGGTCCTATCGATGGGCACAAAAGAAGACTCCCTCCGAGGAGGCAGGGAGATTCTGGGCCCCGAGGTCGCCACCACTGGCGCAGCCTCCACAGGCTGAGCCAGGGCCGCCGCGACCGTTTCGATAGAGGGCTTGGTCGGATGGATCAAGGCCTTCACCACCTTAGGTGCGCTCACCGCCTTATCCTTGAGGGAGGGGGCACTGCCACGCTCCTCCTCTGTCTTAGAGCTCGACCGGGGCCTCTCCAGGAGTTTCGCCGGGTGCTCGGCCTTCCTCTTACCCGACCCAGAGCGTTGGCTTGTGGTTGATGGTGCCGGGGAGGGTGCGCCCTGCCTGGCGCCTGTAGAGCCCGACCGTTCGGCGCTCCCGGTGCCAGCGGACTCGCGGTGCTTAGCCTTATGTTGGGCCCCCGTCGCCGGGGCGCCCTCAAAGGTCTTAGAAGACCGCTCGGATTTCTTCTTCTTCTCGCCAGACGGGCTCTTACCCTCCAGCCAGTTGGCGAGACGTTGATGGCGGTCCTTCATGGTCCGTTCCGACATGTTGCCGCAAAACGCACAGTCCTTCTCCACGTGCGTCTTGTCCTCATGAAGGCAGTAAAGGCAGAAAGAGTGTTCGTCCTCCTTAAAGACGTTCTGCAGCTGGCATCCAGGGCAGACCCTGAACAGCTTTCCGGGCGTCGAGCTTCCCTTCTCCTGGGCCATCTCCGAGACCGGGCCTGAGAAGCTTCTGGAGTTCTCCGAAGTGTAGCTCGACGAAATCTTCACCCTTGAGGGGCGCAGACGAATCCGACACGGGTCCCCGTTGATCGGATGTAGGATCGGTGGAGCTTGAGGCTCTTTTGACCGAAAGAATCGAAGTTTTTGTGAAAAAAGCGCGAAAAATAGCACTAACGCTCGAGAGCAATAGCACGAGGATCCCAACACATGAACGTGCGGTAAAAATCTGAAGATGGCTGCCAGAGGCGGTGCTTAGGTAGAGGGCAGTCATTGGCTGTGGTCAGTATGACGCAGAGACCAGTGATTGGTTATTACTACGAAAGACAGATCAGAAACGAAACTGATACTGGTTTTTTTTCTTTACCGAGGATTCCCAGCCTGACGACGGGGAATATTCATGAGCATGTGAATCCATGCCAGACCCCATGCTGGAGAAAATATGATTCCCTGGTCAGTGAATGATTTTGTCATATTCAGTTTGCTCTACAAATCTCTCCCCAGTATATTTACTGGTGTCTTGCGAGAGTACAATAATGGCATGGAAAGATTGTGTTCGCCTATAGTAATCAGTAAGTCATCAGTGAAAGGTACTGTACTTATCACCCCAGAAAAACCTAGTGCATTCATAGCAATGCCTGACTTTGGGTACCTTCCCTACCTAACACAAGACCTGGTTGCACCTGTATCTTCAAGGAAGGAAAATGTTTATCACCTATGGTTACTCCGACTCTCAGTTCCTCTTGTGGGTCTGGTGTAACTGATAGGATGGAACACATCAAGTATTTCTTTGGGCTTTCCTATTGCGGGTATAAGCTCATCCCTGTGCCGGTGAAAGGGTTCCCTCTCACCACACTCACACCCCCTATTCTGGGCATAGGCGTCTGAGGCACTATGTTTGTGTTCCATGAAGTCATTTTATTATGTTGTATGGATGCTTGCGGTTGCATTGGCACCTGTTGTGTCTACATGGGGGCTTGTTGTGTTTGCACTGGTGCTTGTTGCATTTACATTGGCCTTCCCTGTTGTGCAGGTTGCATTTGTGGTGCTTGATACTGTGTGTGATCTTGGACATAATATTCAGATGGTTCTGCGATATACGATGGGGGATATGCTGTCCCCTCCCTTTGATATTGCCAATTCTGCTACATCCCTCCCTTGCTTCTACACACTCAGGAAATGTCTCAGATTTCTCCACATGCCCATCACTGTGGGTCTGTCCTTCAAACCTATGTTGTCCCCCATTAAATCCTCCTCCCTGTGGAGCCTGAAATCCGAACCCTCTGCTTCTGGCAGCAACCCCTCTAACTCGCAGGAAATAATTATATTCTCCCCTTCCTGAAAAGTTTCTACTAGCTATTGGCTGTACCTGCTGTGCATCCTGTGTAATCACCCCCTATCCACTTGTTAACACTGCTTCAACTGAAAACCTTGCTAATTTCATCTGAACTAGTTTTGCTTCCTTCATCTTTCTTTCCTCAAGTTTCTTTCTAGCTTTCTCTTGTTTCAACCGACAATGGTGAACTATAGTCAACTGAATCTCTGGCCATGGTCTCGCTTTGCAAGGATGGTATGGTATCAACAGTAAGACAGACACAAGTGACCACAGTTCAAGGGTGTTTATTGAGCTTCAAAAGGGGTTGGAGAAACGCCTTTCTAATCCTAAACGTACAGATGGGAGCAAGCTACGACCATCAAATAATAATAACACAGTCCTTGTGGTGTCTTTTCAAAATAAAAGGGCCTATACTAATAAACCTATTGCAATCCTTACCTCTAAATACAAACAGAGTGGGAAACAGTGTTATGAAAAAGAAAGAAGTGTTCAAAAATTGATATGTCAAGATGTTCAGGCCGTTGGCCTCCCTTCCCCACGTTTTCAGCACGGGACAAGGCAGTACACTTGAGCTTAGCACAGTCTCTTGCTTCTCTAGCATGAAGATACAGTTCAATCATTAGCATCAGGGCCTGCCGTTCCCAAGTTTCTTTGCATCTCAAAGTCTCTTCTTTCAGAAGGCCTGATGCGACAAACAATACATTCTTTTGCTCTTAGGCTTTCACAAATACTCAATTTCTCAGGCGATTCACTATTCACCTCAGATCCCCCTCAGTCAGGCTCAGATCCACTTTAGCACAATGTTCCTAGGATATTCACAATTCACCTCAGATCCTCCTCTGACAGGCTCAGGTCCACTTTAACACAATATTCGTAGGATTTCTACTTATCCAATTTCTTGGGTGTTTCACTGTTCACCCCGGATTCCCCCTGTCGGGCTCAGATCCTCTTCAACACACTGTTATTTTAACCAAAAGCTCTCAGTTGATCTCCATCCCCTACGCACCACCTTCATTCACGTTGTCATCAACTTTCTTTATGTAATTAACATCGAAGACTTTCGACTGTGCACAGGATTTTACTTTACCCGTTGCAGGATCACTTCGATTTCACAATTCCTTTTTACTCTTTCGCTTTTGTCACCTTTTAGTTGGATACTTTACATAGGGCCTCTTACACGGTACGCAGTAAAAAACGGCATTTACCGGCATGGCGCTATTAACGTGTCCGCCTTGGCAAGAGGCTGCTAATTGCGTACTATTACGAGTACGCGGACACGAGCATAGCGCCATGCCGGTAATGACCCTACCGCCATGCCGCTAAAGACCCCAAAAAAACCCTTAGCGGCACCGACGAAAGCGCTGATAACACTTCCGACCTCCTGCACCACGCAAATAGCGGTCACCGCTATTAGCGGTCACCGTTAAATAGCGGAGCCGGAAATAGCGTCATCGCACAGGAACGGGAAAGAGCACTGCGGCCATCTTTAAAAACACAATCCATTGCCATCCTCTGTCCCAGGACCTGTTTCCACACTAGTGCCATCCCAAAGCCTCAAGGATCCCCTCACCATGCCAATGATCATAAAAACCACAGACCGCCAGCGTAAAGAGAAATTTACGAATGAGGAACTGATAATGCTGACAGAGACCCTTGCAGCAAATTCTGATATCGTATTTGCCAATGACATGCAGCGGGAAACCCTGATCCAGAAAAAGGCCATCTGGGCAGGGTCGCCCTGAAAGTCAGTGCGGTGGGCACCACCACCCACACCATTAGGGAGTGCAGGAAGCGGTGGGACGATCTCCGCCTCCGGGTCTGCAGCATACTGTTTGCGAACCGCAAGCTGGCCATGGCCACAGGAGGTGGCGCTGATTCACCAATTAAACTCAAGGAGTGGGAGGAGACTTGCACCAGCACGATTGGCGTTGAATCCATCGAGGGAGTCGGGAGCATGGAGCATGGTGTGGCCACAACATCAGATGGAGGTGAGTGTACACATGAAACAATGCACTGTGAATTGTGAGGCACCCCCCAAATGTGAGCCCAGATTCACCTCATGGATGCGGCCACAAACATACATGCACACAACCCTGCCCATGTGAGTGTCACACCCCAACACACACACATGCACGCATCACCCCAGACAAGTGCCACACAGACCCATGCATGGATCACCCACTCAACAGCCCCATGACCTGAATGCCCACTAATGAAGTCCCAATGCACAGAACAGCATGATGAACTGAATCTGCAAGAAGCACGTTGAACCATCACCAATGCCATCCCCTTCTTTGTCCCCCACAGGCTCACATACTGACAGCGAAGAACCTGCCACAGCGAATCAGGCTCCCCCTGCCAAGAAAAAACCCAGGGCACAGGAGACAGGGGACACCCCCACCACATCAAGGGGCACATGGAGGAGTGAGCACCTGCAGAGGGGCAAACATTGCAAGAGCGCCACTGCACCAATACCGCAATCTACGCCAGCAACAATTGCCACACCCACTGATGTGAACCCCCAACACAGGTTACACCCACAGAGGGCCCACCCTCCGCTGCCACAAGTTCAACTGGTGAGGCAGCAGCCACAGCGCCGCTGTCAGATGTGGAGGACCCCAGTGAGTTCACCATGCAAATGCACACCTCCAGCCCCCCAGGAAGCCCAGAAGCAACTCCACAGCCAACACCAGGATCCAGTATCCATGGCCAGTCTGGCGAGGAGAACACGGGAGGGTGCTGGAGCTCACCGGTGGCCTCACCTGATGGCCGGGACATAGAGGAAGGTGCAGCAGCCGCACCATGAGCTGGCCACAGTGGCCATGACCTGGCCACCATCAGGCAGCGCCAGGAGGACATTACAGTGCTGGTTGGGCAGCATTTGGAAGAGGCTGCCTGTCTCAGGGGGGAGGTCACAGAGACTGCTAGGCACTCGAGGCTGGCTATGGAAGCCTGTACCAACAGGCTGTGCGAGGAGATTGGCCAACTGAGGCAGGTCCTCACGCGCATAGCGGAAGCGATGGACAGCCACCTCATCATCTGCGAGTTCAAGGCAGACAAGCCCCCTCCGCCGCTCCATGCGCACCACGAGGCACACACCCTCCCAACCTCCTAATGGTGGTGGCGGCAATGGGAATTAGGGAAAGCAGGGTCTAGCTGGGACGTGTGCAGCAGGACACCAACATTGTGCAAGCCACACATGGGGTTGTTGTGGGGGGAGGGGGAGAGGGTGTTTTGGGAGTGTTGTAGGGGGAGGTGGAGGGGGGAAAGGGTGTTTTGGGAGTGTTGTGGGGGAGGGGGAGGGGGGAAAGGGTGTTTTGGGAGTGTTGTGGGGGGAGGGGGAAAGGGTGTTTTGGGAGTGTTGTGGGGGGAGAGGGGAGAGGGGGAAAGGGTGTTTTGGGAGTGTTGTGGGGGGAGGGGGAAGGGTGTTTCGGGAGTATTGTGGGGGGTGGGGTGGGGGAAAGTGTGGTGGGATAGTTGGGGACATGCACTTTTTCATCTCATTATACCTTAATACACTGGTGACTAGTTAAAACAAAGGCTTGGACTTCGTCATTGTGTATGTGTACTTTATTGGGGACAGGGTCCATTGTGCGCTTCACCACAGACACCAGTGCACTAATACCCATATCCATCCTACAAAGTTGAACCATGAGTCTCAGAAAATTTGGTTGATCAGATGCTGTCGCACATCGCGTCCCTCCTGGGCATCGCCTCTTGCATGACCACAATCCCCGTCCCCTCTGTCCTCATCACCATCATCATCCTCATCAGGTGGCTGCATTTCAACGTCAAGGGGCAGTAGCACATTCCGTCTGATACACACATCGTGCAGCATGACACATGCCATGGTGATCTTGGCCACCTTCTCATGGCCGTACAGGAGAGCCCCACCCGAACTGCTTATGCACCGGAACCGTGTCTTCAAAAGGCCAAATGTCTGCTCAATCACGACGCTGGTACGGGTATGTGCACGATTGTAGTCCTCTTCGAGCCTGTTCTGTGGGTTCCGTACAGGGGTAAGGAGCCACCTCTTCAGGGGATAGCCAGCATCACCTGTATGGGTGGAAGAATGGAGACCTGTTACTGTTCACCTCAAGTGCGGCCTGTACATATCGCACTAATCGACTTTGCATTGTGATTGACATCCACGATTCCCATCATGCATGCAGACGATCTGTGTGACTGCAATGTGCAAAGGTGAGCTTGTCCCTGCAAGTGGACATGCCCCATGCTGTGCAGCTTCAAATTGCATGTGGGTTCTTCTCAAGTACATTGTGGCCTTCCCTGATGGACATTGGCGTACATCTGGATGTCCATTTGTCCTACAGACGACAGTCAACACCCAGTTGGAGTATGTATCTCCCCCCCCCAATCACACCCAGTTGGAGTATGTATCTCTCCCCCCCCAATCACACCCAGTTGGAGTATTTATCTCCCGGTTCTACGTGATTTCGCCGAATGAAATGTCATCGTGGGACATTTCATCGCCGAAATCTCATCGACAGAAACCCTGTATTTTTATTTTTTTATTTCTGGGGGGTTCCCACCCCCAGACCCTCCCTACTTTAATAATCATACCCCAACCCGCACAAAACACCCCACAAAAAATATATTTTTTAAAAAAAGCGTTTCTGGCGATGAGAATTTCGGCGATGAAATGTCCCACGATGACATTTCATTCGGCGAAATGCGTGTATACCGTATCTCCCCCCCCCCCCAATCACACCCAGTTGGAGTATGTATCTCTCCCCCCCCCAATCACACCCAGTTGGAGTATGTATCTCTCCCCCCCAATCACACTGCCATGTGCTTGCCCTGCTACTCACCAAGTAGCCACGAACGTTGTCCGGCTTGTCGCTCCATGTAGCGTGGTATGGTTGAGTTCTGCAGGACCATTGAATCATGGGTTGATCCGGGATATCGGGCACAACAATGTGTGATTATCTTGTTTGCGTCACATACCATTTGGACATTGATAGAGTGGAATTGCTTTCTGTTTCGGTAGACTACTTAATTGTGATGTGGGACCACCAATTCCACATGGGTACAGGCCCCGATGCAACTTGGGATGCCTGCCAGTGAATAGAAGCCAACTTTGGTGTTTGCGATCTCCTGGGCAGTCCGTGGCAGGGATATGTGTTCACGTGCATGCTTCAGGAGGGCATCGAGAACCTGGTTCAGCGTGCGTGAGAATGCTGGCTGTGAGATGCCATGCATCTGCCCTACTGTATGCTGGTAGGTGCCTGTGGCCAGGAAGTGGAGCACAGTCACCACCTTCAGTAGAGGGGGGATGGCAGTTCTGATGTCCATGAGGCTCACAATGTCGTCAAGTATCATGTCCACGATGCTGGTGATGGTATCCCGGTCCAGACGGTACAGGGTGTGTATCTGCTCAGGGGTTAGGTTAAATGGACTGGCTCGGATCCTGGGGATTGGTGGCTGCCTCTGTGGTATTACTAGGTGCCCTGGTGGTGCTTGCTGTGCCTGTCTTGCCCTCCTCCTCTTCCTCCTCCTCCTCCTCCTCCTCCTCCTGCGTGCTGCCTGTTGATGTTGGTGCTGCACTGCAATCATGTCCTCCAGCCCATGTAATGCTGCTAGTATTGGAACCATCTTGGTGTGGGAAGGGGTGTGTGAATGGGTGTGCTGTGCTCCCTTTGTGCTGTCACAGTCTCCATTGCCTCCACCTGTGCTGATTGTATCCACCTGTGGCAGGTGGGAACACTGCTCAGTTCTCTTAACGGGTGGTTCGCGATCCCGGTATTAGCGCCATGCCGGTAAGGAGTTTTTGGGGCTTTACCATGCCGCTATTAGCACCTCTGATTGGCTTGTGATGGTGTGCTATTAGCGCCATGCCGCTATTTACAGGATGAAGGGTCGTGCGCCCGCGGACTAGCCGCTATTAGTGGCACCGTACTTAGCGGTGCCGCTAATAGCGATTATCCGGGTCGTAATTGGCATGGGTATTTAACTATACCGGTATTCCCTTACCGTTAACGTTAATCCCTTACCGCACAACGTGTAATGAGGCCCAATAGACTTTTGAATAAGCACACACATGGGCCCTCATTACAACACCGGCAGTAACCAATGGCGCTATTAGAACCATGGTTGCTGCCGGTATTGTAACGAGTCCGCCATGGTGCAATGGGGAATTACCAATCCAGTCCAAGGTTGGCGGGGCGGTAATTCCCCATGCACCATTGGCCCTTCCCCATTTTTGCCCCATAGGGCTCAATGGGAATGGGGAAGGCAGTAATTACGGTACCGCAAATTGCGGTACCGTAATTACCTTCAAGGTCCCTTTGCGGGTACCTACTTTAACGGCTGGTCCAGACCAGCCATTAAGGTCGGGAGCCGCAAAGGGACCTCGTAATTAGGCGCTAAGGGGTTAACGGCGCTGCAGCCTTTTACGGCGCCATTAACCCATTAGCGCCAGGGTCGCAATGAGGCCCATGGAGCCGGACCACTCTGTCTAACGTATCGTATCTTGGCTTCAAAGTTCAATCACTCATCTCTTGTTCAATTTTGCTTGTGTAGATTACCACATATGCTTCATACACTATTCGCTCCAGCTTTCACTATACAATGTCGCTGCTTGCAACATTGGCTTAGACACAGACTGGTTTGGTATCAGTCTCCCCAACTCACCGGCTGTGCTGACTTCACTGGCGCTGCTTTGTTGTAGGAGCCAAGGACAGTACCAGAGCGGGAAGCAATTTTCCCCGCCTTGACTATCGACACAGGAGAGCCCCGGGTACCTTCAACACACAATGCAGGATTCTTCAGCCCCGATTCCTGGTCTTATGTTTCCCATAGTTGAAGTTTCATGAAAGTAACGGTCTCTCGTTGAAAAGGTAAATGGCACTTCCCTCCTTGCGATCATCTTAGTTCTTGCCATCTTTCGCCTTGCATTAAACTGCCATCTTGGAACTACTGCTTCCTTGTGTGCTTTGCCTTGCTCAGAGTGTGCTCTCGTGCTCCGCCTTTTATCTGTGTGGGGAATTGTAATGGAAGTCAAGTGTGTGTAATGGTCAGTAATTGCCTGACCCTGCCTGTCCATTGTATTGGGACATGTCAGGTTTACGGCTCCAGTGTTAGTCCGTTTTCTCTCTGTCTGTGAGAAAGTGTTTGTGTCGGGAATGGGGGTTGGGGTTTACAGGGAAGGGGATATCGCATTTCGCCATCCGGTGTCCCACTCCACAAACACCCCTCATCCAGGTGATCCTCCCGCACTGGTCGACCCCCAGGAACTGGATCCAAAAGCGATGGCTGTGTCCGGGCCACCTGGAAGACAGATCCCCAGGGACTATCGGATGAGGCATCATCAGGTTTCTCACAGCTTCCATTCCCACTATCTTTCTCAAATAATGATCTCTGCTCTGGCAGCCCCAGGCACAATATGTTCCGAGCCGCCATTTCCCTTGAGTCTCTGAATATAAGCAACCGGGTCTTCGTCATAACGCATTTTGCGTGTCATGAAGTCTCAGTGAAAAGGTACATTGTTTGGAGCTAAAAGGCGAATAAATGGCAAGAGTGAAAGTAAAATAGTGAACGTTGAGTCAAAGTGGCCCTGTGGTGGTCTGAAAGAAAACCACGCACATTCGAAAGACTTCCACATCTGAAAGGGGTCAAAGCCTGATTGAGGGAGACCCAGAGTATACTAAGCTTGGGGAAGGGAACCCCACTTGCAACTTTTGTTAAACTTTATCGTGAAGGGTCTGAGCCCGGCAGAGGGGGACCTATGAGAACTCTCTGATGAAAGGTCTGAGCCCGGCAGAAGGGGATCTTTGTGAACGTTTTGGTTGAAACATACATTATTAAGTCAGAGAAAGAGATTTTAACTTGGAAGGCCAGGTGAGCCTCGATCGACGGTTTTGAACTGTGTACTGTGTTGGGAACCAATCCAGAAGGTGTCATCCTGCCTACAAGGATCACCTTACCCTGTGAGGTCTGAAGTGGGGAGGAGAGCTGGTTCATCTACATTATCATTTGAATACTGACAGGGGAAACAGAGTGGCAAAGGGAAGGAGAGATGGAGCAAAAACGTGGAGTGGCTTTCAAGCAGGTAGTGCCAGGCAGCAACAGTAGGCCCGAGAGGCAGAGAAGTGATGCTGGTAGAGTGATTTATAATGTAACTGGCTGGCATCTGTAGCACTTCTTAACAGTTTTAATGTCCAAGTATAATGAAGATGAAGCTGGGTACTACTCATCGACAATTTCTTTGTCACTAATGTTTCTGAACACAGTTTAAATTTTATGCACAAATTGGATAGTTGTCTGATACTTTTTTACTCTCTTGCGAATGAGGAATCTAATTTTTACTCTCTTGAAATTGGATTTACTCTCTAATTCCCAAAATGGGGAGTAAAATACTCTCATGCCAAATATTCTATCTGGAGCATTGGCTGCGCGTACTCTGCAGTTCTTTTGATTTTCACCCCTTGGGTGACTTCTGCTGGCGGGCTTCTCCCCTTGGCAGCACATGCACCTTGGATGGTTTGGGCTTCCTCTGCTGCGCCCCATGCATGTATCCGAACTGCTTCTTCCTCTGATTCAACTTCATCACAACACGACCACAAACTCTCCAGCTGGCTCTTTTCGTGGGTTTTAAATATCCCGCTCAGGTGTTCTAATTGGTAATGAGTAGACTGCACCTTTGGATACTCACACCTCTGCATTCCTCTTCTTTGTCCCAGTACTTCTGATTTTCTGGGAATTGTAGTTCTTAAAAGAATGAGTAATATTAAATTGTTTTCTTTTATTTTCAATTACATTAGATTTTTCTATAGACTGAGAGTTACCAGAGCGAGAGGGTTTGTGATATAGAGACTGCAATTTCACATTAGAGGCAGAGGTTCTCTTTAGGATAGACTCATGAAATTCAAATGGTTTTCTCTTTAATTCCTGAGCCTCTAAGGTAACAACTTGACTCTGTTTAACTGGTTCTTAATAACAGATTTCTGGAACCTTGATGAAGAAGGATTGGAGCATTGCTAGTATGCCATCAAACATCTGGGAATGATTTCCTCCCCATCTGCAGACGATGAATGCTGCGTTTTCCCTAGTGGAGTCACCACTTCCCCTAAATAGCCGTCTCTTCCCCTTGTGGTCCTTTCCTCTGATACCACCCCTAGTGTTAGGATCAGTTAGCGGCTGCCTTCCCCAGGCCACATGGGAGGACACTTTAAGCTGGGATTTGGTGATAACTCCACAGGACTCATCACATAAGCAATCAAGATGACCGCTTAATCCAGACCTCAGCTGTGATACAATGGTTTAACAACCCCATCCTTGGCCTGTAGTCATGATATGCTGCTACCAGAACTTTGCAAGCGGGTCCTGAAAGCCGAGTACCTAGAGAGAGGCAGTGGAACTGGTGCACCAGCCTCTGATGTGCTGTCCCAGTTTGTGAGACATATGCTGTACTGACAGAAGGCAACACGTGTAGCTGAGTCCTCCGATATGCAGAACCGTACCTGGCTGTAGGAAGGTAGAAAGTCCTTGCCATAGCATGGTCAGCTGAAGTGGAGCCAGACTAGTTGCCTGGACATGTGCTCGACACTAAGCTCCCCCTATGAGGTCTGACCGTGGCCCAGAGAGTGGTGGGTGAAACTGTCTATGCTGCCGCTGGCAAGTTGCTGGACCTAGCCTCTTGGCTCCAGGTGACTGACTAGAGATGTGACACAGGGAGGGAATGTCCCGGGTTGCCTACTTCTAGCAGTGGTATGTCTCCAGGGCATGCTCATGACTCACTGGTGGATGGAGCGATTACCTCTACTACACCAGAGTGGCAACCCACAGGAGTGGCTCGGCCGACAACTGAAGGCAGTGACGTCTCTGGAATTGCGCGTGTGGACTTGGAGGGAACACAACACAACTGCTCTGGATCAGTCTCCAAAATGACTGGCTAAGGGGCCCACCATGAGAGTTTGCACCTGTGAGAGGGCCACCCGAATTTCAGCTCTGGCCTCAATAGGATACAGGAGGATCGTCTTGAGGGTTTTGGTGAAGCGGGGACACAGCACTGCCTCGTTTGACTATTTCTTTTCACTCACGTTGGCTACAAGGCTGCAGAATTACTAGTTCTACCTTGCACAGCTGATCTCGCTAAACATTCCACAGGGTGTGCCACAGAGCAGCAAAATTTCCCAGGGCAGTCGAAACTGGATAAGCTTGCGTTGGCCAAAATATGGCTCGACAGCAGTGGCGAGGTGAACCCCACTAGGCACAACATGGCTACACTGTTGGAGCAACCCGAGGTGGGCATGGGTCCCCCTCATCCTGGAGATGAACAATACAGTTCAGGCCCTCAACCAGAAGATGGATTCTCTCACAAATAAGGTGGAGGCCTCTCAGCATAAAATACTCCAGCTTTGTGGGTGGATGTCCGAGACAG
This sequence comes from Ambystoma mexicanum, assembly GCF_040938575.1. NCBI lineage: Eukaryota > Metazoa > Chordata > Amphibia > Caudata > Ambystomatidae > Ambystoma > Ambystoma mexicanum. Next base: position 694,269,031 of record NC_090937.1, on the reverse strand, counting down.
AGTAGTGAATTGGAGAGAAGCAAGGTGGGGGCCTAGACGTGAATGTGAGATGGCCGGCATCAAACTGGACTTGACCAGAGCAGTGGCCAAATTTGTGGATTTAGTGTCCAGAACGAGGCTGACAAATATCAGTATCTTCATGGATGCAGGAAACATCAGTGATCTCTGGAGATATTTCTGGAAAGAAATTGATTGAAATACTGGCCCATTTGATGCTGCCCGACCATTTCCTCCCGAAGGAGTCCCTCATTCACCTAGCCTGTGCCCTGCTCCTGGCTTTCCACTGAGACCCCCATCACAGCCTTAATTTTTAAACATAGAGATAGAGATTTGATTCTCAGGGTGGCTTTCGAAAAGGCAGCCCTGAAGCTTGGCAACACATACATATCCATCTTCCTGGACTTTATCCCATCTGTACAGGCTGCAAGAAAAACCTTTCAGGTCAAGCAGAAATACCAAATGCTATTGCTGTCTAAGCTCATAATCCATCACAATGGCGAAGCTGGGTTCTTCACCGATCCAAGTGATGTGGCTGCCCGTCTTGATGCTAATGTTACAGCGATGGCGAGCACTCAAGGCCCCTCCTCACCTTGTTGACAACTTGCTCTACTTGATGTTTACCAGGTATTCCACGTGTGGGTAGCAGGTTATAACTGTTTTGAATCAGTCACTTTCCATTCTATAATAATGTGTCAGTTGGTGGCATAGGTTGCGGCCACTCCCCCCGAATAGTCAGTTCAGAAGTGTTTTGCTTTATCCTTAAATTAAATTTTGTGTACTCCATGTCACAAGGCGCATTAATGTGCTGTGACCTTTTTCCTGGGTGTTTGCTAATTGGGGAATTATTAAGGTTGGGCGGACTTACACTGAAAGGTGAGGCTATGCCACTGTGGGAGATAGGTCGGAAGAATGTTGTTGGGAGAACAAAGCATGTTGAATACAACATATATATATGATATAAGGATTAAGGTAGGCCTATACAAGATGATAAACAGCATGATCAGAAATGCAAGACTCATACAAATCCTCTGTAAAATGTTAAACTGGAGGGCCGATATAGTGTCAAACTCTTTCTTTAAACTCAGCTGGTGGTGGACATCTATACCCCAATATCGTAAAATAAGGGGATATGCAAGTGAGCATGTTAGTATGTAAATCTCCTCTGCTACCTGAAATGTGCGAGGCCTAAATAACCTGATAACGTCAGAGCACTCTACTACCTGAAAAGCCACAATGACAGTGTAGTGATGCTACTGGAAACACACTTGTCAAAAAGCAAGATGTAGCACATTTAGCCAGCAGTGGGGCAAATACATTAAAGTAGTTTTACTCATATTCGTTTCAGGTGAGGGGAGTAACGCTCCCAGTGCACCACAGTCTTGACTTAATCCTTGTTTTTGTGGGTGTATGGATGGGTAAGCAGTTAGACTTGCTAAATGTTTATAGCCCTAAACTTGACACGCCATTCTTTTTTTATATTAGGTGCTGGGAAGACTGCACCCGGTTCTATGCCATTTCATGATACTGGGAGGTGATTATAACATGATTACAGATCTTGATCTTGATCGATCCTCTACAAAACCCAGGTCATTGGGGCCAGCTGAAGCTGTGCTGGCGCTTTGTGAGGAAGGGGAGCTGAAGGGTGCATGGAGCTGTCTGCATGACTCTCCTAGGGACTACTCTACTGTGTACATGGCTCCCACTCACAACTAGATGGCTTGCTAATATCTGGATGGGCTGTGCCATCGTTAAGGAATGTGGAAAAGAGTGGTTGTTCCCAAAAGGTTTGGGAACTCCCGTCCCCTGCACACTGTCGAATATCTGTAAATACAGATCAATAACTAAAGGGAGTTTTTGGTCTGTATTTACAGATATTCGACAGTGTGCAGGGGACGGGAGTTCCCAAACCTTTTGGGAACAACCACTCTTTTCCATATACGTATCCAACCTAGATGCCAAGGTTGAGCCTTTCTCCCCCCGCACCTCAAATTTATTTTCAAAACCTTGACTTTTATTGTTTACCTAACTGTAAAACATCTTACATAGGTGTGCCTCCAGGTTCTATACACCTCTCTTATCGTTAAGGAATGTGCCATACTCCTGAGAACATTCCCCGGTTCTCATGACACTAACGTGGTGTGGTAGTCCCCGCACGGGACACAGATGGAGGTTTAACGCTGAGGCTCTGACAGATTCAGAGGGAGACTGAGGGCTGAATCCAAATGATTCCTAGGAATGAATGTAGGATCTGTTGAGAGCGTGGGGACTCCATGGGAGACCCTCAAGCCTTACATGCCTTACATGCTGGGAATATGCATTTCCATGGAAGCAGGGGTAATGAAGCCCCTCAGGGGATTCCTCACAATGATCTAAAAGGAATCAAAAGCACTTGAGCTAGATTTTCGATATTGAAGAGCAAATGTTTCTAGGTGATATTAAAACCAAGTTAGCAAATTATGAAAAACGGCGAATGAAAAAAGTACAATTCCTGGGTGAGTGGGCAATGGCATGCAGTTAAGGAGAGAGGGGGTGGTCCAGGAAAAACACTTTCCCCTGTAATTTGCACAGAGACCAGAACTCATGGATAGACGCGAGAACCTCAGAAGAAATTGCATTCTTCTTCTCAGAGTTCTACCCTAAACTATAGACCAGCGGTCACTGGGTCCCCCAGAAAACCTGCCAAACTACTTTAACAGTTAAGAAGGTCACTGTGGGTATAACTAACCATGCAAGTGGGAAGGCACCAGGGCCGGATGGCTTTTTAACAGAATTTTATAAAGCATATAGTGACATTGTTGCTCCATAATTAGTGGAGGTTTATTCTGAAGTACTGCCAACATCACTTGAGACTTCTATTGTTTTTCCAAAGCCTGGAAAGGGACAAGGTGTTCATCTGCCATACAGGCCGTTATCGTTTTTGTACTATGATAGTAAGATAATGTAAAAACTACTGGCCAGACATCTCGGGTTGATAATGGATAGCCTGGTGCTGCCCGAACAGGCCTTTGCCACTGTTTCCAGTTTAGACCCTAGGGTACAGACCATAGCCATGTTCTTGGATACAGAGAGGGCATTCAGCTCTCTAAAAGGGTCTTTTCTGTTCACTGTTCTACACAGGAGGTGGGATGGGAGTGTGTTTTTGTTTCTAGTTGAATTGTTCAATACTGCACCAGGGTTCAGGTCAATGGGTATTCCACTGAGCCTTTTAAGCTAGAGCATTGAAAACGACAAGGATGTCTACTATCCCCCTTGTCCCTGTTCTCTTAGGGTGAAGCATAGTCATAAGAGAATTCAAATATACATTCAGAAGATAATGGCGTTGTTATTCATGGATGATCTACTGATTTATGCCATGAACCTGCAGGAGAACATGGGCCTGATCATTCACACAGTAAACATGTGTCCAGGCTTGCACATCAATTGGTCCTAATCTGAGCTGCTACCATTGACCCCTGTTAAAAGGAGGGTGGGTGAGCGATGAGGATTCCAGTGGTGCCCGGAGGGCATCTACTATCATGGGATACGGGTTGCAAGGCAACCCTCTAGGCTATTAAAGGATTACTACGTAGACTTCAGGGGTGCCCAACTGATTTTGCCAGAGGGCCGAATGTACCCTACATGCTGCCTATAGTGGGCCGAAAAGTAAATGCGGGGGGAGCGGTAGGCGGGGGAGTGGCAGGAGTGTTTTTCTACCCTCAATTTTTATTAAAACACATGGAAAAAGAATACATATTTAGGTGTGCTGGTCTTTATTTGTATTTCAAACATACATTTTGTACTCCAGATTTTCCATTGTTATAATTCATTTCTTTCATAAGGATATATTGGCAATAGTGGACCAAGTAGACACATCATTCAGGAGAAAAAACACTGCGCACGCATTATGCCGCTTTAGATTTGCAAGGCACACACTCGTTATTTTGGACTGCAATTTGGACTGCTATACTTTGCTGTTTGAGTTGGCCATACTCTTGCAACTATGGCCTTCGTTAAGTCAGGTTACCACAAAAGGCAAAGGAGGTAAATCTCTCAACTTTGCCTAATTTAGCTAACACTATCCCCAATGGCTCCCACCTACCAACCAAACACTATCCCCCATGGCCACAATCCCACAACTAAAACGATGCCCCATGGCCTGTCCCCCCTCACATAGACGGTGAGCTAAATAGCATTGGCATCAACAAATGAAACTGTCTGCATCTCGGTTTCACAACTAACCAAAGTCTGTGATCCTGGCCAAATCATGCAATCGCACTGTACCTTATCTGCAGTGATTCACTTCATCGCTTATGTTAACATATCATGATGTTATAAAAAAAAAATTCTAATGACTATAGAGTTGCTGCATATATAATAAGAATGAAATTTAAATATTTTGCAACACAAAGTTATTTGCCACTTTGCTTACTTATGGCGACCTATTCTAAAGTCACTTCCATGCTGCCACCAAGTACCAAAGACTGATGATGTTCCTTGCAACGTCCTTTTCTGTGAGGTCACTTCTGTTGGTGCAATCCGTATGCAAGTGTAGGTGGTAAAATGCCATCTGCCACTAATGTTACCTAAAAAAAAGTTGATGGGAGGGGAAGCTGCTTAAATGAGGCCGTATGTATGGAATTGTGCGCACTGCATTTGGGCGAGGGGGAAAAGTAGCAGGACTTTTTTTGCGCCTCACCTGACCCACTGTTCCAATGCTGGATACTGTTGAGCTCAACCTTCATGGGTTACCTCGCACTAAGCCAGCGCGCCAAATGATACGCAGGAGCCGGAGGTGCACATAACCTTCTTTATTAACTGACTGGCGGCAACTGCCGCAAACCTGTCCCCGTCCCTCCCCTTCCTCTGACGTCACGTCCGGGACGTCGTGTCCTAGGGCCGCAACGGCGGGCCGCCCACACAACGATGTGGGCTATGTGACATCTCCCCCCTTTTTAGCGTGCGAGTCCTGTAGGTTTTCTCACCCCATCTCCTCTATGAGTCGGGTTGGCTTCATGCGGCTCCTCTGGGGGCGCCTCGACCTGCTCGGGGTTAGTCTTTCCTTAGCGGGCAGTGGGGTGCTTGCTTCACCACCTGACTCTTCCCTGTCTCCTTGATATACTTCTTCTTGTGGTCTGTCATTTTCGCTGTCTCTGTCCATCGTCCACTGACCTCCTGGGGCCGGCGTGACGCGTTTAAAATGCGAGCTGTTTCTGGTCACTAACGAACAGTCATTTCTTTGTGAAGTGACCATGGTGCCTTCCTTGTGGGTTATGATGAGGGGTGGTGGATGCGAAGGTGGCTGCTTCCTTTTGATTTTTTGGTTGTCGGAGCCACACTTCGTCACCTGGCTGCATTATGCTTTCGCGGGCTCTTCTTTTCCTGTCTGTGACTTCCTTTGACATTGCTTTCCTCGCAGTGTCGTTTGCTTTCACCATTTATTCCAGCGGCGTTGGTTCTTGTGGCCTTGGATCTTCCGGCAGTCTCATGGTGATCGGCATCTGGAATAGCAGGTCTGCTGGGCATACTCCCGTCGTGCTGTGTGGCGTGTGTCGGTATTCCCTGAGTAGCTGGTTGAGGGCCTGCTCAAAGGGCTTGTTTTGCACATGTGCAATTTGTAGGGTTCTCTTGATATTGGCCATAAACCTTTCGACCATGCCATTGGCCTGGGGCCACCGGGGGGTTATTCGTCGATGTTGGAACCCCATGTATTTTGCAAACTTCTGGAAGTCATGGCTTATGAATGTGGGACCATTGTCTGACTTTATGACCTTGGGGATGCCATAGGCTGAGAGCATTCTGTCAAGTGCTGGGATGACACTTGATGTCGCACTGCTTTCCACTCTCTGGGCATCCGGGTATCTCGAATGTTCATCCATGAGTACGACCACGTGAGTCCCGTTGCTCAGGGGTCCAAACAGGTCTACCGCTAGCTCCTCCCACACCTTGCTCGGCAAGGGTGATGTCTGTAAGGGGTTTGGATGTGGTGGCGGCGCCACTTGGGCGCAGACGTGGCAGTTTTCTACGATGGTCTCCATTAGGCGGTCGAGCTGCGGGAACCAGGCTTTCTGTCGAAGGAGGCGCTTCGTGGCGACTACGCCTCGATGTCCTTCGTGGGCCAAGTGTACTATCCTCTCCCGGAGGGTTCTCGGGATGACGACTTTGCAGCCCTTCAGTAGTACATTGTTCTCTACCACCGTTAGTTCTTCCCGGACTTGGTCAAGCCACTTGACATCCTCTCGTGTTGTCTCCGACTCTCCCCTCGCCTGTTGTCTCATGAGGGCCATCTTGTCTGTTTGCAGACTGTCTCACGATTGGGAGTGCAGGGTCCGCCTCCGACTGTACCGATAGCTCCGTCCATCCTACTGGCATTGGTTGTAAGTGGTGTATGATGTAGTTTATGTATGCATCCGCTATGGATGGTTGGGACGCGGTTGTGGTTATTGGGTGGCGGGAGAGGTAATCTGTGGGGTTTTCCTCCTTCCCGGGTCGGTGTTGTATTTCAAATCTGTAGTCCTGTAGGCGCAGACCCTATCGGGCTATTCTCAGCAGCATTCTGGCTTTCGGGCTTCCGTATATGGTAAGTAGTGCCTGGTGATCAGTGATGATGGTGAATTCCTTGCCGAACAGAAAGAGATGGAAATATTTGCAAGCCCAGACGACCGCTAAGCTTTCCTTTTCCACCTGTGAGTATGCCTGTTCTGTGGTTGTCAGGCTTCGGCTGGCATACGCCACTATGTGGGTGTTGCGTGGTTCCTTGGGGTCCTTTTGTGTCAGTATGGCGCTGAGTCCCACCGGACTGGCATCCATGATCAGCTCGGTGTTGCGGCTGGCATCGAAGTATGCCATGTCCTCAGCTTGCGATATGGCTTTCCGTATAGCCTCAAATGCCTCTTGACACTCTTTTGACCATATGAACGGTGTGTCCTTGCCTGTGAGTAGGCGTAGCGGGTTACTGATGGTGGCGTAGTCTTTTAGATATCTGGAGCAGTAACTAGCTAGGCCCAGAAATGATCTCAAGTCCGTGGTGTTGTCAGAATGCACACAATAATGGAGGAGAGGAATCGGCACTCTCCCCCGAACCACAGAAGCCGAATGAATTCGACCCTCCACCCGTGGTTGGCACAGGCACCTGATTATATACACAGGACACCACGTGGCAGCCAATGGGGCGAAGAGGAGTTAGGAAGAGGTTGTGGATAGGGTAGGGATGTAGGAACACCGGATAGAGGGCTAGGGAACTCCTAAGGTGGATAGGAAAGGGGAAGCACAGGGAAAAAACCTCCTTATCTAGTTCTTTTACTCAACCAAACACATAGGGTATGCGCTGTTAATCTTGCCTCCAGCCTACCTCTAAATCTTATAAACACACCTTAATACGTGTGAACATGTAACAAGATAAACATATAGCAAGCATAGATGAACACAGACAATGGAATTAGATTCCATACATGAAGTGCATGACACATGGCCCGTTGAGCAAGCTGAAGCAACACTGAACACATATAGCCATAATGTACATGCCTAGACAAGGACACCAGATCACTGTTGTGCCCAAACCGCCCCTAACCCTGAATGTCCTGTACTGTATGTTGCTGATTTAGCAACCATAAACATTGTCCGCACACTGCCGTGTGCCTTTAAACACACCAGTATTAAGCATCGAAGTCCTTAACAAGGATTCGCTGAAAACACACACTTTGCTGAAAACTCGTAATGTGCTCAGTACTTATCTGAGCTCCGAGCGGCCCCACGAGACCACTCGGAGTCTGAAGAAAATGCCGTAATAACTGTCAGCCAGCCCGCTTGCATTCATCCTGCTCCCCAGTATTTACCAGCGTAATGTGCCCGTTACTTATCTGAGCTCCGAGCTGCCCCACGGGACCACTCGGAGTCTGAAGAAAATGCCATAGCAACTGCTAGCCGGTCCGCCCGCTTCGTCTTGCTCCAAAGTCTTTACGGGCTGCAAGGAAAGCTTTGCTCACGTCTTGCTCTGACCGCACCCATCCAGGAACACAAAATAAGCCACACCTGCGGGCGCGAGCGTGTTGGCTTTATGCTGCCTTTCATTACTTGCAGCTGGCAACGCGCTGCAACTTACACTGAACTACAGGTCCTCCCCGGAATGCTGGGAAATATAGTTCTCTTCACCAATGTTTTAATAAGCAAACTTAGTTACTCCCCGGCGGCACCAGCCCTTATTCCTGACAGGTGTTTATGGGGGGGGGTGGCTGAATTGAGTGCCTCGACTTTCTCCGGATCGGGTCTCATTCCTTTGTCCGAGAAAATGTGCCCGAAGAACCTCCGAGAACCACTTTGATTTGTTCAGTGTCAACCCTGCTTCGTCCAGTGCCTGACACACTCTATGGAGTGCTATGTCGTGTTCCTCCTGTGACTTGCCCTATACTAAGACATCGTCTGAATAGTTCAAACAGTTGGGGACGTGTCTGATTACCTTGTGAATCTCCTCTTGAAAAATTTCGGCGGCGGAGGAAATGCCAAAGCTGAGTCTTTTGTACTGAAAAAGACCAAGGTGGGTGACAAACGTGGTAATATAACGGGATTCAGGCACAATCTCAACCTGGTGATAACCTTTTGTGAGGTCCAGTTTCGAGAAGATTCTTGCACCGTGAAGGAGATGGATCATGTCAGTGATCCTGGGTGCCTGGTGCCTCTCCCTTTCAATGGCGGTGTAGGCCCTGCGCTTGTCTACGCATAGGCGTATAGACCCATCCGGTGACTTCTTGGGGACGGGGACGATGGGGGATACCCATGGTGTGGGACCCGACACAGGTTCAATGACGTTCATTTTGATGAGTTTATCAAGTTCCTCTTCCACCTGTTTCTGTATATTGAATGGAATCCCGCGATCATGCTTGGCAACAGGTTTGATGTGAGGGTTTATGTGGAGATGGACCTTTCTGTTTCCCAACTTGCCTAGGCCGGTGAAGAGCTGTGGGAATGATTGTTCAATTGCGTCCGGTTTGGCAAAGTATTTATGCGCCATCAGCTGGTATAAGACGTGCACCAGTCCCATGTCTACCGCGGTCCGGAAGCTTAGTATGCACCCGCTGTTAGCTTCAGTTTTCAGAATATGTAGAGGGACTTTGGCTGTGTGTTCCTTATGTGTGCACCATGCTGTGATCATGCCTCTGCACGGCAGAGGGGTCGTGGAGCCATAGGGATATATATCTACCGTGGCTTTCTTGATTTTGGGCTGCGGGGCCAGGGACTCGTATGCTTGTTCGCTGATGATATTGACCGTCGCACCGGTGTCTATCAGGAATTTTAATGGGGTGTCATTTACCTGAAGTGTTAGTATGGGACTGTGTTGGGTGGCTGCAGTATTGTCTTTCAAGGCCCACACGTAGCCTTTCCTCTTTTGATCTTCCTCTGAGGACGGGGTGTCGCTGCTGGTGGGTGAGCGAGTTTCAACGTACCTCACAAACCGTCTTCTGTGTGAGCGTCTCGTTTCTTCCGACGAGCGTCTGTCCTCACGAGTGTATCGGCTTTTGCGGTCACCATCCTCTTTTCTAGTGGGTTTCCTTTCACTTTCCCCTAGAGACCTGGGCGGACTCTGGCGACTGTATCGGCGCCTGTCTTGATTGCGGTGCTTGATTGGCGTGTATGTCGGCACGTTCTTGCACATGGCCCTGTAATGATCCATTCCTCCGCATGCTGCGCATTTTTGTCATATGGCAGGGCATTCCCCTGTGTGTGGGTACTCATATCCACATTTGTAGCACATGGCTTCAGGACGTTTGTTTCCTTTGTTGGGGTGTGAATACAATTTGTTGACTGAATCAGTGTTTTCACTATGCTGTTGTATGGATACTTTTCCGAGATTGTCCAGTTGGGAATCGACAGCCGCTTCCATGCAAGCCAATGCTAGGATTTCCTCCAGAGATCTTTGTTTCTGTAAGAGTTGCTTGCAAAATGGTTGTGAGAGGCATCCCGCAATTACTTGTGATCTGAGCGCCTCTTCATTGGAGTATCTATGGAATTCACAATGTTTTAGTTTGGTGCGGAGGCGCATTACAAAATTGTCTATTGACTCACCCTTTTCTTGTCTGGTCGTATGAAACATGTGTCGTTCATAGTCGACATTGGTGTGCGGGGCAAAATAGTCTGATAGTTTGGCGTGTAGTTCTCCATATGTGACCGTGTCCACATTTAGTAATTCCCCCACAATGTCTCTTACTGCTGGTCCCACAGCCATGAATAATGTATTTTTCAGTCTTGTATCGTCGGTTAGTCCTATGGCACCGGTGTAGAACTTGAAGTCCCGGAGCCATATGGTCCAGAGAGGTCCTAGATTCGACGTATCACGTATTTCAAAGGGGTTTGGCATTTGCATGACCTGGGATGCACCTCTCTTGCTTTGCGCGTGTTGGTTGTTGACTTGTGCTGCATCTATACCTGATGATGCTGGTGCCGCCACTCCCACCCCTCCTGAAGATGAGGCCGGGGTACATGTCGGCTGGTGATATCGCGGGCTTGTGTGCAGGCATGTGAGGCGTGTGATTTTGGCACCTGGCGCCGGAGGTTTATTTCCACCTCAGGCACAAAACATGTGGGGCGACTTGCCAGTGGAGTAGGTGCGCCGAACGAGAACAAGGCAAAGTGGCGCTTGCCCTCACCTTGGACCGGCACCTTTCTCTTGCGGCCTGCAGGGCGCTGCGTTGCGTTGGGGAGTGAACGTTCCACTCCTTGCCGAAGAGTTTCAGGCGGGATGCGTCAGAGCCCTTTCCTCGGGCTTCGTGCTTTTTCGCTGCCTCTTCTGGGTGCGGGTGCTTTTCTCCGCAGATGAGCTCAAGTCGCCGGGGCTCCTTATCTGGGGCCTGGTGTCCCACGGGAGGTGGGGTAAGGCTTCTGCTGTTGGGGCCGTGTCCGAGGTGCGCCGATGCGCTGCACTGCTCGGCTGCAGATCTCGGCACGACGTTGCTAGGGCCCGTGTCCGCTCGTCGCCATTGCTGAGCTCAACCTTCATGGGTTACCTCGCGCGTAAGCCAGCACGCCAAATGATACGCAGGAGCCGGAGGGACGTCGTGTCCTAGGGCCGCAATGGCGGCTCGCCCACACAACGATGTGGGCTATCTGACAGATACTCCACTGCCCATCCCCCAAACTCCCAGCACACACACACCAATAAAGAACAAGAGAGCGCCCCACTTAGGACCATGGATGTTGTTGCGCTGCAGCTGGTGTGGCAAGGCTGAAATGCCTTCCAGTAACAGTCCACGCCACGCTAGCCACAGTGCTGACCCTCTTTTGGTGGAGCACATGCACTAAGTGACTCGTAAGAGCCCCGTAGTAAATGCAGTCCACCAATAGAGGGTCAGCATTTCCCAGCCCGGCAAGTAAAAAAAAAAAGGCTTTCCTAACAGAGGACGGCCGTAGCTGCTTGCGGGCGCCCTCCATTAGGAAGGTTTTTTATACTGGCGGGGCGGGAAAATCAACATGCCGGGCCGCACTTGGCCCGTAGGCCGCATGTTGTGCACCCGTAATGTAGAGGCACTTCTGGCCCTGGAAACTAAAGTGGATTAGTGGGCAAAAATGCCTATGGCTGTGGAAGCTAGGGTATCCGTGATCAAAATGGTTGTACTTCCCAAAATGCTCTATTTTTAACAATGTTCCCATTGCTGTCTCAGCCTCCTACTTTGGTTGGTTGCGGTCAATGCTATTGAAGCTGGTGTGGGCACGCGTTAAACCCAGAGTATCATCGGACATATTGACGCTACTATTGTAGCGCACTGTAGGGTTTGTACTACAGCCGTTTTGAGTGTACCTCGATCACCAAACAAGGTCATTTATACCGTGCATCAACTGTTTGTGCGCTCCACAAATTCTTTAAGAAAATTGGGTGGCCCCAGCACCCCTCCTCCCCCCGGCACTCCTAAATCTGTTTATTGAAAATATCTGGTGGTTTGATTCTTCCTCTGATGAAGGTTTATTCCAAGAGCTGGCAAAACTTGAATTAATAAAGTTAGACCTATTTCATGAGCGGCTTTCCATTACACTAGAGGAGTTTATGAAAATGCGTGACATATCGCTTATGCACAGATTGATGTATTATAGGATTAAGGGGGAACTAGCTAGAATGATTCCCACATTCCCCATGGTCCTGAAAGAACACCCTGGGATTACTGATTGGTGCCCCAAGACCCATGCGCTCCACAGTGTACAAGATGATAACGGCAGATAGAGAGTATTGAGCGTCAGCTAATGAGAGACCTGGAACCTATGGATAATGTGAGGTTGAGAGTATGCAAACTGACAAAGACAGTATGCATGAACCACAGGCATAAACTCATCCAATTTAAATTCTTTCACCAGATGTATTCCATATCCAACAAAATTAGCTTTCTTGCTCTGAGCAAACCAGACACCTGTCGTGAATGTGAAGGGCCCCGGACTGATTTTCTCCACATTACTTGGATGCACAATAAAATAGCGCCATTCTGGTCAGAGGTCACTTCAGAACTACCAGCAGTGGTGGAAGAGGAGATTCAGAGTGATACTGTGATGTTTCTATTGGGGGGTGTTCACACATTTTCTGAAAGAGCACATCGTTTTAAGGGCTTGAGTTTATTACTTGTGAAACAAAAAATATTAATCAGGTGGATGGATAAATCAGGTACCCAAACTACCAGCTTGGTATAGAAACTTAACTTGAGAGCTCACAGAACCCGGGTCAGAGCCCAAGGACTATTGGTATCTTTTCACAGCCTTTACGTGGCAAAAAAGAGCAACTCTGAAACACTTTGTGCCCTGCATTTGTGGTGGTTCTCCCTTACCAACTACGGTATTTGAAGGTTGCAATATTCTATATATCTCTGAGCAATCATAGCTTTTAACGCTTGTACAACTTTTACTTTTAATTTGATATATTGCGAGGGCAATGGTCATGTTTTGCTTGGAATCTTACTGTTCATACTTTATCTCTGATGTTTTGATGTTTCAATACTTGCTTTTCTTTCTATTTATAGGAGGGGTCAGGAATGCGAGATGGACAAGTAGATAGAGTTTTCTCACAAGTAGCCATTTTATCAAATAATATGAGTGAGATAAATGCCTCGCTTTTCCTCACCTAATGAAGATTTAAAGGAAAACACTAATATCAAAAGGTACCTGTCTCTCACACTTATACGTGCAACAAAATCATACAGGTATCATATGGCCATTCAAACTCAATAAAATAACATTTTTATTCAGGCATAAACTTTGTAATCATGTATCCTTGTAACCAGGATCGGATCCCCTTCCCCAGGATTAATTTCAGGATTTTCTCCTACAAAGTTCAGATCAAGAAAGTTCTTTTTGATAACCAAGTTCTGCTTCAAAAACAATACAAAGTTCTTTTCACTCCATAGGTTTTCCACTTGGCACTTGGATTGTCTTACTGTTAAGCAGGATTGATCACTCTTCAAAAGGTTTGTCAAAGTTTCCACAAGCTCTTACTTATTAAACCAAAAGGACTTTGGGCCTCATTGCGAGCATGCCAGTCCGGTAACAACGGTGCCGGTAAACCTACCGGCACCGTTGTTACTGGACCGGCACACTCCGAGTTCTGCCATGGGGACGGCACCCACCCGCAGACATTGATTGAAGCACTGGCACAGTTGCGCGCAGTGCCAGTGTTTCCGTCCTCCCCATTCCCATTTGAGGTCTACGGGACTCAAATGGGAATGGGGAGTAACAATTGCCGCCGCCTGACTTACCGGCCGCCGGGGCTGTAATGCCCCGGTTATTCAGGCAAGTTAGGCGGTGGTAAATCATCACGAGTCCAGCGGCAGCCTGCCAGTTTTACCGGCACGGCTACTGCCGGACTCGTAATGAGGCCCTTTGTCTGCACACTTTCAGTCAGTATTCAATATAATTTCTCTTCGTTGAAGACTAACCCCTTTCACATTTCTTCTTTATAAAAAATTACATTTTGTCAGGATAATTTTAGCACAGTTCTTCAAACCACATAAGTGGATTTGCCACTTTCTTTCCACCATAACCTTCTACCACATTGCAGTATTTTAATTATCTTCTTCCTGGTCCACTAAACCACACAGACTAACCACTTATAGTCCCTTTCCTGGTGTACTTGCCTGCCAGGATCAAACTCCTATCACTACTACAAGTACTATGCAATAATGCTTGCTTCAGACTTTCCACACTTAGAATTTAGATCCTTAATCTGGAAAGTTAATCAAAGATAACTGCTTTTTAGAAACGTTTTTGACTTTCAACAACAACATGTGAGTTCACAACTTCTTCCATAAGGATACTGTTACGTAGTGACTGTCTGTGTGATGCTGTGAGTCTGTGATGTCACATGGGGTGTTGCTGTGTGAATGATGTAATGTTGATCTGAGGGTTCCATACTGAGGCAGTTTGAGCTCCCCTGCCTGGGTGATGGGGCCAGTGCTGATTATAGTCCATACTCTCATGTATTTATCTTAGTGTAACTGTAACTTAAGTGCTTGGAATAAATCTAAATTGTAACCCAAAAACCTGCAAGACACTTTACAATTTTGGCGACAAGGTGGTCTTTAAAGAAGAATCTGCACACAAGAAGAAGACTATGGACTTAACATATGGAAGCATGACATGTGGAAAGGGAAGTTGTCCAAGAGGAGAAATGTGCAGTGTGTTTACATGGGGTAAATGTTCCTTTCAAGTGCGAGATGTCCCATGGCAGTGTCTCGCATAATGGGAAAAATGCAGCTGTGTTGTCTTTAGATCTGCAGTTTTTGCGTATTGTAAAAATATAGAACGGGACCAGATTTGCCCTGGAAAAAAAAGGGCAGAGGTGTTCCCATAAAAATACAGAGATAAAACGAATTGGACATAGTGATGCCGAGAAGTAACGGTCTCTCTAACCGTGTATGTGTGGCGGTTGGAAACAGAGAGCTCCGTTAGGTGCCGGGCTCTGTGCGGCAATGATGATGTCATTGATAGCCTTGGTGCATACATGCCAACCCTCCCGATTTAGGCGGGAGAATCACGATTTTTCTGTGAAAAACATAGCTATTTTTCACGGTCTCCCGCCTAAAATAAATGTAGCCCCAATGCATTGCTATAGGGAAATGTTGGTCTCCTGATTTCCCTGATGAAATCTCCCTCCCAGGTGCGACCGAATGTTGGCATGTATGTTGGTGTGTTGGCGATCCGGTGGAACCCGAGTGTAGCGTTCGAATGAAGAACTGTTTAGTGGTGAACTCTATGATTGGATGATGCGAGACGCAGCGCATACGACATAAGTTCAGAAGAAAGAACCTGCAGTTACGTCGCAATGTGATGCGGAAGTGAATCCAGTGAATCCTAGGGAGTATCATACGTTTACTGCAGAATGCGACGGCGCTGTCTGCGGTTACGCTGGCAAAATTATATGAGATGCAGGCAGTTGACAAGGTGCAGAACAGGAGGTGTCGTCTAGGAGGTGGTATTCTGAAGTCGAAACGTAGACAATGGAGTGGAATACAAGTGCCTGCTTTGCTGATACAAGTGACTGCTTGGCTGGATTTAAAAGTCTCGGAGTTTCTATTCATGAAGAAGGAAGGAAAGTGCTTTAAAGTCAGGAGGCACGGTGTGAAAGCAATGCAGAGTCTGCATCAATGAGGAGCAGAGACATGGAAGGGAAATTTGGGTAACGTCTCGGAACTTTGGTGTTTCTTCAATCACAGCGAAGAAATGAAATGGTGCAGTTGAAGTTGCATAATGGAAGTGAGGTGAATATGCACAGTATCCTTTCTATGAAGTAATTGCAGGCTACGGGTGCACATCACCCAGGGACGTTTAGAAAATTAGGAGTTCTTTGACGACCTGTTTGGTAAAAATATTCATGTTTAGCTAAAAGTCACAAATTAAGCGTGTGAAGTGCGCCTGCGATGTCTTGAAGGCAGTATTCTATGTAAGAATGAGCTAGCATAATCACTTTGAGGATTTTCAGGAGTTTAATTGTTATTGCAACATGGACTTTTGGAGCAAAGTTATGTCATAGGGTCAAAAGATGACCATGGACTTTTAGGACGAACGTATTTGATTTGCGTGTATACTGCAGTCATAACATTGCTTTTAGGAATGTGAAAAGCTAATATGTAATGTGCCTGACTCTATTGAGGTTGGATGTGAATTGGTTGCACAAGAATTGGTATGAGATGTAGTATGAGTCAGGTTGTCACCGCTGAGGTAGCGCCTCTGGTGTGTGTGACACTAAGTAGTAGTGAGAGGTAGCGCCTCTGTTTTGGGTCGCACTAGTGGCATCTGATAAGTGTGTCATTAGTGTATTCTGGTTTGGGTTGCAGTAGTGGTATTTTAGAGAGGTAGCGCCTCTGACAAGTATGTCATTAGTGTATTTTGTGGGAGGTAGCGCCTCCGATGTATGCATCACGGTAGAAAGAGGTAGCGCCTCTGATGAGTGTGTTGCAAGGGTAGTTGAGGGAGGTAGCGCCTCCAGTATGTGTGGTGAAATTGGTATTTGAGAGAGGTAGCGCCTCTTATGTGCATGTAATTAGTGTATTTGAGGGAGGTAGCGCCTTCGATGTTTGTCTCACGATTGAGAGAGGTAGCGGTTGTTCCACTGACTTGTTTGGCACATGCAATGCAGGTTATATTCCTCTTCCCCTTGAGGACTTCTACAAGAAGGGCTTCTCGCCTGCCACCTTTGGTTTCCTTCTGCAATACCATTTAACTGTTGCTAATGTTTCTTGTTCCAGTTGCCCTAATTAGGAAAGCTGTATCCTCTTTTATTTATAATTGTCTTTCTTTGGCTTAGGCAATGTTGGGCATCATCTTCCCTTTTAAGTAATCTCCCTCTGTGTAGATTACATTTGTTTTGTTCAAATTTTGTCCACTCTTTACTTTGGCAATGGTGTTTATAATGTCTCTCCACTGGGTCTTTCTCAATATAAGTGTTGTGCCAAAATTGTTTTAATTCATTAGTTCGGCATTCAACAAGGTTACTTTGTGTCAGAGGTCTATTACTGAGCATGCCGTGGTCACCTAGCAAAGGCCAACTCCCTGGTCTTTCCATGCACTTCTGTTTAACCCACTGCTGCTTCTCTCATCGGGACGTGGGCATCTGACAGCACCAGTTTCACTCCTGTTGTTCGCACCTTCTGTAAAGGGAGCCTGCTTTGCTTCTCGCATACTCTGGTGAACGCCAACCGCCGGACTAGATCACAGAGGTAGGATAGCTTCTCTCTTCTACGGGACAGCTAATCTCAGCACCGTTTCCGACTGAGCAATATCTGCATTTTGGATTCCTGACTCCTACAACTCCCTGAACACCGCGTCCCGTTGGAAACATAGCAGCAACTCTGGCATATTCTTCCTTCTGCTGCTTTCACTGGAGCTGTCTAACGGCCTGCACCTGAAGGGGCTTTAAATATGTAAAGGTCCCACTCAGGTGTGGGTCATTAAGACTACTACACTGCATACTGCACTTCTGCACCTCTGAGCCCCTCTTCCTCATCTCAGTAACAGGAGCAGTATAGGACTTGAAGTCCCTAATGTTCTGATGCATTTAAACTTCCAAGTCTTCAATTTTACAATAGGCCATTAAGACCATTGGATCATTAGGGAGGTTGGTTAGGGGGGTTCTCCCAATTCTCCTGACCTGAGACCGCCCCCATGTGATCCTCCCGCAGGACACCACTCCCAGGGTCAGGATCAGGTAGTGGCTGCCTTTGCCTGGCCACATGACAAGGGTCCCATGCCAGGGTCTTTGGGATGATCACAGATATCTGGCCACATGAAAAGGGTCCCAGGCCAGGGTCTTTGGGATGATCACAGATATGAAATTGCTAACTGTTTGAAAATGTCTTTCAAAACAGAACCATAAAAAACAAATCCCCTGCATTCAAATGCTCCCAGTTTCTGATGTGACTTGCACACTGTTCTAATATTTCCTTTGCCATACATTGAGTGCAGCATATTATTACCTATGTGGCAAATCAACAGTGGTATGTGACACAAACTAAAGAAGGCATAGGGCCTCATTACGAGCCTGGCGTTAAGTGGTTAACGGCGCTGTAAAAGGCTGCGGCGCCGTTAACCTCTTAGCGCCTTACTACGAGGTCCCTTTGCGGGACCCGACCTGAACGGCTGGTCTAGACCAGCCGTTAAAGTAGGGAACCGCAAAGGGACTCTCGAGGTAAGTACGGTACCGCAATTTGCGGTACCGTACTTACCGCCTTCCCCAGTCCCATTGAGCCCTATGGGGCAAAAATGGGAATGGGGAAGGGCCAATGTTCAATGGGTAATTACCGCCCCGCCAACCTTGGAATGGGGTGGTAATTCCCCATTGAACATTGGCGGACTCGGTACAATATCGGCACCAACCATGGTGCTAATAGTGCCATGGTTTAGCGCTGGTGTTGTTGCAGAAACTAACCATACTGGATGCTTCCCTATGGGCAGCCAAGTTTTCCCTACCCTTGTCAGGATTTCAGAAAAACTCATTTTCCAAATTGTTCAAAAGGTACCCTAGACGACTAGCCCAACAGAGAGCTCTGGTGTCCACAAGAAGAAGGTGAGGTTTAGAAGAATATTTGTGGGATGGTGCTAGCTCTTTCGTTGCAGAATAAAATATTTACAAAGAACAATTTCCCCAATGAAAACTTCCGGCAATTAGAAAAGCCAACCAGCCTTATAACTGGGCCACAATTGGCCAATGTTGAAGCAAATCTCAGCAAACTGCACAATCTCTGATCTGAGTACAATGACTAAGGAAATGATCACTAACTGGGCTTTGAATATCACATCTCCCTGTGAACAGATCAAATTAGACATGGCATGCTCAAACGTGCAGGATATTCTGAATGACCAGCTGCAATATATCCGTGGCGACATCGATCCCTTTGCAAGTTCTCTGGATGGCATTGCAAGGGCTCAGAGTGCCCAGTTCAGGCCTATAGGTCAATTTGCGGTTGTGGGTCAGATACTACCAGTTCCCTGGTCAGGATGCCTGAGGGTCTGGGTCATTCATTGTGACACTTGGGGGAAAAAAAGACTCCTGGAAGAACGATCCGATTTGTCATCATAAGTGCCCAGGGATACCTGTATTTGTAATTGATTTTATTTATACTGCACTTTTGCCAACGCACCAAACAATAAGATAAAAACAGTACAATTAGGTGAAGCAGTACATTCTAAATAATGAGCAAAAGTAATGGGGGCTGAAGCTCAGTTGTTGGAAAGAGTGGATAAGAGATGAGATCTGAAGGCTTTCCATTGCTTGGGGGCAAGTAGGGCGAAGGACCGGAACCAAGAGGAGGCACAAGGGGGTTTGGGGACAGAAAGCAGGAAGTGGTTCTGGGAGTGCAATGTGCGATTGGGAGACTAAAAAGATATGTTATGTTATGTTACTTTGCATTTATATAGCGCTTTATGTACCAGTGGTATAGTCTCAAGGCGCTAAGTGAGGAAATGTAGAGAGGGGCGAGACCATGGATACACTTGAAGGCAAGAGAAAGAAAATTAAAGAGAAGACGAGACTCAAAAAGAAGGAGCGACATGGAGAGAAGAGAGGAGGAAATAGAAGAGCATAGAGGAAGGGTAAAAAAATACGAATGGATGAGATAAGGACAGAACGGAGGGGGGCCAAGTGAGAGGCAGAAGACCAATTAGAAGGGCACAATTAGGTAACCACTGGCATACATGGCTAGTGGAACCTCCCGAGCTGCAATGTATGAGTAAACCTAGTATATGTTAGGTAGCAATGGTCGGTGATATGGTATGCTAGAAAGGTTTCTTGTTAGATGGAAATAAATTATTTAGTGTAAATGATAGCTATGCATGGGTAAATAGCACCATTAAACATGACATTAATATCGCACTGAATACTTGATTCAGTGCACCCACCTTTTATCAGCAAGCTCATAAATATCCGCAAGTACATATAACTGACTTCTGTGTGATTCTTGGGAGCACCATGCTGGTGCCACACCGCATGCAGCAGGCCCACTGGCGGGGCCCTGCATCAGGACGGCGCCCCTGCTGGGCAACACCGTCCCCATGGAATGATTGTGCCGTGTGACCACGGCTAATGGTGCAACTCCAGCCTTGGTGCCCCCAGAGCTGGGCCTGCTGTGAGCTGGGTGCCTCCAGCCAAGGTATGTGGCTCCGGTGCTCTGGATAACGCAGGGTGCCCTCTGCGGTCTGCCATCTACCGGGTGTGATTCCGGTGATCCGGATGCTGTAGGGTGCCCCTTACGGCCTGACCTCTGCATACCTGAAAATCAGGTGTCGGCCTTGTGATCCAGGCACTCAGTGGGGCCTGCTCGGGAGACAATGGGCAGGCCGCCAACAATGTCGACGAGGATGGTCCAGGACAAGCTGCCTGGTACCCACGACAAGAAGGAGGGGGAAGTGGCGTCGGCTGCTGGTGCTCTGGGTGGCCCATGGGCCGTGCTTTGTTTGCACAGGCCGCCTGGTGCCCAAGAGGAGGAAGGCGGCATATGCCGCGCGCAGCAGAGATGGCCGCCGAACAAAGGACAGCTGTGGCCCTCGGCGGCCCTACATGAAGGGGCGTGGCCATGAACGAGGGCCATGGTGGGGAGTGCGGGGTGCTGAGGCCAGCTGCCCCGCGCCCACCCTGAAAAACGCACCCGCCCACTGTGGAAAAAAAAATTGCTCCGGACCAGAGCACTAAAAAAAAAAAAGCAAAGTGTAGTAGATTACTTGCAGTGAAGACAGGAGTCAGGGAATCTTTAACACGATTGTTTATTCCTTCACAGTCCCATGCATCAATGCACACGACGTGCATGTAACAACAATAAAGGCCAACGTGCCTAATTAACATAGGGCATGCTGCTGTGATGTCCGTGCGCGTAATACGCACTGCAGGCCCTGTTTGTGGAGAAGCCGGCGGGAGGCTCCTGCGTTCGCGTCCGCTCTCTCCTCTCGCTCGCCCTCTCCTTGTGCGCGCGAAGCCACGGGGGCGGGCTCATCGCGCTCACAGGTCTCGCGAGAGCGGGAGCTCTCGCGATGCCTCTACACATCTCCCCTTTTTAACCAACAACACATTCACTGTAAAACATAGTCATTATATCTCACCGGCCTTCTGTGTTCCCTTCTGGGCCGATCGCTTGTTCCCATGCACTCTTCCTGTTGCACCGGTTCGGGGTCTATACTCGGTGGTTCTTGTTCAACTTCGATTTCCGTCCTTTCTCTGTCGTCTCCTGCTAGTTCTCTTTCTTCAGCTCTTTCGTAGTCCTTTTCAGCTTCCATTCGAGATCTCTCCTGTGTACTCACTTTCTCCCGAGTCTTCTGGAACAGTGCAACTCTTTCAATGTTCCATGCGCTTCCATCTTCCGTGCGGACGTGATTAGTTCCCCTGTAAATCACTTCGATGGGTTGGCTATACCGAGACCCTGTGACCTGATCTTTCTGGGGTAGTCTGATTTTGACCAAATCTCCTTTCCCAATGTCAGATTCTTGCTTAGTCCTTCTTCTCCAATCACTCCATGACTTCATGCGTGTTTTACTGTTTTCCATTCTCCACACTACCTCCGACATGTCCACTGCTTCGTCCTCTCGTACCTTCGACAACCATGGTGGAATCAGCGTGGATGCCGCACTCCTCCCTCTCAACATTTTGAACGGAGATATTTGGGTGATCCCATTTGGAGTGAGTCTGTGAGCCGCTATGGCTTCCTTGGTGATTTTGAGGGGGTCCTTACCCGAAGCGGTTGCCAATTGTGTTGCACCCTTTATGAATCTGTTTGCCCTCTCCACGAGCCCATTTGCTTGGGAGTGATATAGGGCCGCTTTCTTTTGTTTGATGTGGTTTCTTTTCAAGAATTCGTCCATGTCCTTGGAAACCAGTTGCACCCCGTTGTCAGTGACCACTTCACTGGGAAGGCCTTCCCGCTGAAAGATTTCGGTGAGTACTTCTATGACTGTTTGGGTAGTTATGTTCGGGACAAACTCCGCCTCCACCCACTTGGATAGGTAGTCCACCAT
This sequence comes from Ambystoma mexicanum, assembly GCF_040938575.1. Classification (NCBI taxonomy): domain Eukaryota; kingdom Metazoa; phylum Chordata; class Amphibia; order Caudata; family Ambystomatidae; genus Ambystoma; species Ambystoma mexicanum. Next base: position 694,247,095 of record NC_090937.1, on the reverse strand, counting down.
TACTATGCCGTAACGATGTTCAGGTGCCATGGCTTCCAACGGCCCTATAAAGTCGATGCCCACTTTGGACCATACCGCCTCTGGTATTTCTGTGGGTATTAGTGGTGCTTGGCGGCCCTTAAGTCTCTTATCACTATTTAGACATTCATGGCAACGCTCTATCATGGACCGAATTTCTTGGTCCATGGATGGCCACCAGTAGGCTTCTCTCACCCTGCGGCGCGTCATTGTGTTTCCCAAATGGCCTGCGTGGGCCATACAGAGGATGGTGCGTCTCATTCCTGTGGGGGGGATAATCTGATCACTTTTCATGATCAACCCTTCCGTTTCAGACAGCTCCTCCGACACTTTCCAATAAGGCCTCATGCCCTCGGGCAGCGTTTTTTCACTTGGCCATCCTTCTTTGATCCATTGGCGAATCATGGCCATGGTGGGGTCTTTTCCATCCTCTTCCTCCCAATGTCTCTCACTGAGTTCTAGGTAAACAGGTGCCCTCAAGTCAGTGATGGATGCAACTATGCATTCTCCTTGCAGGAATGTGGTGGCTTTTCCTTTGCACTCTGGTAGTCTCGACATGCAGTCAGCTTGCGAATTCTTCCAGCCTGAGATGTGCTGGATTTCAAACGTGTACTCCTGCAGCTTGGCCGCGATGCGTGCTAGTCTGGGCGTGGATACCTTAGTGCCTCCCGGGCTAAGCATGTGAATGAGGGGCTTGTGATCAGTCACCAGTTTGAATTTCGTGCCCCACACGTATGTCCTGAAGTGCTCCACCGCCCATGCACAGGCCAACATTTCTTTTTCAATGGTGGAATAGTTCTGTTCCGCCTCTGATAAGGCCTTCGAGGCAAATGCCACTACATGTTCTGTGTCACCTTTCTTTTGAGTTAAGACTGCCCCTAGTCCATATGCACTGGCATCTGTGGTGACGACTGTTTCCCACAATGGATTGAATGGCTGGAGGCAGGGTGCATCAATGATGTGTTGCTTTATCTTCTCCATCGAGGTCTTCTGGGGTTCTTGCCATGTAAATTCCGATCCCTTTCTGAGTAATTCACGGAGGGGTGCCGTGGTCTCCGAGAATTTGGGTATGAACTTGGCATAATACTCGGCCAGTCCAAGAAATGACCTCACCTCCTCTTTACTGGTGGGTTCCGGCGCTTTTGCAATGGCTTGCATGAGATTCTGTTTGGGACTGATACCCTTTTCCGATATTTTATATCCCAAGTACTCTACTTCCTTCACCTTGAATAGACATTTTTCATGCCGTAGTCGGACCCCTGCTTCTTGTAACTTGCTTAGAACGGTCCTCAGCGTGGCATCGTGTGCCTGCTCATCCGCTGCATACACCAAGATATCATCCTGGAAGTACACCACATTTTGAACTTTCCTTAGCAGGACATCCATCATGCGTTGGAAAGCCGATGCTGCTGATGACAATCCAAATGGCATTTTGGTGAATTGATATGTCCCAAAGGGGGTGATGAATGCTGTGAGGGGTTTCGACTCTTCATGCAATTGTATTTGGTGATATGCATTTCTCATGTCCAATTTTGAAAATATTTTTGCTTCTTTCATCAGGAGAATGAGTTCGTTGATGCTTGGAAGGGGATAATTATCAGTGACCACTTCCAGGTTCAAGCTGCGCAGGTCTATGCACACCCTTAATTCCTGTGACTGGGGCTTCTTTATCAGCACGACCGGGCTCAGCCATTCGGATGCTTCAATTTCTTCAATGACCCCTTCCCTTTTCATTTTTTCCAACTGATTTTTAAAGGTGTCCCTTGCTGTGGCTGGTACCGGTCTCACACGGTGCTTTACTGGGACAGCATTTCTTTTGAGCACAATTTTGTGCAGGAAGCCTTTGATGTGCCCCGGCTCCTCCGAGAAAAGTGTCGGGTAGTCACTTTTGACGACGTGTCCACTCGTCACCCTGACCGACAAAACCTGATCTTCGGTGCTGGGATCCAATCTGATTTTTAGCTTGTCTTGGTCATCCCAACCCAACACTGCCGGACCTTTGTGACAGAGGTACACTCTGGTTGTGGTTTCCCTTCCTTTAAATTCCACTCTGCCCTTGATGTATCCCAGCAGTTCGACGGACGCCCCTCCGAACACAGTGGGTTTGTGCTTCGTGGTTAGTACTTGTACCCTCTCCTTTCCCACCATTTCCTTGTAGGTCCGAAGGGGTATGATCGTTAAATCAGAACCAGAGTCTGCCATGACCCTCGTTTCCCTGCCATCGATTTTGATCGTGCAGTGGGGCTTCTCTCTTCTGGCTCTTGTGCTGTTCACCATGATGATGGTGGGTCTTCCTTCATCTTCTGAGGAAGAATCTTTCTCTGCCTTGCGATCTGCATCGAGACTGGAGACTTTCTTGTTTCTCCACCGACACACTATAGAGAAATGACCAATTCGTTTGCAGATGGAGCACTCTTTGTCTCTGGCTGGGCACTCCCTGTCGAACGCTAGATGCTTCGTGCTGGTGCACCTGTGGCACTTGAGGGGTTCTTTCCTGTTCCCTCTTCCTTCTCTCGTGTCTATCGTTGGCCTTTCTTTTTTTTAATGGAATCTCACCATTTGTATCTCTGCAGGACCCTGGGCTCCTGTAAGCTCCTTACGTCTTCCCGCCGTTTCCTCAACTGCTCTGGCAATTTCTATAGCTTTTTCCAAATGAAGTTCCTTCTCAACGATGAATTTATCCTGGACTTTGCGACTGTTGGTGTGCACAACCAACATGTCACATATGAGACTCTCTGCATTGTTGCCAAAACTGCACAGCGGCGCTAGTTCCCTCAGTTTTGTGATATAATCGTCCACTGGTTCGGACATCTCTTGCTTTCGGGTGTAAAACCTTATCCTATGGAGCACTGTGTTCTCCTTACTGGCAAATCTTTTTTATAATTCTCCTGACCGCCTCCTTAAAAACATCGTCATCATCGCCAGCCACCGGTATAGGGGTGAGACTCTCGAACACTCTTTGACCTTCCACTCCCAGGGCATTGAGTAACATGGCCCTGCGCCTTGCCGCTGAGAACCCCGTTCCTCCTAGAGCTTCCACATAAGTTGTGAACAGGGGTTGCCATTGTGGCCATGGGATGGCAGGCCTACCTGGAGTTTGTAGAAAGGGTGGCGGTGGCGTTGCGCCTTGCATGATTCTCCGTGGGTTCTGGTGATGATCCTTGTCGCCAATTTATGTAGTAGATTACTTGCAGTGAAGACAGGAGTCAGGGAATCTTTAACACGATTGTTTATTCCTTCACAGTCCCATGCATCAATGCACACGACGTGCATGTAACAACAATAAAGGCCAACGTGCCTAATTAACATAGAGCATGCTGCTGTGATGTCCGTGCGCGTAATACGCACTGCAGGCCCTGTTTGTGGAGAAGCCGGCGGGACGCTCCTGCGTTCGCGTCCGCTCTCTCCTCTCGCTCGCCCTCTCCTTGTGCGCGCGAAGCCGCGGGGGCGGGCTCATCGCGCTCACAGGTCTCGCGAGAGCAGGAGCTCTCGCGATGCCTCTACACAAAGCCTGCGGCGAGGAGCATGCCCTGTCAAGACCCGGGCCTACCGGTTAAAAAAAGAAAAAATTAATAAAAGGAAACAAAGGTCCACAGCAGCCCCGAGAGTGACAAAGAAGGTGGGCGTGGCCCATGATCACCAAGCCTGCAGCAGTGAACAAGGAAAAGAAAAAAAAAACATTTGGGGCTGTGGCGGCCCGACCAGCCATTGGCAGCAGTCCTCAGAGGGACAAAAGGAAAGGAGGAGCTGCACCCTGCCAAGAGGAGGGGGCGTGGACAGTGAACACCCGAGCCTGCGGCGGTGACACGAATAAGCATGAAGGTGGCCGCCTGATGGAACTGGGCCCCCCCTGGATGCACCCACGGTGGCCAAGCCACCCAGGCCACCGGGAGGTGGGAGAAACAAATAGGATTAACAGCAATACAGGGTCACCCAACCCTCCATGAAGAAGGGAGACCATCCTATCGTCAAATGAACATAGGAGCCCCTCTCAGCCAGCCAGGGACTCTGCCCCAAGAGGAGTGCAAGAGGTGAGCGGCTCCACAAGGAGTGCTCATGCTCCCTCAGTGCCAAATCAGGAGAGGGCCCATAGTGTGATCCCGGACCCAGCAGCGGTGATGTCCAGTTTGAAAGCAATGATTGGGAAAAAGAGGACACGGCTGTGTCGACAGTGCCGGCATGATGGAAGGGGATGGTCGTTGCAGGCTCCAGGGGGGAGCAACATCATGCCGAGGTACAGTGAAGGAAGTGTAGGGCTGCCCATGCTCACCATACACGAGCAGGCCCATGCCAGTGTACCAAACGTGTGGTCAACACCCCAGAGCCAGGTGGCAGTGACCCCCAGGAGGAAGCAGAAGGTGTGGAGGAGGGTTGCAACTCTCGCGAGTGCTTGTGCGCCCTATGCTGGTAGTGGTGTCCTGCATCAGCCCCTGTGTGAAGGGGGGGTGATGTGAGTGGCCCGTCGTCCAACACCAGCACCCGGCCATCGTGCTGCCGAAGTATTCCTGCTGCCATCAAGAGATTAGGCTGTGGTGGCCCCTGGTGTTGGCCTTCCAGAGTGCCTCGGGCCGCCTCACAACACACACACACACACACGCATACAATGAGGGACTCAGAGACACGTCTGCAGTTTGCGAGGCCCCTGCGGCAACTGCCATTCGGGATGCGTTTATTCACACTATGCATGCGTGAGCCCAAACGAGGCTCACGCATGCGTATACGCTTGTTCCACTGTAACATGCCTCCTTTTCTTTAACCTCTTAAGTGCCATTGAGGTTCCCCCCCAGTGCCAATGGCTTTTTTTTTAAAATCGCGGTATTCACCGCCCAAACCCGCCAACATTTCCCCTCTCATTAACCCCTTAAGTGCCACCGACGAGCCGGCTCGTCGGTGGCAAGCTGGAGCGGTTTTTACCGACGAGCCGGCTCGTCGCTGGCATTTAAAGGGTTAAACGAAAACAATCAACAATATGTAACATAACAGTGACTCAAAGTGAGTCGCTCAACCTTGGCTGCTGCCGGCTCAGTCCCCTGAGTCCATAATACAGTCTTTGAATCGGGCACAGGGTTGTCAACCCTATCTGGTTGGGTACCGACTGCTACTCCCAAAGGTCGGCAGCGGTGTGACCTCATTGGGCGCTGGTTCCTCTGGTCTCTCCGCCTCTCAGAGAAATTCCCTCGCTCCTGGCCCCGAGGCCTCTTCCTGTGATCCCTCCGCGAGACTCGAGTCCACTTCCTTGAAGAAAGACTTGTTCCTGGTTACAGTTCCCCTCTCGTTGGCTGCGGTCATCATCAACCCTTTCACGTGTGTCACGAGAAGACACCTACAGGAGAAGGAGGTGACAGTGGGCGATACCGTGATGGTGAATAACCGCCACCCAGAGGGTAAACTGTCGCTCACTTTCCAGGGTTGTGGCTCGTAAGTAATCGACAGTTTACCCTCTGGGTGGCGGTTATTGACCATCACGGTATCGCCCACTGTCACCTCCTTCTCCTGTAGGTGTCTTCTCTCACTCTCCTTCTCATTCCTGGCCAGTCTTTCCTGTCTGACCCGGGTGTCATCGATCACTCCTGGTGCTCTCCCTTCCAGCTCCGGGAGGAGCCCTCTTGGGCAGCGCCTGAACAGGGCCTCTGCCGGGGAAACTTCCATGGATTGATGAGGGGTTGTTCGGTACTCCCGCAAGAACTCGAACAGGTTCCTCCTTAGTTCTCCCCCTCCATTCGCAGAGATCCGAAATACTTTAAGTCCTCATAAATCGCTCCGCTTCTCTGTTTGCCCTGGGCCATAGAAGTGTCACTTTACTGTGTTGTATCCCCCTCTCCTCCATATACTTTGCAAACTGACTCCCCATGAACTGTGGTCCATTGTCCGAGCATAGGACGGTCGGGAACCCGCGGGTCGCAAACATTTTCTCCAGGGCTAGGATTGTGTGCTCACACGCAGTGGATTCTACCAGCTCTACTTCGGGGTACCTCGACCACTGGTCTATGACGGCTAAGAAGTACATCCTCTGCCAGTTGAGCTGAAATCTGCATGTACCATTCCCATGGGTGTTCGCTCCTGTCCATAGAGTTAATGGGGGGTGCCCTTTCTGCTGGACTTGCGGCTTGACACGACAGGCATCTCTGCACATGCTCATCCACCCTCTCTTCCAGGTCGGGAAACCACACTTTTGGCCGCAGCCTCACGATGGTTTTGGTGGACCCCCGGTGAACTGTATGCGCAAGTTCAAGCACCTTTGGCACAAGTGCACATGGGATCACTATCTGTCGGCCCCGTAGGAGCAGGCCTTCCTCCGAGATCGACAGTTCATGCCTCACCTTCCACAGCGCCTGTAGATCCCGTTGTGCTCTCACTTCCTGCCTTGCGTTGTTGTTCAGGACCTCCTTCCACTCTCCACTCCTGATGGCCGACTGGATGACCTTGAATATTTCGTCATCAATGGACGCTCTGGTGATGACCTCTCTCGACAGTGATACTGGCATGGCCACCTCCACGATGTTGTGTATTATTTCTTGACACGCCACGATCTCTCCTTGGTCTCGCTCCCGTCTGCTGTTAGGGTGGCAAGACAGGTAGTCAGCGGGGTTATTTATCCCGGCCTGTACTGAAGTTTCACCCCATGTTCTATGAGTGACAGCATCCAGCGTTCAATGCGAGGTGGAGGTTTCGAGGATACCCCTGCCATGATGGGGGTAAGGGGTTTGTGATCGGTGACCACGACCACCGGGTTCCCAAGGATGTAAAGGTTGAAATGTCGGCAGCCCCACAAAATTGCAAGCGCTTCTCTCTCGATTTGAGAATATCTTTTTTCTGTCTCTGACAGCGCCTTGCTTGCATACGCGATTGGACGCATACTTCCTTGTGCCCCTGCCTGCAGCAGTACAGCCCCCAAACCTACGGGGCTGGCATCCACCACGATCTCCGACTCGACTGCTGGATCAAAGTAGGCCATGGTGTCCTGATCTGACAGTGCCAGATTAATGTCCTGGAATGCTTTTTGTTCCCTTTTGTCCCACGTCCAAGGCACGTCATTCTTCGTCAGAGCTCGGAGAGGTTCTGAGAGGGACGCAAGTCCCTTGATGAATCGGCTGCAGTAATTCACCATTCCAAGGAAGCTGCGCTCTTCTGCGGGCGATTCTGGTGTTGCGGCCTCGCGAATGTCGCGAACCTTTTCCGGGTCAGGCGAGATCCCCCATGCATGAAAGGCGAACCCAAAAACTCTATTCGGTCTCTGAAAAATTCGTATTTACTTCGGTGCAATATCAAACCCAGTTCGCTCAATCTCTGCAGGGTCAGTTCTAGCCGCTTCATGTGTTCCATTTCCGACAAAGCAAACACTAAAATATCGCCACTCATGTTGAGGACCCCACTTAGGCCAGCCAGTGCTCCCCTGATCATGTTTTGAAACACTTCTGCGGCGGAGGATACGCCAAAGCTCAGTCTCTTAAATTGATATGGCCCCTCATGGGTTGTGAAGGTCGTTATGTACCTTGATTCCGGGTGAAGTTCAAGCTGATGGTACCCGGAAAGTAGGTCCAACTTTGAAAAGACCTTGGCCCCTTGCAGCTCACTGACAATATCATTGAGCGTTGGGGTAATGTGGTTTTCCCTTTTAATGTCCGCATTGGGCAACTGCATGTCCACACAGATGCGGACAGCACCTGGTTGTTTGGGTTTAGGTGCTACTACGATTGGCGATACCCACGGCGTGGGTCCTTCACCTTTCTCGATGATGTCCGTCTCGATTAGAGTCTGCAGTTCTGTCTCCACTTGCATTCTCAAATGGAAGGGTATCCTCCTATGCTTGAGAGCGGTGGGCCTTACGGTCTCGTCAATGTGTAGGCAAATCGGTGCCGCCTTTAGCTTGCCCACCCCTTGGAAAATGTTTTCAAACCTGCTTAGGAGCTGTTCAATGTCTGCCTGGTACACTGCTAACGTGAAATTAATGATGTTCAGAGCCTCGGACACTGCGCATCTTAGGAGAGAATGTGGGCTGGCGCGTGTCACATAAAATTGAGCTTTGATCGCATTGGGGCCATCGGTAACTGGTGCAACAAAGACCCCTTGGATGGGCAGGGGCATGTCGCCTCCGAATGTGTAAATTCTGGCATTCGAATTTTCCAGCTGCGGTGGGCCTGAGAGCGTCTTGTAATGTTCTGTGGCCAGAACGCACACAGATGCACCTGTGTCTATGAGGACCAGTGTGGGGGTGCCCTTAATGTCCACTGCACAGGTGGGTTGCCTTCTTTTCTTGGCTCCCATAGCTATATTGGATATGAAGAATATTTCTTCGTCCTCCTCTTCCTCTTCAGCCAGGTTCAGTCTCTGTGTGTCTTGTTCCAGCGTGGCTACGCTCTGTGGCCTCCTGAAATTACCACAGCTCACCCTCGCAGGGCCCCTGTGGGTCATCACAGGTGCTGCAGCTCTGCACATTCTCGCGTAGTGGCCCGGTGTGTTGCACCTTCCACATACCGTTGACTTGGCGGGGCAGTCCTCTTTGTGCGGTAAATCGTACCCGCAGTATTGGCATACTGCATACTGCCGGTGTGCCCAGGGCGAGGGATGTATCTTGGCGCTTTTGGCTCCACCGGGACTTTGATCAGGTGGAATTTCCTAGGGCAAAAGCCTCTTCTCCTTTGCTTGGGCGTACAGCCGCGCCCATTTTAGCCCCCCTGCTTTCTGCTAGTTCATATACCCTGCCAGTGTCTAGGATTTGGACCAATGTCATTCCAGGTTCCCGCAGGATTTGCCTCCGCAATTTACTTGAAATGCACCCTTGTATTAGCTGGTTTCTAATCATCACCTCCTCATTGTCCCATCTGCACGTGCTTGATAGTTGACGCAGTCGCGCACAGAATTGGTCTAGGGACTCATTGTCGTGTTGCTTTTCGCCACACATCACGAACCTATCAAAGTCCATATTGGAAAGCGGAATGAAATGATTCTGAAGAGCAGTCTTGACGGCGGCACATGTTACCACCTGAATGTTTAGTAATTCATAGATGCGTAGCACTTCGGTTCCCGCTGAGTATAGCAGCGTTGTAACCTTTGCATCGTCGCCATCTTCCCCAGTCGCTCTGAAGAACATGTCCAGCTTCTTGATCCATACTAGCCACTTGGGCCCCAACTTGGAGGGTGGACCTGAAGTGTCGAACTTCGGCATCGGTGCCACGGTGCCATTCTGCCAAAGTGACACTCGCGCAGGTGCCGCTGCTTCACCTTCTTGGTCATTCATTCTCACAGGTCGCACAGGCACCTCATCCGCGTGTATGAGGCCCAAACCTTTCTCCCTTGGGTAACACTTTACTGCTGGAAGAATGTTGGCAGCAGTGAGTTTACAGTCCAGCACTGGTGACCACTGACCTCAATGTCTTTTCTCTGTAGCACGCAGGCGCCGTTTCCAGTGACCCCCTTGGATTGGGCCCTTAGGCTGGGATGAATCTCCTTTTTTTTGTGTGGGCCCCCAGGACCAAAAACTCGGCTCTGCTTGAAAGAGAACCACGAAGGTTCCAAAAATTGTAATTTTCCAACTCGTGGGCAGCGCACGAGCACCCTCGCAGGCCGCGACTGCTCCACGAGCGAATTCAAGATGGCCTACCGTATCGCCGTCGGATTCTGGCTGCGTAGGAGGAAGGATTGCCACGCCTTGCGGGTCGTAACTGTGTCGCATTCATACTCCTACCACGAGCCGATGTCCTTGTCGCAAATGTTGGCCTTCCGGAGTGCCTCGGGCCGCCTCACAACACACACACGCATGCATACAATGAGGGACTGAGAGACACGTCTGCAGTTTGTGAGGTCCCGGCGGCAACTGCCGTTCAGGACACGTTTATTCATACTGCGCATGCGTGAGCCCAAACGAGGCTCGCGCTTGCGTATACGCTCGTTCCACTGTAACACCTGGTATCCCCAGGTGTGGTTGTGCCAGCCCTGAACATTGAGATGGCCCGTCATCGGAACACCAGCATCCTCCCACAGTCTTTGCCCCACCGGCTAAGAACTAGGTAGATGTGGCCCCTGGTGCCCCCAGGCGCGGCTTTACTGGCCCTTGAACTCCGAACTGTCCTGAAGAGATCTCAATGGAAGTCGGGCTGGTATGCTGAGGACCTGCAAGTGATCAAAGTGGACCCAGGAGTCATACACATCAAGGCGGATAGCTCGCAGACTTAAACTGGCCCAGTCAAAAATATTGTGTGTAGCTGTGTTACTGCGCTTGTGGGGTTTTGTAGTGAACGGTGCCAGGTGCGAGCAATGGTGTTGTGTTAGATCCACTCACCCATGTTAATAAAGGGTGTGCTTGCATTTGGAGTTTCTAATGTTTCACCAGTAGCTCACCAACCCTGACTGTCACCCTGTGGTGACCTGGGCCCCTAAGTGTGTAGAGGTTAGTTGCAATTATAGTCTTAGTATTATTGTGTGTATTGTGGTGTGGCATTATGTTGTTTGGTCGTTATGAAAAAGGAGGAGTATTGTGTCACCCCTCCTGGGAGCATGGTAGCTCCCAGGAATTGTGTAATGGTCACATGGCGCAAACCATGTGACCAACCTAATAAATGGGACGAGCCTGCCGTGGAGACAATGCCGAGGCCGCCAACAGTAATCATTAAACAATAAAGAATGTGAAATGTGAATGACGGTGGATGGTTGTGCTCAGAGCACAAAAATTGACCTTGTGGAAGCCGAATCTCATACGAACAGCAAGTTCGAATACGCTATAAGAGTGGGCATGTTTCCTGGTATGGAGAAGCAGCAGAGCCCACGGGGCATTGCGACCACCAGAAGCAGAACAGCCCAGAAGACACTGCAAGGAGACCAAGCATAGAGTGATTTATTGCATGTGACCAAATGTAGCTAGGGTGCAATAGCTCAGGACTAAATGGCGCAAAGATATGTAAGCGGGAGATTTTTTTTCTCTCCCAAGATTTGAGAAATATGTACAAGCTTGTGAGGACGTGCCTGCTGTAGTGAAATGTTTTCTACTTCAAAGGAACTGAAGGGTAGAAAAGGGTCTTAATTTACTTGTTCGAAAGTTCATTAAGTGCTTTTTGCATAGACTTCATTAAAGCTCAGCGGGTAAGGGCGCATAGCAAGGATACTGTGTCAGTTTGTTTCTTCACATTTTAATGAAAATGAACACTCTGCTCCTGTTGCAAAATGTAAATAGCAGCGTGGAGCTTGTTTGCTTCGACAGTCTTAAGCAATAGCCTGGTCCTGTATTTGTTTAGCTAACACCACTTTGGATCCTGCATCTTGGAGTTTTCCTTTTCCAGTTATGCATATAGGCTTATAAATTCCAGAATGCAGGGTGCTGCTGCTCAGTGTTAAAACATGACTGGCTGAAAATAGCCCTCATGACATTGTGTCGTTAACAAGATGGCTTCTAGGACATAACATGTAACATTTCTGCTTCTTTTCAAAATAGTGTGACAAAGTAACCTGTTTGAGCTAGTGGATGGTAAGGTCACAAAATGGGTACTTTGTTATAAGGTGACTGTCACCTCTATGTCTACGCTATAATGTAATTAATTTCTACGCTAATGGGACCGTCTTGGTCCAAGGCCCTCAGGCCAACCTTCACCTCTTTGATAGACGCTTCCCGCGCCTCATCAACTTCCTTTCCTCTCCTGCTGTCCCCCCTCCTCTGTCCTCGGCTACCTTGCCTCTACCCTCCCTCCCTGCACCCTCCCTTGCTCCTTCTTCTGCTCCGCAGGGTGTACCTCTGATCTGTACCCCTCCCCGGAAGTCCTTCAAAGATGGCAACCTTCTCCACATTGCCACTCTTAACTCTCGCTCTGCCGTCAAACATTCCTCTGATATCTGCCACCTTCTTGAGGAACTGGACCTTCACGTACTCACTGAGACATGGTTCACGGCCAGCTCTGTCACCAGCTTTGACACACTCCTACCTGATGGCTACAAGATCCTCTCCGTGCCCAGGCCCAACCGTGCTGGGGGAGGTGTGGCCCTTATCTTTCCTGAGTGGATTCCTGCCACTGCTATTCCCACGCAGACCTACTCCTCTTTTGAATGTCTTGTCTGCCGACTCTCTCTCTCTCCTCGCCATTCCCTTACCGTGGCTACTATCTATCGGCCACCTGGTCAAATTTCCTCCTTCCTCTCCGAGTGGGCGGACCTCTCCTCCTCACTCCTGTCGTCAACCACTCAACTCCCCTTCCTTGGAGACTTCAACATCCACCTGGATGCCTCCTGTCCCCCCTCTGGACTCTTTCGCGACCTCTGCGACTCTCTCTCACTCTCTATTCTCCCGTCTGGGCCGACCCATTCTGCTGGGCACACTCTTGATGCCCTGATCTCTTCTGACCTTCCCCTCTCTGTTCCTCTCTCCACTCCTCTCTCCTGGAGTGATCACTTTCTCCTCTCCTCCCACCTCACCCTCCCCCCACAGGCAAAGCCACCCTCATCACTGCCATCCTCCTTCTCGGTCATCCGACCCATGAAGCGTGTGTCAGTTGAGGCTTTCGCTGCCACCTTCTCTCCCCCTCTTCCCCCTTCGGCTGACTCCCACCCTGACACAGCCCTCTCCACTCTTTACTCTGCTATATCTGATACTCTTGATATCCTTGCCCCTGTCGTGAGAATCCGCCTGAAGCCCAAAGCCAAATGTAACTCCTGGTTTGACTCGGATCTCGTCACCCTCAAACGCAAATGCAGGGTGGCAGAGAGGAAATGGCGTGCTTCATGTTCATCCTCTGACAAACTTGCCTGTCGCCTGCTCCAAAGGCATTACCGGCTCTCCGTTCTCACCAAAAAGAGAGCCCTTATCCAAGCCCGCATCACTGCGGCATCTAACAATTCGGCTGAACTCTTTAACATCTGCAAGGAGCTGGCCAACCCTGCTGCAGTCTCTAGCTCTGCTGTCCCCTCCCAGGCCCTCTGTACGGCACTGGCCTCTCACTTCATTTCAAAAACTCAGGACATCCTGTCCTCACTCTCCTCCCATCACCTTCCCCCCTCTATTCCCTGCCTGTCCTCTGGCCCTTCTGCAGCCACCCCTCCGCTCTCCTTCTCTGCCTTTCCCCTTTTTTCTGCTGTTGAGGTTTCGAGACAAGTCCGATCTATGAAAGTCTCGTCAACACAGTTCCACCCCTGCTCCTCCAAAACTATTAAGGACCACATCGACTCCTTGGCTCCTGCCCTTGCTGACTTCTGCAATCACTCCTTCGCCTCTGGAGTCTTCCCATACCCTCTGAAGCACTCCTTTGTGCACCCCCTTCTTAAGAAACCCTCCTCCAACCCGTCCTGCCCAGCTAACTATCGTCCTATCTCTATCGCTCCTTTCCTGGGCAATCTCCTGGAGAAACTTGCCATCTCCCAGCTTAATCTCCATGCTGAATCTGTTGGGAGCCTTCATGACCATCAGTCTGGCTTCAGAGCTGCCAGAAGCACGGAAACTGCTCTCCTGAACATCCGTGAGGACCTGCTCTCGAACCTTGACTCTAACATTCCTTGTGTTCTCATTTTGCTTGATCTCTCTTCTGCCTTTGATACTGTCAACCATACCATCCTGCTCAACCGTCTCCGTGATAACCTGGGTATTACTGGTCAGGCTCTGGCTTGGCTGACCTCTTTCCTCTCAAATCGACCCTCCCAGGTACAACTGGGGTCTTTCCTGTCTGACATCTTTTTCTCTACCTGTGGTGTCCTCCAGGGTTCAAACTTCTCTCCCTGGCTGTTCAACCAGTACCTGGCACTTCTCGCCCACCGCATCGCTGCTCTCTGCCCCTACTTTCAGTGCTATGCCGATGATACCCAGCTCATTTTTAGGCTACCCTCAGCCTCCTCTTCTCCTTCCCTCATCTATGACTGTCTTTCTGCTATCCAGGAATGGTGTGCTGCCAACGACCTCTGCCTTAATGCCAGTAAGACCGAGATTCTACTCATCGGCACACCCACTCCCTCCTTCCCTGCAGCTCTCTGGCCGGCCTCTCTTGGCCCTCTTCCTTCTCCTACCTGCAAGGCTAAAAACCTCAGGGTCATCTTCGACTCCACACTCTCCTTCTCGCCTCACATTTCTGACGTTTGTAAGAAGTCACACTACCAGCTGCACCTCCTCAGAGGTATCCTTCCTTTCCTCTCCTTCCCCCAGAAGCTCACTGTCTCCAGAGCCCTGGTTCTCTCGAAGCTGGACTACTGAACAGCCTCTACCTAAATCTGCCTGCCTCTACTCTCCGCCCTCTGCAACTCATCCAGAACAGGACTGCAAGACTTGTCCTTGGCCTCAAGCCCCAGGACCGTATCTCTCCAGGACTGAAATCGCTACACTGGCTCCCTGTGGCTGCGAGGATTAAGTTCAAAACCCTCTGCATTGTCCACAATGCCTTCTGGGGCCTGGGGCCAAAATACCTTCAACTCTCCCTTCCTAAATATCTTCCTTCTCGAGCACTTCGCTCATCCGCCTCCAACTCCCTCAGGGTCAGCCGCTTCTCTAAGCAACGAGTTGGTGGGAGATCTCTCTCCGCTGCAGGGGCCTCCCTCTGGAACAGCCTTCCTGTCTCCCTAAAACTTGAGGAGAACCATCTCCGGTTCCGGAAGCGCCTCAAAACCCTCCTCTTTGCTTCTGCTTTCTCTCCCCCTCACCCCTGCTAAATCACTTGAAATTGTACTAAATCAGCAACTGGGCCACTCACCAATCTCGGTCCTTGGCCCAGCCACTCTCCCCTGCACTGGCTTCCCGGCAACCCCTGCACTGCGGGACTGTCTCTGTATCCCTACAGCCCCTCTTCCCAGCACTTGTCTGCACTTATCTTGCACTTGCCACCAGCTGGCACTTATTATTTATCTTGTTCGATACTTACCGTGTACTGCACTTTCCCCTCTCCCTTTCCCCCTTGCACTTTTCCCGTCCCCTTAACCTTGCACTTGCGCGATCTGAATGACACCTGGCCTAGTAGGATCGTTGTCTGTCTCCCTTTGTTCCCCCCCTCCCTGCCTCGTCGCGCCTTGAAACACTTGTGTATAGGCGCGTTACAAATGCCATATCATATCATAAGTCCCCTTTAAGAAAATAGAGCAGTGGTGTTCCCGCTGCGCTGGCAGAGCTGGTACGTCTGGCTCCCTTGGCACAGGCGCTGAAGCTGCTCGGAATCGGAATTTTGGAATTCCAGTATGGCAGACATGGTTCTCAGAGCTGTGGTCTGGAATCATCCAGGCCCAGATAACTACGATTGCCATGATCCACGTGCAAAACTGCCACACCTGTGTGTGCATTTCACCAGAGAGAGGTAGGAGAAAGAGCTACTAGGGTGCTGGCTGGAGAAAGGAATAGCAGAAGCTGGGTAAGGAGCTGGATGCTGGGGCAGACGCCTGCAGCCTGGGGACAGCAGGAGGCATAAGACTTGTGGAAAGACCCAGAAGGCTGGTGTAGGGAGGAGACAGTATGCTGCAGGGAGGGCCTATAAGGCTGGCTAAAGACAGGCCCTGAAAGTGGGGACCAGCAAGTGGGGACCAGCAAAACACAGAAGACTGAATTGTTCTGGGGAGGTGCCCAAAGGGGGCTGGAGCTGCTGAAAATGGTTAAGAGGGTGGGGAGTAGAATAGACAGCTAGTGAAAGAATATAGAGATGAGAGAGGGGCGAGAGGTAAAAGAGAGGGATTGGAGCAGGTGGCTGGAGAAGCCACAAACTGACAGAGAGGAAGGAAGGGGGGAAACTGGTGAGAACCCTTTCCCCACGTAAGGCCATCCTCCTGTCATTCTCTGGCTCCAATGCATCCTAGAAGTCCCACCTCTCACGATCGGTCTCATAGACTCCGAACACAGGCTCCAAGTACGGCGCTAATGGCCAATTAGAAAAGACCCTTGGAACTGTCGAAAACAGGGTGCGGGAGACCCTTACAACCCGGGACTGTGAGCTCACAAGTATTGTTTGGGGATTTGCTGGGGGACATCCAATTCGTGGCATTATGGAGCTCTGGCAGAAGCTTTGTTTGTACATTTGACTTTCACAAGAGTAACTTTTTCTATTGGATACGTTTTCCCACGGCACTATCCCCCATGGATAAGTTCCTTCCTGAGAACTTTGAGTTCAGTTTTAGACACTATTTGTTCATTTTGACCCATCCTGCAGACGTCCATCGTTATAAAACCCTGCGTTAACCCTATTCCCTGGTCTGGCCTGTTTTTCGATCAATGTCCACTGTGTGCTAATAGTTATTTCAAAATCATTAGAACTTTTATCTTCAAAAGAAAATAATTAGAGAATAGTCAAAATATCATAAGTGCAATGAGTGGGATGTTAGTTTCAACAGCACTGGTGTTGGTGGTACCCCCAGTTCCACTGGAATTCCCCGGGCAGTTGTTAGTCCACAGCTCTCAAATTATCCTGTGCTAGGAGTGGGAATGTCATTCAGTCCCTTTTTTGCATTTTGGTAATTGTAGCCCAGCATTTATAAAGGAACATTGTAAACTAAGTGCTCTGGTGGTGGTGAGAGGGTGCATTCTGATCAGGCCAGTTCTTAGTCATGTCTCGGGGAGGGTGCAGCTAGAGGCTTATTACCATTGTGATGTTTCTGATGTCACGGCATAGCTGTCCAAAGCATGTTTTTGCAACTTAAACATTTTCTTGCACTATTTAAAGTGTGGCGCGTGCGCACGCACGCACGCACGCACGCACACACACACACACACACACACACACCTCCTCCCTCCTCCCCCCCATGAACACCCCCCCAACCCAACCCCCACCCCCACCCCTTGCCGATTTACCTTGCACCCATACTGTACTTAGGGGTGTGTGGACAGGGCAGTCTGAGATTTCTCAAGAAGAAACAGAATGTATCCAATTAAATGCTCAGGAGTCGGAAAGTTATTTTACAGACTTTGCAACAATATCAGAATTTACCAAACATCAGAAGTTTGGGCTTTTGTGGGCATCTAATAGCAGTCAGTGCCTGCAAAATGCCTAATACTTTATACACATGGTCAATCTATGGGTGGGAAAATAACCAAACACCTACAAGCTTTGTGTCATCCCCAACAGACGTTAGTCAAACAATCCGAGGAGATGCAACAAAATGCACCAAAACGGAAACACCCACAACTTCAAGTAATCAGTGCTGGGCTCTGATTAGCTCCAAGATAAGCTTGCAACCAAAAGAGCAGATGCCGCTGCGCATGCAAGAAAAACATAGATTTCAGCTCTGCGCTACTAAGAAGAAAAAAAAAATCCCGAAACGTGATTGCCCTAATTCTGGTCAGTCACAGATGGATGAAATCCTGATTCCACCTCAAGGGTATTCAAACATGTGATCTATAGCATTCTGTGCTCAGTCATCAGCATTCGCTCAACCCAGCCATCTATCTTAGCTAGCAAAGCTAAAAAAACGTTGCTTGCCTCTAACTTGCCTCTGTCTCGCACTACCTTAGCCTCTACTCTAGCCCTCCACCCATCATGGTCACATCCTAAGCGCAGCTGGCCGTACTGCCTACCTGCACTTTAAAATGTCTAATGCTGGTTGTCCTTAATCAATGTATGTCCACTTATAGAGGTGCAGCCTTGGAGCAGCAGCAAAGGTGCAGAGATAGTGTAGGGCATTCCTGTCCTGGTGTTAAGTGGGTTTGACATGAGACTAAAAGGCTGGCAAGCCTCCAGATTGGCCTGCGATGCCCGCTGACTGGATCAAAAGCAACCCTGAGATCTTGAGTGTTCTCATGCCAAGGAGAAAACAAGATGCATGTAGCGCCTGCTTTAAGAATGTCCTTTCCAGGAAGGTGCTACACCAGAGCCCTCTGCTGCACAAGCAAGCCAATAAGATAGGGGACGGGGAGGCATTGGGAGATATGCAAGTCTCACCATGGTTGGTTAGTGCAGGTAACTGGCATAAAGCCTAGCTTCATCACAGAATGGCCAAGTAACCACATTTGGTTGACCCGGAAATATTTTCCAGGAGCTGAGCCTGCACACTTACTGGCATTCTGCTCTACTGTCTCGTGGAGGGTATTGGAGGAGAGTTCAAGTCTCCTGTGTCTTCAGGTGAAGGCACAACAAGAGTTCAACCTCATGTCTTCGGGTTCTCAGAGTCACCTGGGCCAAGGAGGCACACACCTTGCTCACAGGGTGGCGAGAGAAAGATGAACATTTAAACTCTATAATGTTTAATCAAGGAGGTGGTTAATCAATGATACACAAAATCAAGCGTAACTTGCGAACATGTCCCGGGGGCAGCCCTGCCCTATTTGCAATACTCACCAGCCACACCTTGCATCTCTGTTATGTGGTCTTTGCGCTTCAGAACAGGTGAAATACCACCCTAGCCAACAGACTCGCTTGCTGAGAAAAGTGGAGTCACCCAGCAAGGTCAAAATTGCCCTAAACCAACAGAAATGCTTGCTTACCATTTCTCAAGCAGGTGGAATGTTGACAAGCAGTAAGAAGACACTTCTACAATCAGTTAATTTATTCTGGAAGCATTGACATTTACATTGAAAAACAATTGTTCAAATCAGGCCCATAATGTTTACTAACAGATTGCATTGTCACACAGTTTTGTTTTTGTGTCTCTTTAGGACTTGGCTGAAAAGCTGCATAATTTCCTTAGGCGGACATAATTCTGCATTCGTACACTTGTATTTTTCCATTCCAAATAGGGGAAACAAAGTTACTGTCATACTATTTTTGGTTCACATATGTATTTATATTTGTCATTTCAGTTTACAATGTGATTTGTGTACAAAATCCTGCAAACACACCAGCGACAGTGCTCAAAATCCGTGAGCACTGTCCTATGTGTGGTTGCAGGATTTTTCTCGCACTTCCGAATTCTAGTTCCCTGCTGCCAGAATGCACTATGTTGCCTGTAGCAGGGAGCTAGAAATCTGAGGTGCAAGCAAAATCCCATGAACACATAGAGGACATTGCTCACGTGGGTACTGTCCTGTTTGCAGGATTTTGCTTGCAGTTCAGATTTCTAGCTCCCCGCTGTCGGCAACGCTGCACATGCTGGCAGCGGGGAGCTAGAAAGCCTGAATGCAAGCAAAATCCTGCGAACACACAGAGGACAGTGCTCACTGTGGGGTTTTGTGTCTTATTGCACGTTTTGTATTTGAACACTTTACAGTTGGTTTAAAAGCGGCGGGGAAGGAAAGCAGAAAGGGAATGCATCGAAGGACAAAAATAGAGGTGGGGTGAACCAGTCAATTTATGTGTGAAACCGAGCACAACCAGTCAGATTGCGGGACAAGCATCTGCATGGCCCTTCAAATGGATTGTGTCCTCCAACGTATTCCACATCTTTGACATATAATGTCCACAGCTGTGCACTTAAGAAACTTTTTCGGCAGAGGTCGTCCTGCGTCGATGACGTTGGGTCGATGTCCCTCGAAGGCCTCTGTCGAGGGAGACGTCACTGGATGTTATAAATAAGACGCACGGTGCCGTAGCCTCAGTTCCATTTTTTCTGCAAACGTGTTTGCTTCAAGAACTCAGCACGCCTCGTGTGTTTCATCGTAGTGATGTCTACTTCTTCGACCCCTCCGACTCTGCGGTCTGTCTTCAAGACTTGCCGGGACTGCAGGTCTAAAAGGCCGATCACCGATTTGCATTGGTTTGTGGTGCTTGGGCGAGAGTCACCAATGACTGTTCAAAATGCCAGTCGCTGACTGCCAAGGCCTTAACGGATGATAAGGGGAAGCTTCAGGTGGGTAGGGGTTCTAAACCCAGTAAGTCCCGAAAATCGAAATCGTCCAAGGGGGTTTCCACTCACGACTCGAGAGGCGATTCTCTGTGTCGGGAGGAGGCCCGGGGATCTCGGTCCCGGAGTGGTTCCCGCCATTCTTCTTCCTTGTCCCGGCATTCTAGGAAGCGCCGTCACCGGTCACCTTCCCCGTCCTCTTCGGAGGATGGTGCCGCGAGGAAAGTGACATGCCCGATGAAGTCCTTGACTCTGGTCAAATGGGCTACTTTTAAGGAGTAGATGTTGGTGATTTTCCAATCACAGGGCACAGCTACGGTCGTGCCTTCAACTGAAGCCAGCAGGGAATGGTCTCGTACTGTGGCTTGCACGCCTTCGGGCTCGGCTCCTCGGCACAACTCTCATCAAGAACCTTCGAGGTCCCGTACGGACAAGGCTCAGGATAGTCGCAAGAGACGTGCTTCCAGGTCTTGGTCCTCATCCCCAGCGAGACTGCAGAATCCTGCTAAGGGTTCAAAGACTGCGTCAACTCCGTTGGCACTGTGTCCGTCGGACATTGAGGCTTTGCCTTCTTATCAGCCGTCGGCGCCGTTGGCACCATTGTCGACGCAAAAGCCTTTGTCGCTCTCGGCGCCGAAGCCTTCGGCGCCCTTGACGCCTTCGAGGATTGTTGTCTGAAATTTACCATTGAAGGTCCCGGATACGGTGGATCCTCCAAAGAAGGCTGCTGCTAAGTCTGTGCGACCAGTGATGGACTCCAGACACTCTTCTGTCCCGAGGCCAGGTTTACACCTCTATCTGGACAATATATATGAGGAGGGGGAAGGTCTGACTTTGAGGGCCCTGTTGAGCCTGATGTGGCTCCTGACTTTTCTGGAGACAGTCATTTGGAGGAGTTGAGGCAAACCCTTCATGATGCCAGTGGGCTGGACACTTCTCCAGAAGTGGAACTTAGCAGGCCTGAGCCTGGGGCTCATGATGAGTCGTCTTACAGGAGGCTCATGGCTAGGATCTGGGCTGGTCCAGTCCTCCTGAAGATTTTGTACAAGATGATCTAACGGACATTTTAGATCAAGGTCCATCCTCTGACCCAGTGTCATCTTTTCATCTCACTTTACAGAAAAGGGTGGCAGCTGCTTGACAGTTACCGGAATGTCTTCCGGCTCTGAACAAATTGTTGACAAAGAAGTACCGCCCTTCCGTTAGCGACTCCAGCTACTTATCTACTCAAGCCACTCCTGAGAGTTTGGTGGTTCAGGCGGCTATGGCCACCTTGAAGCAGGCGGCGTACCCTACCATCCCTCGTTATAAGGACAACAAACGCTCCGATGGTTGGGGTCGCAAGGTATTTTCTGCAGGGAGTATGGCATTGAAATTAGCCAACTCCACTTGTGCCATAGCAAGGTTTTCACACATTGTGGAACTATGTTTCTCTTGCGGGTGAGCATATTCCCGAGGGGGAATAAAGGAATGGGTTCCTTGCTCTCATGCAAGATGGCAAGGATGCCATGTGTGAATCCCTTCATTCGGGTTTGGACACGGCCGACAGTGTCAGCTGGTCTATGGCTGCGAGCACTGTTATACGTAGATTTGTGTGGTTGCGAAAGTCGGGTTTTGGCCCGGATGTGCAAACCCGTCTTTTGAACATGCCCTTTGATGGCGCGCATTTGTTTGGCTGCAAGGCTGATGAGAGCCTTGAGAGGTTGCAGACCTCCAAAACTGCAGTGAAATCTTTAAGCACAGCTGTGCGTCAACCTCTGCCTTTCCGTCCTAGGGGACAGCAGTGGAGGGGAGGTTCTTTTCGTTACTACTCCTCCTTTGGTAGAATGAGAGGAGCTGCCAGTCAAAGGGGCCAGTGAAAATGTACCCCTGGTGGTCGGGGAAATAGAGGTGCAAAAGCTGCTCAGGCAGCTGTCTCGTTGCCTCCAGGCACTGCTGCAGCTGCTCCAAACAGTTGGGAGGCCATGTCCCATGGTTTGCCGGTTGGGGGCAGACTGTCACAACATCTCGAAGAGTGGTAAGCCATTATTTCGGGCGCTTGGTTTCTAGTGACTATCGCTAACGGCTACTGTCTTCCCTTCCTAAAGCGGCCTCACGACAATCCACGGGGGAATCTCTCTTTGAAGCTTCCAGATCCGCTCCTTGTGCAGGAAATCTTGACCCTGCTAGAGAAAGGCGCTATAGAACTGGTGCCTGTAGCGGAGAGGAACAAGGTATGTTATTCCCCTTATATTTTGATTCCAAAGAAAGACGGGGATTGCGACCCATCCTGGACTTGCGTTGGTTGAACAAACTTCTCAGGAAGGACAAGTTCAGGATGGTCACTCTTTCTCAAGTCCTCCAGGCTCTTCAACTTCAGGATTGGTTGGTGTCTCTGGACCTACAGGATGCTTACTTCCATGTGCTGATCCATCCCAAGCACAGAAAGTACTTGAGATTTGCAGCTGACAAATAGCACTTTCAGTTTCGGGTCCTGCCCTTCGGATTGACCTCCGCCCGAGGGTCTTCACCAAGCTAATGGTGGTGGCGGCAGCATCTCTCAGGCGAGGCGGGATTCACGTCTACCGTACCTGGACCACTGGCTGATCCATGCACATTCTCCCGAACAGGCATTGGATCATCTCAGTGTCACCTGCCGCTCCCTCCACAGGCTGGGCTTCTCCCTCAATTTCAAGAAGTCGCATCTGACACCTTCCCAACAGCTCCAGTACATCGGAGCTGTGTTGGACACGTCCTTGGGGAAGTGCTCGCCTCCCAAGGTGAGGGCTCATCATATTGTGCAGATGGTGGACAAGTTTCAACATGCCCAGAGTCTCCCAGCTTTCGAATTCCTAAGGTTGCTCGACCTCATGGCATCCTGCATTCTTCAGGTGCAAGAGGCCAGACTGTAGATGAGATCCCTGCAATGGGTCCTCAAGATGCAGTGGTCGCAGTTCTCATGCAAGTTGTCGGATCCCGTTCAGATTCCAATCTCGGTCTCCCAGGATCTTCTCTGGTGGGCCAACGAAGGGAATCTGATGAAGGGGGAGCCATTTTGGCAACTGTGGCCAGAGGTGACTGTAGCGATGGACGTTTCCCTCACAGGATGGGGCGCTCATGCCAACGACATGACCGCCAGCGGTCGTTGGTCTCCATCGGAGTCCAAACTCTACATCAATCTGTTAGAGTCGAGAGCCATCAGGCTAGCCCTGAAGGCTTTTCTGCCATCTGTGCGGGGGAAGAGTGACCTGATAATGACGGACAACACAGTTGCCATGCATTACCTCAACAAAAAGGGGGGGTAGGGTCACTCCCATTGTGCAGAGATGCAATGCAGCTCTGGTTCTGGGCCATCCAGAAGGGAATTTCGGTCTCGGCAGTTCATCTGGCCGGAGACGAAAATACGGCGGCGGACGCTCTGAGCATGCAGAGCACGATCTCTCATGAGTGGGAGTTGGCTCAGGAAGTCCTGGAGATCTTGACCCTTTGGGGAACCCCACAAGTGGATCTCTTCGCCACCATTGCCAACCAGATGTGCGAGAGATTCTGCTCAAGGGAATTTCTTCCGAAAGGAGCCTTAGGAGAGACATTCGTGGTGGATTGGTCATTCCCACTGCTGTACGCGTTTCCTCCAGGCCCCGTCATTCCTCAAGTGTTACGGAGGTTACAGAGGTTCGGTTCCCACATGATCCTCATTGCTCCGGTTTGAGCCAGGAGAGCGTGGTACACGGACCTTCTAGAAATGTCCATCTGCCCTCCACACCGTCTTCTCTACCGAGAGGATCTGCTCTTGCGAGAGGGGGGTCAGGTTCTCCATCCAGAGGTCAGGACTCTCAACCTTCACGCTTGCTATCTGAAAGGTTGAGATATAAGGACTTGGACCTCCCGGATCATGTGATGGAGGTGTTGCTTTCAGCCAGGAGGCGGGCAACAAAATCCCTGTGCCGTTGCAGTTGGCGTGGGTTTTTCCGACTGGTGCAGGGGGACAAAATGTTGATCCTTTTCAGTTTCCATTCCTATGGTTTTGTCTTTCTTGCTTTCTTTGGCCCACAGGAGCCTTCAAGTAGGTACCATTAAAGGTTACCTGGCGGCGCTGTCTATATTTAAGCACTCGTCGGAAGAATGCTCTTACTTTAAGATTTCTTCGATTTCTCAATTTCTTAAAGGACTGACTAATGTGTTCCCGCCGTCTTCTTTCCAGGTGCCGGTTTGGGATTTGAATTTGGTTTTGGAATCTCTAATGGGTGCTCCGTTTGAACCTTTGCACTCTTGTCGCTTGAGATTATTGTCCTTCAAGACAGTGTTCTTGGTTGCGGTTACTTCCGTTCGCAGAGTGAGTGAATTGCAAGCACTTTCCTCTATGTCGCCCTTTACTGTGTGCCACAAGGACAAGGTTGTACTGAGGGTACGTCCGTCCTTTCTACCATTCATTTGAGCCAGAAAGTGGTTTTTCCTTCTTTCTATCCTCCTCCTCATCCTAGTAAGGAAGAGGAGCGACTCCATAGGTTGGATACTAGGAGAGCTCTAAGCTTTTACATTTCTAGAATGTCCAGGGTCAGAGTGGACGATCAACTCTTTGTGGGATATGCTGGACATCGATTGGGCCAGGCTGTTACCAAACAGACCCTGTCCAGGTGGATTATCCTCACCATTACTGAGTGTTAACGATTGGCGGGTAAGGACCCTCGTGAAGGGTTGAGAGCTCATTCCACTAGGAGCATGGCTACTTCCACAGCCCTCCAACGGGGAGTTCCTATGAGGAATATTTTTGATGCAGCCACATGGGCTTCTATCCACACCTTTGTTAAATATTACTCCCTGGATACAATCCATGGTCAGGAAATGGCCTTTGGTAAGGCGGATTTTTATTCTGCCATCTGATTGGGTACTCGAAATTCTTTTCCCTCTATTTTCTGGTACTGCTTTGGGAGTCTGTCAAAAATGTGGAATAAGTTGGAGCACACAATTCATTCAAAGAACAAGTTACTTACCAACTGGTAACGTTCTTTCGACTGGATGTTCCTCCAACGTATTCCACATCGCCCTCCCAGCCTGCCCCTGTGGAGAATTTCTTATGCGATTGTAGCTTACGTCTCCGCAAGGCTATGTACAGTCAAGCAGGCATTGGATTGGTGCCACACGTTCTGGGGGAAAACAAACTGAGGCTACGCGCACTGTGCGTCCTATTTATAACATCTGGTGACGTCGCCCTCGACAGAGGCCTTCGAGGGACATCAACCCAACGTCATCGACGCAGGACGCCCTCTGCCAAAAAAGTTTCCGAAGGAGCACAGCTGTAGACATTACATGTCAAAGATGTGGAATACATTGGAGGAACATCCAGTCAAAAGAACGTTACCAGTTGGTAAATTACTTGTTCTTCTCAGCTAACAGAGGCAATCATTGGTCAGTAAGGGTTCGAGCACTACATGACATGTACCAAACATTGCTGATTTTGTGTTGTAAAACATAGATACATATTAAAACTGATTTAAAAAGGATGAGCAACAGCCCTAGCTATATTTAAAAAAACAAGGAAATGAAACGCAGAAAGGACAGAAATAATTACTGCCTTTGAAAGTATTGTAAATTGCTTTAGCTATTTTGTTTGCAGAGAGTTTCATTAGAGACAGTCATCCAAGATGGCTGTCTATATGGAGGAGCTCAAAGAGTTCCGAGATGGGCAGGAATGGGTGGGATTACTTATAGGGATAAGCATTGCTAGAGGCAGGTAATGGGAGGAGTCAATAACCTAACAACTTTGTATCCCTCCTCAAACATCATCTCCATTTGAAAAGCATTACATACCCTCATTCAAAGCCCATGTTTGAAGCTATTATGTTATAGCTCTTACTTTAATGACAATATCTTTGGCTTAAAGGTAGCTCTTTCAGCGCAACCTAATAGCCCAAACTAAAAAGGAGGGAGAGAAATGTCCCGGACTGTAGAGAGAGGTGTCACGCTTGAGGAACCTATGGGGGTGGTCGTTGCTGGGCACCAGGATGAAGGGAGAGAAGGGATATGGGAAGCACTTGGTCTGAATGCTGGGGGTGGAACAGTACTGCCACTGAATAGCCCATTGAGGACCCACATATCTGCAGGCAACATAAGAGTGGTCAGTGTAGCACACCAGAATATATGTCAGGGGAAGAGACACGGACCACAGTCAATGAAAACACTGGTAGTAGGATAGGGTACCGTCACAAACCAACCCTACCAAAAAAAAACGGAGCCTTCTGCATACACCTCTCAAACTCTGAACTAAGCACAACCACATCTCTACAGCACAGCAAACCGGACAAACTTCACCACACTGCAACAATAAAACAAACCACACATAGCCTCACACAACAGCACATGACGGCAACCAACTGAAAAACACACCTATGCTCAGCAAACTGTGTAAACCGAACTAAAGCTGCTAACAGCAGATCACAGCTCCCTTGCTTTTTCTCCTGCTCACTCCTGCCAACTTGCACCCCCCTTACCTTCTTGCCTTACAGATCCGCCAGAGTGCCACAGGACCATGCAGGTGCGTGCTATAAGAACCTTTAAAATAACATAACATGGCAACAAACTGGGGTGTGGGGAAAGCCGGCTGAGCCGGCCTTGGTCCTCTGGCCAACCTTACATCCCAGGTAGTCTTGTAAGCACTAATAGTGTAATTCGACTACAAGGAGCATTGTTAGCACCATTATATGCTAATGTGAGGCGCCCAGAGGACAGCTTATTTAAAAGTAAACAAGGTCTCTGAACCTCCAGGAAGGGGCCGCGGGCTCAGCCCATTTCCGCCTGGTGGCCAAGGCTGTGAACGTGAAAATCGTAAAGGCCTGCCTTCAGTCATGTGGCATGTCGCACTCAATGCATTTCCATGCTGCATTACTGACAGCAGAGCCGATCCGTAAACAGCAACCTGACTACACAATGGGCCTCATTATAAGTTTTCCGGTCTGGTAACAACAGTACTGGTAAGCTATTGGTACCGTTGTTACCCGACTGGCAAACTACGAGTTCTGCTCGCGGGTGCCTTCCCACCCGCCAGATCTGACCTGGCGGGCGTACCGGCACCCATGAGCAGAGCATGTCAGATGCACCGGCACAATTCACAACTGGTGCCGGTGCATCCTACCTCCCCATTCCCATTGAGCCCTATGGGGCTGAAATGGGAAAGGGGAGCATTTTTTTCCGGCGCCCACGAATGGGCAATTACCGGGTCCGGCAAGGCCGTAATGACCCCGTAATTGTCCATTCGCAGGCGGCAGAAATAAAATGATACCGCAGCAGCCTTGCTGGTTTTGCCGTTATCGTAATGAGGCCCACTGTCTTCTTGGGAGGCCTGTCCACTCTCATACCTGCATGTAAAATACGTCTTTGTCACTGTGCTCAGACACGCAGCCCTGGAAAGGAGTTTGTGTCCAGATATTTTTTCTACAGCCTCAGAAGGCATCTCCGGCAATTCATACGCTAGATTTAGAACATAACGATTTAATTGTGTTTGTGTTTTCAGAATGATTCATATTTAACAGCATAAACAAGCTGCGGCTTTGAGAAACGCTGTGGTTACTGTATGAGATGTAACGCTGAATTTCCCGAATTCGTCATGGCATGACTGAACATGCAAGTTCCCCAATGTTAAAATCTCCTCACCCGTGATCAAGACAGCATGTGACTCAGGGCTTCAGCGGAGGGGTCTTGAGCAATACACATGCTGGAGTCTCCCTTCTGCTTCCAGGGACGGATCACAGAAACAGTACTTGCTTATTTACTTGTTTGCCCGTAGCAGCCATAACACAAAATCAAGTCATATCCAAAACAGAGGGTTTTGTGTGGGCTGTTGATGTGTATGTAATTTGGGGGCCCCACATGAACCGAATAAATTAAAGGAGTCAAGAATCTTTTCTTGCACCCCATCCCCTTTCTTGCATTCACTACCCCTAGCCTTATATACTGCCCTGGCAGCAATACAATGAGTATGAGAAGCCCCTTTACATTTTCTTACCCCCTTAATCATCACTGGAAAGATAATAATACGCAATGGCCAGTCCCCCTCACCAATAGCGTGACTGGGGGTGGGTTAGATTCTATTAAGAGACAGAGGCGAATATTATACATTCAATTCTTCTTTACTTCAACCAGCAGCAAAGATTAAAATGTGTAATTAATCATAAACTCTAAGCAGCTACAAGCAAACCACCCAATCAAAGATGGATACCAAGGGAGAGGAGCCCTTAGCCAATCAGCTACAATTTCAGAGTACAAAAAGCCCATTCCAACTAGTCCTTCATCCTCTTCTGCAGTTGCGCAAAACTTCCAGATAACCAAAACAGACTCCAAATTAGAAGAGCAATCCGCCCAATTAGCGAACTTGTAGAAAAAACGTATGCCATTCTCCACCAGCTCTGACGGGATCATCAAAGGTCTCTCTCCCTCAAACAAAAACTGTAATGAAGAGACAGAGAAACAATGAGGAAGTGTGGGAGGGATAATACTCACATCTGTGTCTCTTAATTGAATCTAAAACCCTGCTCAGGCTCATTGACAGATTTAAGGCAAAGGGCCAGTGGGCAGCACCTGACAAAGGGCCCTAGGTGGGTGGATCATGGAGGCAGAGGTAGGGTGGGCAGAGTTAATTGTGGTCACAAGTACACAATGGTGAACCTTCGGGACAAAGGTATTTTTTAAAAAAAGTTGTCTTTATTCCATTTACCTCTGTTTAGCGGTCTGACTAACTGGAAACAGCTGGGCCTCCTCAGCAGGCTTTGTGATCAATGGTAATATTGGATGATCGAGCCTGAAACTGAGGTTAGAAATTAACATGTTTGAAGGCTAAGGGCAATAGAAACATTAATTACCGCTTATGAAGACCACACACTTTACTAGAAAAAATGGCTCTGAGAAGGTTAGTTGGATCCAATGTTTGATGACTGACACACATATACATGGCAGGGCAAGTGTTAAAAAGAAAAAACATAGAAAAATGGGGGCCTAATGAACATGGGCAATGGGAAGACGTTAGAGGCTGTGACATCACATGATAATTCCTACAGCATGCAGATCCATTTTATGCATGGGCCCGGTATCCTTAGCCCACACACATGAAATATCATTAAACATCACATATGTAATTAAAGGAGTGCACCCAAACTAAAGAGGTGTTACATATTAAAAATAAAGTGTCCATTCATATATTGTACACCATAACATTCTTTTGGTTTACACAGGAAAACCTGGCACCCAGGATGGGCAAAATAAATGTATAATCACATTCTTTAGCTTGACCTGTTTCTATAACAATGTATATACTGTCAGGTTACTGCATTATGTGATTTGTGTACTTTTCAAGGTATTGCTAGAAAATAATGATTTAACCTTTTGACTCCCAAACCTGAGCAAATACTGATAAAAACTATACCTTGGAACATATGTGGTGAAGTTCTTACATCTCCGCCTGGGACAAAATACTGGTTTAGCTACTTACACAAAGTGTGTATCCCCTGGCAAATCATGCAATCTCATGATACCTGAGCTACCAACATTGGGAGCCCATAAAAGCATTTTTTTATGATATAGTTTATTTCAAACTTTTCATTTTTACAGCAATTCAGTTTGCAACTTTTGCTTTGAAATAAAATCTACTCTCAAGACTCACTAAACTCTAGTTAATTATAGTTATTGGTTATTTAAATAGTGCTTTCGCCAAACCACTACATATAAAACATATTCACTGAGCTACCTTGTTACATACTAATAATATACTGTCCATTAGTTTAGTGCACAACATAAACTTCTCTTGGCTTACACATGAAAACCTTGCATCCAAGATTGGAAAAATAAACATATTACATTATTTTTGCTCGACCAATTTCCATAACATACATTGCTAGGACAATTTATTGTGTGATTTGTGTACTTTTCAAGGCATTGCTAGACAAATAATTATTTAACCCTTTGATTACCAAACATTAGCAAATACTGATATGATGTATACCTGGGAAGATATGTGGTCACATTCTTACATACGTAGGACACAATTCTATAGTTTTGCTACTTAAAGTGTGTAACTCTGAGCAAATCATGCAATCTCATCGTGCCTGATCTACCAAGATTGGGAGCCCATAAAAGCAATTCAGTTTGCAACTTTTGCTAATAAATAAAATCTACTCTCAAGAGTCACTAAACTCTAGTTTAGTTAATGTCAAAGGATATTTGTACCACACACTATCACCACAGCAGTGGTCCCCTGGCGCTCTGGCGGCTCTGAAAGAAGGGAAAAAAGGGAGGGTGAGTTAGTGGGAGGAGGCTGGAAAAGTGCAAGAGAGCAGTGATGTGCTGTTGCCGGCCTCAGACCGGTGGGTCCATTGGCTGGGCCTGGGGTGTTTGCGGCCAGTAGTCGCCGTGTACTGTTGTGTGAGTCTATGTGTTTTGTTTTCTTGTTGCAGTGTAGTGAAGTTTGTGTTTTTTGTTGTGCTGTAGGCTTGTGGTTGTGTTTGGTTTAGAGCTTGAGAGGTGTTTGCAGAGGGGGGAAATTGTTAGTGGATTGGTTAATTGGCATCTCTGTCTCGAAGTGAGGCGCTGGGTGTCCGTAATATCCCCAGATGGGGCGTGGGAACATTTCTGTGCATCTGTCCTGATCTGGGCTTGTCCGATACTCACAGTCCCTTTCACACCTGGCCTCCACTTCCATCACCTTCCTTCATAACCTTACCTGCCTTCCTTCGCCACTCATACGGTCAGTGTCCATGCTAATGTCCACAACTTAGTTCAAGTGCTAACATTCAAACAACTCTATATCAGTGTGATACATGGTAGCAATTATGGGGTGGGTGAGATTGTTGGCTGGTGATGGTGATCCTGTCCTTATGGGTGCCGCTTGTGTTCTATTGACTTGGCATTACCTATCTAGTTGTGGTAAGAGTTTCTCTGGTCAGTTCTAGGTGCTGTCAGTGTCCTCTTAAGCTAAGTCATCCTTTTTTCCTTTCTGTTGTTTCGGTTTTTCAGTTTGAATCTGTGGTGTTGAAGAGCCAGGTTTTTAGTAATTTTCTTAATTGCAGGTGATCTTTGGTGTTTCTTATTTCTTTTGGGATGTTGTCCCAGGTTTTTGCGTCTAAGTGGGAGAAGGAGGCACTCCAAGTTTTTTTCTTAAGGTATGGTTTTTATTCCAGGCGGATTTCGTTGCTTGACCTGAGGAATCTCGTCGGCTTGTAGATTGTTATTTTCTTTTGTAGGAATTCTGCTCCTTGCCCGCTGATTGCCCTGTGTGTTATGCACATTGTTTTGAAGGTGATGCAGGGGCTGATTCATGGCACAATTGTGTGCCGAAATCCAGCACACGCGTGCGATCCGCACACAAGCGATTCATGGAAGTCTCTGTGCATGTTTTTCCTGGGAGCTGCGCCTAATCCACGCATACCTTACACGTCACTGCAACATCCTGAACGCTGTGTGCGACACGCACAGCGAAAGCGCACAACGTGTAGCGCACACACCAAAAAGGGGGCGGAACACGCGGAATGGGGAACAACGCGTGAAAATGAGGAAGTACTGCTGTGATATATATGGAACGCCCACATGCTCGCTAACAACACGTATTCATGGAATCGAATAGGGACAACCCACCCACACCAAAAGACAACCACAGGCGGAAACATGTCCGCCACACGAATGCAGGCGGAAGCACCCCCGTGCAGTATAAAAGTGCATGCAAACAACAAACCTGCATATACAGCTATGATGAATATCCCATTTCTCGCAACAGTGATCGTGGGACACCGCAGGAGGAGAATAGCCAGACCCCGCATTTGTTTGCCCAGGACCAGCATTTTTGGGATGCCTGATGACCAGGTCTATGGCAGGTATAGGTTCCCACCTCATATCATCCTAGACCTGGTCACTGAGTGGGAGGATGACCTCCCATCACCCACCTTGTGCTCCCAAGCACTGAGGCCCTTGGAAAAGGTGCTTAATGTCCTGCATTTCTTGGCCACTGGGTCATTTCAGTGTACAACTGCCATAGTTGGGGGCATCTCAGAGGCCACGCAGTCATGCTGCCTACACCAGGTGTTGGCAATCATGACTGTGCGCCCCTCAGTCCGCAGGCACATATACATGCCCAGAACACCCGCAGAAAGGCAGGCCGTGGTCCAGGACTTTTACAGGGTAGCACACTTCCCCAAAGTGCTAGGTGCCATAGATTGCACACATGTGGCCCTACGTCCACCTAGGGCCACTGAGAACATCTACTGCAACCACAAGCACTGGCATGCCATGAACGTGCAGGTTGCATGCGATGCCCAGGGAATCATCACCTCTGTCTATGCAAACTATCCTGGGTCTACCCATGACAGTTTCATATACAGAATGTTCACCCTAAGCTGGGCTCTGGAAGCTGGGAAGGATGGCAACACATGGCTCATTGGTGAGTACAAATGTCTGTGCACATGCATGCATGTCACACACAGACAAATACACAAACCCAACTAATGACAACCATCATCACCTCCCCAGGGGACAGTGCTTACCCTCTGAGCACCCACATGATGACGCCAAAACGGAACCCCACCACACCACCCAAGGTAAGATACAACACAGCCCATATTGCAACCAGATCCATAGTGGAGCGCACATTCAGAGTGCTCAAGTCACGCTTCTGCTCCCTTGACCGCTCTGGTGGAAAGCTACTATATGCACCCCCAGTAGTGTGCAGGATCATTGTGGCAGCATGTGCCCTGCACAATGTTGCAACACAGCGGGGCATACCAGTGGACATGGTAGTGCCCCCACATCCACAACCACATGCACAGGCGCTGCGCATGGGAGGGGAAAGGGCACGTGGCGAGGCAGCCCGGACCCAGCTTGTGGCCACATTTTTCACCTAAACTCCCACCCCTGCAGAGTGCACACAGGCCTGGCACATACCAGGTGACAATCGATGATGACAAAGGGACAGTCAACTGTCACAACCTTACCACCCAGAGTATGTGTCCACGGAAGTGCTACATTGTGTGCATCCCTAGCCACTTAAACATAACCAATCCTGTGTGACCAAAAGGAACACATGCAAGGTGCATATCCCACCACTCCCCTGCAAAACAGGCCATGAACATCACTGGTATGTCACCCAAACCCTTTCAACCCTCATGACCCTCGTCGGCTACACCATGACATGGCATGCAACAGCAAAAGAGCAAACCAAATAGACAATACATGACAAAATTGTCACGAAGTGCCATGTGATAAATGGAAACCAGCCTGAGACAATTACACCCCACATGGAATCAGATGAAATGACTGACCAACAACCTCCCACACATACAATGCCATACACAAATGCATGCCACCAGCGGTACCATCACCAAAAGACAGAATGCCTTTTGGCATGCACATTGTGCAATCCAAATCCGCAAATCCCAAAACATGTGCTGTGTGTGCGTCCCCTGCAACACACCGCTAAGCACACAGCACAGTGAGTGGCTGTCACGACCCTCAGCCCTGATCCCCACTGGCAAGCCCATTGGCCAGGTGGAATCAGGGCTCGGATCACTAATAAGGCCTGGCATTCACTTCTCAGGCCCTCTTGGGGCCAGTCCTGGCGCCTTTGGTGCCAGGCTCATCAGTAAGGAAAGACATCTGCTTGAGGAACTTCTTTATTTAGGCTTTCAGCCAACATGGAGGCATCCACATAGCTTGGTTCCTAGAACCAAGCTATGCGGTCTGGTGTTTTGGGTGTGGTGGCCTAGGGACTGCTTTACCTGGACTACTTTACAGTGGCTATTTAAACCACACCCGAACAAGACAACACGCTTCGCGTTACTTTGCTTCTAGCAACGTGACGCTAACTGTGTCCAGCTTTCTCACGAGCCTGGTGAATTCCGGGCCTGCAGAAAAACCAAGAACATCGTTAGCAGCAGAATCTTACCTGCATTCATCATCCTTCACTGCTCGCAGCTCCTAGACAGCTCTGTTGGTGGAGTTAACCGCCCGGATTGAAGGACCTGAGAAAAGGAGAAAGACATCGCCGGCTCGTCAGTGCAAACCGCTCCAGGTTGCCATCGACGAGCCGGCTCGTCGGTTTTGGTACCCTGCTTTGCTCGATCCCTGCAAAGCAGGGATCGAGCAAAACTGTAATCCAACCCCCGGGGTATGTGAGGGGGAGGTCCCCCCTCACTGCCAGGGGGCTGGATTACCTTCAGTTTCACGTCGGCGTGTGTCACGCAGGCCAGCGTGAAACTGAAAGTAATTTTCACTGCAGCAGCCATTTCGAGCTGCTGCAGTGCAAATATAAGGTGAGTCTTCACCTTTCTCCCCCTCGATCTCCGGCTGTATTTCAAGCCGGAGATCGAGGTGGGTATTGTTGGAAAGGGGAGAACCTCCCCTTTTCAACAATACCCTTTGTGACAGCATTGCTGCATGCGGATCGGGCGCAGAGCGCTCGATGCGCAGGCAGCAATGCCCACTAGACACCAGGGATGTCTTTGAATGCGGGGGGAAGTGGGGGGTGCTCACAGTAAGCAGCCCTCGCCCCCCACCAACCCCCAAAGCATGGGGGCACAGATATAAAGACCCCTGGGGGCAGACAGGAGACCATCTACCCCCAGGGGAGGGGGCATGAGATGCCCCCCTCTTATCTGCCCCAGGGAGGGCTGAATGAGATGCCCCCCTGCATTTGGTGTGGGGGATAGAGGGTCACCCCCCATTACATTAGAAAATTACCTGGCGGTTTAGGGTGCCCCTCAGCCTGCCCTAAAGTGTAGTGTACCTTTTTAATTTTTTTCTTTGTTTACAAAACTTGCCTTGGCACAGAGGGGCACATTGGTGTGCCAATCTGGCGCCGGGGTTCCCAAACCTTACTGCCCCACCCACTGGGGGGGGTCTGTCCCATCATTTTTGGGGGCCCTCTCCCCCCGCACCTCAAATGGGTGGCGGGGGCACCTCATGCAGGCCTTCCTGGACCTCCTACAAACCGCTGCGTGAGGTACACCCCCCATCCATTTGGGGCGGGGGGCGAGGGCCCTCAAAAATGGTGGGACAGGTCCCCAATTGGGTGGGACAGTAAGGTTTGGGCACCCAGGTGCCAGATTGGCACACCAATGTGCCCCTCTGCGCCAAGGCAGGTATAGTAAACAAAGAACAGGCCCCCCAGTGGGTGGGGCAGTAAGGTTTGGGCACCCCGGCGCCAGAATGGCACATACATGTGTCTCTCTGCACCAAGGGGAGTTGGGTTACCAAAGGAATAAAGTGAAAATGGTGGAACGCATTTTAGGGGGTTTTAGGGGGGGGCTGTGGGGCACCCCAAAGGGTCTGGGAATTTTCTAATGGGATGGGGCGTTGACCCCCTCCACCCCAGCTGCAATGAAGTGGGTGCCATGTCATGCAGCTCTCCCTGGGACCAGATATCTGCTCCTAGGAACGGACGCCTGAGCACAGGGAGGAATGCAGGACAGCCCCCCCTCCCTTTATCTGCCCCTTGGGAGGGCTACATGAGATGGGCCGCCCCTCCAATTTGGCCATGTGTGGATTACCACGAGTGTCCTCTTTTGGGAAATGCATGGGGTTCCCTGTTTCCCTAGCTGGCTTCGACACCCTAGGCCCAATCTGTAGGTTGCCCACATGAACAAATTGTCCTGTGGAGAAAGTCTTGGGGTTACCAGCGGGTTACCCTTTTCCTTTTGCACCCCCGGTAGGTGCACCCACACATGTGAGGTACCTTTTTCGTCAGGACACCTGTGGGAACACGAGAAGGTATGACATCTGTTTACAAAAAAGTTACAAGGCTTTGAATGGCTTTGAATGGCCACATACCGGCATCACCAAAAAAGGCCCTGGCACTGGGGAGAAATACCCATGGCACTTAAAGGGTTAAAGGAGATAGTGGAGACATTACAACCACAAAGCGCTTAAAGACTTACCTGGTTGGTTGCTTTTCGGCCGGCATAGCTCCAGAACGCCATCTGCGCTGGGAACTCACTGCGGCCTACGAAAAGAGAAAAGCACAGCTCAGTGAGGACAAGACATCGCTGTGCTACGCAAAGCGCCTCCTTACCGCAACATACCGCTATAGCGAGCCATCATCTCCCGGTGAGAACCAGCATATCCAGTTCTCCAAGCGGACACTCCGCGCTCCTAGGGAGATAAAAAAAGAGACATTTGGAGGCCACCAGGGGGCGCGCAGGCAATGGCAGCCTGAGCGCAGCTCTCCTGCCGAAGCCGGGCCATCGAAGGGGATTGAGCCCCCCCCGGAACTCCCCAGTGACTACATAGTGGCGGATCGGCTGGCGGACCCCACGTGCCTCCTTTGCCCGAAAGAGCGGACTTCGGGGGCAACGGAGTGACTGAGCACGGGCTTCGCTGCCCAAAGAGACAGAGCGAGGGGAAGGCCTGGAGGGGAGATCCCTCGGCCGCAGCCCCGAAGGAGGAGGGGCTGCCCGGTGAGGCGGGGGACTCCCGCCGGAGTGTCGAGTCCCTGCTGACAACCCACCGCCCATACCCGCGGTGGGGAACGAGTGCGGGGAACAACGGTCCCGGAGCAGGGACGCGGGCTCTGGCCGCCCCGCCCCTATCGGAGGTGTGTGGGAGGACGGGATCCTCGCGCTGCGCCTGGTCCGGGCTCCTGGATCTAGGGGACACAGGTGCTGGCTCCCCATACACCCCGGGCCCGGGGGTGACCTGGTGGTGGCGGGGCAGGCCGGGAGCAGAGCCCTTCCACGCTTCTCATCGGCAGCAAACCGAGGGCGGCAGCGGCCCCGCAACCACGGCCCCCACACCCTGAGCGGGCCCAGCGAACGTCATGGAGAGCTCGCCCAGGGCCTTTGCAACATGGCTGGGCCCGCGATGCGGCAGCCCCTGAGGGGGGAGAGTGGCCCCCATCCCCCCCGCGGAGGGGCTTCAAGGACTACCGCGGCCCGGGGGAGGACAGATAACGGCTGTACACGACAGAGATCCCGTGGGCTTTCACACCACGACCCGCACCCGCAGGGCCCCCCTCCCAAGAAACGGAGGAGCCACTCCGCCCCGCCAACACAGAAGGATCGGAGGGGGAGAAGGCCTCACTTTGCGCTCGATTTCAGTAGGTGGAGGCCCCTGTGCTAGCTCGCAGGGTGTTTGCCCCCCTACAGTCAGCCAGGACTTAGCTGACCAAGGAGATAGACCCGGGTGTGTGGCCCCCACCCGGACCTGGTGGTGTGTGTGCCAGCCCAAAGGTCCCCCCCCTTGAGGGTCCCCTCCCGCCTAACGGGTTCACCTGCAGATCCCATTCCGGCCGCCACCACTTGTCCCCGGGGGGCAATCTCTTAGGCCCTAGGCCAGTGGTGGCCAGCGTAGCGGTTGTATGAAATACTCGAATGAACTGGCGGGAGGCGCTGCAAGCCTTTCGTTACGAGGGGGCCGGAGGCAATACAGAGGTCCCTGTCCACTCTGGGAACATGGCCCACTCGGAAGCCCCAACACAATCCACAACAGCAATGGAGAGGGGCTTTGCCTCCATCCTTCAGGAGATCTGGGACATGCGATCTGATATAGCGCAGAAACTTGAGAAAATGGACCACAGGGTGGATAGGGTGGAGGACAGGCTTCTGCAATCCTCGCCCGATTTCACTATTACACGGAAAAGGCAAAGGTCCTGGAGAAGGCAAGGAAAGCGGGAGTAATCACCTACAATAACGCAGCGATCTCAATCTTTCAAGACCTCTCCGCCTACACCTTGGCAAAACGTACAATGTGCCGCCCCCCTGACGCAACTACTAAAAGACAAAGGCGTGCGTTACAGATGGGGGAAACCATTCTCCTTGACTTTCGAATATATGGGCCAACGGGTGACGCTAATTACAGAAGAAGATATCAAGGGGGCCATTCAGGATTACGTGACGGAGCCAACCCCCAGGAGAGGCCCAGTGGGCCCGGCAGCGATCGGGGAGGGGGCCTCGGGCCTGTCGGGGGCCAGGAGAAGGAAAACCAGTTTGAGGAAATACAGGAAGCTGAACACCCCACCGTCCGTGAGGGAAGCAGAGTGGGGGGGCTCACAATAACAGGCTTTGAAATGTGTGCCCGGCCGTGGAGGGCAGTCTGGTGGTCCGGCCTAATGCCAGGAATGGCGGAACTAACTGGCTGGATGCTGGGTACGGGGGTGGGGGTTCTCGAGTTAGTTGGGGTTTTTCTGTTGGGGAATGGGTTTGGGGAAAAGTTGGGAAAGGCCTAAAAAGTGTCCAAGCGGTGAGACAAGGGGAGCGAGAAGGGAGCAGTGATGCGAAGCTGGTGACCAATAGAACAGGATACCTAGACTATGGCTGATTGCCAGCCGGCCCTGGGAGTGGGTATCCTGAACATACGGGGCTTGAACACCCCCACCAAGAGGTACCTGGTTTGCAGAGAATTCAGGAGGGCAAAGCTGGACCTGCTTTTTTTGCAAGAGACACACTGGGCGCGGGGGAAGGAACCCAAAATGAGAGGGGGTGGAATAGGAGAGGTCTTCCATGCATCCCACAAGGTGAAGAAAAGAGGGGTGGCCATCCTGGTTGCTAGGGTCATCTGTTTCAGTAGCGAAGCCACACTGCAGGACCCCGAGGGCTGTTACTTGTTGGTGAGGGGCTCCTTACAAGGCTCCCCCCTGACCCTGGCAGTGGTGTACGGCCCAAATGAAGGCCAAGCCCAATTCTGGGAAGAGGCGAGGGAGAGGCTCAAACAATTTGTGCAAGGCACGGTGGTGGTAGGGGGAGATTTCAACATGGTATTGGACCCATCCGTAGACAGGAAGCGGGTAGGCCCCCAGAGCTCCAGACCCGCAGACGATGCCATGGCGCGAATCTTTCAGAGTGTGAATGACAATCTGGGCCTGGTGGACACAATCCCGTCCCCCAGAACGGGAGTCCCCTCGTTCTCCTACTACTTGGCCACCCACGCCTCGTTCTCGAGGATAGATTACATTCTGGTGGACGAAACCCTCCGCCCGTACGTCTCAGGCTATAGGGTCGATCCCGTCCCCTGGTCGGACCATGATATGGTGGGGGTCACTATATCGGGGGGATGGTGTAAAGAACGCAGAGGCCGTTGGAAATGTAATGATGCCTTATTAAAGGACGAGGTCCACGCCCAAGAAGTTGTAGACACCATAATAGAATTCTTTGAGCTTAACGACAATGGGGAAGTGGGCACACACACGCTCTGGGACGCCTTTAAGGCATCTTTATGGGGAGTCCTCATCCAAAAAGGTGCTCAGAAGAAAAGGGTGAGAGAGGCACAGGAGAAAACCCTGCGAGAAAATATAGCCCGTCTCCAGCCAGGGGGCTCCCCCGATTGGGCCCTCGAGCGCGACCGGGTGGCTGCCCTGGAGGATTACAGGCTCCAGCTAAAAGACGTACTCCTCCACAAAACGGAGAGAAGTCTCCAGATGGTCAAGCAAAAATACTATGATAAAGGGGACAAAGCGGATAGGATCCTAGCCTGGAAGCTGAGGGAGGTCCAGAGGAGCAGAATGGTTAAGGAAGTGAGGAACGCTCAGGGGGCCCTTGGTTACGACTCTTCCCATATTGGAGAGGCTTTCCGCCAATACTATGAGACACTACATTCGTCCGAATATGATGGGGGAGTTGCCCCGATAGAAGATTTTCTGAACTCAATCCGACTCCCTGCCTTGTCAAGTGAGATGGCGGAGGGGTTGAGGGCCCGGTGACCGAGGAGGAGGTGGATAGGGTGATTAGCGGGATGAAGGTGGGAACTTCCCCCGGGGAAGACGGATTTACTGTCTATTTTTATAAGAGATTCCGCTCCTCCCTAATCCCATACCTAGTGAGGGTTTTCAACTCCATGCTGGATGGGGGCATTCTGCCTGAATCCATGATGGGGGCCATAATTGCAGTGCTACCCAAAGAAGGGAAAGATCCCGCAGAATGTTCCTCCTACCGCCCTATATCGTTGCTAAACATCGATGTTAAGATCCTGTCGGAATAATGCCAAAGCTTGTCCACGGGGACCAGGTGGGCTTCATCAGGGGGAGGCAGGGGTCAGATAACATTCGCAAAACCATAGACCTGTTCCACTTCGCCCAACAGTCGGAGCTCGACGCATGTGTCCTCTCCTTAGATTCGGAGAAAGCCTTCGATAGGGTCGAATGGCGATACATGGAACTCCTCCTCAGAAAGATGGGCTTTGGGGCCCACATCATGAGCTGGGTAACTACCCTCTACAGAGCATCTACGACAAGGGTCCAAGTGAACGGGAAGCTGACCGATACATTCCCCCTCTCCCGAGGGACAAGGCAGGGGTGCCCACTCTCCCCTCTGATATACTTCCTCACGATAGAAGCATTAGCTATAGCGATCAGAGTACATCCAGAAATTAAGGAGATCAGAAGAGGGGAGGTGGAATTTAAGCTCTCCCTATTTGCAGATGACATCCTAGCCTACCTGGTAGACCCTGGCACCTCGCTCCCCCCTTTGTTGGATCTGGTGGCTGTGTTTGGACGCTTCTCGGGCCTGAAAGTCAACGCCTCAAAGTCAATCCTGCTCCCTATGAGGTCCCGGGACCCAGTGCTAGACCCCCTAGATAGATTTCACGGGATTGCAACAGGGAAGGCCGCAATACGATACCCGGGTGTTCTTCTCACAAGGGACCTAACAAAACTGGCCACCACCAACTACGACCCCATAATGGCAGGGATCACATCTGACCTGAGGAGGTGGGGTAAGATGATCCTTTCATGGTATGGCAGGATGACGGCAGTAAAGATGAACATACTACCACGGCTTCTATACCTTTTCACAGCACTCCCAACCAGCGTCCCGGAGCAGACTTTTAGAGTTCTACGGAACGCAATTCGAGACTTTATATGGCAGGGGAAAACGCTGAGGACCGGGAGGGCCACCCTGACGTTGCCAAGGGAGGAGGGAGGATTTGGGTTGACGGATTTCCACTTGTATTTCCGCGCCACCCAGCTGCGTGTCCTCCTGGAACACATGAAAGAAGGACTGGGGACGTATTGGTCATACTTGGAGGATATGGATACTCACCCTCTGAAGGTGCGCGACCTCTTGTGGGCACCACGTAAAGCGATCCCGAGTCATTTGAAAACCCACCCGACTCTGGGGGTTCTCTGGGACATTTGGAAAGAAGGGCCCCAGACGGCTTATCTCACTACATGGCCGTCTCCGATGACCTCCCTCTGGGGCCACCCCCTTAATCTGGCTAGTAAAGGGTTTCAGCACTCCCAGACCTGGTCGGACAAGGGAATGGAATGGGCAGGGCAGATGTTCAAGGAGGGCGAATTCCTGTCTTATGAGGAACTAAGGGACGCTCTTGGTCAGGGATCCCTATCCATTTTTGAATATCTCTGCCTTAAGGGTATCCTATGCAACCATTCATGGGGTTCCAATTTGAGCAGACAGTTAACTCCCTTTGAGAAGTTCCTAGACACGGCGACCTCGAGGAACGGAGCGGTATCTAGCATGTACAAAATCCTTAACACGTATGACCAACAGGGAAGGAGGAGCTTCTGCAAGTTCTGGAATGAACTGGCGGGAGAAGAGATTTCAGAGGACTCTTGGTCAAGAATCTTCAACATTGGCTTTCACGGGAACCTATTCACCTCGGATATGGAGCACAACTTCAAGATTTTGCAGGGGTGGCATAGAGACCTGGTGAAACTATCTAGGATGTTCCCGAGGGTGTCCCCTATGTGCCCGAGGGGGTGCGGACAGGCCGGCTCCAGGAGCCACATGTGGTGGCATTGTCCGTAAGCCCAAGACTTCTGGGGGTTAGTGAGGGGCTGGATGGCGGAAGTGATAGAGGAACTCCTACCACTAAACCCTCTAACGATGCTGCTGGGCCTCCCCCCGGAGGAAACGGAAGTACAACGATACCCAAGGATGTGGGAGACAATGCTGCGGGCGGGTAGAGTAGCCCTCGCACAGAAATGGAAAAGCCTGGTGCCCCCTTCCAAGGAAGATTGGATGAAAAAGGTGAAAAACATGTTTTTGATGGACAAATTGACTGCCATGGTAAACAATGACACTGGCTTGTTCCTCACAAACTGGTATGGAGTGCAACAATCCTGGGGATGGGAGGTTCATTGAATTCTGGGCAGGGTCCCTGCCCTGAGCGGGGCGGGTCTGGCTAGGGGATGAGTGGCAATCGACTGGGGGGCGCACGACCTGGGGCAAGGCGGCTTCAAGCCTACCGGAGTCACGGCCACTAGCTGCATCACATCCTAAGCACAGGAGATGGAGAGAACGTTAAAAGTCTCCCGAGACAACAGATCTGGTCTGGACACGGGGTTGGGGGGTGGGTCTAAGTTGGGGTGGAGGGGTAGTAGGTGGCTGGGGTTTGGGATTGTTCAATATTTTTTTCATTGTAAAAAGTGTATACAAATGAAAGTAAAAAAAAAAAGAGAGACATTTAGAACAGAGAAAAGGCATGCAAGAATTACGACGCCATCAATCGCAATAAGACCTACCTGAAAGACACTACAAGGGCAGCAGTCAGTGAAGTAACTGGACCGCCCGCGCCCACAAAAGACAACGCGCCCCTGCCCAAAGAGCAGGACGGAGAGCCCACCGATTCCAACAACCAGGTGAGAAGAGAGACCGGAGGGGCTGGAAACACAAGAGAGGTGGGGGAAAACTTACCTTAGTCGCCCAGTCCTAATATAGTCTTCATTTCCAGGCAGAATCCCATTGACACTGAGACCACACCAGGGAATCATTGGGAAGGGCACCAACGACCAACTGGCTGGGTGGCGTCCCCGTGGATACCAGGTGAGAGTAACAGAACACGAAGCCTCACATAAATAATCCACCTGGGCGCCATGGAAACATCAGAAATCGACCAATTGGCCCAAATGTTGGGTGACCTTCATGCTGAGGTTCATTCAACCTGACAAGAGACTAATGCACTCTGGGGAGACCTAATAGTGACCAAGGAGCGCACCGACGAAATCAGCAGACAATTCTTGCAATCGCAGGCAGGGCAGACTCCTCTGCCTGGAGGAAATCCACCGATGCAAAATCCTATCCCACCATTTTATACCCCCACACCAGTACAGATCACGCTGCCTGGAACAGTTCCCCTGGCACCACCAGAATTGTTTTTGGGCTACCCACAGAAGTATGCAGCATTCATAAATCAGTGTCGCCTTCACTTCCTTTGTCGCCCTGAGGCATTTCCAAATGACCAAGCTCAGGTAGCTTTCATCCTATCATACTTGAGTGGAAGTGCAGCGGATTGGTCGGTGCCGTTGGTGACCCATAATGATCCATTGTTACTGGACTATTGGGGGTTTCAGAGAGAAATGGAAAAACTGTTTGCTCGCCATACCCAGGAACAAGCAGTGGATAACAAACTTGTATCCCCCCGGCAGGGGAACCAAGACTTGTTAACATACTTTCGACTTTCAATAGACTGGTTGCTGAAGCCAGGTGGCCAGAAAACAAAAGAACCACGTTATTCCATCGAGGCTTATGAGGTGAATTAAAGGACGTCTTGGCCCAGGTAGTTGATCCCAGAGCCTGTACCGAATTCATAAATCTAGTTGTGCAGCTAGACCATCGATTGCAGGACCGAAAAGCAGACCGGTCCAAAGCAGACTCTCGAGTAGTTTATGTTCGGCCTAAAGACAATGCGCCACGGGGGCCAGACAACGCCGTAGAACCCATGCAGATCTGAGGGATACGACCTCCATTAACAAAACAAGAGCAGGCTAAAAGAAGACAACAGCAACTTTGTTTGTATTGTGGAAAACCAGGACATTTTCTGAAAGACTGCCCAATTAAACCTCCAAGGAGGACAGTCGAGGCCACAGAAAAGGATGAATTTAAGGAATCGGAAAACTACCAAGTTCGGCAACCGTACAAGTCAGTTTGTCGAGTGATGAGAAAGAGCCACTGACCTCACACTTTTTGTGATACGCATGATCTTAATAAATCACCAACAATCGTCAAAGATGCATGCCGTAGAAGCGTACATCGGCAGCGGAGCAGTTGGGAACTATATAGATCAACAGTTGGCAACAGAGATGGGGCTCCCTTTGTGTTCTAAGTCTACCATGACAAGGTGACTACCGTGGATGGGACAGAAATCGCCTCCGGACCAGTAACCCAGTGCACAGCAGTAGTAACCTTGCTGTGCCAGGATGGACATTGGGAGTGTATTTCGTTCGATCTTATAAAGGCACCACAGTTCCGGTTGATACTAGGGATGCCATGGTTGGTTGCTCACAACCCTTTGATAGACTGGCGGGTACGGAAATTAACCTTCTCCAGCAACTGCTCCCTGACTTGCTATTCTCCTGACCTAGAACCCGACTCCTGTGTCTCCAATACTTCCAATACTAGAGCCTCTACTCTGGGAGTAACTAATACTTTGCCAGAAGAATATCGTGACTTTCAGTACGTATTCCAAAAAGACCAGGCAAACACATTGCCACCGCATAGGCCTCATGATTGTCAAATTGACTTTATTCCTGGGGCACAAATCCCTTGCGGCAGGATCTATGCTCCTACCGAACCAGAAAAACTTCACCTGAAATCCTATTTGGACCAGTACCTTG
Source organism: Ambystoma mexicanum (assembly GCF_040938575.1). NCBI lineage: Eukaryota > Metazoa > Chordata > Amphibia > Caudata > Ambystomatidae > Ambystoma > Ambystoma mexicanum. Next base: position 694,202,919 of record NC_090937.1, on the reverse strand, counting down.
CAAACGGATTTATCCACCCATCTAAGTCCCCAGCAGCCAGTCCTTTGTTCTTCGTACCGAAAAAGGAAGGGGACTTGAGGACCTGTATTGATTACCGTGCAATAAACCAGATAACCGTGAAGAACCGCTACCCCTTGCCTCTTATCCCAGAAATGCTAGACCAAGTAAAAGATGCCCAGATCTATACCAAATTAGACCTTCGGGGAGCATACCACCTGGTCCGGGTCAGAAGTGGAGATGAGTGGAAAACCGCTTTCCGTACCAAATATGGCTTGTTTGAACATCAAGTCATGCCTTTTGGCTTCTGTAACGCTCCCGCAGCATTTCAATATTTCACAAATGATGTCTTGAGAGAACTGATTGACGTTTGCGCCTTAGTGTACATTGATGACATCTTGGTCTACTCAGCCTCAAAACAAGATCATATCAGGCATGTTCGTTCAGTCCTCACCAAGCTCCGCCAACATCGTTTGTATGCAAAGCTGGAGAAATGTTTTTTTCACGTCACCGAAGTAGAATTCCTTGATTTCATCCTTTCGCCGAAAGGCATCAGAATGGACGTACATAAGGTTGACGCTATTCTGAAATGGCCATCACCAACATCTCTGAAGGGGATACAGAGCATGCTAGGCTTTGCGAACTTTTACCGCTGGTTTATCCCAGACTTCTCTCAGGTTGTGCACCCGATCACAGTACTGCTACGAAAATGCAATACAAAGTTCGCTTGGACTGAGGAAGCAGAAAGAGCCTTTCAGGAACTGAAACAAAGGTTCACCTCCACTCCAATCCTGCGGCACCCGCGTCCAGACCTCCCTTATGTCATAGAAACTGATGCTTCCAGTATGGCAATGGGAGCGGTCCTTTTACAGAGGGACCCAGAAACTGGCCAGCTGCATCCTGTGGCCTTCTGGTCAAAAAAATTCTCACCCCCGGAAATTAATTACGCTATCACGGACAAAGACCTCCTAGCCATCAAGTCCGCTTTCAAGGCATAGCAACACTATCTCCTGGGAGCTAGACACACCATTACAGTGATCACAGACCACCAGAACCTGCAATATCTCAAAACAGCCAAAGCCCAGTCTTTACGCCAGTTACGGTGGGCCTTCTTCTTCGCCGAATATGCCTACGTGATCACCTTTCGACCAGGGGTCAAGAATGGGAAAGCTGACGCCTTCTCTCGAATGAGCATCGATGAAACAGTGTATACAACTCCAGACCCAGTACCCATCATACCTGAAGACAAACTCTTGGGTATCACAACAGCGTTATCACAAGCCGAATTACGAAACAAAATTCGAAGCACATCGACAGTCAATGAACCCGGATGCTTTCCTCGCATGGCAAACTCAAGGAGAACAATATTGCATCAAGGATCAGTTACCTTATTTTAGGGACTGGCTATATGTACCCGAGAAGGAGTTACAACAGCATATCATTTCAGTTTATCATGACTCTCTGATCGAAGGACACCCTGGAATCGCTAAAACTTTAGCCAAGGTCAAAAAGAACTTTTGGTGGCCTACCTGGCGTAAGGACATTGTCCAGTATGTTCAGTCCTGCGGCGTCTGTGCACAAAATAAATCACAGAAACAGAAACCATCGGGTCTCCTACAACCACTGGACATCCCTCCCGCTCCATGGCACACTCTTTCCCTCGACTTTATCACAGATCTGCCACCGAGTCAAGGCCTTAACACCATTCTTGTAATCGTGGATTTGTTCTCTGGAAGACACCAGGGGGCCCTAGGCATGAATGCTGGATGAAAGAATTAGAGAGATGGACTGCAGCCGAAACCAGAGCCTGGCAAGGTGGAATCACCTCTAACGGAGACATTGCGAGTGGCAATCTGGACTCTTGGAAGGCCCTCCTGAGAGATATACCCTTCAGTGCAGACCACAAACCCCCCTGAGAAACCCCACCACTTTGCCATAACTGATCCCTCGCACTCACCTGGATATGGTGATCCTCCTGACCGAGATCCCTTCCACTTCCCGAGACGTCGGAACCCCCATTTACATCCATGCCCACCTAACTAAGAGGAACTGTTTCCCATGAAGACTGTTGTTGTTTATGTTTATTGTTTTAGTTAATTTTCTTGTATTTGTATGAATCCAATACAAATGCCAATAAAATACGTTTAAATAAAAACAAAATCGTGGATTTGTTCTCAAAGATGGCACATTTTATTCCTCTCAAGGGCCTCCAGGACACATCCACCCTAGCAGAAGTATTTCTGGAAAACATTGTCAAGCTGCATGGCTTTCCATCAGTTCTGGTCTCTGATCGAGGCAGCCAATTTGTATCCAATTTTTGTAGATTGACGTCCGGCTATCCACCAGTCACTAACCCCAGACAGACGGCCAAACCGAGAGGGCCAACAAGACCCTCGAGCAGTATTTACGGTGCATGCTGCAACATGAATTGAGAGATTGGAAGGACTTACTGTGGATAGCCGAGTACGCATATAACAACTCCGTACATTCTAGCACGGGCCAAACACCTTTTTACACCTTGTATGGCAGACATCCACGTACATCAGAACTTGACCTTCCCGCCAGCTTGGAAATGCCTGCAGTAAAGACTCTTCATACAACCATCACTCAGGCGTTCAGAAAGGCGAAGGAACATCTTATTCATGCTAAAGAAAAACAAAAGTATAAATCATGAAAAAAGGGAAGTGTCGCTGTGCCAGGGTTTAAGAGCTGAAACGGGGGTCATTTGATTCCTGGGGCTCCTCTAGGTAGCTCAATGTTTAAGCAGTGAATGCTACAGTCAATTATTTTGAGAAAATAAATCCTCTTGACATAATATGTAAGATACAAAAGGGAGGCAATTTTCACATAACAAACGTTTTTTTAATATATATAATATAATGTATGTAAAGCATTCAACAAGTGATAAATCAACAAGGAAATAACAGTAAAAAACAACAATAAAAACATATGAGTCTCCAAACATATAAAACAAATTGGTGCGGTGTGACACACCTAAACTTAGTCTGTTATTTCATCACAGAAAAAGATGTAAGATTTAAGTCAATACGGTGGTGTCCAAAGAGCGACAGATATGCAGAAAAGAAAAGAAGTAAAAGAGTGATAGACTGAAAAAGTATAACCGGAAATGCGGTTGATGTTGGCAGCAAAGTGGTAGGACCTGGGTACGTCTGTCTGTCCTGCCAGGGTCTCGGGGAGAATTCCAAGACAAACAACCCTTCGTTATGCTGCTCTAGTCAAGGAGTGTGTCCTTAATGTTCCCAGTATAAAGGTCTGGAAGGGTAAAATCAAAACAGAAAAATCCTGATATTATTGTTCAGGTATATCGTCTGTTTCCAAGGTTTTCTGTTTCCAAGAAAAACAAAAGCACTTCGCCGACCAGCATCGGAAAAAGGCCCCAGACTATCAAGTAGGAGACCAGGTTTGGTTAGCCGCCAAATACATACCCATCAAAGGGACCCGGACCTTCCAACCTCGATATTTGGGACCCTATACCATCAAGGCAATTATCAACCCAGCAGCCATCAAATTGGACTTACCACCTAATCTACAAATCCATCCGGTATTCCATGTGTCCCTCTTAAAACCAATGCAACCCGGTACACGAATCAAGACACCACCTCAACTTATACTAATAGATGGAGAACCAGAATTCGAAGTCAAGGGCATCCTGGACTCTAAGTACTCTAGAGCCAAGTTGTACTATCTCGTCGACTGGAAGGGGTTTGGGCCTCAAGATAGATCCTGGGAACCCAGTGAGAACATCCATGCACCACGTCTGATCAAGAAGTTTCATCAGAACTTCCCAACTAAACCTGGACCAGGCAGGAGAGACACCTTGGGAGGGGCCTTGGGGGGGAGTGCTGTCACGACCATCAGCCCTGATCCCCACTGGCAAGCCCATTGGCCAGGTGGAATCAGGGCTCGGATCACTAATAAGGCCTGGCATCCACTTCTCAGGCCCTCTCGGGGCCAGTCCTGGCGCCTTTGGCGCCAGGCTCATCAGTAAGGAAAGACATCTGCTTGAGCAACTATTTAGGCTTTCAGCCAACATGGCCAACATGGAGGCATCCACATAGCTTGGTTCCTAGAACCAAGCTATGCGGTCTAGTGTTTTGGGTGTGGTGGCCTAGGGACTACTTTACCTGGAATACTTTACAGTGGCTATCTAAACCACACCGAACAAGACAACACACTTCGTGTTACTTTGCTTCTAGCAATGTGACACTCGCCGTGTCCAGCTTTCTCACAAGCCTGGTGAATTCCGGACCTGCACAAAAACCAAGAACATCGTTAGCAGCAGAATCTTACCTGCATTCATCATCCTTCACTGCTCGCAGCTCCTAGGCAGCTCTGTTGGTGGAGTTCACTGCCAGGATCGAAGGACCTGAGAAAAGGAGAAAGGCATCTTTTTTTATTTTTTTATTTATTGAATATAGTTGCAATTACAACAACTTTTTCAATTTATACATATTACAAAAATCCATTCCTTCATAAGTAAAAACAATAACAAGAACAATAAGTCAATAAAACAAACATTTACAATTACAATTACAACCATCTTCCAAGTCGAAATTTCACATTTTAAGAGTGTTGACATTTAATTTAATATAATATATATCAGTCATTCCATGTTTAGGGATTTAAAAAAATTAATGGTAGCAATCCTTATGCCCATACATTCAGTTGCAGCCAGAGCGACCCATCTGTTACTTGGGTCTATTTGTGCAAAATACGCAAAATATTTGGCAAAGTGAATGTTTCTTAAACTCAAAAGTTTAGGGGCTGTACACTCCAATAATAAATGTTGCAAGGTTTCAACAATTGCTATATCTTGACAAAACCTGCACCAATTGAGGTCTGATGTAATTTGTCTCCTTCTTAGTTTAACTTCCCTAGTAGGCCAGATATTAAACCGCAGCCTCAGGATATCAGATCTAATAGCAGAGGAGGGAGCCAAGCACAAGTACGAGGCAGTGTCTTTATAGGATTTAGGTCCAAATATTGCAGAATCAAAATCTTTATAAGTTAAACACTTTTCTCGGGTCTCGATCCAGTCCATCATGTGGACTTTCTTCTTTGCTCTCTCTGGATGATCTAATAAAAGGCTCAATGAAATATCGGCCTTTACCATGATAGAGAGAACATTTGAGGACCACTGTTTCGGGAACATTTCTGCTGAGTTTAGTATGTACTTGGAGATAGATGACAAGGCAGAGTTATCTTGTGTTGAAAGCAAACATTTACGAAATAATGCGCATAAGCGCCAATTATATTGGGCAATTAATGAAATTAAGCCCAGTTCATATCGCATCATCACCCCAGGAATACATTGCGGTAAATGCAGAATGGCTCACCAAAATTTGGATTCTAATTGATTAAGAAATCCAGATGGTAGGATTTGCGTTTCCAAACCATAAAGAATAGTTGGGACAACGTTTTGATTCCAAAATAGAAGGGCTGCTTTGAGTGAGAATTTACCATACTTGGATACAATTATTCGAGTTTGACAAATTGCCATAGTTAGCTTCTGTTTAATTTTATTCAACTGTGAATCTAATGTGGGGCAATCGTCAAAAATAACACCCAAATAAACATAATTTGGAACTATCTTTATGGGAATTCTCTCAATTTGCCATTCTAACAAATGCTTGCGTAAACCTTTAGGGATTAACGTGACAATCTGTGTTTTGGCAGTATTTACAATTAATTCATTTTCTTTAAAATAGCTGCAAAGTGCTGACAGAAGATTGCGTAGACCACTAGATGTTTTTGACACAAGCACAAGATCATCTGCATACCATAATGCACTAATTTTGACACCATTTAGCTTTGGAGCGTCAGCCGCTATTTTAGTAAAGATCCAGCGAACATTATTGATAAAGAAGTTGAACAAGGCTGACGCTAAGCTACATCCCTGCTTTAACCCTCTATACGTATGAACAGGGGATGATAATAGACCTTCAGCATTTATTCTTACAAAGATCTTAGTTTTGGAATGCAATGCAAAAATGATGTCTATAAGAGTGGAGGGGCACTCCGCCTTGATTAACTTGTTAATAAGTTTAGGTCTTGAAACCGAATCAAAGGCGGAATGTAGATCCACAAATGCAAAGTATCTAGGTTGTCTCTTGCACTGCGCTTGTTGTCGAATAGCATTTAAAGTGAGTAAATTAACACTAGTACCCAGACCAGCCACAAAACCAGTTTGTGCTGGATCACGTTGACAGGCTACAGATGACCAGAGATTTAAATCTCTTAATACCAACTTGGTGAACAACTTCCCAGGAGCGTCCAATAACGCTATCGGACGATAACTTTTGGCGTCCATGCGATCACCCTTTTTATAAATCGGGATAATCACGGACGAGCGCCAAGAGTCTGGTAAGCATTTGGTTTGCAAAATGTGATGAAATGCATTGCTAAGGATGAGAGCCCATTCATTTATGTTTTGTTTAAACATCCAGTTTGTAAGTCCGTCAAGGCCTGCTGCTCTTGACGAGGATGCTGTTTTAATGAGGGTCTGGATGATATTTTCAGTGCATTGCAGCTCCCAACTTCTTGCAGAACTGCCATTGTAAATATAGCTACTCATCTTAGGATCGTCATATAGTGTGGAGAAATGTTTGAGCCACACAGATTCAGGAACACCATTGAGTTGAAAGTACGCTTGTGGTGCTGTGCTACATTTATTCAGCAGTTCCCAGATCAAACCAGAGTTTTTATTGCAACATATTTGTAAAAACCTTTCACTATCTAGTTGGTATAGTGCGGCTTTCCTTGACCGTGTCCAATTTCGATATTTTGTATTGGCAGCCCTGACCGCTTTAGTCTGTTCAATTGATGGTAATTTTCGAAGTTTTCTGATCTCTTTGCGATAGGCTTTCTTTCTCTCACAGAGAGCCAGATCAAACCCATGAACATGGCTTCTCGGCGGCCTGTTGTGAGCAGGCTGGATATTTGCAAAAGTACTTAAAACATCTATATAGGATGTAGCCCCTTGTGCTCTTTGATTGTTTAATAAAATTGTTTCATTCAAAGCCAACAATTTATTTGTGGACCACTTAAATCGATTTTTACCATTATTTACTGCCAAGATTTGTTTATAATAACGTGCGTTTTTTAGGCAATCTGTCGTCGGGACTGACCAAGATAAAGCTAAAAGATGGTGATCACTGGTTGTCTGTTTTACATCGACAAATTTAGAGGCATTCATGAAGATATTGTTAGATATAAAAACATAATCAATTGTAGATTTTGAGTTACCTCGCTCCCAGGTGTTCATTGAGGGGATATCTCCTATAATTGTGCCATTTGCAATTTTTAAGTCTAGATCTTTCATAAAAGACATCCATGTTGCTCCATTGTGATTTTTGCTCCTTGAATTATGCTCGACACATGAAAAGTTTAGATCACCCATTACAAGAATTCCAGATATATTGCCCTGAATAGAGATCAGTTCAAAGAGAGACGACAGGGCTGTGTAAAAACTTTCATCAGTGATGCCTACAGGGTTTCTGTACACATTAATAAGGGCATATGTCTGCGTCTGAAAGCAAATCTTGACCAATTGTATGTATTTATTTGGCGCTTGCCAGGGGAAGATTTTATAACCCTTGCTTACTTTCACCGCAACTAATAGGCCGGCAGTGGGTCTACCTTTGCCACTATGTTCAGCTGGAAGGAGACTGATCTTGTGGTCATCCCAGATGGGCGGCTTTAATAACCATGTTTCTTGTAGTGCTACAATGTCATATGTGTTCAATTGATTATTTAATGTCCATTGCAAATGGGAGTGACCTCGGGTATTCCAGCAAGATAGTAAAATTTCAATAAGAGGAGGATTTATTAGTGGTTATGAGTTATGATTGACAGAAGCCGATACGCCTATATGTGAGTCATTGGTACAGATGTTACAACTACATACTGATTGTGGTTTAAATTTTGAAGCGTCTTTATTGCTTGGCTTATTAGAGAGTTGGCGTGCTGAGTCTTGAGCTAATAAGAAGCCAAGATTAAATAGTTCCATTCTTGCATTCCAAAGAGTATTGCGGACTATTCCAGATTTAATCCACAATCTTACTACGGAGAGATTCTTATCGCACAAAAACTCTACTTGATTTATATCAGTAGAAGAAATGGCATCCAAACCTTCAATATCTCCAAAGATATTGAGGACACTAGCACGACATAAATCATATTTTGGGTAAGACCCATCTCGACACTTCAAAATTAGGGTATGAAACAAGTTGAACTTCTTTGACAATGCAGTGCTAACATCATCCGTGTGATGTTTGTTAATAGCTTTGCCAGTTTCTGAGTTCTTTCTAATGTTTTCTTTTACGATATCTTGTTTACAACAATTATTTCCTGGAAGTGGATTCTGATTTAGACTAGTACCAGATCTATTGTTACAAGAAGGTACTTCGATGACACTCTCATTATGTGGCTTATGGATCCGAGAAGGAGGGGCCCTACCACTTGAAATTTCTGGCAGGGCCTCAGTGATTCTTTTTAATAAGTAAGAATCTACCGCAGCTCTTAATGAGGTTAAACGATCGATACTACCTGCTAATGGGACAACTGTTTTAACATGCTTGACTTCCCCACTTAAAGTTGGTTGTGGATGTACGGATAGAGTCGGCTGCACAGCAGGCGGAGGTTGTATCTTGTCGGGGGATGTTAACAATAAATTTACCAACTCATTCAGGGGATCATATTCCACGGGCGGGATTAAAGCCTCCTTAGGGGCCACTTGTGGAATTGAGGAAATATCTGCCGTAGCTTTAATTACCGAGGGTACACTCGGGCTAGTGTCTGATTCAGACTGTATAATATCAGCACCACTATCTATAGATATGAACGGGATAAAAGAATTGCTTTTTTGAGCTTCTGTCAGGGGACGCTTTTGAAGCTGTTTTTTAGCGCCAATCTTAGTGGCTGCAGCTTTTGGTTTTTTATTACTCGCCGCCGTACGACCATTCCTTTCAAGATTAGGCTTGGGAAAGCCGTGTGAGTTGAAATTATCAGTATGTTGAACAGCATTCTTAGCTGGAGAGTCTACGCTGATCCAAGACTCATTATTTTTTGCAGTCCTGGCATCTTCCGCACACTCGATTGGACGAATAACATTAGAGAATGTTGGTAGTGCAGAGGTTAAGCTCACAGGTACTACACTGGGGGCTTCCAAAGTGCGAATGCGGTGCATAATAGACGCACCAGGATTTTCGAGCAAAACTTGCTGAGATGAGACATATGTTTCAAGAAGAGAAACTCTTTGCTCCAGGTTTCCTAGAGAAAGACTTATATTGGATTTCACTGTACTATCTTTCATCCATACACTGATGTTGTTTAGCTTATTTGTTTGAGCAATTATTTTCTGCTCAAAGAATCAAAAAGCTTAAATAGGCTATATATAGTGGTATTGATTGCCCCCAGGGTGACCTCCAAAAGGGCCGGATTTGCAGCTACTGAACTGCTTAGTTTTTCCCTATCAGTTGCTAGACAGCGACGAGGTGTTGGTTGTAAAAAGGACACCTCCTCCTCTCTAGTTGAGTCCATGGAGCAAGGTTGGGCATAATCGGTCCTAATTGAAGCCCTCAAGCTTTCTAGATTCCTGCAGTCAATGGGATCAGAGTGAGAGGGCAAAGGGGATTTAATGGGACTAACATGTCCCACAGTTTCAATGATTACAGAAGCAACCGAATCATTCAAAGTTGATGTTTCTTGTGCTGCAATGAGATTTTAGTTTAAAGGGTCTTCACTCTCTTGCATTGATTCTTCTAAAACTGTAGCAAAGGTTTGAATAGGTTTACGATTTCTTGTAGGGGAATGCAATGCAGTTAATAGTGTCTGATCTGAGATGGTAGTACTTAGGGTGGAAGCAGTAATAACACTATTTAATTGATTTATAGATGGGTTCACATCAGGTAAAACTGACTTAGGTATACCCAGTTTTGCGGTTTTGGCCACCGGAAGAGACAGGTTCATCGGCTCATTCAAAGTTCTCCCACTTTGTACTTTTTCATAAAATTTACGTATGTCATTCTGGCTAGGGCTATTACTAATTGGTGTCAAGATAATATTTTTTCTTGACACCCGTGTGCCACTTTTGGGCTTCTCCTGTGTTTTTGGAATATTCTTATTAGAAGGAGTTTGAAGGGGGATACTTGAACCGATGAACCCTGCATTTCACTAGACCGATGCACCATAGAGTCTCTAGTACTATCAGAGGGCATACCTGTCTTCAAGGTGAACATTTAAGAACAAACCAACAGTTAATATATTGCGCCTATTAAACACAATATTGTTACATACAAGGGAGATGGTCTAAAAACAATTAAAGTAAAAGCTTGGCAATGGTTAGGAAATAAAGATCATCAGTAACTACCAGTCAATAAAAATGAAATCACCTCGCCACCATCCGCAAAACAGCCGCACAACAGCAGCTGGACTTTACTCCTCCGGGCTTAACGCCGCGAGGGTGCTTCCAGACTGATTAAAAGCCCGTGGGCTAGTCACGTGCTTGGTCACGTGGAGCGCTGAAGACACGCCTCCTCCAGGAAGCGGTACGGCAAGAGCTACGGCTCGCAATGCCGTGTGGAGCAGTGCAGTAGAAACGTCTGCGCTTCGTGTTCCAACACTTACAGAAGCACAACAATGCGCCGCTCGGGCGCTTCCAGACTGATTAAAAGCCCGTGGGCTAGCCACGTGCTTGGTCACGTGGAGCGCTGAAGACACGCCTCCTCCAGGAAGCGGTACGGCAAGAGCTACGGCTCGCAATGCCGTGTGGAGCAGTGCAGTAGAAACGTCTGCGCTTCGTGTTCCAACACTTACAGAAGCACAACAATGCGCCGCTCGGGCGCTTCCAGACTGATTAAAAGCCCGTGGGCTAGTCACGTGCTTGGTCACGTGGAGCGCTGAAGACACGCCTCCTCCAGGAAGCGGTACGGCAAGAGCTACGGCTCGCAATGCTGTGTGGAGCAGTGCAGTAGAAACGTCTGCGCTTCGTGTTCCAACACTTACAGAAGCACAACAATGCGCCGCTCGGGCGCTTCCAGACTGATTAAAAGCCCGTGGGCTAGTCACGTGCTTAGTCACGTGGAGCGCTGAAGACACGCCTCCTCCAGGAAGCGGTACGGCAAGAGCTACGGCTCGCAATGCCGTGTGGAGCAGTGCAGTAGAAACGTCTGCGCTTCGTGTTCCAACACTTACAGAAGCACATCATTAAAGGAGGTAGTGGAGACATTACAACCACAAAGCGCTTAAAGACTTACCTGGTTGGTTGCTTTTCGGCCGGCATAACTCCGGAACTCCATCTGCGCTGGGAACTCACCGCGGCCTACGAAAAGAGAAAAGCACAAGACAAGACATCGCTGCGCTACGCAAAGCGCCTCCTTACCGCATCATAGCACTATAGCGTGCCATCATCTCCTGGTGAGAACCAGCATATCCAGTTCTCCAAGCGGACACTCCGCGCTCCTAGGGAGATAAAAAAGAGACATTTAGAACAGAGAAAAGGCATGCAAGAATTACAATGCCATCAATCGCAATAAGACCTACCTGAAAGACACTACAAGGGCACCAGTCAGTGAGTCAGTGAAGTAACTGGACTGCCCGTGCCCACAAAAGACAACGCGCCCCTGCCCAGAGAGCAGGACGGAGGGCCCACCGATTCCGACAACCACGTGAGAAGAGAACCTGGAGGGGCTGGAAACACAAAGGAGGTGGGGGAAAATTTACCTTGGTTGCCCAGTCCTAATATAGTCTTCATTTCCAGGCGGAATCCCATCGACACTGAGACCACACCAGGGAATCATTGGGAAGGGCATCAACGACCAACTGGCTGGGTGGTGTCCCCGTGGATATCAGGTGAGCATAAAAGTGGCCTTTGCGTTGGGGATACACCTAGAGCATCATATAAAAAAGGACAAGCAACAATAGTTACCCTGTGACGCCTGTACACGATTGGAAAATTGTAAGTGATCATGCGATGCAGGGACACAGCATGGCAGAGAAGGCAATCTGTGTGCACGTGTGGGCATGGATGGATGGTTGTATGTGTGGTGGTGCGTTGTGTAAGTGTGTGTGTCAGTAGGGACATGCACCCAATACATGCATGTGAAATGAAGTGACCATCAGTGTCCTGTACACATCACATCTGAACATTGCCCTTGTGGACCCCCCAGTGTCTCAAACCACACCAATCCCCTGACACCTGAAAAGTAAACCCAACACAGGAACATCCATTGACCAGCAGAACACATCATCTACATAGTACCCCACAATGACAATGTCAGACAGTGACCAATCACTGTAGCCCAAGTGTACCAACTTGACATTGTCACCACACGCCCCCTCCCATCATCAGTGTGGCTTTGACAACTAAAGGGTGCAGGCTACCGTCTACAGCATGAAGTGCATCAACCACATATACAGGCAAGTAATGAAAAAAAAACACAATAAACGTCAAAAAAAGCAGTTAAAAAATATACTCGCCAAAATTGATTGCAGACATGCCGTGGAGAAAACATCCGTAATCCCCAATAGGGGTGTATACACAAGTAGGACTGCAGACTGGCCACAGATATGACGAAAGTCCAATGCCCCTGTGTAATTTGCTGTCACACCGATCCATCCTTGCAAACCCATGGAAAGGGGAAGCAGGAGTGGCATATGTGTAAGGACCCCAAGCCACAAACACATACACGAGACAAGCTTGTATGGGCCCAGCTGGAACACACAGTGGATGCTTTCAAATGCCACAGAGCACCACACAGTCACATGAATGCACGATAGACAAACAATAATATATATTTTTTAAATGCCGACATACGACCCAGGGGGTGTGGGGTTCACCCAGGAGGGGGAGGTACAGGGTGCACCTCAACACCCACATGCGATGATGTAGAGATTAAAAAAAACCTCCATGGGATCAAAGCCTGCACGGCCCGACCTGTGTGGAAGATAAGTCGTCGTCCTAGTCACCCTCTGGATGTAAATCAGAAGGTGCACATGGCACAGTTGCCTGACTACGCCTATCCGCAGCTTGCCCCTCCATGGCAGCAAGCATGCGGGTCTGGTAAGCCTGGTCCTGTGTGGCAATGACACGTAGGTCAGCATGCATCACCTCACATGATACGCATGCTTTCTCTTGCAAGGTAGCACGTGTAAGATGGAGTTCTGCCTGCATGGCCTCACATGACATCCAGAGCACCTCCCGGCTTGCACGTAGCTCAGCCGAGACAGTGTTTTCAAGCTTCTTTATCCTCTCTTCTGACCGCTGCCTCTGGGACATCAAGAACACATCCAGAGTAGATCTGAGGGATTGGTGTTCTTCCCTCAGGGCCTCCCTGTGCACCTCTGCCTCAGCAGAAAATGCTTCACACAGAGACACCATTTCAGCCCGGCATGCCCTGTTTGAGGCCGCCATGCCCAGCCTGAGTGAGCGGTATGTGGACTGCGTTGCCTGTTGCTGGAGCTCCATCTGCCTATCAGGGGGGAGCATGGATTGGGCCACACTTTCCATGCCTTGAGCAATCATCTCAATAGCTGTCCCCTGTTGCTGTGAACTGGCATACATGGCATGCTCCCCCTCAGTGCTCCCTGGTGGCGCATGGCCAACACGTTGCCAGACATTACACCAGTGGGACCCAAGGAGCTGTGGTCCTTGCTGGATTGGCACTGCCCTTGGCTGCAGGACTGCATCCCTCTGTTGACCTGCTGCCCCAGTACCATGACCAACTGGTGTGGAGTGTGACTGTGTGCCCAGAACCACCACAGACAAACATTCCAACACTGTCTGGCCCCTCAATGCAGTGGTCACTGACAGAAGATCATCCGCATCAGGATCACTCACCGGCGACAAATCGCCATGATGTGCTTCCAATTCAACAACGTGCTCAAAGTGTTGTAACTGATTGCCAGCCCTGGACACGATGGTCTGCAGCACAAATGGGTTCTAGTGGCCTACCACCCCACAACCCCCTTTTATGCCAGGTTGTTGATGTAAAATCAACCCAGTGTCTGGAATGACATCCTCATCCTCTGGCTCCATTGCGTCATCAGCTGTAATGTGAACAAAACAAACATGAGTACACATGTCAGCAGCACATAACACACATAGACATCACTACATCGACAGCCAACACATGAAGCAGACATGTCACACACAACTCAAACTCAGGCATGCATCCAGTGGCATTGATATGCAACTGCATTCCCGAAAGCAGAAATGGATGCGTGTAAATTGCAAAGCCTACACATGTACTGAATGTAGTATATCACCTGCATCACACACAACCTCTGGCAGGCACATATCACAGGCAGAAATGACAGATGGCAAGGAAGAGATGGCACGTAGCATAAGCATGTTTGAACAGCCATATGGCCACAGCTGCAAGTGATTCAAAACACACCATGACACACATAATATGAATGAAGACATGCATCACTAAATCATCATCACCAATATAGCTTCATCGATCTGCAGCTCGGCCTGTACCGTTCATCATGAGCCCTAAAGACAGTTCTTGTCCCGAGCAAAGCGGGGGCCTTCAACGAGGTATGAGGGACAATAGCGCCCGGTACCATATTAGCTGCCGGTCCATGAAGCTTTTACAACACCCTTCAGGGCCTGATTCAGCTCTTTGTGCAGTGAAAGTGCCAAAAACCATGAATCAGTGCGTCAAATCACTACGCCCAGGCTCCACCAGTATTCTCAAGTGGGCCTTGCCGTACTCGTAGTGCAGGACAGTGCACCTTCAGGATCATGCTAGTTTAACATAACGGGCGCAATGCTGAAATCTCAGCAGCATTGTTGTAAAATAACAACATATTCGTAATTTAACAAAAATGCTGCAGAGAACACATGTGTAAATAAACACTTTCACACACACCAAAGTAAGTAGCTGCAATGTTGCACAACACAACGTTGAATCTGCTTGCACATGTGTATGTGAAAGTGTTCATATACACCCGTGTTCATGTATGGTGTATATGAACACCTTCCTATACAGCAAACCAAGCAGCTTCAACGCTGTTTGCTTCGATGTATGTGAAAGTGTACACACACACACACACACACACACGTGCAGGCAGCTCCACAGTAATTACAACCCGATTTTCAGTCTGTAATCAATCTGCGGGCTATACCAGTTAGTATAGCCACAGATTGACCAATCAACTTTGCTAAACACCCGCTAGGGTGTTCTAATACAGAGTACATGTGTCACAGGATGCACCTGTGCTAGTGCGTTTCATAACAGTGAAGGGATGAACATCTGAACATACATGCCAGGTCACTTTGACATTGCAGCAGTGAGTAGGCATGTAGAATGGTGTAACATGGCTCAGAAGTGGGTGGGTGCAGTGCAGTACATGTGTACGTTCCCAACAATCCACATGAAGTACGCTTTGGTGTCAATTAGTCAACATGATGGCAGTGTAAGGGCAAGTTCATTCATGCACTGGGTTGCATGGCTACAGTTAACCCCCTTCCCCCCCACCCCTTAGTGAACATGCAGGGGGGCATTGCATGGCAATGAAAGGTAGACCAGAGAACTGTGTATTGGCAGACAGTGTTGGCTAGCATCAATTGCATCAACTCAGTCAACTGATACCACAGCAGATGAGAACAGGACAGTAAGCAGGACACATGATGAACCCTCAGTAGTACACCCATTCATGCAGAAGGCACTACACCAGTTGAACAGATTCAGAGGTCCTGCAACAGGGGAAGCCTGTGCCCCACACAGACAATGACTCCCAAAACATGTGTGATGCAGGACGGAGCCAGAGTGAGCATGGAATGGATTACCAAATGCCATGATAGGTATGTAATCCTGGACACGTACTACAATGATCATCCGGCCAAGGACACATAGGGGCGTGCATGGAATGCACATGGAACATGAATGGGCACTCATGTTCCCGGGGAGCATCTTATTTATTTATTGTGTTTTAGTCAGAGGTCGAAGTGGGCGGGCGCGGTTGGACGCGGTGCTCCCATACTTTTTATTATTAAGTTTCATCGTTCCTATACTTTTATTTTAAAAAGAAACCGTTCTGGAATGGTTTCGTTTTAAAATAAAAGTGTAGGAAGAAGTTGAAGCGTGCACTTCAGTGCACTGTACTGCACATTCCCATAAATAGCAGGTGTGTTTGTTTCGGGTTTGGATTGTGTGTGGGAGGGGGCCCAGGGATGGGGTTTGTGGGGAGTGGGGCTGGCCAGCAGAGAACATAGCTCCACTACTTCTTTTTGCACACTTCGACCACTGGTTTTAGTCAAAGAACTCGACTTTTCACAAAATTAGAATTAAAATAGAAGTGCGTATTAAATTACAAATATCAATGTATAAAACAAGAGAAAAGAAGAAAAGAAAACAGAAGAAAATTAAAGGATGCAGCAGCAAAGAACATGTCTTTGTATGTTGCATTTCTCGATTTTTCATCTGACTATGAGCTCATGATAAGAGAGAGGAAATAACAATTACTTCCAGTGGGCCACAGCTAGGACGCCAGCTCGTTAACAGGCAGATCACCTGTAAGTGGACTCCTGCCAATTAAAGGAGTTGCAGCCTTTTCTACCAACTGCAAGTTGCTACTTCTTTGTGTGGGGCAAGGAGACGTGTGTGTTTCTTGGAATGGAAGGATGGGGGTTTCAAAGAAAGAGGAAATCTTGTTTGTACCTCTGAGCAAGCCCTGTTATGGGAATAGAGGGACCAGGTGTGTGATGTTGCTGCTTTGACTGTCCTCTGGGGGGGAGGGGGGTTACAGCAAACAAGGAGGATGAGCGATCGCAAGCCCACCCCCTTATAAGCACTCCCCAGGTCCGCGGCCAGATGTATCGGACCGGGGGATGCCTAGTAGGTGGGGTGTAGGTGGACCCAGGGGGGTGGCCAGAGGGGCAGCCCGCCATGTGGGCTGCCCCTCTAGCGCCCCTGCTAGGGCCAGGCCAGCCTCGCACAATGAGTCTGGTCCCTCTTATTCCATCTCATGCTGGCTTCAGAGCCTAGCCTTTCTTTGCCTTTGTTATTCTGAATGCAGAGCTGGATTCTGTCCCTTTCTTGTTTAACATTTCCTGCAAAGCCTGATCTATTTGATTCTCTCATATGTTACTAGGACGGCAGAGCATGGGTCCTCTGCCCTGTTACATTATTCAAAGAGCCCCACTGGCCTTTCTTTGCATCTCCCTTCTCTCACTGCTTGCTTGCTTAATACATACCTCCTTGCTTGAACACTCAACATATTCTCCCTAACACAGCAATGGCAGCTGCAGTTTGTCTTAACTTCTATTTGTTCCGTGTCTTGAATTGGCCTCTTATTTCCGCTTTTCTGTCTGCTGCAGGGGAAAGGCATTTTCCAGTCACTGCCATGATGGTTCTACCTGGCCATAAGAGGGCAGCAGCTAGCCAATATTGGAAGAACCTGGGCATATTATGCCAGAGGCTGGCAACTGCCTTCCTAATGCCTACACAAGAGTCACAACTCTTGCCTTTGTTTCTAACAGTATTTCAGTGGATGAAGAAATGCGAGAACACACATATTGCTTATAAATGAAGGGGATAATGTCACACTTGGTTAAGACATTTTGATCACGCCAGGAGCTAATTTCCAGCTGCAATTAAGCGATTACCTTTTTTTCGCCTTCTGGCTTTAAATAACGTTCGTATCACCTGGAAAGCACAGAGGTTGCTCAACAGGGTTCCTGGAGCACGAGGGGTACCCTACTTGTGGGCATGGATGATTGGAGGACATTCTTGCCGTGGTTTGGAGCCTGGCCTCTACAGCCATGATGGGGGAGTGGCCTATTACTTTTGGTTGTACGTACCCTTTGACGGTGGGCAGACATTGCCTCCTGCTTTAGCCCACTAACAGCTCTGCTTTGCAACTTTATCATACATACCTGTCAGGTGGTATGTAACTCAATGCTACTAATGTTATCAGCATCAGAAGTCTGGAAACCTTTGCCACATCAACTAGGGTACAGGCTTGCCACCTGAGACTTACCCATGTCTGAGTCGGCATATGTCGCCCTGTGGGGAAGACACACAGAAAGAGCAGGGCACAGTGCCCTTGTGGGTTTTTCACACTTCTTCCTCGGGGGTGGGCACAATTCACTCCGCAGAGAAAGTGGCAAATGCTGGGCAACATCTCCCACTTTGACAATGTCACCCAAAGAGTGAAATTGGCCATTTGAAATACCTCTGTCGACTTATTATTGCGCAATCCACACTGGTGAGTTTAAGCACCTGCTCAACGCGAGATGGCAATTAAGGGCATTTGCCAACGCACTCAAGAAGCAGAGGACACCCTCTTACCAGCGACATGCCATGCTCACTCATTCTGATCACAAATTGCCATTTATCTGGGGTCATGTTAAATGTATTTATTTATTTATTACATGTGTAGCATCACGCAAAACCCCAAGCATCAAGGCGCAAAGTAAACTGCATGCAGTGGACCACTTCCATTGGCTCACGTTTTTACTTTTCCGCCACAAAATGGAAGATTTTAGCGTAAAAGGCAGGTGAAATCACATTGCTTTTCCACTTTGGAAGAGTGTAAATACCTTGCGCAATTAGCGATTGCTAGCGGAATTGACAATGGCTTACTCTGGACTCTGCCCGCTTTTACCAGGTTTCATTTCCAAGCAGATCCCAAAGGAATCCCTTTCCTTATTTCCAGCATGAGAATCCATGCTGGCAGTAAGGCCGCATTTGTCTGGTGGAGCGGGAAATACAGGGGGTTCTGGTGTCCACTCGGCTGCCGAACTCCACCCAGAAAATGCACGAAAACCTGGCCAATTAGAAAAAGCAACAGTAATAGTGTTTTCCACCACTTTATCTGAACCAATTGACCTGGAAAATGCTGTGTTGCATTGGAAGCTGAATGCATTCACTCTGCCTATTATCCCACCGGAAGATTAAGCCTAGTGCTGAACACAGGTGTTATATATTCCTGTGCACAATCTGCATTTGGAGCATTAACTAACTGAGCTACCTTACAAATGATATCTCCTCTGGGGCTTTACCGTCTTAACCCCTTAACTGCCATGGGTATTTGCCCCCAGTGCCAGGGCCTTTTTGGTGATTTCGGTATGTCGCCATTCAATCCCTTGTAACTTCCTTGTTACATGAGATATCTCGGCCAAAGTTGGCCCCTTTTTTCCCACATGGAGGCGGTCGTAACGCCACCCAGGAATCCTAGTTTGCTGTAGGGGTGAGAGAAAATAACCAAAAAGGAGAACAATTGGGTTTTTTTCAGAAAATGCCAATAAAATGTTGTACAAAGAAGCCTGTGGTGTTTTCCTTGTAAGAGCTAGGAATAAATGTGCTTGCTGTGCTGGATTCACCATTTTCCAGACTTTCAAGAACAGACTGAGTGGAAACCAAAATAACATATTTTGATTTGCTAATCAGCCGTTTTGTGAGAGGTATCCGATTTTGGTGTTTTTTGTCCAATAGGACATGCATGGACGGAATGGAAGAAAAGGGTAGGAAAGCTGATTGAGAAGCCAGAAAGGCATACATTTCTGAAAAGTAGACAATATTCCAAGTTCAGCAAGGGGTGATTTGCGCAGGTCAGGCAACAACTATGTAGGGAAAGATTCCATAGTTTGGGGGGGAATCGGGATAATGACGGAAAAAGAAACACAATTTCCGCACATTTCACTCTGGTCACCCACCGAAACACGCAGCCAACACCACATGACCTACCTTCCCGCATTCCCACAGGTTTCTCGACAACAACCGTAAGCACATGTGTGGGTGCACCTACCTGGGTGCAAAGGGAAAAGCCTAAAACACTGGTAACCCCAAGTCTTTTCGCACAGCAGATTTTCAGGAATTTTGCTCATGTGGACAACCTACAGATTTGGGCCTAGGGTGTCGAAGCCACGAAGGAAAACAGGGAACCCCATGCATTTCCGAAGAGACAACCGTGGGAATCCACAGAGGTCTGACTTGCGAGAATCGCCCTATAGTTTATGACCCACAATCCCTGACAAAGTCTGAAATTTGGTGGAAAAAACACAATTTTCACTTTGTCTGGGATTGTGGGTAATACATTCTGGGGCGATTCGCGCAAGTCAGACCTCTGTGGATTCCCTCGGGTGTCTTCTTTTCGGAAATGCATGGGGCTCCCCGTTTTCCTTCGTGGCTTCAACACCCTAGGCCCAAATCTGTAGGTTGTCTCCCCAAACCCTTTGGGGGTTACCAGTGGTTTAACCTTTTCCCTTTGCGCCCAGGTAGGTACACCCACACATGTGAGGTACCGTTTATGTCGGGACACCTGTAGGAATGCGGGAAGGTAGGACATGTGGTGTTGGTGGCGTGTTTCGGTGGGTGGCAAGAGGGAAATGTCTGAAAATTGTAGTTTTTTAACCAAATTTCAGACTTTGCCGGGGATTGTGGGTAATACATTCTGGGGCGATTCGCGCAAGTCAGATCTCTGTGGATCCCCACAGGTGTCCTCTTTTTGCAAATGCATGGGGTTCACTGTTTTCCTTGGTGGCTTCGACACCCTAGGCCCAAATCTGTATGTTGTCCACATGAGCAAAATCTGCTCTGCCGAAAGGCTTGGGGTTACCAGTGGGTTAGCCTTTTCCCTTTGCGCCCAGGTAGGTGTCCAGACAAAAACAGTACCTTACATGTGTGGGTGCACCCACCTCGGAGAAAAGGGAAAAGGCCTCCTACCCACTGATAACCCCAAGTCTTTCGGCAAAGCAGATTTTTCTCATGTGGACAACCTACAGATTTGGGCCTAGGGTGTCGAAGCCATCAAGGAAAACAGAGAACCCCATGCATTTCCGAAAAGAAGACACCCGCGGGCACCCCCCTTTCCACTAAAAACATCCATGGTGATTTAATAACCCCCACACCCACCCAAAACATGTTATCATTTTTTTTATTTTGTTTTTGTTTTGCCTCTTTCCTAGGGGAAGATTGTGCTAGCAATCTGCCCCCAGGGAGGGCTACATGAGATGCCCCCCCCATCCATTTGGGGTGGGGGGAGAGGGCCACCCCCTTTCCACTAGAAACATCCATGGTTGTTCAGTGGCCCCCCACACCCACCTAAAACAAGTTATAATTTGTTTTATTTTTGTTTTGCCCCTTTCCTAGGGTCAGATGGGCACATATGTATGGGCATCTGCCCCCGGGGGGGGGGGGAACATACTGCCACACGCTTGGGGGGTGGCTCTGCCAATATTTGCAGTGGCCTCCCCCACCACAAATGGATGGGGGCATCTCATGTACCCCTTCCTAGGGGCAGAAATCTGCCCCCAGGGAAGGCTACATAAGGTGCCCCCATCCACTTAGGGTGGGGTAGAGGGCCACCCCCCCTTTCAAACACAAAAAATCCTGGTGGTCTAGTGGGGCCCCCACCCCCACCCAAAACAAATTATAATATATATAGATTTGTTTTGCCCTTCCCTAGGGGCAGATGGGCACATGTGTGTGACCATCTGCCCCAGAGGGGTGGCAAAACATACTGCCCCAGGCTTGGGGGGCAGGGCGGCTCTGCCAATATTGGCAGTGGCCTCTCCCCTCACCCCAAATGGATGGGGGCATCTCATGTACCCCTTCCTAGGGCCAGAAATCTGCCGCCAGGGAGGGCTACATAAGGTGCCCCCATCCACTTAGGGTGGGGGGAGGGCCACCCCCTTTTCAAACACAACAAATCCTGGTGGTCTAGTGGGCCCCCACCCACCCCCACCCAAGACAAGTTATAATATATATATTTTTGTTGTGCCCTTCCCTAGGGGCAGATGGGCACATGTGTGTGGCCATCTGCCCCCAGGGGGGGTCAAAACATACTTCCCCAGGCTTGGGAGGGGTGGCTCTGCCAATATTTTCAGTGCCCTCTCCCCCCACCCCAAATGGATGGGGGTATCTCAGGTACCCCATCCTAGGGGCAGAAATCTGCCCCAGGGAGGGCTACATAAGGTGCCCCCCATCCACCTAGGGTGGGGGGAGAGGGCCACCCCCCCTTGCGAAAATCCCTGGTGGCTAGTGGTCCCATCCGCACCCAACCCACCCAAAACTACGTTTTTTTTTTAAATCCTTTTTTTTTGTTTGCCCCCCTTCCCTGGGGGCAGATGATCACCCATCTGCCCCCAGTGCATTGCCCCCATGCTTTAGGGGCGAGGGGGGAGAGGGCAGCTTACATAGTAAGCAGCCCCTCCCCCCACTTCAAAAACAGATCCCTGCATGACACACCAAACACATATTCTGGGGGGGATAAATGATATTACACCCCCCCCACTTAGAATTGTGGGGGGGATTTGTCCTCCCTGTCCCTCCATGTCCTAGGCCCATGGACACCCTGCATCAAGGACAAAGGATGTAACCCACAGTATGTCTGGCACGTTTGCAGAGGTAAGTGTGCATGTACACAGGAGCGTGGAACAGGCCATTGCTGTAGTCCAACATGTTACCCACCAGTGCCATGGTGAAATTGTGGTGCAGGGGGTGGAGGGGCAAGGAAGCATGCCCGCATGGAGTACCCGCATGCAGACTGACCACACAAGCATGTCAGTCATGCGATGACAAACATAGTCGAAGTGCTGAGTGGAACAACATCACAGGCCACATGCGGACAGGTCAGTGAGCTGGAACATGGACCGGAGGGGCAGCCGAGTGACTACCATGTCAGTAGGGTGCATATGTGGTGATGAGGACAGTTCCCGCCTGCTTCACATGTCCAGCATGCATCACAACAGTCACGCATCAGTGAAGCATTGCATGACTCACACATGAGAACCATGTACACATAGCATGCAGTGGCAGTCAAGCACAACACACCACACAAGCAAACAAAATGGGCTGGAGAAACATGCAACAACACTCACTGGACGAAGCATCATAATACTGCATCTCTCCTACTCCTTGGATCAATTGTGCCGGGATGAACTCTGCAGCGATCTCCTCGTGCGGAGTGAGTTCTTCCTCCTCAGGTGGTGGCCCGCTGCCAGTCACCTGAGTCATGGCATAATTGGAGGCACGCTTTTGCTTTGCAGTGTCGGAGGTCATCCCAACCCTTTTTGCAGTCTTGAGCTGTGTGCACCTGATATCCAAATACATTAACACCATCCGCAATATGCATGCTGCCAGTGGACCCAACGCTGGGCAGGCGTCATATGGCAAGTGGGGACCACTAGTATATTGCGTTTGTGTTCTGATATGCAACCCACAAGGAAGTCCAGTTCCTGCTTGTTGAAAGGCTTCTTCCTCGCCGTGCCGGAGGCCGGAGCCATGTCTGGGGTCCCAGCCTCTTGCGCAGGAGCAACCCTCCTCCTCTTTGGCAGTGGTACGGACCCTGACTGGCAAATGCCGCCCTGATCAGTAGGGGCAGTGGTGCTGGTGGAATGGACCAAGGGAGTGGCTATTGGAACCAGGACGGAAGCCCTGACTTGCGTCAGTGGCTGCTGGGTGCTGTTGCCAGGACCCAGCGCATCAACTGCCGCAGTGGCAAGGTCAGTGACCGAGACTGTCCTAGCTGGCAGACTCACAGCCGGGATTGTGTTGGCTGCATCTTTCAATGCAGTGGCCACCACCCGGCTGCTTGGGGCAGCAGATGATAACATTCCCCCCAGGGATTCCTTTTTAAATAACACTTTCGTGGGTTGCGCTTCTGGTAGAGACAATATACATCACACAAACATATTATTCCATGTGTGGTATTTATTCTTTGCATTAATTTTCATGCAACTTTAGTTTTTCATTCACTGATTCACATATTCATATTTGTTTCCTCTCTGTACACATATATTTCTCTCAACACGTGTTTCCCCACGATAGTGCCTGTGGTTCTTCAGGAGAGATACTAGGAAAAGAATATATAAAAAAAAAAGAAGAAGAAATTCAAATGATATTTAGAAATGTAAGATCATAAATAAATGTTAAGTATCATGGTGGTGAATGAATGTTATGTATCGTGGTGATGAGGTGAGCAACTTTAGTTGCATAGCCTGTTAAGTGTACTCACCTAAATTGTAGGTTCTTTTATTTTTACAAATAATGATCTCTCTGATTTCTTAATATTCCTTTTTCATTTTTATATCTCTCATTTTTACTTTCATGGAGATATTTTTCAAATTCTGAAAATAGTGAAAATAAGTCAAACATTTAGACCATATAGTTTACCAATTCAGTTTGTTTACATGTAGTCAAAGACAAAAACATTTTTTGACCATCCATTTAATGTGAGTCTCGAGTTCAAAAACTATCACTTGTTTTTACCATATAGATGCCAGATTTTCTAGTAACTCTATTTTTACTTTCTAAAGTATTGGAGTAGAGGCAATAACAAACAAAACCCAAAATAGTTTTATCTAGCTTTCCTCAAGTTCAGTTACCGTAAGCTTTCAGTATCCTTCCTCGGTACGATTGCCAGTTGTTTGCCCGAATCCGCGCTAGTGTTTTGCTAGGATTTTTTTCCTTTTTAAAGGCTGCGGCAACGTGACGCATGACGTCACCGCGTTATGTTGCGCAATGACGTCACACGTCACGCAATCGCGTAAAACGGCCATCTTTGAATGCTCAATATGTGCCGAAACCAAATTCTGGTACTACCTCTCAGACATGCTTGAGCCTCCTATTTTGTGTATAGATGTCAGCGATTTTTGGTGTTCTGCCTATGTGGATCTACCCTAAGCGCCCCCCAGGGACATGTGCCTCGGTCAGAGCATACCTTCACGCACTTTGCTTCTGCCTCCTGACCACCTGGAATTCAGCCTGGGAGTCCTCAGGTGCCAACGCATCATGCGCTGGCCGATCCAGATCCTGGGTGGTGGTCGCCACAGCTGCACCTGCAGCTACCACTACCGTTGGGCCTGTGACAGTAGATGAAACTAACTGCCATGTCGCAAAGTTGCCAGGGTCGGATGCAACAGCTGCATCTCCCTGAGCCGCAGGGGGTGGTGGCATGACTGCACCAACACATGGCAGGACATCCAGTACTGTGGCGCACCCCTGTCTCTTCCCCCTGTGCAGCCACCCTGGAATCCCCCTACTCCCTGGTCACCCCGGCCACATCCCTGACCACAACCAACACGTGGAGGATGCCCAACTGAGGCACCCCTCACCTTTCGTGGCCTCCCAACCATGGCACGGATGTACTAGTGCCAATGGGAGGTGTACACAACAATTGACCTGGGCAATTGGGGTGAAGGGGGTGTGGTACGTGATGTAAACAGCACCCCTGTGCTCCTGCAAGGCGGTATGTGACCCCTGGGAGAAAATGACGTGTCACGCAACGCTCAGACACCCCAAATATACAATCAAACCGTGCATGCAACCCACGGTAGCCCACGTGTGTGGAATTAAGCTCCCGCAGTATGCGGTGGCACCCAGGGACACAAAAACGCATATGCGTGGGACACACAGGCTACTATGACCTTGAAAACGGGTACGCGATACACATGGGGACCTGCAGTGGGAAAAATAGCATGCGCGACTCACCGTCTGACTAGTGTGGAAAAGAAAAACACGCGTAGACATAACCCCCACCAAAAGAAGAGGTATGTCCTCGATCCGATGTGAAGTGATGGCATGTGAAACAACAAGAAGTAGCAACACACGCATCAGTCTCCACGAAAAGCATGACAATCGACTGCTGGGCCGCGCTCACCTTTAACCCGTGCCGAGGGAAATGCCTGCGCGCATCACGTCACTTACACGCTAAGGCCCTTTCCTTGAATTACACGCAAT
Source organism: Ambystoma mexicanum (assembly GCF_040938575.1). Classification (NCBI taxonomy): domain Eukaryota; kingdom Metazoa; phylum Chordata; class Amphibia; order Caudata; family Ambystomatidae; genus Ambystoma; species Ambystoma mexicanum. The sequence continues at coordinate 694,177,210 of NC_090937.1, read as the reverse complement.
CTCACGCGGACGTGCTGTTTTTGCATGTACGGATTCAATCTGCATCAAGCTGGCCACGCGACAACACACGGAAGACCACGCTCCTGCCCAGAAAGCCATTTTCCTGCCCCCCAGAGCTCCGAGCAGCCTTCCACGAGCCATCTGCTGCTGCCTGCCTGCTGCCCACGTGCCCTGCTATTTGGTGCCTGCACATCAGCCATCTGCAGGTGTCCAGTTGCTGTGACCGCCCCTGCTGGAACAGAAGACACCCGGCTGGTGTTCCATTGCTCCACAGCCCAGCCCCAGGACCCAGTTGCCCACCCACACCTGCCTCAGGGGTTGCCATGTTGGGGCAAACTCCATCTGGGACCACTTGCAAACCCCAGCCAGAGAGGCAGATGGCTGTCAGCTTCTCAGCCAGGGAAGTTGGCATCCTGGTGGAGAAAGTCCTGGGGAATTATGATGCCCTCTTCAGACGACCGTGCGCCGAAAAGGAAGGACAGAGGAGGATCTGGTTGGCAATCGTGGTTGCCATCAACGCGGAGGGGGTGGCAACCCGCAACTTAAAACACGTCCAGAAGCGCTGGGAGGACTTCAAGTCCAGGACCCTCAGGAAGGCCCGTCACCTCTTGGACACAGTGGATGCAGTGGGGTGCTGGGTCCAGCTTACCATCGACCAGATGAGGGTCCTGGAACGTATTCGCCCAGTGCTTCACCACCAGGTCCTCGAAATGCAGACCCGTCTGGAGTCGAGGGGTAAGTGTCCGTGCATTCTTATTCCAAGCAGTGCATGTTGAGGTGTGGCAGAGGTGTGCAGCTTGGACCTAGCAGCTTGGACCTATGTGTGACATGGCCCATTCATGGATGTGTGTGTGCAGGGACATGGCCGTGTTGCATGTGTACCAAGTCTTGTGTGGTGCACATCAGTGGTGTATGGATTCCAATGTATGATGCACAACTGCATGTGTTGATGCACGCATGTTTGCATGCCTGGGTGTGTACTATGCCATGTTTGTTGTGTGACACATGGATGCCCTTCCCACCTTCATCTACGTGCATGATGTGCATGTGCGTGTGTCTGTTTAGTATGTGTGTGACTGAGACGCCATGGATGCATGTTACACACACATCAGGGTGCCCGTTTGGCTGATGTGAGACAGTTGGTGACGATTGGACTGTGACAGGAGGCTGAGATGGCCATAGGCATGTCTGTGTGGTGGCAATTGTGCATGTGATTGTCATGTCCCATGATGCTTGCAACTTCCTCTCACCCTTGGGATGTACATGCACGTTCATGTGAATGGATGAAGATGCCCGTTGCACGATCCCAGTTTATTTGTGCATGTGTGTGGGTTCAAATGACATGAGCGTTGGGGAGTGTGATGCCATCTGTGATGTCTGACACTGACACTCATGTCCAACTGTTATGTGTGTGGCAGACCCTTGTACGGTGCCCTGGTGCCTGTGTTATGTCTCTCCCTGTCTGCAGCATCGATGAGGTGGGCGGAGACGGTGCTGTGGAGCCCAGTGGCAGGGATGCCACCGCCAGCCGGAGACACAGGGCCCAGCTCCCCTCCCAGGTTATAATATCTTCCGGAAGTGAGGAGTCTGGTGCCGCGTCCCTGATCGCAGCTGCCAAGGTTGGAGGTGGACTCCTCGGCAGCAGAAGGGGCAGCTGAGCCCCCACAGGGGCATACTGAGAAAGACGGCACAGAGTCATCCAGGTCGGTGGGGGGTGTGGTTGAGGAGGAGGCCATGAATGGGGCCTGTAGGGGGTGGTTTGACTGGTGTAAGTGGTGCAGTCCGGGGGCAGGGGCAGGAGGCAGCACAGGTCGCTGCAGAGTTGCCTGTGTATAATCCTGTCCCTGATCCTCTGAGTGCATCATCCCGCACCAGCAGGGATGCCTCTGTCCAGGCCCATTCGCAGGTAGGGGATGTGTCTACAACAACTGCCCGTCCTCTCCCTGCGGACGTGGGAATCCGTGACCGTATTGAGCCTGTCCTAGTTGGTGTGGCGTTGCACATGCATGGTATTCCGGATGACGTGCATGGTTCTAGGCAGGACAGTGCACGTCATTTTGAATATTTGTGTGGCTGCTTTGACTTGCTGGACAAGGTCACCGGCACAGGGTTCCTCCGTGTGCTGGACGTTCTTGCGACCCCTTCGACTGCACCCCGTATGTGCCAGTCGTCCTCCGTGCTGTCTTCCCACCGATGTATCACCTAGGCCCCCTGTGGAGCTGCCCCTGAGGCCGCTGACAGGCTGGTGGAGAGCACATCCCTGCCACAGTCAGGAGTAGGAGGTCCAGCAGGAGTGGTCACACCACCAACTGGACCCCAGCAAATGGAGGATGTGCAGCAGGCATCATCGAGCAGGGCACGTGAACGACGGCGCCGGGGGATACCATCATCCTGTAAGCCATTGTGGTGGCAGAGGAATTTGGCATTGAGGCAGCAGCAGGCTCGGCGTGGGAGGTGTCATCACTCGGGGACAACAACATCCCGGGGGCAGGCATCAGCCGACTGGCAGGAGGACCCAGGACTGGGAGTGTCTTCCGTGTGGCAGCGGTTGGGCCAGCAAATCGATGCAGAGTGGCAGCGGGAGGAGAGGGCACGGTGGCAACGATGGTCAGGGCGGAGAACTCCATGCACCGGGCATTGAGGCGGGCTGAGTGCCTCGTGGAAACTCGCAGGGACTTCGAGGAGTCTATTGCAAGATCCCTGCGAGCCCTCGAGGCCACGGAACAGGCCCGCCTCTGGGACATCAACGTGGAGTTCTATGATGCCCTGGCCCGGGACATCAAGAAGTGAGCCGTTGGACTAGCCCGCCGCCATTGTATATAGTTTTGTGTTTAGGTTTCATTTGGTTTTTTTATTTGGAGAACACAGACTTTGCTCCACTTTTTGTATATAATTGTGTTTTACAAAGGTTTTTTTGTAGGTTTCATTTTGTTTTGGGATCATGGACCCTTCAGACTTTCATTGTAAATATTTCTGGACATGTACATACTTTCAATTTTTTTTTTAATCCCATGAAGGAATGTTTTTTTATGGTTTTCATTTTGGATTTCGTTTATTCGACTTGGGACATGGACCACTTTTCAGTTTTCATTTCTTTGGATTTACATTTTTCTTGGAGTTTGCATTCATTTTTCTTTGAACTTTCATTACTTTCTCATTTTCATGTTTTATTTTCATTTGGTCATTTTGCATTTATTTTAATACATTTCCATAATGTTCAATGTTGGTGTGGAATACTCTCAGTTGTTTTGTGCATGTGTCAGTGAGCATAGCTCAGTCATGTGCCACTGCTGTGTGGCTCTGTTGGACATGTCTTTGGGTGCATGCATATGCTTTTGTGAATGTCATGGCATGGGGCTTTTACTGGGAATTGGGTACAATGGATGGTTGTGTGTTTGAACTGGGGAGGTGCGGTGTGGGGTGGGATTTGTGTTGGCATTTGTAACCTGGCCCTGTGTTGTGACAACGTGTTTGTTGGGGGCACATAAGTCAGGGCCTGCTGGCAGGTTGCCGTCATTGGGGTGGTGTGGGGGGACATGAGTCGGGCCTGCTGGCAGGTTGCCATCACTGGGGATTGTGTGGGGGGGACATGAGTCGGGGCCTGCTGGCAGGTTGCCGTCTCTGGGGATGGTGTGGAGGGGGACATGAGTCAGAGCCTGCTGGCAGGTGCCTGTAACTGGTGGGGGGACATGAGTGGGGGCCTGCTGGCATGTTGCCGTCACTGGGGGTGGTGTGGGGGGGACATGAATCGGGGCCTGCTGGCAGGTTGCCGTCACTGGGGGGAAGTGGGGGGGTACATGAGTCGGGGCCTGCTGGCAGGTTGCCATCACTGGGGGTGGTGTGGGGGGAACATGAGTCAGGGCCTGCTGGCAGGTTGCCGTCACTGGGGGGGGGGGTGGGGGGGACATGAGTCAGGGCCTGCTGGCAGGTTGCCGTCACTGGGGGTGAACATGATTGGAGACATGCCTACTGGCATGCTCACAGGTGATGGGGGCTCTGTTGTGGTGTGGGCTGCCTGCTGGCATGCTCACGGATGATGGGGGCTCTGTTGTGGCGTGGCCTGCTTGCGAGATGCGTTCATGGGTGTTCCGAGCATGCGTGTCTTTTGTCATGTGATTGGGCTGGCACGAGCGGGGTACGCGTATTCCAGGGGTGCACGAGAAATGCGTACCCCGCTCACGCCAGCCCAATCGCGTGTAAAACTCCTTGCGCACCCCCGGTATATGCATTCCCCGCTTGCGCCAGCCCAATCGCATGTAATACTTCTCGTGCACCCCCGGAATATGCGTACCCCGCTCGCGCCAGCACAATCGCGTGTAATACTTCTCGCGCACCCCCGGAATACATGTACCCCACTCGCACCAGCGCTCTCACGTGTAATACTTCTCGCGCACACCCGGTATATGCGTACCCCACTGGCGCCAGCCAAATTGTGTGTAAAACTCCTTGCACACCCCTCAGAATACACGTACCCCATTCACGCCAGTGGAATCGCGTGAAAAACACACTTGCGCACCCCTAGGAATATGCGTACCCTGCACGCCCCAGCCCAATCACGTGTAAAACTCCTTGTGTGCCCCTCATAAAACGCATACCCTGCTCGTGCCAGCCCAATAGCATGTAAATCTTATCGCGCACCCCTCGGAATACGGGTACCCCACACGCACCAGCCCAATCGAGTGTAAAACGGATGAATTACTCTGGCAGCAATGTTTTACTGGGAGCCAGTGCAGTGTGAGCAAAAAGGGATGGTTGCAGACTCTCGAGAGGAAAAATCCACAGAGCAGGTTATCATGCCATATTATTAAGAAGAGGGGTGCCTGCTACCATTTTTGTATTTTTGCAAGGAACTTGGATTTGGTCACCCTAGGTTACCTGGGGAAGCCAGACGTGGACCACTTGCGCACCGTGCTCAGAGCGGCACAGCTCCAGCTCACTGAGGAGGCCCAAAAAGGCTGAAAACACGTGTCTGGGGTTGCTGTTGGTACTCTTGTTCAAAGCAGGTTTGCCTGGCATTTCAGTGCTGGACTGCCCTTGTGGGACTGATATGCAAATGGTTATTCCTCCTTTGTGAAAAGTACAGTGAGCAGAAAGCGATGGCTGCGGACTCTCAAGTGGGAAAAAATCCACAGAGCCGGTTTCATGCCATGTTCTTTTGAAAGAAGGGCGTCTGCTATCTTTTTTGCATTTTTGCAAGGAACTTGGGGCTGGGGGAAGCCAGGTGTGGACCCCTTGCTCACTGTGCTCAGATGAGGAGGCCCAACAAGGCTGAAGCTGCATTTGGGGTTGCTGTTGGTACTCTTGTTCAAGGGAGGTTTGCCTGGCATTTGGGTGCTGGACTGCCCTTGTGGACGGGACAAAGACTGATACGCAAATGGATATTCCCCCTTTGTGAAAAGTACAGTGAGAAAAAAGCAATGGTTGCAGACTCTAAGAAGTGGAAATAAACCACAGAACAGGTTATCATGCACTTACCTCGCACTTGCCACTAGCTGGCCCTTGTTATTCATCCTGAATGCTATTAACCATGTACTGCACTTTCCCCTCTCCCTTTCCCCCTTGCACTTTTCCCTTCCCCTCTACCCTTGCACTTGCGCGATCTGAATGACACCTGGCCTAGTAGGATCGTTGTCTGTCTCCCCTTGTTCCCCCCCTGCCTCGTCGCGCCTTGAAACACTTGTGTATAGGCGTGTTACAAATGCCATATCATATCACATCATATCATGTTCTTTCGAGAGAGGGGTGCCTGATAATTTTTTTGTATTTTTGCAAGGAACTTGGGGTTGGTCACCCTAAGTTACCTGGGTGAAGCCAGACATGGACGCCTTGCTCACTGTGCTCAGAGAGGCACAGCGTCACCTCACTGATGAGGCCCAACAAAGCTGAAACACGTGTCTGGGGATGCTGTTGGTGCGGGACTGCCCTTGTGGGCGGGACAAACACTGATATGCAAATGGATATTCCCCCTTTGTGAAAAGCACAGTACAGTTAATACCAAAGTAACCCCTAAGGTTGTTAACAGGGAGCTTGGGGGGTGCTCCAGAGTGGTACACAAAGGCCTAAAAATGGGGAGAGGGCCCCAGGGTAATGAGATAATCGACCATGCCCCACTGAACTAGAAGAGGAGGGGGAATGCTGCAGCAGGGGCTAGAAAGGAGAAGAAATGCCAGGAAATCAGGACCGGGACTCAAGGGATGGATTTGGTGTCGGGCCATTAAACTCCCAGGGCAGGAAGGGAGAGACCGGGATAACACTTGGTTTTCCTGGCTGCCTATGCACTCCGATGCTGCAGAAACAAACTTCTCTCTTCTTTGCAGTGTCTCCCGGGCCTTCCGCCCCGAGTAACATTTAGAGAGTGCAGACCATGGCCACCAGCACCCTGCTAAATATAGACACAGTCGCCATGGCAGCTCCTTCCTTGTGGGAGGCATGTAGCAGGTGATGCAGACATGTCCACTGTACCTGCTCTCTACTGGCCCAGAAATGGAGGAAATGAAAGGTGTAGTAGGAGCTGGAGCTGTGTCACTGTGTCTCTGAGAGACTGGGAAGGGGTGGGGCAGGGCACAGGGGCCCGGCTCGCCGTTTGCCTGCCTGGCAAGTGTTAAATCCACCTCTGATGCACACCAAACCTCTCTTCGACCACCTGGACAGTCTAAACATCCCATACACAAACTCTGCCGACGATGCACATGTCCTCCTGAAACTCACTGGCAATCATGAATTGGACTCTGCTAACATCAAACGGATCTACAGCATCATTCAGGCCTTGGTGGCAAACCACCATCTATGCCTAAATGATGGTAAAACGGAGCTCCTCATTGTAGGTCCCTGCACCATCTTAAACACCATGACCCTGCATTTGCATCCTTCTGTTCTGCATTAATGGAAATAACACCCATTTATCGACTCACGTCAAAACGCTAGGAGTATACCCTGACTCTGAGCTAAACATGCACAAACATGTCAAGGCTGTCGCTTCATCTGCAGCCTACTCCACCAAACTTATAAACCTCTCTAGGAAATTCCTCACCCCAACAACTGCCTCACGCTGTCTATGGCCACTATTGGCAGGAAATTGACTATTGCAGTGTCACCCTTGCAGGAACTGCCACCAAAAACATACAAACTACAGCTGATCCAAAACAACACCCTCCGAGCAGTCAGGGGCTTGAAACGTTCCGGTCATCATATCTCACTTGTAAGACATGAAGCACACTGGTTACCAATCAAGGCGGACATCAAGTTCAAAATCCTCTCTATCACCCATCGCTGCCTTCATAACAGCGCCCCTCCATCTCTCCCATCATATCGCAAATAAACCCAACCCTTGCCTCCTGCGATCCTCCACTTCCACCCATCTTATGATCCCGAGATATAACAGAATAAGAGCCACAGGTACAAGCTTCACCGTCATTGCCCCCACTCTCTGGAATACGTTCCCCCCAGTACCTAAGACAAATCCTCCTATCTGTTCTTCCGCAAAAAAGTAAAAACTACACTGTTCAACAAAAATGCCTAACAATTTTCTACTATCTACTGCCTAAAATTAATATTCTCCTCCTTGTGTACACATTTTCTCCTCTCGGCTACAGTGTCTTTACCTACGACTGACCTGCTCTGTGACTTCTATGTAACCTCGTGGTCACAACGCTGCAACGAATACCCTCCTGTCTGTGACCACACTATAGCCTCACTGTCACAATGCATTTACTGTAATGTAACCACCATAGCAGCTGGGTGCCATCAACAAATTAAACAAATATATAAAACAGACACAAAATCCCTTGTACTTATTTCCCTAGGCCCCCCAACAGCATTTGAGAGGGGTTTTATGTCATAAATCTGATTTTGCAAAAGCTTCATGAAAAGCAAGCAAAAATAAACCGTCTTTTTTTTATTTCGCCATTTATGTCATGGTTACGAAAACCCTAGGCCCTAGGGCACAGATTTATATAATTTGAGCCCTGAACTTTAACCACAGCACCCCCACAGCACATATTTGTTACTGGAATTTCAGATACAGAGTTCTGAGTTTCCTTTCAATGCTTCCTTGTAGCCTCTGGTGCCATTCTGGGAGACACGGACGCCCGCAGGTCTACCAACTTCAAGCTGCCTTTAAAACGTCTGCTTTTGCAGCACTCGAAACTCTTTGAATGCACCTAATACAGATCCACTGCTCAATCTAAACGAATGCTTATGGGTGCTACGTTCACCATCTGCCAGTCCCTTCATTATCAGGAGCCAGTCATATTCTTCTTATATGCAACATTACAGTGGATTCCACAAATGAAGAAAGTATCCACATATCGCTGTTTGTCTGCCTGGCGAGTGTTAAATCCGCCTCCGCTCAGGCTAGTGAGGCGGGGTTCGCCATGCTCATGTCTAGACCGGAAGCTTCCTATCATGCAAGTTTGAAGATCTTGCAAAACAACAACCGCCACATGCCGAATCTTCTCATGAGCATTTGTTTTAAACACAGATTTCTTAGACCAATCGGCTGCACGGAGTATCTCCAATCTGCTCCTCAGAAGCATTGTTTTACAGGTATGGGTGGGTTAAAATGTCTAATTCTGTTCCACTGGCAAACTGGCAAAATCTTGGCGAATTTCGGCCAATCCGACAATTTTGCAACTGGAGCAGAATTGGCTGTTTGGGGTCTTTTCCTGCCCGCAATTGCGTATTTTGAAAAAAATAAAATAATTTAATACAATTTCGGGCAGGAAAGGGGTGTTTAGCTCCATTTTACCCCACAATTTCGGTTTTCTGTGTGTTTTGGACCACACACAAAATGAAATTTCAGAGAAACAATGACATTTTCACCACTAAATGGTTCATTTTTTCCTGAAGGAGTGCATCTGTGTTTATATAGCTACCCTGCCTGCCTGCAGCACTCCTCGTGTTACCAGCAATGCGAGCTGAGCAGAGCTCTTGCTGGGTATTGTTTGGCTTCCTGGAGGAGGCGGACTTCGTTGCGGTCACGTGACTAATCACGTGACTCTTAGCCCGCATTAAGTGCCGGCTCAACCGCCCGAGCGGCGTGGTTAATTTTTTCCTGAAGGAGCGCATCTGTGTTTATATACCTACCCTGCCTGCCTGCCGCACTCCTCGTGTTACCATCACTGCGAGCTGAGCGGAGCTCTTGCTGGGTATTGTTTGGCTTCATGGAGGAGGCGGACTTCGTTGCGGTCACGTGACTAATCACGTGACTCTTAGCCCGCATTAAGTGCCGGCTCAACCGCCCGAGCGGCGTGGTTAATTTTTTCCTGAAGGAGCGCATTTGTGTTTATATACCTACCCTGCCTGCCTGCCGCACTCCTCGTGTTACCATCACTGCGAGCTGAGCGGAGCTCTTGCTGGGTATTGTTTGGCTTCCTGGAGGAGGCGGACTTCGTCACGGTCACATGACGAATCACGTGACTCTTAGCCCGCATTTAGTGCCGGCTCAACCGCCCGAGCGACGTGGTTCATTTTTTCCTGAAGGAGCGCATCTGTGTTTATATACCTACCCTGCCTGCCTGCAGCACTCCTCATGTTACCAGCACTGCGAGCTGAGCGGAGCTCTTGCTGGGTATTGTTTGTCTTCCTGGAGGAGGCAGACTTCGTCGCGGTCACGTGACGAATCACGTGACTCTTAGCCCGCATTTAGTGCTGGCTCAACCGCCCGAGCGGCGTGGTTCATTTTTTCCTGAAGGAGCGCATCTGTGTTTATATACCTACCCTGCCTGCCTGCAGCACTCCTCGTGTTACCAGCACTGCGAGCTGAGCGGAGCTCTTGCTGGGTATTGTTTGGCTTCCTGGAGGAGGCGGACTTCGTCGCTGTCACGTGACGAATCACGTGATTCTTAGTGCCGGCACAACCACCCTTGCGGCGTTAAACCCTGGAGGCAGTAAGGGCTAGAGCTGCTGTTTTGCTGTTTGGTCGTGACTTGTCCTTGTGCAAAGGCTTTGTGAGTACCCCAGTCTAAGGTCTTACGCTCCTTCATCTGCCTAATACTAACTTGTAATTAGGGTAAGGGGGGAGAGTCGGACTCTGGCCGCTCCTCGAGCTGTCAGGCGTTCCTTACCCCTTACCCTATTACTGGGACCTCCTCAAGATCTTCGCTGCTTAATGGTTCTCTTTTATTGACTGACACTTTAAACAAATCAAACAATTGATATACTTGCTGCTATATCCAGTTCCGATTTTTATCCATATTTCTGAAGGAGATCCATATTTATTGTATTCTATTATAGTGTTTTAAACCGTATTTTTCGTGCTATTTCATGTATTTTTGCTAATCCTTGTATTCAGTGCAACTATAAACTGCTTACTATTTTATTAGCCATAGATATTATCTTTAGGAGTCCCTCTACGTATTATCAATAGATCTTTTTCTTTTACTGGTGATCCCTACGGTGTTCTGCTTTTGTCCCTCTGTGACCTACATTGGTTTTAATGATACGTAAGGGAATTAGGAGCGAGGTAGCTTTGGAGGCCTCTCTGGATTCTACTCTCCCCGTAGTGTTGGCTCTTTCTCCTTCCTCGATGGATGGTATTCCATCCGGAAAACCCATTTCTACCTCTTTGTGTAAGTCACAACATACAATAGCAGACACTCTGGAAGATTCTGTTTCCAAAAAATGTATGACTCATGCTCAAATTCATTCGCAAGAAAGGACAGATTTACTTAACCTGATGGGTATTATTCCACGCAAGATATCTCAATAGATGCACAGGAGGATCGTCTGGCGGCCACTATAGCTTCTAATTTGGAGGAAGGGGACAGCCTACTTAGGGCAAAGATGCACACTGATCACCTGAATGTTAGCACGGTGAACTCTGTGCACACAACCCCCGTTCCACTCCAATTTAGGCTGCCTTTACCTGCCTTAATGTCGGATGATTCTGTTATGAATGCTAATGAATCTTCTGCTCTTTCTAAAGAGTCTACTGTGCAACAATTGCCTCCACCAGAGCTGATAGGAATTTTGGTACTTCTGGTATTAATTTATCAACTGAGGCACTTACCTTTGGTAAGGAGGTTAATCATACTTCCTCTATTCATGTTACTCTCTCTGCTACTCCTGTTGGCATTTCCTACATTCCCATAGTGAAACCCATATTGTTTAAAACTCCACTTACTAGACCTTTGATTAATTCCCCTAAAATAAAATTTCACACAGGTTCTCAGAGCAAACCTATCCAAGGGAAAAAAAATCAAATTTTTGGGGAAAAAGGACAGCCACTAGTACCCTTATCAAACCTCCGCTTTCAGTCGTATCAGTGGCCACTTTGGATCATACACATTTGGCGGATGTAGTAAAGAAGTTGGACACTGAAGACCCCAGAGATAATGATATTGATGATATTAGTATAATAGAGTGTGCAGATAAGGCAATAGCTGAGAGTCATTTGGATCCTAATTCCATTAACATAAATAATGTCACTCAGAAAACCAGTGATGCCTCTTATGTGAGCTCTTCTTTGGAACTCACTGATTGTATTGATGAGTATACTGAGAAGCAAAATTGGCTTCGAGAGAGGGGTTTAGTTTTAGACTCACAAAAGGATCCTGCTAGCCAGTCTGTTATGCACCACACACTTAAAGAGGCAGATGATAGAATAAAATTAACTCAACCCACTTTATCTGCATTGAATATGGTTCTTAGTTCTTTTGTGAGTCTTTATGACAATATATGGTCAAAGGTCAGATCACACTCTCTTACTTTCTGAAATCTATAACAGGCTGGACGGTCTGGATAGATTTGAAGAATTGGTTAAAATTATTAAGGAAGAACATCCCTTAATAACAAAACAGTCTTCAGACTCTGTTTTCTCTACTCATCCGATTACTGAAGTACCTTCGGTCAAGATAGCCTTAAGTGTACAAATGGCTACTCTCCCAGGGGACCCCATCAATAGGGCCTCAGGGACTTCCTCTCATGGTATGGACAGGGGAATTTCTAATCAACTCCCCCTGATCTCCCCGATGAAGCCTGAGGCTACACAAGTGGGTCATATCCCTGATGTAGATCCCGTTATTACTTCTACAAAAGTAACTACCAAACTACTAGTAGAGAAAGCCCTAGAGGGGTCGATTCCTAAATCTTTAAGCCCACTTTCTGAGGGTCTATCCTCAGGAACTACCACTCAACTAATGACTGAGTCACTTAAGGGAAATAATATTGCCCCATTATTAGATTCTAAACCTGACTTTACCGTGGAAAAACAGGCTGATATTATCGACCTCACTAAGCCTTTGGCTCAGTCGAAGGGCTTTGCTCATATAGTTAAAAAAAGCACAACCAACAAATAAAGAAAACAAAAAATCAGAAGAATATGAAACAAATAAATTCTTATACTCATCAATTCTTTAAAAACCTTTTTTTGGCACGTGCCCCTGTGTGTGCAACAATTCCCTCCCCTTGTAAGGGGATTACGAATCCGGTGGAATTAGCAGTACCTGTGACCGCTACTTCTACTGTAGCTACTGCTTCTGCTGGACTAACTTCTTTACCGTCTATTCTGGCTATACCTATACAGCCTGATCCCTTGGTACTTAGTCCTATACTAGGGGATAATATTCCGGGGGTGGAGGTTGCCTCTACTGGGCGGGTCGATGAAACTTCTGTTACATGTCTTTCAAAAATAGTTTTAACTCAACCGGAGCCTATAAACAATACCGCTCGAGTTATATTGGATCCCCAAATTGTATGTAAGCAGATAGAATCTGTTTCTGATGCAATTCCCTTAACCACTCCATGTAATGCTTCATCTACATCAGTTCCTACCCATCCTGAGCCTACTATCACTCCGTTATCAGCGAATTTGGTCAACCTCAACATGGTAAAACAACTATTTCAGGAGTTATTTACTACGAACACATCGACTGGGGGGTTCCTAATCCAGCTACGTGTTTACCCCAGGATGGGGCTCCAAATACCTTTTCCGCTCCTATAGATAGCCTTCCTTCTTGCCACTCTGACGGTCATCTGACCAATAGAGACTCTACAATGGGGGCGAGTGTTATGGGATTTAGACCAATGGAGAGCCTCTATGTTCCTAACTCCCTTAATCTAACTAAGTCTAAGGTGCCAAATGGAGGTTTAATTAATGGTCATCCAAGTTCTTCCACCAGCCCCGAATTCTCTCAAGATGAGAATTTTTCTCATTTGCCTGATAGATTTCCGTTGGGACCATATGCCTCTCAAAATAGGTCTATATTAAGGGGTGCTAGGAGCACTGATCTGGATTACTAAACGTATAACTAACTATTTACCTCATCCAGTGGAGGGTAAAGATTCCCTTGATATTTTGCAGCTTACTAGCCTTTAGGGTCAGGATATGCCTATCTGTCTCAATCGTGGAAATATATTAAACATTTTCCATCAACTTCCCTCTCTTTCACTCATTTCTTGTTATGATATGGAGAGGATTTTCTTTCCCATTAAGGGACGCGTAGATTTGAGCAATATTGTTCTGAAATCTAGACTGGTCTTAGAACTAATAATGGCCCAAAGGGATGGTTTAATGCAGCTTGGTTTTGAAGTAAATGTATTACAAACTAATCATCTGCCTGGTAAATATGGAGGGTGTGAAGAGTATAGGGGAAACCTTACAATGGTGTACCATCCGGAAAGAGTTCCACAATATCAGCGGAGGCAATTTACGCCCAGATTCAATGGAAACGCTAGCAGCTGGGCTCAGGTTACCTCAGGTCTGTAGAAATGATCTTTCCTCTAAGTGCCCTGTCACATCTATACATGCTCCGGCCCTGAATACATTTATTTTTCTCTCCTGGAATTCTAGGGGAAGTATTCATCTTTTTACTAATACTGATACAGTACGTATGATTAGGGCTTCACATTGTTTTTTCTTACAGGAAACCTGGCTGCTCTCCCCTCTCTTTGTTGATGGATTTGTTATCCATTCCCAAAGTGCTAAATCCAGTTTAGGAGGGAGGGCCTCTGGGGCCTTCTTATTGGAACTAGAGCCTCTTTTGGCTTCAGGAGTAAGGTTGTTGCGGATACGCCTTTTGGTATTTTGGCTTTGGACGTCACTTCCCTTGATGGCCTGGTTAATATTCTTCTCATTAACGTATATTGGCATAAGGGCATTGCTGTACTTGAGTCGTTTTTGGAAAGTCTAACGGATATAGTACTTGCATGGAGATCTTTATATCCTAGGGGGAAGTTGATCTTGGCTGGAGATCTTAACTCTGACTGTTCAATTTCATCCGAGGCCAAATATGATGATCTGGCCTTGATTTGGGAGGACGATAATCGGCGAGGACAGAAATTTGATTGGGGTAAACTTTGGAATTTAGCCCTGGACTCGGTTGGGCTAACTTGCCTTAACTGTTTCTATGATGCTACTCTTCCTTCACGTCCCACTTGGCATAGAGGTCTTTCAGTGTCTACTATAGACTAACAGGGTAATTCATAGAAATTCGCACAAAAGTGGTGCACGTGGCTGGCACACAGTGTCCCCGTGCGATACACTGCGCCAGCCGCGTGCGATAAAATCCTTTTCATGGCACAGCGTATTCATGGATTTTAGCCTCCAAAACAAGCCGTGGCGCAGAGTGGCGCAGAGACCCTGCAGCAGCGCCAGTTACGCCCCCAAGAATGCCCTCGCGCAAGGAAAAGCCTTCAAAATACCAAAATCATTGCAAAGGGCTGCGCTAACCCTGGACCAGTTCACAGGGCTGCCAAACAGCAAACGCCAAGCGGGGAACGTGTATTTCAGTGGTTCTCGGGAAGTTTCACACGCGATTGTCCTGGGTACGTGTACATCAGGGGTGCGCGGGAAGTAACACACACGATTCCATTAGGGCACGTGTATTCCAGGGGTGCGCGGGAAGTATCACATGCAAAAGCAGCAGGGTACGTGCATTTCAGGGGTGCGCGGGAAGTATCACACGCGATTCCATCAGGGTACGTGTATTCCAGGGGTACGCGGGAAGTTTCACACACAAAAGCAGCAGGGCACGTGTATTCCAGAGGTGCGCGGGAAGTATCACACGCAAAAGCAGCACGGTACGTGTATTACAGGGGTGCGCGGGAAGTATCACACGCAAAAGCAGCAGGGTACGTGTATTTCAGGGGTGCGCGGGAAGTATCACACGCGATTCCATCAGGGTATGTGTATTCCAGGGGTGCGCGGGGAGCACTACACGGAAATTGCCCGTGTGGATCCTCCCAGGTGTTCCCTCTACACCCTCCACGGCCACTGCAGGCGGCCCACACCACAGGGGACTACCCTGCACATGTCCCGCAGGCAGCCCATCCACCATGCCCATGCCCCCCAGCCAACCCACATGTCACCTTGCACTACTGCCCACCAACGCATGTCCCCCTGCACCCCTACCCCCCAGCAGTCAGGGGCACCCTCCACCAGGCCCCCACTCATGCCCCCCTGCACCCCCACCCCACAGCATCCAGGGGCACCCTCCACCAGGCCCCCACTCATGTCCCCCTGCACTCCCACCCCCCAGCAGTGCAGGGCACCCTCCACCAGGCGCCCACTCATGTCCCCCTGCACTCCCATCCCCCAGCAGTGCAGGGCACCCTCCACCAGGCCCCCACTCATGTCCCCCTGCACCCCCACCCCCCAGCAGCCAGGGGCACCCTCCGCCAGGCCCCCACTCATGTCCCCCTGCACCCGCACCCCCCAGCATCCAAGGGCACCCTCCACCAGGCCCCCACTCATGTCCAACTCATGTCTCCCAGCACCCCCACCCCCCAGCACTGCAGGGCACCCTCCACCAGGCCCCCACTCATGTCCAAATCATGTCTCCCAGCACCCCCACCCCCCCAGCAGTGCAGGGCACCCTCCACCAGGCCCCCACTCATGTCCCCCTGCAATCCCACCCCCCAGCAGTGCAGGGCACCCTCCACCAGGCACCCACTCATGTCCAACTCATGTCTCCCAGCACCCCGACCCCCCAGCACTGCAGGGCACCCTCCACCAGGCCCCCACTCATGTCCCCCTGCTCCCCCACCCCCCAGCAGCCAGGGGCACCCTCCACCAGGCCCCCACTCATGTCCCCCTGCACCTCCACCCCCCAGCATCCAGGGGCACCCTCCACCAGGCCCCCACTCATGTCCAACTCATGTCTCCCAGCACCCCCACCCCCCCAGCACTGCAGGGCACCCTCCACCAGGCCCCCACTCATGTCCAACTCATGTCTCCCAGCACCCCCAGCACTGCAGGGCACCCTCCACCAGGCCCCCACTCATGTCCCCCTGCAATCCCGCCCCCCAGCAGTGCAGGGCACCCTCCACCAGGCCCCCACTCATGTCCAACTCATGTCTCCCAGCACCCTCACCCCCCAGCACTGCAGGGCACCCTCCACTAGGCCCCCACCCATGCCCCCCTGCACTCCCACACCCCAGCAGTGCAGGGCACCCTCCACCAGGCACCCACTCATGTCCAACTCATGTCTCCCAGCACCCCGACCCCGCAGCACTGCAGGGCACCCTCCACCAGGCCCCCACTCATGTCCCCCTGCACCCCCACCCCCCAGCATCCAGGGGCACCCTCCACCAGGCCCCCACTCATGTCCAACTCATGTCTCCCAGCACCCCAACCCCCAGCACTGCAGGGCACCCTCCACCAGGCACCCACTCATGTCCAACTCATGTCTCCCAGCACCCCCACCCCCCAGCACTGCAGGGCACCCTCCACCAGGCCCCCACTCATGTCCAACTCATGTCTCCCAGCACTCCCACCCCCCCAGCACTGCAGGGCACTCTCCACCAGGCCCCCACTCATGTCCCCCTGCACCCCCACCCCCCAGCACTGCAGGGCACCCTCCACCAGGCCCCCACTCATGTTCCCCTGCACTCCCACCCCCCAGCAGTGCAGGGCACCCTCCATCATGCCCCCACTCATGTCCAACTCATGTCTCCCAGCACCCCCACCCCCCAGCAGTGCAGGGCACCCTCCGCCAGGCCCCCACTCATGTCCCCCTGTACTCCCACCCCCCAGCAGTGAAGGGCACCCTCCACCAGGCCCCCACTCATGTCCCCCTGCACTCCCACCCCCCAGCAGTGCAGGGCACCCTTACCAGGCCCCCAATCATGTCCCCCTGCACTCCCACCCCCCCAGCAGTGAAGGGCACCCTCCACCAGGCCCCCACTCATGTCCCCCTGCACTCCCACCCCCCAGCAGTGAAGAGCACCCTCACCAGGCCCCCACTCATGTCCCCCTGCACTCCCACCCCCCAGCAGTGCAGGGCACCCTCCACCAGGCCCCCACTCATGTCCAACTCATGTCTCCCAGCACCCCCACCCCCCAGCAGTGGAGGGCACCCTCCACCAGGCCCCCACTCATGTCCCCTTGCACTCCCACCCCCCAGCAGTGCAGGGCACCCTCCACCAGGCCCCCACTCATGTCCCCCTGCACTCCCACCCCCCAGCAGTGCAGGGCACCCTCCACCAGGCCCCCACTCATGTCCCCCTGCCCTCCCACCCCCCAGCAGCACAGGGCACCCTCCATCAGGCCCCCACTCATGTCCCCCTGCACCCCCACCCTCAGCATCCAGGGGCACCCTCCACCAGGCCTCCACTCATGTCCCCCTGCACCCCACCCCCCAGCAGCCAGGGGCACCCTCCACCAGGCCCCCACTCATGTCCCCCTGCAATCCCACCCCCCAGCAGTGCAGGGCACCCTCCACCAGGCCCCCACTCATGTTCCCCTGCACTCCCACCCCCCAGCAGTGCAGGGCACCCTCCACCAGACCCCCACTCATGTCCAAACATGTCTCCCAGCACCCCCACCCCCCAGCAGTGCAGGGCACCCTCCACCAGGCCCCCATTCATGTCCCCCTACACTCCCACCCCCAGCAGTGCAGGGCACCCTCCACCAGGCCCCCACTCATGTCCCCCTGCACCCCCAACCACCAGCAGCCAGGGCACCCTCCACCAGGCCCCCACTCATGTCCCCCTGCAATCCCACCCCCCAGCAGTGCACGTCATCACAATCCAGATTCCAGGCCCCTAGGCCCACCCAAATCACACCCCACGCCACCTCAGTCCAAACACCCAACCAAGCTTTACATCCATTCAAAATTGAAATACCCATTACATGATAGATAACAAATAAGCAGTATGCGCATGAGTCCAAGTCCGTCAGACCCACACAATGGCAACACATGACTGTGAAAACCCACATTGTGGCAGGCATGAAACCAATGAGAGAAGTCCACACATTGAAGTAAGAAACAAAAATGTATTACAGTGTAAATGAAGTGAATGAAATCAAAAGAAACAATAATGTCAACAAATATCAAAATGCAGCATGTCCACCAAAATAATAAATAATGAAAATGGCAATGCAAAATAACCGTAATGAAATTGTGTCCAAAGTCACCATCCAACAAAGCAAATCCAAAGGGAAAGTAAAGTGAAAATCCATTGCTCCATGGTGAAAAAATAAGAAAAGATGAAGGCCACAAATCCACTGTCAAACTATGTACAAAAGCGCAAATATAGGGTCCATGATCCCAACAATGTAAATGAAACCTACAATAAAACCCACCTAACTAATAACTATATACAAAAAAGTTGGGCATAGTCCAAGCGCCCCAAATTTAAAAAAAAAAAACGAAACACTAATTAACTATATACAATGGCAGCGGGCTAGTCCAATGGCTCACTTCTGGATGTTGCGGGCCAGGGCATCATCGAACTCCTGCTCAATGTCCCAGAGGCGGTCCTGTTCCATGGCCCGAGGGTCCGCAGGGACGACGACATGTTCTCCTCCAACTCCCTGGGGATTGCCTCGAGGCACTCGGCCCGCCTCAGGGCCCTCCGCATGGAGTTCTCCGCCCTGACCATCATGAGCCGTGCCTCTTCCGCCCACTGCCGCTCCGCATCTATGGCGTGGCCCAACCGCTGCCACACGGAAGACACTTCCCGTCCTGGGTCCTCCTGCCCTCCGGCCGATGCCTGCCCCTCCGATGTCGAATGCCCCGAGCCATCGTGGCTCCCACCTACAGCCTCCTGCTGCTGCTGCTGTCCATGTGCCCTGTCCGATGGTGCCTGCACATCCTCCTCCAGCTAGGGTGCAGTTGTTGATGTGGCCACCCCTGCTGGACGTCCGATTCCCGACTGTGGCAGGGATCTGTTGTCCACCAGCCTGGCCGCACGGTCAGAGGCAGGTCCACAGAGCACCCAGGTGATACATGGGTGGGAAGATGGCATGGAGGACGACCTGGGCATAGAGGGTTCCGTTGAGGAGGGGGTCGGAACAAGGTCCAGGAAACGGAGGAATCCGGCCATGATGAGCTGTCCCAGTGGGTCAACGCGGTCAACGAGCCATGCAAGAAGACGTGCAGTCTCATCATGGAAAGACTGCAGGTCAGCTCGCATGGCCCGTTGACGCAACGCCACCCCACCCTGGACAGGCTCAACCTGTTGCAGGATAGCCACATCCGCAGGGAGAGGAAGGCCAGTTGGTGTAAGCCAATCCCCTCCCTGAGAACGGGTCTGGAGGTAGGCATCCCTGCTGGTGCAAGATGATGCAGTGACAGGAGCAGGGACAGGATTGCACACAGGCACCTCCGCGGCGGCCTGTGCTGCCACCTGTCCCTGGTCCTGCGCTGCACCACTAGCACCAGTGGAATCCCCACCTCCAGACCCCGCCTCTGTTGCTTGCATGGCCTCCTCCTCCACCAAACCCCCCACCAACCTGGATGACTCCGTGCCATCTTCCTCCGTTGTGCCATGTGGGGTCCCAGCTGCCCCTTCTGCTGCCGAGGAGTCCAACTCCAACCTCCGCCTCCTGGACCTCCCCCCGGCAGCTGCGGCCTCGTACGCAGCACTGGACTCCTCACTCCACGATGAGATCACAACCTGGGAGGGGAGCCAGGCCTTGCGTCTCCGGCTGGTGGTGCAACCCCTGCCGCTGTGCTCCACAGCACCTTCTCCGCCCTCTTCATCAGTTGACGCTGCAGACAGGGAGAAATAAAACACAGGCATCAGGGCACTGTATAATGGACTCATAAACACATGACAGTTGTACATGAGTGGCATTGGCAAACCTCAGACATGGCATCACAATCCCCAACACACATGTCATTTCAACCTGCACACATGAGCTATACCACAGCCATAGCGCAACAGCCAGCACCATCCATACACATACAACAGCACATACAATGAGCAGGCAAAGGTGAGCCAGACATCACATGCGACACAGGGAGTGCACTACACATGCACACACACCACCACACTTGCATGCATGTGTACACCTCTGCCAACTGTCGCAGTGTTCAGATCGGCATCCATGTCACACCTGCCAATCATACTTCCACATCCTTTGCCATGCAAGCCTACACACACAAGCACCATCCATGTGTCACACATGAGAGCCCTCGCATGTGTCAGCCTCACGGCCCTGTACCCCCCCATACTTGGCCACATAAAACCACATGTGCAACCTGCACACTCCTGCCACACCACCACACACACAGCTTACCATCAGTATGCATGCACACTTACCGCTCGGCTCCAGACGGGTCTGCCTCTCAAGGACCTGGACGTGGAGCGCTGGGGATATGCGTTCCAGGACCCTCATCTGATCTTCCGACAAGTGGCCCCGGCGCCCCTTAGCATCCGCTGCTTTCAGGAGGCGCCAGGCCTTCTTCAGGGTCCTGGACCTGAAGTCCTCCCAGCGCTTCTTCACATGATGGAATAGTCGGACTGCCACCCCCTCCGCGTTGATGGCAGTCACGACGTCCGTCCAGATCTGAGTCCGTCCTTCCTTGTCGGTGCGCAACCTTCCAAAGAGGGCATCATACTGCCCCAGGACATGCTCCACCAGGACACCAACTTCGGTGGCAGTGAAGCTGGTGCCCCTCTGCCTCTCTGGCCGGGGGTTGCCACTGGTGCCAGATGTTGCAGTGCCCGACATGGCAATCCCAGAGGCAGGAGTGGGTGGGCAACTGGGTCCTGGGGCTGGGCTGTGGAGCGATGGTATCCCAGTCGGGAGTCTTCGGTTCCAGCAGGGGTGGTAGCAACAGCACCCCTGGCTGATGTGCAGGCAGCAAATGGCAGGACACGTGGGCAGCAGGCAGTCAGGCAGCAGCAGATGGCAGGTGGGAGCGTGCTCGGGGCTCTGGGGGGCAGTAATTCGGCCTTCTGGGCAGGAGCATGGTCTTCCGTGTGCTTATGCGTGGCCAGCTTGATACGGAGTGATTTGGCATGTGAAAATCCAGCACGTCTGCGTGTAATTCGAGGAAAGGCCCTTAGCGCGTAAGCGCGTCAGCACACGTACGTTAATTCATTGGCCCAAAGGCCCCCAGGCGCGTCTATGACGTCACGCGCATGGCCGTTGAGAATGGCGCGTGTTAAAAAAAAATACACGTCTAAGTGTCAAAGCGTGTAATTGGTGGAAATGGCCTCAGCGCGTATGCGCGTCTGTGACGTGTGTATAAAAGGTACGTGTAGAACACCATTTCCTTGTACTTTCTTTTCGTGGAGAGCGAGTGGGTGAAATCTGTACTTCTTGTCGGTTCACACGCGATTTACTTCACAGCGTTTCAAGTTCGTACTCCCTGTTACCTCTGACAGCGTTTTCTCTTTTCCTCTTTTTCCTGGGCCTGTTTCCTCAAACAGCGTTCCCTTCTACTGTTGTCCTGTCTCCTCAGACAGCGTACAATTCTTCTTTTGGCGGGGGTGTTGCCACGCTTTTTTTCCTGGCAGACGGTGAGTCGCGCACGTATTTAACATCTGTGCTTGCCCTGTGTGTCACGTACCCCTTCAGAGGTCATTCTAGGCTGCGTGTGACACGCATACGTTCATTCTTGTGTTTCTGGGTGCCACAGCGTAGTGCAGGTTTATTTTTCCACACACGTGGGGTTGCGTGCACCTTACTTCCCTTTTTTGGGGTGCCTGTGCGTTGCGTGACCCGTCATCTTTCCCCAGGGGTGAGATACAGCCTTGCTAGAGCATTAGGGTACGCTTACCATCTGGTACCCAACCCCTTTGACCCCCAATTGCCCAGGACAATAGTTCACAGCGACTCCCATACGCACAATAACATCAGTGCCATGGCTGGGAGGCGAACAAGCCGTAAGGGTGGCAAAGGTGGCCGAGCCCCAAGTGGTGGCCGTGGTGGATCCGGTAGGGGACGTGGCCGTGACTTGCAGGGTGCCCCTAGCCCCCCATGTGTGGAGGACCAGTCAGGGACACCCATGCCCCCCCCCGGTTGAGGGTAACGTGGCTGACACCATCCATGCTCAGCCCTTG
Organism: Ambystoma mexicanum; assembly: GCF_040938575.1. Classification (NCBI taxonomy): domain Eukaryota; kingdom Metazoa; phylum Chordata; class Amphibia; order Caudata; family Ambystomatidae; genus Ambystoma; species Ambystoma mexicanum. Next base: position 694,154,974 of record NC_090937.1, on the reverse strand, counting down.
TTGGACTGTTGGACCAGCCCACTGTGGCACCAGACCTGGCACAGGGTGACTCCATGGCTGACTTCCAGGTCAGCAGGTCTAGGCCACGTGCGCCGGTGCACGTTGGTGTCATCAGGCCACATGGATCAGGGCCAGCTAGGTCATCTGCTGCCCCGAGTAGGCAGGGTGGGGAGGCTGCAGGGGCAGCTGTGGCTCCATCCACCCCACCTCTCACACACCCAGCCAGGACAGTGTCGTTCCAAGTCCATCCTGCTGACATTCCCCCTGACACCATCACACTTGAGCTAATGCCTGCACCAACTCCCATGCTGAGTGTGCAATCCCACACTCCTAGTACAGAGTCCACCGGGGCTCCTGCCCCTAGTGTCCAATGCGGCGTAGGACACTCAGGATCCCCACCACCTTCCAAGCGGAAGAGGAAGAGTGCTCGTCCAGTAGAGGCTGATGCCCCAGACACGGCTACACAGTCCGGCCCGTCAAGGAAGCCCAGCTTCAATGAGGCCGAACTGAATGCACTTGTAGAGTATGTGTCCGCACATGACCGCGAAATGGTGATTGTTGCAGGATCCAAAACCACACCTGTACAACATCTGGCACACTGGCAGACCATCGCGGACATCATAAGTGCCCTTGGAATCGTGATGCGCACAGCTACTGAATGCTACAAGCGCTGGAATGACCTGAAGCGCAGGGCAAAGAATAAGCTGGCCTCAAGTCATGCCGCTACTCTAGTGACTGGAGGTGGGTCTCTAGCAGAGGACATAGAACTCTCTCCACATGAGCATGTTGCTGGGACCTACGTCACGGAGGAACAGATCCAAGGCGTGGGAGAACTGGCAGATTACGAGGCATTGTCCGGTGAGTGCACATGCATGTGTGTGTCATCCATGTGCATGGTGTGTGTGTGAGGGCTTCTGTTTGGGTGCCAGGTGAGGGTGTGTGTGCCTGAGTGGTTTGGGTCACCCATGGGCCTCATCCAATACATTCTGCGCACCAGCATTTGGGTATAGCAGTATCCCTTCTGCCAACAGTAGACATCCAGCCCAACACCACGCCAGTTGCCCTTGAAGTGTCATCTTGCCACAACATTGTTGCTTATTTTTCTCTGTTTATTCAGGCAGATTGTTTGCATTCCACCACTTTTACTAGGCATTTCTCAGTCCTATTGTCACATGTCTGACATGGCTATGGTACAGTGGACTGACTTTGTTTCCTGGATATCATTTGTTTAGACATGTCCCTGTGCTATAGGACCATTTTGGACTGGCAGCTCCAGGTTAAACATCTGAACCATTTCAATTAAAAAATCAATTTCATTAGCAAACTAGACTGAATGAACAATTGGTGTCCTCCTCTCCCTCTTCACTTTATGGCTAGGGTACATGCCATCTGTGTGATGGCATGTGTATTTGACCTGCCAATCACAGGCCAATGTGTGATGCCACTGCTAGGCAGCATGCAGCAAATGTGTTCATCTTCCATCTTGGTGTCATCAATGTGTGCCATCTGCCTCCCCTTCATACGCAGTGACGGTGCATGCATGGGAGGGTTTTAGTCATGTTGGACATGTGTCAATCAAGTACTGGTCCTGTAGCTTCTCAGCCCTAATTGTGTGCCATAGTGCTAATGCCTGTTTCCATTTCTTTTCTTTTATGTCTTTGCAGGGGATGACGCACTTGATACTGCTGGGGTTGTGGAGATGGTGCAGACCCAGGAGGGGTCTCAGTGCCGACCGACCACCAGTGAGAGATGTGGTGCGGTGGTGGGTGAGAACCCACAACTGCTGCAGGTCGTGCTCTCAAGGGGTGTCTCTGGGTGCACCTCCCCGAAGCTGTATTCAGGTGTCGATTCGGATGATGAGACCTATGTGCCGTCGCAGGTGAGTGTTCCTGGGAGGGATTCTGTTCTGTCCGACCCACCTGAACCAAGGGTAGAACCCTCAATGGGGATGTCAGTGTTGGCAGGTACGCCTTTGGTGGTTACAGATGCAGGGTCACACTCTGCAACATCTGATCCTGTTCCTGGGCCAGCAGATCAGAGGGGGAATGCAGTCCTGCAGCCTCAGGCAGTGCCGGCACAGTAAGGTGCAGTTTGCCTTGCCCCAGACATGTGTGGTGCCCGCCGACATGGTGGCCGTACGCCACCTGGCAATACTGCATGGGAGCAATCCATATACGGTATGGCAACCCAACAGGCAGCATCATCAGAGATGATGGCTCAGGCCATGGATAGGGTGGCCACTTCCATTGTCCCCCCAGAAAGGCTGATGGAGCGACTACAGCAGGTAACAAACTCCATCTGCCAGTCACACAGGGAGGACATGTTGGCGTCCAACAGGGACAGGCGGGCGGCACTGGAGACTCTGCGGGAAGCCATTTCTATAGAGTCCCAGGGCCACAGGGAAGCCCTGAGGGTGGAACTCTGTCAGCTCAGGGCAACTCTGGTTGAGCTTGAGGCTTCAGCTAACACGAGGACAGAACAGCAGCTGGATTGGCTCACACGTACGCTCTCAGCTGAGATGCAGGCAACTAGGGCGGAGGTCCAGGCAACCCGTGAGTTGTTGCATGGGGACCTATGCTCAATGATCCTCCAGACCCAGACCTTCCACACCTGCATGCTTGCTGCCATGGAGGGCCATACTAGGGCTTTGCGTGGGCTGCCTCCCATAGTGCCACCACCTCCTGATGCAGCTGCAGAGAGTGAGGAGAGCGACAGCAGCGATCCTCCCACAATAGGGTAGCCGTGCAGGCCATGAGCCCATGGAGGTGTTTTTTTTTCGCAAGATCCACACAGGTGGGTTTTGGTGTGCACCCTGTCCTCGGACCTCCTGGGTGGCCTGCCCCACCCCCCCCCCCCCGGGCCCATTAATGGCCATTTTCTTTTTTTTTTATTTTTGATTTTTTGGACAGTGTGTTGCCTTGTGTGGCTCCCGTGGGCATACGCTGTATTGTGGCTGGGCACATGCAGGCTTGTCATGAATTTGGGTCAGATACTTGGGTTTGTGTGACACACACCCCTCCTGCTTCCCGTTTCCATGGGCTTGCAAAGGGTGTGCCCAAGTGACATTGACGTACACGGTGACGTTGGACTCCCATTTGATGTGTGGGCAGTCTGTAGTCAATACTGTGTATACATTCCTAGTGCATATTGTTGTTGTATTGTACACTGCATGGTGTATTGATATGTGCCTCTGCATCCATCTCATCCTCCTAATTTGAAGGTCCATTTCTCATGTCTTCACAAGGCGGTCTACTTTGGAACTGGAGTCCATGTTGTAAGCAGTGCACCTACACTCTTGCGTGGCGCTTACACTGTATACTTGGAAGTGTTCGAAGTGCTGCCATTATCAGGTAGTGAGGCTACCAATTTCTTAAGTCTGTACTGTCATGTTTAAGGTAGGTTGGAGGTTGTGTAGGTGATTGGTATTCTTGGTAAGTATTTGATAATGTGTGTTGTAGGTCCTGCATTACTGTGAACATTTCATGTGTGGCCAGTTTCCATTAGGGACACTGTAGTTGGTGACACTTGGGGCATGTTGTGGGGATTAATTTGTTTGCTCTCACATTGCATGACATGCCATGGTGTGTTGTGTGGCCGTGCCGGGGAGGGGTTGGGTGTCATGGCACTGTTCTCATGTAGTATTTTGCAAGTGGGTATTCATTTCTGCTGCATGGAAGTGTGTCTTTTGATGACACTGCATTGGTGGTGTTTGTGTAGGTAGGGATGCACACATTGTGACACTTCCACATGAACAATCTCAGGCTGCTATGGTTCTGACAGTTGACTGTCCCTTTGTTCGTCAAAATTGTCAGGTCGAGTCATCATTGCTTATCAGATGGTATGTGCCAGGGCTGTGTGCACTCCAAAGGGGTGTGATTTCTATGTGAAGTAATTAGCCACCAGCTGCGTACGGGCTGCCTCACTGCGTGCCCTTTCCCCTCCCATGCGCAGCGGGCGTGCATGTGGTTGGGGATGTGGGGGCACCACCATGTCCACAGCCAGGCCCCGGCGTGTTGCAACATTGTGCAGGACACATGCTGCCACTATGATCCTGCACACTACTGGGGGCGCATATAACAGCTGCCCGCCAGAATGGTCAAGGGACCGAAAGCGTGACTTGAGCCCTCCGAATGTGCGCTCCACTATGCCCCGGGTTGCAATATGGGCTGTGTTGTATCTTACCTCGGGAGGCGTGATGGGGTTACGAATTGGCGTCATCATGTGGGTGCTCAGAGGGTAGGCACTGTCCCCTGGTGAGGAGGTGATGGGTATCATTAGTGGGGTAGTGACATAACTCTGTATCTGACATGCATGCATGTGCAGTGGCATTCATACTCACCAAGCAGCCATGTATCGCCATGCCGCCCAGCTTCTAGGTCCCGGTTTAGGGTAGACATTCGGTAAATGAAGCTGTCGTGGGTGGACCCTGGATAGTTGGCATATACTGAGGTGATGATTCCCTTGGCATTACATACTACCTGCACGTTGATGGAATGCCAGTGCTTGCGGTTCCTATAGATGTGCTCAGATGCCACATGGGTGCAGTCAATGGCACCTAGCACTTTGAGGAATTGTGCCACACCGTAGAAATCCAAGGCAGCAGCCTGCCTTTCTGCAGGTGTCCTGGGAAGGTATATGTGCCTGCGGACTGATGGGCGTGCAGTGATGATGTTCAAGACCTGGTGTAGGCAGCGTGACTGCGTGGCCTGTGACACCCCACCCACTATGGCACTTGTCCGCTGAAATGAGGCAGTGGCCAAGAAGTGCAGTACATTAAGGACCTTCTCCAGGGGGCTGAGTGCTTGGGAGCACAGGGTGGGTGATGTGAGGTCATCCTCCCACTCACTCACCAGGTCCAGTATTATGTGAGGTGGAAACCTGTACCTCCCATACACCTGGTCATCAGGCATCGGAAAAAGGCTGGTTCTGGGTGTGAAAATTCAGGCCCTCACTATCCTCCTCCTCCTCCTTTTGTAACCCACGGCCACTGCTGCTAGGAACGGTATATTCATCCTGGTGACTGAGCTTGTTTGTTGTTTGCGCGCACTTTTATGCTGCGTGGGTCGACGTATGCCTGCTTCCTGCTGGCTTACGTGTTTCCTGATTAGCACGTTTTTTTGTGCGCATGCCTTAGCCCCGTTCAATTCCATGGATACGTGTTGTTGGCGAGCGTGTAAAACTTCCCGCGCACCCCTGTAATACACGTACCCAAGCAAATCGCGTGTGAGAATTCCCGCGAACCCCTGCAATACACGTACCCAGGCCAATTGCGTGTACGCGCACTTTCATCCAATTACACGCAATGATACTCTGATGTGCAGTGTTTCCACGTGTGCTCTGTCATCACGTGCTAAGAGGGAAACACCCGCGTGCGTCACGTCACAAACGCGCTTACGCGCTGAGGGCCTTTGGTCCAATGGAATCGCGTATGCGTGCTGACGCGCTTACGCGCTAAGGCCCTTTCCTCGAATTTCACATTGACGTGCAGGATTTTCACGTGCCAATTCACTCCGTATCAAGCTGGCCACGCGTAAGCACACGGAAGACCACGCTCCTGCCCAGAAGGCCGAATTACTGCCCCCCAGAGCCCCAAGCAGCCTCCCACGAGCCATCTGCTGCTGCCTGCCTGCCTGCTGCCACCGTGCCCTGCCATTTTGTGCCTGCACATCTGCCATCTGCAGGGGTCCAGTTGCTGTGTCCACCCCTGCTGGAACAGAAGACTCCCGACTGGTATACCATCGCTCCACAGCCCAGCCCCAGGACCCAGTTGCCCACCCACTCCTGCCTCTGGGGTTGCCATGTCGGGCACTGCAACATCTGGCACCAGTGGCAACCCCCGGCCAGAGAGGCAGAGGGGCACCAGCTTCAGTGCCACCGAAGTTGGTGTCCTGGTGGAGCAAGTCCTGGGGCAGTATGATGCCCTCTTCGGATCGTCACGCACCAACAAGGAAGGACGGGACAGGATCTGGGACGACTTGGTGGTTGCCATCAACGCGGAGGGGGGCCGTGGCCGCATGAGTACCATCAAGGTGAGGGTCCTGGAACGTGTAGACCCAGCGCTCCACGCCCAGATCCTTGCGAGGCAGACCCGTCTGGAGTTGAGTGCTAAGTGGGCAAGCATTCCTGTGTGAGACAGGGCATGTTGCAGTGTGCTGGTTGTCTGATGCTTGCCTGTATGTGTGACATAGGCCATGTACGCATGTATGTGCGCAGGGACATCATGGTCATGCATGTGAGACCAGTAATGTGTGAACCACACGGTTGGTGCATGTGTTTAAATGCAACATGGGGAGACCTATGCGGCTTGGACACATGAGAGCATGCCAGTCTCTGTTCCTAGACATGGGTGGGGATGAGGGATGGGTGCTGATGCCATGTACATGTGTGGTATCCATGTCTGTGTGTCTGACCTGCGTGTCTGTGACTTGTGAATGCCATGGATGCATGACACATGTCTGTGACAATGTACAGATTCACAGATGCAGCCTAGTTATCCTTGATTCCACTGTGTCTGGGGTGTACAAGGCCAGATGGATGAAATTACGTTGATGTGTGTGCATGTGATAGGCATGACCCATGATGCATGTGAGTTCCATAACAACATTGTATGTTTGGAGAGTCCCTTGGACATGTATGCAAATGTCCATAGCATGTGCCATGCCTGTTACTGCGTGTGTTTTGCCTGCGCTGACCCATGTGTTGTGGAGGGACATGATGGAAGTGATCTTTGACAGTGCCACTCATCTGCTATTGCTTCCTGTCTAGGGGACCATTGTACAGTACCCTGATGCTTGTGTTCTATGTCTCCCTCTACACAGCGGCAAGTGAAGAAGAGGGCGGAGACGGCGCTGTGGAGCAAAGCAGCGGGGATGCCCCCACGGCTTCAGCGGAAGGGGTGGGTGAGCCCCCACAGGGGCTTGCAACAGCGAAAGACGGTGTGGAGCCATCCAGGTTGGTGGTTTCCACAGAGGAGGAGGAGGCCGCTACTGAGGCGCACATGGGGCCTGGTGGGGGCATCCCTGCTGGTGCAAGTGGTGCAGTCCAGGGGCAGGAGGCAGCACAGGTCGCCGTGGAGGGGCCTGTGCATGTCACTGCCTGACACTGTGCCTGCACCACCATGCACCAGCAGGGATGCCCCATCCCAGGCCCGTCTGCAGGTAGGGGGAATGTCCATGTCATCTGACTCCCCTCCACCTGCGGACGAGGGGACCCGTGGCCGTATGGATAAGGTCCTGATTTGTGTTGCGTTGCGCACGGGTGTCATTCGTGATGACGTGCATGCTTCCCGGGAGGAGCTTGCACGTCATCACGAAGAGCACCGTGCCAACGTGGCCCAGTTGGGATCGCCGTGGTCGGGGGTTTCATACATGTGTCGACCAATCTGGCGGCCCTCTCCTCCTCTGTAGAGACTATACGCCAGTCGTTCTCCGTGCCGTCTTCCGGCCCAGATGCCACCAGGGCCCCCTGTGGACCTGCCCTGACCAACGCAGCCAGCTTGGTGGGGATCCCATCCCTGCCACAGTCGGGAGTCGGAGGTCCAGCGGGGTGGACACCACAGCAACTGGACCCCAGCAGATGGAGGATGTGCCGGCATCATTGGGCAGGGCACGTGCACGACGGCGTCGATGGATTCCATCAGCCTGGATGCCGTCGTGCTGGCAGAGGCAGTTGCGTCGGAGGCAGCAGCGGAGTTAACGTGGGAGGCATCATGGCTCGGGGCAATCTACATCAGAGGGGCAGGCATCGGCCGGAGGGCAGGAGGACCCAGGACGGGAAGTGTCTTCCGTGTGGCAGCGGTTGGGCCAGCAGATAGGTGCGGAGCGGCGGCGGGCGGAAGAGGCGCAGCTCATGATGGTCAGGGCGGAGAACTCCATGCGAGGGCCCTGAGGCGGGCCGAGTGCCTCGAGGCAATCCGCAGGGAGTTGGAGGAGGACATGTCGGCGTCCCTGCGGACCCTCGGGGCCATGGAACAAGACCGCCTCCTGGACATCGAACAGGAGTTCGATGATGCCCTGGCCCGGGACACCACAGAGTGAGCCCCTGGACTAGCCCGCCGCCTTTGTACATAGTTAATTAGTGTTAGGTTTTATTTCTATTTTTTAATTTGGGGCGCTTGGACTATGCCCCACTTTTTTGTATATAGTTATTAGTTAGGTAGGTTTTATTGTAGGTTTCATTTACAGCGTTGGGATCATGGACCATGGATTTGCTCTTTGTACATAGTTTGATAGTGGATTTGTGGCCTTCATCTTTTATTATTTTTTTCACCATGGAGCAATGGATTTTCACTTTACTTTCCCTTTGGATTTGCTTTGTTGGACAGTTACTTTGGACACAATTTCTTTACGGTTATTTTGGAGTCCCATTTTCGTTATTTATTATTTTTGTGGACCTGCTGCTTTTTGATATTTGTTGCCATTATTGTTTGTTTATATTTCATTCACTTCATTTACACTGTAATACATTTTTCTTTCTTACTTCAATGTGTGGACTTCTCTCATTGGTTTCATGCCTTTCAGAATGTGGGTTTTCACAGTCATGTGTTGCCATTGTGTGGGTCTGATGGACTTGTATTCATGCGCATACTGCTTATTTGTTATCTATCATGTAATGGGTATTTCCATTTTGAATGGATGTAAAGCTTGGTTGGGTGTTTGGACTGGGGTGGCGTGGGGTGGGATTTGGGTGGGCATAGGAGCCTGGGATCTGGATTGTGATGACGTGTTGGCTGGGGGACATGAGTGGGGGCCTGGTGGAGGCTGCCCCTGACTGCTGGGGGGTGGGGGTGCTGGGAGACATGAGTGGGGGCCTGGTGGAGGGTGTCGTGCACTGCTGGGGGCTGGGGGTGCTGGGAGACATGTGTGGGGGCCTGGTGGAGGGTGCCCTTGACTGCTGGGGTGGCGGTGATGGGAGACATGTGTGGGGGCCTAGTGGAGGGTGCCCCTGGCTGCTGGTGGGTGGGGGTGCAGGGGGACATGAGTGGGGGCCTGGTGGAGGGTGCCCTTGACTGCTGGGGGGTGGGGGTGCAGGGGGACATGAGTTGGACATGAGTGGGGGCCTGGTGGAGGGTGCCCCTGACTGCTGGGGGGTGGGGGTGCAGGGGGACATGAGTTGGACATGAGTGGGGGCCTGGTGGAGGCTGCCCCTGACTGCTGGGGGGTGGGGTGCAGGGAGACATGTGCGGGGGCCTGGTGGAGGGTGCCCCTGACTGCTGGGGGGTGGGGGTGATGGGAGACATGTGTGGGGGCCTGGTGGAGGGTGCCCCTGGCTGCTGGTGGGTGGGGGTGCAGGGGGACATGAGTGGGGGCCTGGTGGAGGGTGCCCCCGGATGCTGGGGGGTGGGGGTGCTGGGAGACATGAGTGGGGGCCTGGTGGAGGGTGCCCCTGACTGCTGGGGGTTGGGGGTGCAGGGGGACATGAGTTGGACATGAGTGGGGGCCTAGTGGTGGGTGCCCCTGACTGCTGGGGGGTGCGGGTGCAGGGAGACATGAGGTGGACATGAGTGGGGGCCTGGTGGAGGGTGCCCTGCACTGCTGGGGGGTGGGGGTGGTGGGAGACATGTGTGGGGCCCTGGTGGAGGGTGCCCCCGACTGCTGGGGGGTGGGGGTGGTGGGAGACATGTGTGGGGGCCTGGTGGAGGGTGCCCCTGACTGCTGGGGGGTGGGGGTGATGGGAGACATGTGTGGGGGGCAGGTGGAGGGTGCCCCTGGCTGCTGGGGGTGGGGGTGCAGGGGGACATGAGTGGGGGCCTGGTGGAGGGTGCCCCTGGATGCTGGGGGGTGGGGGTGCAGGGGGGCATGAGTGGGGGCCTGGTGGAGGGTGCCCCTGGATGCTGGGGGGTGGGGGTGCTGGGAGACATGAGTGGGGGCCTGGTGGAGGGTGCCCCTGACTGCTGGGGGGTGGGGGTGCAGGGGGACATGAGTTGGACATGAGTGGGGGCCTGGTGGAGGGTGCCCCTGACTGCTGGGGGGTGGGGGTGTAGGGGGACATGAGTGGGGGCCTGGTGGAGGGTGCCCCTGGATGCTGGGGGGTGGGGGTGCTGCGAGACATGAGTGGGGGCCTGGTGGAGGGTGCCCCTGGCTGCTGGGGGGTGGGGGTGCAGGGAGACATGAGTTGGACATGAATGGGGGCCTGGTGGAGGGTGCCCTGCACTGCTGGGGGGTGGGGGTGGTGGGAGACATGGTTGGGGGCCTGGTAGAGGGTGCCCCTGACTGCTGGGGGGTGGAGGTGATGGGAGACGTGTGTGGGGGCCTGGTGGAGGGTGCCCCTGGCTGCTGGTGCGTGGGGTGCAGGGGAACATGAGTGGGGGCCTGGTGGAGAGTGCCCCTGGATGCTGGGGGGTGGGGGTGCTGGGAGACATGAGTGGGGGCCTGGTGGAGGGTGCCCCTGACTGCTGCGGGGTGGGGGTGCAGGGGGACATGAGTTGGACATGAGTGGGGGCCTGGTGGAGGGTGCCCCTGACTGCTGGGGGGTGGGGGTGCAGGGGGACATGAGTGGGAGCCTGGTGGAGGGTGCCCCTGGATGCTGGGGGTGGGGGTGCTGCGAGACATGAGTGGGGGCCTGGTGGAGGGTGCCCCTGACTGCAGGGGGGTGGGGGTGCAGGGGGACATGAGTTGGACATGAGTGGGGGCCTGGTGGAGGGTGCCCCTGACTGCTGGGGGGTGGGGCTGCAGGGAGACATGAGTTGGACATGAGTGGGGGCCTGGTGGAGGGTGCCCTGCACTGCTGGGGGGTGGGGGTGGTGGGAGACATGTGTGGGGGACTGGTGGAGGGTGCCCCTGACTGCTGGTGGGTGGGGGTGGTGGGAGACATGTGTGGGGGCCTGGTGGAGGGTGCCCCTGACTGCTGGGGGGTGGGGGTGCAGGGGGACATGAGTTGGACATGAGTGGGGGCCTGGTGGAGGGTGCCCTTGGCTGCTGGGGGGTGGGGGTGCAGGGAGACATGTGTGGGGGCCTGGTGGAGGCTGCCCCTGACTGCTGGGGGGTGTGGGTGCAGGGGGACATGAGTTGGACATGAGTGGGGGCCTGGTGGAGGGTGCCCCTGACTGCTGGGGGGTGGGGGTGCTGGGAGACATGAGTTGAACATTAGTGGGGGCCTGGTGGAGGGTGCCCCTGGATGCTGGGGGGTGAGAGGTGCAGGGGGACATGAGTGGGGGCCTGGTGGAGGGTGCCCCTGGATGCTGGGGGGGTGGGGGTGCTGGGAGACATGAGTGGGGGCCTGGTGGAGGGTGCCCTGCACTGCTGGGGGGTGGGGGTGCTGGGAGACATGAGTGGGGGCCTGGTGGAGGGTGCCCTGCACTGCTGGGGGGTGGGGGTGCAGAGGGACATGAGTGGGGGCCTGGTGGAGGGTGCCCCTGACTGCTGGGGGGTGGGGGTGCAGGGGGGCATGAGTTGGACATGAGTGGGGGCCTGGTGGAGGGTGCCCCTGGCTGCTGGGGGGTAGGGGTGCAGGGAGACATGTGTGGGGGCCTGGTGAAGGCTGCCCCTGACTGCTGGGGGGTGGGGGTGCAGGGGGACATGAGTTGGACATGAGTGGGGGCCTGGTGGAGGGTGCCCCTGGTTGCTGGTGGGTGGGGGTGCAGGGGGACATGAGTGGGGGCCTGGTGGAGGGTGCCCCTGACTGCTGGGGGGTGGGGGTGCAGGGGGACATGAGTTGGACATGAGTGGGGGCCTGGTGGAGGGTGCCCCTGACTGCTGGGAGGTGGGGGTGCAGGGGGACATGAGTTGGACATGAGTGGGGGCCTGGTGGAGGCTGCCCCTGACTGGTGGGGGGTGGGGGTGCTGGGAGACATGAGTGGGGGCCTGGTGGAGGGTGCCCTGCACTGCTGGGGGGGTGAGGGTGATGGGAGACATGTGTGGGGGCCTGGTGGAGGGTGCCCCTGGCTGCTGGTGGGTGGGGGTGCAGGGGGACATGACTGGGGTCCTGGTGGAGGGTGCCCCTGACTGCTGGGGGGTGGGGGTCAGGGGGACATGAGTTGGACATGAGTGGGGGCCTGGTGGAGGGTGCCCCTGACTGCTGGTGGGTGGGGGTGCTGGGAGACATGCGTTGGTGATCAGTAGTGCAAGGTGACATGTGGGTTGGCTGGGGGGCATGGCCATGGTGGATGGGCTGCCTGCGGGACATGAGCAGGGGTGCAGGGTAGTCCCCTGTGGTGTGGGCTGCCTGCAGGGGCTGTGGAGGGTGTAGAGGGAACACCTGGGAGGACCCATACGGTCAATTCACGTGTAGTACTACCCGGCACCCCCGAAATACACGTACCCTGCTGAAATCGCGTGTGGAACTTCCCGCGCACCCCGGAATACACGTACCCTGCAGGATTAGCGTGTGGAACTTCACGCGCACCCCGGAATCCACGTACCCTGCAGAATTAGCATGTGGAACTTCACGTGCACCCCAGAATACACGTACCCTGCAGAATTAGTGTGTGGAACTTCCCGCGCACCCCGGAATACACGTACCCAGGCCAATCGCGTGTGGGACTTCCCGCGCACCCCGGAATACACAAACCTAGGCAATTTGTGTGTGGGACTTCCCGCGCACCCCGGAATACACTGACCCAGGAAATTCACGTGTGGAATTTCCCGCGCACCCCGGAATACCCGTACCCAGCCAATCGCGTGTGGGACTTCCCACGCACCCCAGAATACACGTACCCAGGCAAATCACGTGTAGGACTTTCCATGCACCCCAGAATACACACACATGCTGTTTTTCACACAGCGGGTGTCCGTGTTTGTCGCGTACCCCTTTGCACGTCATTTGTCTTAGAGGGCCACAGTATGTGACATTCATCATGGCTGTATATAGGTGCTTTTTGTTGGCGCACATTTTGGCGCACATTTATTTCAGGGGCAGGGACACTACCGCCTGCTTTCTTGTGGCGGACGTGTTTGGGCCTGTGCGCTGGTTTGACCGTGCGCTGGTTTGCCCTATTGGATTCCATGAATACGTGTTGTAGGCGAGCGGGTGGGCGTTCCGCGCACGTGCCTCCTGTACTTCCCCCGTGACGCCCACATTTTGACGAGTTGTTCCCCATTCCGAGTGTTACGCCCCGTGTTCCGCCTACTTTTGTTGTGTGCGCTGCGCTATGTGCGATTTCGCTGTGGCCGTGGCGCACGCCGTTAGATATCCTGTGCGCTGGCGTGCACCGCACACTTTTTCAGCGCACATCCGATATTTTTCTCGCGCACGGCCTTCCATGAATCGATGTGAGCTGGTTTCCCTGCGATTTTCGCACTTTTACTGCGAATCGCACGTTTTGGCACCTCTGTGCGGGAATTTTCAGCGCACATTAATTCCATGAATCGACACATATGTCTCTGTAGACCACTCCTTGTCTTCTCTCTCGCCCGAGGTTGAGGTTTCTTTTAACCCATGGAGTGATCACGGGTCTTTGGTAGCTACTTTTCCCTCTCCTTTTTCCATGAAGTTATTGCCCACTGGGGGCTCTTGTCATCTTAGATCAGTGGAACAAAGGACAGGGATACATTGGTCACCTTCCAATATTAATCTCCTTAATTATAAATTGATCTCCTCATTTAACCATACTTCTCTCTCGTGGAAATTGGCAGTGTTTAACACTTTAAACTTTGACAGTTTTCTTGGTGCTCTCCGTGGTAGTTCTCGGGCTCTTAAGAAGGGTTTCCCCAAAAAATCCCATTCTCATAGGTTTGATCAGGAGTTGGCCAATGAAAAGGCATATATTCGGAAACTTATTAGAGAGGTTCAAGTACTCGACATTGACTGGGATAATAAAAAAGCCAAAATTAAAACAATCCGCCAAAAATATAAAAATTATTGCAAATCTAGGAAATCTACCCTGCTACAAAATGATGCAGAGTCTATGCTTACAGAGTACTTGTTAAGAGAGATCTTAGGGCTTTTTGGGCCATTTTCTATAGCCAAGATGATGTGATGGTGGCTGACCAGTTGAATGCCATTCCTGAGGATCAATGGGTCAAGCACTACACTGAACTCTATGGCACAGGGGGAGAGGGGCTAGAACCTTGTACAACGGGCATAATGATCTAACTGTTCCTTGGGTCCCCCTTATTGACTGTGAGATAATACTTGGTCTCATTGCCACAGCTAAGAATTCAAGGGCCCTTGGGCCCAATGGTTTAACAAATAATACTTTTAAAGCGGAACCGGAAACTTGGGCAAAACTTTTATGTTTGTTATTCCAAGATATTGTTGTCTCTGGCAATGTTCCAACTAGTTGGCAGACGGCACATATTGTCCCCATCTTTAAGAGAGGCCAACCTCTCTTATTGATGCGGACTGTAAACTCTTCGCCTCTATGCTTCTCTCTCATCTGACTGTCTGGATTAAGGAAAACCATGTTCTCCCGAAGCAACAAACAGGGTTCGGGGCGGGCCATTCTACCAATCTCAATGGTTTTATTCTATATTCCCTCCAAAGCTCAACCTGGGGTAAATATGGTGCTTCCCTGTATGTTGCCTCAATTGATCTGTTAAATGCTTTTGACTTGGTAATCAGGTCAAGACTTTGGGGAAAGTTGTCAAAGTGGGGGATTCCCCCAGGTCTTTTATCCTTAATAATGGCAATGTATGAGAATTCAGGGGTCCATATTAGGATTGATCTTGAAGGAACTCTTTCCAGAAGGATTAGGACTCGTATCGGGGTTAGACAGGGCTGTTCTTTAGCTCCATGCCTTTTTATCCTCTATCTTGCAGATGTTGAGGAATTCCTTGGAAATTCAGGCATGGCTAATGCTAAATTGGGGGATCTTAGGCTCTCTTGGTTGGCATATGTCGACGATTTTCTTCTTTTTGATCATACTAAAGTCGGCCTTCAGAGGCTTATTTGCAAATTTGAAGAATATGCCACCCTTAACGGGTTAAAAAGCAACCCGTGTAAAACTCGTACAATGGTCTTCTCAAGGGGGACGGAGGGGAACAAAAAATCTGGAAAACTGGAGGGGAAAAAATAATCAGAGCACATAAAATTGTCTATTTGGGATTCCTTATTCTGGCTCAGCCATCAGACATTGAATTAAGGCGTTCCCTCAGACATAAAATGCTCCCGCTTATTTCCCAATCGATTAAGCTTGATAACAAGTATGGTATGTTCTCATTTAAGCCTATTGTCGATTTCTTTAAGGGTAAGGTGACCCCAAAATTAATCTATGGAATAGAACTGCACTATCTAGCCTTTTTGACCTTTTGGGATACCCTTGAGGGTATATATTGGAGGAAAATTTTGAAATTACCTAATTGTGTCCCAATAGTGGCTAAAAGATACAAATTGGGCTTGGTCTCTCTGCGAGTTAGAATTCTCTGCAGGGGTCTTAACCCTTTTTTCTGCCTTGCTCTCTCCGAAACAGGACACCCTCTATGTTGATGTGGGTAAAACTCTTTTTGCAAAGGGATCTTTAGACCGTAATCCATATCTTTCTAGTTTCTGTGATCTCTGTGACAGGACGTTATCAGACCTTTCCACAGATAGGGATACCCTGTTAACAAATCCCAATAAAGTAAAGGAATCCCTTTTTAGTGCTGATTGGAGTCACACGCTTGAAAAATTGCATGTTTACCCTTCTCTTAATGACTTACAATTTGACCATAAGAAGAGAGGTTGCTTGTCCTTTATATTGACTCAATTCCCTAACCGTCATTATCGCTCACTTCTTCTCAAGCTCAGATGGAATCTCTTCCCTACCAGGGAAGTTTTTCATAGAAGGAAGGAGATTAGTGATTCAGATCTTCT
Organism: Ambystoma mexicanum; assembly: GCF_040938575.1. Classification (NCBI taxonomy): domain Eukaryota; kingdom Metazoa; phylum Chordata; class Amphibia; order Caudata; family Ambystomatidae; genus Ambystoma; species Ambystoma mexicanum. The sequence goes on along the minus strand of NC_090937.1, from coordinate 694,139,245 downwards.
ATGTCGGTTTTGTCATACTCCTGGGGTAATTGAATCTACTCGACATCTCTTTCTAGATTGTAGAGCTTTGAAAGGTCCTAGGGATCTTTATCTAGGAAGATTCAATACCCTGGGTATTTTAGGGGCAGAAAATCTCATATGGTCTTAGTGTCTTGCCATCTCTAATATTAAAGATGGTCTTGCTGTGGCTGGATTTGTCAAGTTTTTAGATTTGTATGCGCCTGCCCTTTGATTAAACTGTTTGATAAATCTGCATTATGAAATTGTTTTAATTTTACTGCTATCTCTTTAAGATTGATGTTATGCTATTTAACCGGCAAAATTATTTCGCATTTTAACTTGCACTGAATTGTTTTTTATTTAAATGATTTGTTATGTGTTTCTCATTCTTAAAAAGGGATAAATGGGTCTTTAACTATCTTTTAATATATATGAAATATATATGAAATGTTTGTTACTTAATGTATTTGTAAAGGTTTCTTTTTGTAAACCATATACCATAAAAATAAAAATTAAAAAGAAAAAAGTGCAACATACAAGATGAAAAATCTCCCAGCCGGTGCAATGGAATTTGACGAATTTCGACAATTCCATTTTGCTGATGGGATAATTGCCAACCCCTAGTTGGAAGCCATTGCCACTCTGGTAGAATAGGTCGCAAAGATGGAAACATCCACCCACGCCACTTTCATGACCCACTGAACCCAGCAGTCCTAAGAGGATTTCAGAATGAGATATATACCTGAGAGGCAGAAGGAAGACACAAAACGCTAGTTTCACGAACATAACACTGTAAACAAAGAACTACACATAGCTTCTGACCCCCTGGGAAAGAGGGATAAGAAACCGAGGTAGTCATACATTTTGTCCTGCAAGTGATAAAAAAGGTTACCCCTTTAGAGGAATAAACTTTATTACTCACATCTAACGCTTTAATATCAGACACTGGGCCTCATTCTGAGGTCGGCAGGTACCCACCAGTGCCACCGGCGGGTTGCCGCCGACCTGGAAACACTGATTCCGCCGCCTGACTTCCTGGTGCCACCGGGAGCGGGTTTGGTAACTCCCCATTCGCGAGGAGTCCCATAGGACTCCATGGGAGTGGGGAGACGGAAGCACCCCACCGGCACTGTTGCTTCTGTGATGACTCTGCCAACCGGGACCGAAGCGCCCGGCAGGGCCACACCTGCGGCGCGCTAGGGCCCTTACAGGCATTCTCGTAGTGTGGCGGTCCAGAAACAATGTGACACTAAAGAGCTGAGAGTAATGAACACTATACCTTTCACCACTCTGGTACTGGGACGAAGAAGATGCCTGTAGGATGTTGTGCTGGTCAGGCATGTCTCCTTAACCAAGGTCAGGTAAATTCAATGCAAGCACACCTGCAACCTGTTAGAGAGTTGCAGGCATATACAAGGAGAAGAGAGCAACACCGTGAGAAGGGGCAGCCAGAGGGGCAGCAAGAAAAGCAGCAGGAAATGGTGTTTGAAGAGAGGCGAACTGTTGGAAGAAACTGCTGTGGGCTGGTACACCATGCAAAGGACGCTGAGACATTGGGGACTGCAGGCAGAGAGAGAGTGCCAGGCAGCGTGGCATGGGAGCTGGGGCTCTGTGGAGCGGACTAAGGGCCGGGCAGGGAGCCGTTTGGAGAGTCTATACAATTCCCTTTCATCAGCATTGCTTGTTCCCCTGTGTGAAGCTGATGACACAGGAGTGTCTGAGGGGCAGGATTTGGGCCCCTCGAGGCCGGGGTCAAAGACTGTGTATCCCGCGCAGGTGGAAGAGCTGCCAAGGTGACCAGTGAGTTTCTAATCAAATGAGAAACTCGGTGTGCAAAGTTACCATTGTTAACAAATACTTTGGGGGTCATTACAAGGTTGGCGGTTAGGGGACAATGGCGCTGGTAAAGGTACCGGTGTGGTTAACCTCTTACCACCGCATTACGAGGTCCTTTAGCGGGTCCCTTAGTGGGAGCCGCTATAGGGCCCATTGTTAGCATGGTCCCCAGTCCCATTTAACCCTATTGGGGGCTCGAATGGGTTCCATGAATGGGGAAATACCAGGTCCTCCAAGGTTGGAATGGCCCGGTAATTCCCCATTCAGGGAACCGGGACCCGGTATGCAGTAAGGGGGTAGTCATGGCGCTAATAACGCCATGGCTATCTCAACCCTCGTAATGACCCCCTTTGTATCTGAGTGGTCGTATGTCGCATGTCTCAGGGAACACGTTTTCAAAGGTTTCTGATCAAAGACTATTTCCATTGTTGAAGAGTGAAGTGTAAATACTTTGTATCAGTGTGGTTGTGTGGCTCAAGGAGCACGTTTCCAAAAGTCTCCTAATGCTGCGCATTTCAATTGAAGTCTAATACCTGAACGTTGAACTATGTTAACATCGGGCTGAATAGAAAAGACCTCTCAAGCCCCATTAATGTTTATTGAATGCCAAACTGTATAACTGCTTTTGAAATTGAGTAAACGAATGAAAATTGACATCCAATGTGAATGGAACTTTGATACCAAGCAAATCTGCTATGTGTTGAACTCCAAAGTAAATGAACCTAATATATGGTGAATTTCAAAGTGAGCGAAATATCTTTGACACCAAGCAAATCTACTATATGTTAAACTCTAAAATGAATTAATCTAATACATGGTGAATTTCGAATTGAGAAGTATTTTATAATGAAGCAAAACCAATGTGTGTTGCGTCCCGAATTGAATGGAACTTTAAAATTGAGCCAAGGAAAGGGGCATATTGAATGCCGAATTGAGGAAAGATTTTAACTAGCATGAACACACATCGGGGAACAATTTCGTGAAGAAATCAAAGTCTTGGGGAAGGAATCCCTGAAAGTTTAAGAACTACCTATGTTAACTTGAGAACAGAGTATTAAGATGTGTTAATATTTGAACTGTGTTACTTCGAAGAATTGTGGTACTTGTACCTTATGGAAGGGAACCCCGAGGATTGTGTAAAACTGTACCATCCTGAACCTACGAAAAAGCTAAAGCTTTGAGACTTTGTATGGAACTATTTGAGGATTGGAGTTGAATGGAAACTGTGAGCTGGAAGAAGCTCAGATGCTTATTTTGGAACACTGTTTCTTTGGTTGCTGACAACCCTACACATTGTATAGTTTTAGTGGTGAGGGCAAGGATAGGTTTTACACTGATTCCTAAACTGAACTCTTGGACTCAGACTTTCCTTAGTTTATTTAGGTAGGGAAAGCCCACCTTAGTATAGGGCAAGTTAGGCCTTTTTTCCATCTTGACATTTAAGATAATAAAGTGTTTTGTTCGAATATTGAATCTGTTGTCTGTGTCTTGCTTCATGATGCCTTCACAGTACCCAATGTGTTGTTAAGGTCCCACAGGGCGTTATCCATGGACCACCCTACTTATCGCTGTGGGGCTAACCTCCTCTCTACTAACCGAAGGTTGCTGCTGCACAGGGACCCCACCACCCTCAGAGGAACTAGAGTGATTAAAGTCTATCCCCACACAACCCTTACCTACTACCTTTTACACATTCCCCTTGCTGCCTATAGGGGCTCTCTGGACACCACAGAACATCCTTTAGTTTAAAGCTAACTTTAAATAAATCAGAAAAAACGAAAGAAATAAACTTAACAAATAAACAAACCCAGGGTGTGTGAGTGTGACAAAACTGCCTCGAGCAGAGGCCTTCCAACACCCCAAGCCAGCCAACTGCCAAGCTTCACAAGTGAGGGGATACGGCAAAGCAAGCAGTGTCAAGGAGCGGGTGGCAGGGGGGGCTAAAAAGCGCAGAGCCAAGAAGGCCCCTCTGGCAGTCAAGCTGAACAAACAGTGGGTCGCGGGTACGGCAGCCGAGAAGGTTTAAAGGTGAAATGGGAGCATCGGCTGTATGGATCAACACAGCGCTCCGTGTCTCTCCTGTAGCAGTGCATAGTGCCGCTGATACAGGGACGTTGTCGGCGTGAGAGTCGCATGTCGCTGGTGAGAGCTCACTCCGGGGGTCAGAGGACACCGCAAAAGCGGAGACTGGTGGAAAAACCACACATTACTGCAAAGAAACAACGGGCTGCACTGTAGAGAGGGTTGCCCTTCTAAATGAAAGGCAATTACAAAATGAAATGACAGCGACCTTGAAAACGGTAACAACACATGCAACACACAAGACATGTAACATGCAACCTAACCGTATAACCCCTGCAGCCGTCCATTTGCCTTCACTGCCAATTATTCTTTGCGCATGCACCCCAATGCATTACTCCTTATCCCCACAAATTGGCATGACACAGAATTTCAAATGGCAAACTTGGCCGCAGTTTTATTTCCATGACAACAGAATTATTTGTACACATTTGTGAACTTCATTCTGTCCGTGTGGCGCTTGCTTGCCGGATTTCCTTTGCTTCCCCCTATACTTGGTATAGTAGGCCCCCAACTCCCCCGACCCATTGTACCTGTTCCAATCCTGCCCGTGCAGGTGTCCGTGGGTGGGGAGAGCGCCGTTTGTTTTTGGGGGAAGCTGAGCCTTATTTGTCCCTACCAGACGCCCCCGCCGTTTAGGCCCCCAAGAGGCGCTGGTCCGGAAGAGCGAAGACCCATTCCGTTTCCTTCTGGCTCGTCCGGAGTCTATCATTTGTGCTTGGTTGCCCAAACACCGCCACGCCACTGAGTGGGTTCTCGCCCACTGTGGCTCCCCCCTTCCTCCTGTCTCCTTCCCCCATTCCAGTAATTTGGTAGAGATGTCCCAAAAAGACCCACTACCTACACGGTACGTTTCCTCCTTCCTTGCTGCTGGGAAATGACAAAAAGGAGGGAACGGCAAGGTTAACTTATATTCTTGCGGGCCTGATTTATCGTTTGTAACATCCTGAAGACCATCTCCCCAATTTTTTGATGTCTTCCGGCCATGCCAGCTCGGGGCCACTTCTGCCCCTACCACCTTTCCATCTTGTTCCACCTTAACCAGGGTGGGCCAGCTCTGGGACATTTCTGCCCCTGCCACCTTTCCACCTTGCTCCGCCTTGACCAGGGCGGCCTGCTCCGGGACACTTCTGCCCCTACCACCTTTCCATCTTGCTCCACCTTAACCAGGGTGGGGCCAGCCTTGGGACACTTCTGCCCCTGCCACCTTTCCACCTTGCTCCGCCTTAACCAGGGGGGGCCTGCTCTGGGTCACTTCTGCCCCTACCACCTTTCCATCTTGCTCTACCTTAACCAGGGTGGGCCTGCTACGGAACACCTCTGCCCCCGCCACCTTTCCATCTTGCTCCACCTTAACCAGGGTGGGCCAGCTCAGGGACACTTTCTGCCCCTGCCACCTTTCCACCTTGCTCCGCCTTGACCAGGGTGGGCCTGCTCTGGGACACTTCTGCCCCTACCACCTTTCCCTTTTGCTCCACCTTAACCAGGGTGGGCCTGCTACGGACCACCTCTGCCCCTGCCACCTTTCCGTCCTGTTCCACCTTAACCAGGGTGGGCCTGCTACGGGACACTTTTGTCCCTGTCACCTTTCCATCTTGCTCCCTTTCCACCAGGGCGTGCATGCTGTGTAACCACTTTTGTCCCTGCAACCCTACATTCTCGCTTTGGAATGCTCTCGCTTTGGAGCCACCTTCGTAAACCACTCTTTGAGTCTCACCACTCCCCCAACCCTACGAATCTGCAGGTGTTCCTGGGCCGAGGGCCAGAGTTCCCCACCCAATTTATCCTCGCTCTGCCTGCCCCTGCAGGATTTACCATGTTGGGAGAGCGCCGTTCCTGCCGAGTGAAGTTGAACTGTACCTTTTGTTACCCTTTAGCTGTCCATCATCCCCATGCAATCCTCTGCGGATTGCTTGCCCTTGCAGAAATTCGCTGAGCTCTCATCCTGACCGGAAGGGGCTGAGCCATTCTCCTTTTTACCCAGGCCACCTTTTCTTCTTCCGTCCCTCTAGCACGACAGGGTTCCCCTGTCGTGGACCCAAAAGTTAGCAGACCCGTTACATCTCTCCAGCATCAGTCCCCCTGTTACTTGATCCCCGCCCCGGAAGGATGAAGGTTGGCTTGGCCTTGCTGAGCTGCTCAAAAAACCCTGATACCACTGACAACCCTGTCCCCGGCGCCTTGCCTAACCCTTGTTTTAGCGAGTGGGACCTCTCCTGTTTCTCCCTGTAGCCTGTAACGCCTGCTAACTGACCCCCAATCGTACCTTCCAAAATCTTGCTGACCCCAGCGCCGGGCCAAAAGCCCTTGTTTTACTTTAGTAGCGGGTTGATATCATTAAGGCTATACAACCCCCACAGCCTGCTGACCTAATCTCAACCCCTGTTCCCTTGCACCCGGCTTAACCCCTTTTATTAATCGTATCCAACCTACTGCCCTATTCCCATGGCGTTATATTGCTCCAAATAGCGAGCCACTGTGTGCAAAGCATGGCCCGTTAAGTAATTTTCGCCGCTACTATCCATCGAAACTCCTCATCCTCCAACCTTTTGTCCTCAACCCTTGGCGCTAAGTTGTTCCATTTCAAGCGGCACCTGCGCCCGCTCAGCCGTCAACCCAGGTACTTGCACACCCCATCAACTTGGCCCTCGTGGGAGTCTGCGTGCTTCCCCTGTTGCACAACTGTATTAGTAGTGAGAATGTGCATATTATATCCGCTGAACACCTCGTGCCTTCCTTGTCCACTGAGGCCTTTATTCCATAATATCCTCAATGTTTTGGCGATAACATTTTTGACCCAAGAACACTCCCACTACGTGTTTCCATTGAGCATTTTTAATTCAACCCCCAGACCCCTAGCTTCAAGCGACCTGGCTGCCGTACCATGTAATCCCACAGCCGCTCCTGTCTGTTCATGGGACTATATATCTGACAGAAGACATGCATGTACCACCGGTCCTACACCCCGGCCCTACCCCACATAAGTCTGCTAGGGTCACACACACAAAGCTGTCCGTGCTTGCACCTTGCCACTGGGCCCTCCTTTGAAATTCCTGGCTCAGACCTAAGACAATTAAGCACACCTGGTACCTTCCTAAACTGTAGCCCGTGTCCCCTAATCCGTTGTAAAGGCTGCCCAAGTCATACCCGATCGGGTTATGTTAATCGGCGCGCTTCTACATCTTAAGTACAAAACCATTGTGAACACATTAAAATAGCGACCCTGGAGCCCACATGAAGTCCCTGGCGTGGACCCGCCTGTCTGTTAAATATCGTATCACATGCTTAATGGCCAGAAGTTTCTCCGGGCGGACCTAGTGCTCGAACCTGATCTGCTTCGAGTCGTCCTGCACTCCAGACGAGATGACACTAATTCTGCCTTTCTATAGCGCTATGAACCCTCCGGTATCTGTGCGCTGTTTATTATTATTGAAATGTTGGGTTTGGACCTGCCGGGATTCGCACCTGTGTCCCCGGGTTCTGCCCGGATGCAAAGTGAGTGCTCGCTCCTGTCATGCCGCTCTACTTAGGTGCTGGCCTCCTGCGAAAGAGCGTGACCCCGTATCGCATTTGTAATGCAGCCAGCTTATCACCCCGAGCCTCGCCGGCCCAGCCATCATTCATCAGCCAATCCCGAGCAACTTTACCCATAATTACTGATTGCTGGGTCCCATCTTTCCCCCCATATTTCTGCGCAACCGCCCTGCTCAAGCGGGACTCCCTTGAACGGCCATGATTAACCCCATCGCAAGAACCATTAACCATCACGTGCAACATACTGAACCCTCGGTTTTTACGGTCATAACTCCCCCATGGCCACACTAACCCCCTCGTAGGGAACCAGCTATGCGCCTCCACCCCAAACGTGGTGAAAGACATTGCCTGGCCCACCACGCAGGTTACAGCACCTTAACTGCCCCGCCAGGTGAAGCCTGACATCTTGAATAAAACGTGGCAACCCAACAACCGTCCGCTTCCCCCAGCTGGATTTAACACACCTGTGTCCCTATTTAAATGTAACCGCTCGGGGCACCTTGGTTACCCTTTCCCCCTTACGTTTGCACATACCTCTACGCGCTACCGTGCAATAAGACTGTCCCTCTCTTAAACTCGCAGTTGCTGAATGGTGACATGTATTTGACCTTCCTATCCAGGAATGCCAATCCACCCGTCTGTTTTATCTCCAAACGGCATCAGCCATAATAATCATTTTAGCGTGCACACTTCCCTTATCCCTACGACATTTCTTAAGCACATCAGTGCCCTAGATACCGTGTGGTAGTTAAACAAAACAAAGGGCCTCCACCCCGCTGTGCGCAACCTCGAGGAACTTCTTTTCCCCTGCATACCTAAGGCACAGCCTAGCGCCATATAGACGACAGTTTAGCCCCCACGACCGCACTGGGAATGAAATAGTAAAGTGCCCGAAGCACAAAGGGAACATGGTGTGTACATCATGGCGGCGTCCTTTCACAACACCACAACCACCGTCCGCTACCCCAAGATGAATTTATAGACATAATTCCATAATTGTACCAACCCGCATTATAAATGCACCAAATGAGCGCGACACATTTTCTCTCCTGCCCCGAGCCGTACGTTCTGTTAAAATCAACACTTGAGGTCACTGACATTTTTGCTTCACATCCACACAATCATCCCCGTCCGTGTTTCCTCCTAACCGACTTCTGAAACTGCCTGGCCCCACGTGGACCGGCCTCTTGGTTCCCCTTCACATAATCCCCTAAAATGCATGTTCCCTCCATCGTCGCCTGCCGATTTTGAAACACCTCGTGTGTGGCGCAGGTCAACCCTCATGCACCCTGCCCCTTTCTCACAAATACACGGCCAAAGACTTCCTTAAACCCGGACCCCTAGGAACATTAAGCAATTACGGCACCAATATATTTTCCTAATTACTGCACCAAGCTTGGATGCGACCCCAGCACCGTCGTATTACACTTCCTGGGTCTGCGCCCCGCGGACCAAAAGCGTGGAAAACGCAGGCAAGCTACTTCCTGTATATTTCATGCACGGCCCCGTGCCCGCATTAATCTTTTAATAAAATGTGCCTGTTTTAAACTGCCAAACGCACACCCGGTGCCCCAGTCGGCCATCCGACAACTTCGAACTTGCCCATCAATGGACATCCACGCCAACAACGTGGTCAAAAATGCAAACCACGTCCTTACCTCCCGCCTGCCAAACCACACACCCGCGGTGTGTGAACCACCCAGGGAAAACAGAGACACGACCGCACTTTCCCGTTGCTTGCTTCACAAAAACTTGTCCCCTGCAATGTGCTTCCCTCATGCCCTGCGCTGCCACGACCCCCCATGTTGCAATCCTGTGTGTCTGTCTGCTGCGTGTGGAGCACGGCCGCCCATTCATCGATTGGCCTCTATGACGGTTTTGATGCACTATGCCTCCCGCTGCCAGACAGCCCATCACTGCCCTCAATTTATGGTTCGTAAATAGGACAAATATGCCACTCGCTGTTGAACAGCAGCCAACGGCCAGGCAGCCGCATTCACCGCTGAATGCCCTTGAGCGCCGCTGCCGGCAAGACTCGTCCGATACTTCGAAACTAGGTTAGACGCCCTGATACGCCCCAAGCCACCACCGCACGCATCTTGCTCTCAGCCGAGACCGGCACCCCTGTGCACGGTCCCGCTTTCACCCACCAGCATTACCCTGCTCCTTACCCGCCGCACCCGGCCTCCCGGCTGCAACATGCTGCTGCTTGGCTGGAACCCACGAGAGCCGGAGCCCTTCTTCTCTGGCTGGAGCACTTGTTCCGTCTCTGGAACGCGGCCCCGACAGCAACACGAACGAAGGGACGAAGGGCACTCAAACGAAATTTCTTCCACCTGCGAGACGGCAACCAGGTCCCAGTGCAGGAGCGAGATGCCTGGCGACCCGGTCCCGCCTGCTTAAATCCTGATGGCCCCGCCCCATTTCCTTTGTTCAGCCCTTCGCGGGCTTTTGGGCCATCATGCCTTTGGCGCCGTTCCGCCCCTCGCCTCTTTGGCGCCGTTGCGTCCCTCGCCTTTTGACCCCCAGGGTAGGGTCCCAGGTCCTGGCGGCATGACCCCGCAGGGGTTACCCTGCTGCCTCCTCTATTTTGAGCTGCTTTTCCGTCGTCAGCTCCACAACCACCAATTACTGGCTGGAACTAGATAGAAAGAGTAATTATTTGTCAGGTCGTGGAGCAAAGAAGAGGACGAAGGACTAAGTGGAGTTATTTTTATATTCTGGCACTGCAGCTGATTGGCTAAAGGGTCCTCTCCAGTAGGCTCCATATTAGATTGGGTGGTTTGGTTGTAGTTGCTTAAGGTTTCTCTTGAAAATGTTTTTTGTTTCTGAATAATTGAACATTGTAATCTTTGCTGCTGGTTCAAGTAAAGAAGAATGTAATGCATACCAGGAAGCCTCCAATCTTGACATAGAATTTGCATTTCAAATGCGACATTAGAAGTGTGCATGAGGGTACTCGTGTTCTAACATAGATACAGGACATATTTTAATGATAGAAGCCATGAGGAAGTTACACAAGGTGTATCATAGAGGAAGGGCAAAGTCCAGTAGTCATAAGAAAAAGGTACACACAGCTCTCAGGATTCCTGTGGCCATGCATAAGAAAGCCAGCCAGTCCTGTTTTTGCTTTGACTTGTACTGTATTTCAAATGGAAAAATAAAAACTACAAGTCCCAGAATCTAAAGCGAAAAAACAGTACTGGATGAGATTTTCACGCATGGCCACGGGAAACTGAGAGCTCTGTACACATACCCCGGAATAGACCCTAGCATTGACACACAATTCAGACTAGCAGTATCACAGAATGTAAAAGTCCTCAAGTATAGACATAGGAGACAAATTAGAAGCAACAAGGAAGGTACACATGCCGTAGCATAAATATAGGACACAGATGAGGAGTTACCAGGCACATATCCAACAGACCGAGATTACAAAAGGGACATCCTTTTCAAGTTGTTTTGCCTTGTGTAAGTCAAGAAACAAATGGCTTTGTAGTGTGCCGTCTATCAATTGTCAATACTATTATATATGAAATAACACTTGTTAGTTGAAACGTCAGTGAGGCTCTTTTGAAGAGCGTACCCTGAAAACGAAATCATTATTAGGGGATTACAATTTAAAAATATTTGAAAAGAGTTTTGGCCATAAATTCGGCAGAAATTCCTCCGGACTCCTTGAACCTCAAAGAAGGTCATTTTATGAATACTATTGTACTGGAGAACATAGTTTTATCATTTGAAATAACACTTCTTGCATTTTTTTATTTTTCTGTAACAAAACTAAGTTTTATTATTCGAAGTATGAGTTTGTGATCAATTAACCATGTAAGGTTCTTAATTTACAAGTTTAATTGATTAAGTGGTTTATTTGTAAATTTTATACATGTTTATATTCATTTTTTAACATTGTTAATTTGGTAAATGTGGTTTTGTTTGTTTATTGATGTGGATATTTTTGTAAAGGTTATTGAACCATAAACAATAAAAAAACAAAATATGAAGAAATTCCTCCGCACATAATTACTCTTACTGCCAATGTCACTAGCGGAATTAACGCCATATTAGGAGCACATGGCTGGGCAACAATCTGAATTATCGCCAAAAACCTTATTGACTACTGTCAATTTTAGGAGGATTTATAATTACTAACAACTGTATTTAGAGACATTTCCCAATGGTAATTCTTTCAAAAGTGGTGGGATTACCACTCGGTTGAAATGCATCAGATCGAAAATGGAAAGCTGAGCAGCCACCATCTTTAAAATATGAATCCATTGAAATTGCCAATTTCCTGATGCCATCCAAGGGGGTAAGGAGGGTGCAATAATGTAAGGGGAAAAAGGAAAGGGCTAAGCGCCTGAAATTAGCATGAAGAGGCCACATTAATTGGATCCAGCAATCATTTATTGCAGAGGAGGTGCGGTCCATTCCGAAGAGCTTTTCGGGGCCTGGAGTAGAAAAACTGAACATCACAGGAAGACATCCATGTTATGTTATGTTACTTGGCATTTATATAGCGCCTTATGTATCATTGGTATGATCTCAAAGCGCTGGTAGGTTGAACGCCATCGGGAACCGTAGTTTGAGTCAGTAGAGAGAGAGAGAGAGTCATAAGGTGCGTGGGTGCACCGGATATGTGTGCAGCCGGTGTGGCAGTTGCATGATAGCTGCATCTTAGCGAAGGTGTGGTGGTTGGGAGGTCAGGTATATGTGTTCATTCTGGAGGGATGACACCCAGGCTGATTTGTGGCTGCGTTAGGCCTGAGGAGACGCTTAAGCTAGCAGTGTGTGCTGAGCTAGCTGTGTTTAATTAGGATGATGAGGAGTATGTGGCGGGTGTTAGTATGAGAACAGCTCTACCGAATGTGTCATAGTATCGCTGTGTTCCATGTGGAAAGAGGTAAGGGACAATGTGGATGGTGGCAGTAGGGATGGTGCTCTGGGACACAAAATAGATCAAAAAGAGGTGGAAAATGGCCTAGAGTCCAGTGTTCTCACATGTCTTGCAGACCACCACAAGGGGGCAGCAGTCGTAGGAGGAGCCGCAGCTGGATCCCCAAACTAACCACGTGGGAGGAGACATCAGCTCCATCCTCAACAAGACTGGCCTTGAGTGTGTTGGTGCGGCCGGGGTCAGACGGGGCACCCAAGCAGACTCCAGGGAGTAGATTAATAACCCATATCCAACAGGAAGCCACCCACTGCCTTTCATCACTGCACGCACGCGCACCGATGGTCACCAACCATACAGTGGCCCCAGCAATGAGCGCTGGAGGAAGGCCAGCCCATCAACTAGCGCATGCAGTGAGCAACATCATTAATGAAATGCACCATGCCAGTGTTACACATGGTGTGCCATGTAACCCGGAGTGTCTGTGAGATCCTCAGTCCCTCCTTAAAAACCATAGTTCGACTCCCTCACTCAGATACGGACACAACACATGATGAACCCGAAAGGCACACCTGGGCAACTGGCATGATCACATACTACTAACACATGTCTGCCAGACATACTTCATGATGGTACCAATGAGCAGCTCATACAAGTCTGAGGAAAGATGCAACATACATGAACTCAGGGGCATAACATGATGAGTGCCACCAAATCTCATTGGCCCAACATTCCTCAGCACACGTGCGCCTGCAGGGAGGCCACGTGTCTTTTTTGGACTATGTGCATGACGTTCCCAGGCCCATTTGGCTATTAAACGCAAACCCTCTATGCAATGCCATCCCGTAGCAGCAACATATACAACAACATTGGGTGCATGTAGAAAGGATGCTAGCCACAGACAGCCCATGCGTAATTTGAATGCAATTTCTCCACATGACATGAGTGACACCCAGCTGCTAACAATGAGCACAACTGTAATGCACAATCAATTCTGTACGCACATGTGCAGTGACAGCATGAAGGCCCACCCCCGTCCTCCACAGTAGTGTTTGCTGCCTCCACCCATCTGACAGTCTGTGGCCACATACCCATGGGCGCATGCCGTGGACTGCCAGTCGGCAGAAATCATCAGGCACTCATGCTATTGAAGCTTTCTTGCCTGCTGCCACCACATCTGTCTATGTAGTCCATGGACACAATGACCGTGCACACCATCTCACCACAGGCATCACTCATGCTGTTGCACAAACCACAATCATGGCCCCCACTGCTACTGCCCTTCATCTGACAGCTACCGCTACCATCACTACCGCCCTTCATGTGACAGCTGCCACCACCACTGCCACCCTTCATGTGACAGCTACCACTATTGCTGCTATCACTACCACCACTGCCGCCCTTCATGTGACAGCTGCCACCACCACTCCGCCATTCATGTGACAGCTGCCACTCTCGCTGCCATCACTACCACCACTGCCGCCCTTCATGTGACAGCTGCCACCACCACTCCGCCATTCATGTGACAGCTGCCACTCTCGCTGCCATCACTACCACCACTGCCGCCCTTCATGTGACAGCTACCAGTATTGCTGCTATCACCACCACCACTGCCGCCCTTCATGTGACAGCTACCACCACCACTGCCGCCCTTCATGTGACAACTGCCACTCTCGCTGCCATCACTACCACCACTGCCGCCCTTCATGTGACAACTGCCACCACCACTGCCACCCTTCATGTGACAGCTACCAGTATTGCTGCTATCACCACCACCACTGCCACCCTTCATGTGACAGCTGCCACCACCACTGCCGCCCTTCATGTCACAACTGCCACTCTCGCTGCCATCACTACCACCACTGCCGCCCTTCATGTGACAGCTGCCACCACCACTGCCGCCCTTCATGTGACTGCTGCCACCACCACTGCCGCCCTTCATGTGACAGCTGCCACTATCGCTGCCATCACTACCACCACTGCCGCCCTTCATGTGACAGCTACCACTATTGCTGCTATCACTACCACCACTGCCGCCCTTCATGTGACAGCTGCCACTACTTCTGCCATCACCACCCACAGCGCTGTCTCCAATGTGCAATCTGCTCAGACGACATATGCGCTCCAACACCCACCTCAGACCAGCCTGCACCATGCCATGTGATAATGTCACATTCAAAGCTCAACCTGCCAGACTCCTCTGCCCTTCCCATCCTTTCCCCCTTTTCCCGCCACTCCCTCCTCCTTGTTCAGTGGTTATGCACTGCAGTGGCACTATCAGCAGGACACCGTCTCCAGCCAAGATGATTGTGGTGGCGCTGGATCCGCCACTCTGCCATGCCAGCCTGCCACCCGCATCTTGGGTCGGGCAAAATAACGGAGCCAGAGACGTGCGATTTTCCACGTGACTTTATTTGGATACAGCGAAGGACTTCCCGTCCTCATCCGTCACTTCCCCTTGCCACCCCACGCCCCAACTGCATCCCTCCCACATAACGAGGAAACCGGCCTCATGTAACAACGTGAAAACGATGGCCAGCCTTCCCTCCCTGATACCCTAACAAACCCCAGAGATTATATAGACGAGACTGGAGCGCCAGGAGCACACGGAGATGATTGCCCAAGACCAACTGGGCCACTCGCATGCTAAGGGGGATGCATTGCAGGACCTTAAGGGTGGGGGGGCCAGTGTCGTGGTAGGAGAATCACAGAGGGCAGCACCTGGAGGATGCCAGCCCCTGGGAGGTTGCGAGAGCGCCATCAATGCAGCCCTAACACTGTCCCTAGAAAGGACACACTATCCTAGCCCTGCATGATGCTCCTCACCCTAGAAAGCGCTGGTGCACCGACTAAGGGCTGGGGGTACATGCGAGCAATGCTCACCCTGTTCCTACATACGATGAGATGATTTTCAAATAGAATTTTTCACAAAAATTGCATTAAACCCAATTTTTATTCTGGGCCAAACAAGTTAAAAATGATTTGCAGTTACGGGAAAACACGTTTCCCGACTGCACCCTTTGGTCAAACAGACAGTTCACATGGAACTAGACATCAGAATTCAAACAATTTATTTGCCCTCCGTGAGGTGTGTCCGTTTGGCCCAAGTGTAATGTCTAAAGCATTTTAAGAATATAAATATCAAAATCACACTCTCATCCACTGCTTTTCGCATTACTCGGACGTTCAAGACCAACAGCCGAATGCCGCAAGGAACCTGTCTACCGCGTACGAGACGCCAAGTTGACAGGACTAGGAAAGAACATAACTAAGACTACCCCAGGTGTATTAACAACAAGACCGCTACACCAGACGAGGTCTACTCCTTTGAAATAAGACAACTATAACAGATGTCAGATCAAGTATCAACACAGGTGCCCTGATCTAATTAACTGGAAGTGCCGAAATTCTTGACACTTAATGTGCTACTCCATTGCACATACAACAGATGAACAGAACATGCTGAATCTACTTCTCTGAGGGGCATGCAGATTAGGTCTGAGAAAGCAAATAATGGGTCCTGAGGAAGATGATATACGAAAGACAATCACTGAAACCGGTCGACCAGAAAGATAGATGTCACCTGACTAAGAGTGACACATAGTGGACTTGTGCAGTTTTGAAATTTTGAATTGTAGATATTGCAATTTATTTTATGTCTGAATTATGCGCTCTCGCACAATTTAACTGTGTATGTACTCTAAAGAAAGAGCTTTACAGAGGGTGCATTTCTATTTGTTGAGAGTGTGATTTTGATATTTATATTCTTAAAATGTTTTAGACATTACACTTGGGCCAACCGGACACACCTCACGGAGGGCAAATAAATTGTTTGAATTCTGACGTCTAGTCCCACGTGAACTGTCTGTTTGACCAAAGTGTGCAGGCGGGAAACGTGTTTTCCCGTAACTGCAAATAATTTTTAACTTGTTTGGGCCAGAATAAAAATTGGGTTTAATGCAACTTTTGTGAAAAATTCTATTTGAAAATCATCTCATCGTATGTTACGCTCACCTGGCTCCCACAGAGGCGTCGATCTGAACTGGACAGCTGCGGTCTTCACCAATGTGACGCGTAGGGCCGATATGACAGACTGGACTGGCCCACCTAACTTCGTTTGCTTGGCCCGTAGGAATATTCTTCTGCAAATGGAGAAAGGGAATTAGCCACCCGTGGAGTTGAGCGTAAATCCCCCCACCTCCGCTGTTCTCCCCACTGATCACCTTTGATGTCCCCTCTTATAGTCTCACCTGATGGTTTGAAAAGTTGAGCTCTCCATCCTGCATTGAGCGCAGGGGCGCGTAGATAACCAGTTGCTTCACTGGCTCGAAGGAATTGGTGAGTTCCAGAACAATATTGACTCCGATATTCCCGGCAAGACGCCGTAAGTATGTAGTTCGTAAGAGTTCAAATGCCTGACTTTCACTCTTGTCCGATTCCTTGCAGGTTGCAGCTTGACCCTAGTGAAGAGTTCCTCGTGGCAACCGGTAATATTCAGGTAAGGATTTGTATTATCCAACACAGTTCGATAAAATAATGTCAATATGTAACCTGTTGCTTTCTCCCCTATTCAGGCGCTGAAAGTATGAAGTCTCGGGGAATAATACCTCTGGTGGTAAAATCAGGTAAGTCTATTGTGGTGAGGAGGGTTCCCCTTGTTAGTCCCTTTGTTTCACCTTGCTGTCCTTTTGTTTCCCCTTAGGGGCCTGGGTTCGGCGAAGATGCAGTGGAAGCTGTGCCGACCCGTGAAGAGGAATAGTACCCCCGGTGGTAAAATCCGGTAAGTCTATGGGGGGTAACTAATATTCCTCTGTGTATTCCCTTGGCTCACCTTGCTGTTCTTGTCTTCTCCTTAGGTGCCGGAGTGCGGCGGGAACATGCAGAATGATGCGGTGGAATGTGAAGATGCTGCGAAGGCTGGTGAGTTCAGCGCGGCGCTGCAGCGGGCGAGGCGACGCGCATAAAATAACTTCTTTCTTCCAGCTCGAAGGCGTGATGGATCGAGAATTCAGGTAAGGATCAAAGGTATTGCTCTTGTTCTAACCTTTTCTCCTTCTTTCTCCCTTTTTCTAGGAGCTCCAAACTCGAGGCGGGCGTGCAGAAGGCTGGATGCAGACTTGCAGGCACGGTGAGCATTACGCTGCTGGATTCAGAATAACGCAAAGCATGTGCTGCTCTTCGGGCGTGGTTTAAATAGCTTCCAAAGTAGTCCCAGGTAAGTATTCCTCCCCAGCCCCACCCGAGTAAAAAAATAGTCCCTAGGTAAAGTAGTCCCTTCCAAGCCTCTTTTGGCTTGGAGCTCTTGTAGCATGGTCTGCATCAGGTAAGTTTGCAGCATGGTCTGCATCAGGTAAGTTTTAATCTATGAGCCTGGCGCCTATGGTACCAGGACTGACTCTCCATATGAGCCTGGCGCCATAGGCGCCAGGACTGCACCCAAATAGCCCCTAGCAGGGGTTGTTGGGCTTGCTGGGGATAACTTGATGCCTGCTTCCGGGGTTGCTGGACTTGGTCTGGGTCCCCAGGGTAGGCATCATGACATCGTATGTAGGAACAGGGTGAGCATTGCTCGCATGTACCCCCCGCCCTTTCCAGGGTGAGGAGCATCATGAAGGGCTAGGATAGTGTGTCCTTTCTAGGGAGAGTGTTAGGGCTGCATTGATGGCGCAATAAAGAAATTGGCTCAAGTGAAGCCTGTTGTCCGTTTTCTGTTTTGTGTGTTACAGTTATATTTGATAACAGAAAGGATACTATACCCGTTGTTGGAGGTAATGTGTACCTAAGGAATTCCCTGTGTGTTAGAAGGTCGCGAGAGTGGAGATGCCATATCAGCCAGCAATTATACAATTACGCGAACACCCCAGGAGATTGGCCATATTGTGAGGATACCACTCCCACGCTGGGATCATCCATACGCATCACCCCAGTATGATGCTCATACTGGATACTGTCACACTGTCTCCTAGCTACACCAGGAAATGACAAGCCCCGACTAAAGTAGGGAATACCCTGGCAGAGCCATTGGTTCAGGGGAGAGGTGTGGGGGGAGGCCGTGGGTGCTGGGGATGAGGGAGGAAAGAGGGCAAGGGTGATGGGGATGAGGAGCGAGGGAGGAAATAGGGCATGTGTGATGGGGATGAGGGAGGAAAGAGGGCATCATGGGTGCTGGGGATGAGGGAGGAAAGAGGGCAAGGGTGATGGGGATGAGGACGGAAAGAGGGCATGGGTGATGGGGATGAGGGTGGAAAGATGGCATCATAAGTGCTGGGGATGAGGGAGGAAAGAGGGCATGGGTGATGGGGATGAGGGAGGAAAGAGGGCATGGGTGATAGGGATGAGGGAGGGAAGAGGACATGGGTGATGGGGATGAGGGATAAAAGAGGGCATGGGTGATGGGGATGAGGGATGAAAGAGGGCATGGGTGATGGGGATAAGGGAGGAAAGAGGGCATCATGGGTGCTGGGGATGAGGGAGGAAAGAGGGCATGGGTGATGGGGATGAGGGAGGAAAGAGGGCATGGGTGATGGGGATGAGGGCGGAAAGAGGGCATGGGTGATAGGGATGAGTTGTGAGAGAGGAAATAGGTCATGGGTGATAGGGATGAGGGGTGAGGGAGGAAAGAGGGCATCATGGGTGCTGGGGATGAGGGAGGAAAGAGGGCATGGGTGATGGGGATGAGGGAGGGAAGAGGGCATGGGTGATGGGGATGAGGGAGGAAAGAGGGCATGGGTGATGGGGATGAGGGAGGAAAGAGGGCATGGGTGATGGGGTGAGGGAGGAAAGAGGGCATGGGTGATGGGGATGAGGGAGGAAAGAGGGCATGGGTGATGGGGATGAGGGAGGAAAGAGGCCATGGGTGATGGGGATGAGGGAGGAAAGAGGTCATGGGTGATGGGGATTAGGTGTGCGGGAGGGAATGGAAATGTTTTGGTAAATAAAAGATATTAGCATCAAGACAAGGGCATCCAGTTCTCATTTTGGCCATCTCAGGGATGTGCTTTTAGTTTTAGTGTTGGAAATAGATTGGTTAAAACAGATGTGCTCAGAAAGAGTCGTCAAAAAGTATGTGTTGGATGCTGCGTCCATACCTTCCATCCTCAGGCCCGCCCCCGTGGTGGCATGCAATCCCCGGCAACTTCACTGATGTCTGGATGCCCAATATCCGCGTCTGCAGGTGTGTGGCTATGGAAGTGTTCAGCACACAATGACAGCCGTATGGAATTTCTCTGTCTGCACACGAGGGCCCTCTGTCTGGTGGAGGCACCCGAAACTTGCCTTCAGCAGGCCTAAGGTCTTCCAGAGGTCTTCCCTGTACAGACTGGCCCTGGTGTGAGCTGCACCGCAGTCCACCTCCTGTGGCATCCCTGGGCTCCTTATGGCGGTCTTTAGCCAGGGTGGCTGCAAATACCCAGACCCACCTGGAATTGGAGAAATGAATGATAACGGAAGTTTTTTTGTTGACATGTTTATGTAACCCCCTTTACGTTACTGTGCTAGTGGCTGCTCTCTTAGGCCATGTACATCCGTGTGCTCTCACCCGACCACACTTGTGTTGCATGCGACTTGGGAGGCAGGGCGGAATGGCCTAGCCGCAGTGCACAGAATCGCTCCTTTGCGGTGTACACCGGTGTGGAGAGCAGGGAGATGCGATCGTGCACATGTCACAAGAGTGTGTCAAGCACCTGTCCCTGTGCTTCGGGTAATGTTGGGTGTGACGTGCAATTCAGCATGCCAATGGTATGCTGAACGCGCCCTGGGAACAGAAGTGCAGGCATGACACCAGTTTCAGCAGAGGCGGGATTGCTGACCTGATGTTCATCTCAATTTGTATGTCTGAATCAGGACCCGCATGTCTGATATGGTGTCACAGTTATGGTGAGGCACAGTGGTGTCATGGGGATAGAGTGACATGAGGCATGGGCAGCTTTCCTGTGCTAGCTCCTTGGCTGCTGCAGCCTGTAAGTCTCTGCAGGTCTATGTACAGGAGCAGGCTGTGGGGACTGCAGTCCACATGCCCCTGGGGCTGCACTTTGCTGGCAAATGGGTTTAGGGAAGGTATGGACCTTAAATGCTCTTTAGAAACCAATTGGTTGCACCTGGCTGCATTTACCGTCACCTCTTGGGTGAAAGCAACTCCACTGGCTTTTGGAGGTAATTCCACCTGTTTTTGACAGTATTTTGGTGGTGTTTCACTTGTGTAAATACTGCGGGGTCATTCTGCTGGAAGAGTTAGCCCTAGAGCAATTACTAACATTCTGTGGAGGTAATTCCCCAGCGTAAATTCCTCCGGAGGATTTAGTGCTGGAGCAATTACTGCCAAAATGATGGGATTCTGGATTTGCAGGAACAGTAAAAGTGGTGTCAATTCTGTTACCACCACTTTTTACCATTACCGTCGAATAAGGAATGTGGCCCTATGTGATTAAATACGTTGTCAACGATCAGACACCTTGTTATGTGGTGGAGCTGGGATTTGAACCCAGTCTGCAACTTTGGCACTTGGCCATTTCTTTCCCTTGTTGTCTCAGCTGAAAAAACCCTGTGGTGTAGTCCTGCATTATCACTGTCCAAGAGGTTAAATGAATTCACAGTTCTTCTGTAAAGTAAGTAGAAGCTCCATAGGGATCAGCAATCTTCACTGTTGGATTGCAGCTTCCGAGAAAAGTTCACCTGATGGTGTATGTTATCACTGCAGCATTATATGGTAAGGTAAGGACAGCAAACAAGAAGAACACGGGTACAGGACAGATGGTAAATGATCCCTGTTCCAGAATTCAACGTAGATTCTTCCGTCGTTGCAGAGGAGGGAATGAAGACGGAATATCTGATGTTTGTAAGTAGTGGAATTCATAATTGCAGGCAGAATAGCGTAACCGAAAGACGCTATCACTAGAAAGTGGAAGCGGAAATAAAAGGCAGAGAAAAGAGACTGGAAGGCAATGGAAATAAGTACGAAACAAAGTGAAAGTAAGTATAGAGAAAGAGCAACCGAAAGTCCGTAGAAGAAAACTCACCCGTGCGCTACTAAGGGACATCAGCCCTGGAAAAGAAGGATATCTGAATAAGGGATGTACCACAAATAGTGCCAGTAGATAAGAAAGGATAGAACTAGCAGGGAAAAGCCAATAATAACTGGTTCGAAGGAAGAGCACAGAACGAGCAGCGTCTAAGGTTCCTAACAACGATACAAGGCATCAGAGGAAAGGTGCGAGTAGTGTAAGTACGTTCCGACGGCCATTTTAGAAAAAGACTAGCCTGTCAAACGGAACTTAAGACTCCATGTTAAGTGTATTTCCAACGGAACCAACACTTCCATGGTTGGTGCATGACAGTATGCCCCCGTTTATATCTGGGTCCTCCTGGCTTGCTGGGATAAAGCCTGTGGAATCAATGCACCAGGCTAGGAGAATGTATATGTGAGGTTGGTTCCCAGGTTCGTTCTGATCTGGGGTATCCCTTCCAATGTACCAAGTATTGTAAAATGCCTTGTCTGTATCGGGAATCCACCAACCGGTCAACCTCATACTCCTCTGGTTCTGCAGCTGAGGAAGGGATTCTGTTCTTCAGGTTGATCCGTCTATGGAACGGATCCTCAACGCAGGGTTTTAATAGTGAAGAATGGAATACCGGGTGTATCCTTCTGAGGTGATGTGGGAGCTTTAACTTGAAAGCCAATGGATTGATCTTTGTCTCGATGCGAAATGGACCCACATAGCAGGGAGAGAACTTCCCCAAATGTGCCCACCATGGCAGGTATCTTGTGGAGAGCCAAACTCGAGTCCCAGGTTCCCATGGAGGGTTTGGACTTCTCCTGGTGTCGGCATACTGCTTGTATGTGTTACGGCTTTCTTCCAGAGTTCGGAGAGCCTTCTCGTGAGTCTGCTTAAGTTCTGACATCAGTTTGTCCACCGCCGGAACCTTGGAATTGGAATGGATAGGGCTTGGCAAGAAATGGGGATGGTAACTGTAGGTGCACTTGAAAGGGCTCATCCCGATAGCGGTATGAATGGTGTTATTGTAGGCGAACTCGGCCATGGGGATGAGCGAAACCCAATCGTCCTGTTCTGAATTACCAAAACAACGTAAATACTGTTCCAAATTGGCATTCAGCCGCTCAGTCTGACCATTGGACTGTGGGTGATAACCCAACAAGAGTGCTCTTTGAATACCTTACTGCTCACAGAGGGATTTCCAAAACATTGAGGTGAATTGCACTCCTCTGTCAGATATTATCACCCTGGGTAAACCATGTAGTCTTACTATTTCTTTGAGGAACACGGCTGCCATCTCAGCTGCTGAAGGTACTCCCGGAAGAGGGGTAAAGTGCGCAATTTGGTATAGGAATCTACGGTAACCAGTATAGCTGTTCTCCTTGAAGATGGTGGTAAATCGGCTACGAAGTCCATGGAGAGGTTTTCCCACGGGTGAGACGGCAACACTGCTTGTTGCAGTAACCCCACAGACTTCTGTCTGGATGTCTTACCGATGGCACAGATTGGGCAGGATCTGACATATGAATAGGCATCAGAGCGCATGTATCGCCACCAAAAGTTCCTAGAGAGGAGTTCATATGTGGCGTTTTGCCCTTTATGTCCTGCTAAGGGTAGATCATGACACAATCTCAATGCTTGCTCTTGTAATGCGGATGTAGGCAAAAAGAGGGCAGGTCCATGAAACCAGAGTTCTCCTCTCTTCTGTAGACCATGAGAAATTAGGTGCTTCTGCTTCCATCTCTTACAGTCGTCCTGTACCTTATTGAGGAAGGTATCGACTACTGCTATGAACCGTTGCCTGGGTAACAGTCTTTCTCCTTCTACCTTATCCTTGCCTTCTTCCGCCCAGCTCCTGGAAAGGGTGTCAGCTAAGCTATTTTGGGTTCCCGGTATGTATGTTATTTGGAAATCGAAGTTGGAGAAATAGTATGCCCATCGGGCGTGTCGAGAGTTGCGACATTCCATCTGTTGAAGGACCTTCAGATTCCGATGGTCGGTGCGTATGAGAAACGGATGTGTTGTTCCTTGTAACAGATGCCTCAATTCTTCTCACGCCCTTCTCATGGCTAGCAATTCTCTTTCCAGGACCGAATAGTTTCGTTCACTCGCCAACAATGTCCGGGAGTAGTAGGCAATGGGATGTTCTAGACCGCCAAGACCTTCTTGTAAAAATACTGCGCCTAAGGCCCCGCCGGGAGCATCAGTCTCCAAAATGAAGGGTTTGGATTGGTCAGGTTAGATGAGTACAGGAGCGGTTGTAAACAATGTTTTCAATTGTGTGAAGGTGGCTTGTGCTTCTGGGTTCCAACTGAAGACGCACCCCTTCTTGAGTAGGCAAGTAAGAGGTAAAACCATTTGGGAGAAATTGGGAATGAACCGCCGATAGAAATTAGGCAGTCCCAAAAAACGCTGTACATCCTTGACTGATGACAAAACTGGCCAAGGAATTATCGCTCTTGTCTTGTCCGGATCCATTCTTACTCCATTAGCTGACAAGATAAACCCAAAGTAAGGTACTTCGGCAGCCTCAAATGTGCATTTTTCGGGTTTAGCGTAAAGTTGGTTCTTCCTGAGTCTTTGAAGTACCTCCGTTACTTGGAATGTTCTGATAGGGTAGTTGAGAAAACCAAAATATCATCAAGATAAACCACTACCAATATATTGAGCATGTCTGCAAAGACCTTGTCCATAAATCTCTGGAACACCGCTGGGGCATTCACCAGACCAAAAGGCATGACGCAGTATTCGAATAATCCCAGTGGTGTCCTAAAGGCAGACTTCCATTCGTCTCCTTGTTTAATTCTCAGCAAATGGTATGCCCCCCCTTAAGTCAATCTTAGTAAAGATTTGTGAATCCCTAACCACCTCCAATATATCCTGAATCAAGGGCATGGGATATCTGTCCCGAATGGTGATGCTATTTAGACCTCTGTAGTCTATGCAGGGACGGAGCTCTTTGGATCCCTTCTTGGAAATGAAAAACAAGGAAGCACCTCCCGCTGATCTGGACTCACGGATAAGACCGTTCTCAAGGTTCAGGTCCAGGTACTTCTCAAGTGCAGCTCTTTCCAGTTGAGATAACAGATACATCCTTCCAAATGGGAGCAGGACCTCCTCCTTTAGTTCTAAACTACAGTCTTCTGGACGGTGAGGTGGGAGGAGTCTTGGGACTACTTCCTTGAAGACATCCGCGTATTCCTGATAAGGTGTAGGGATGTTGGAAATGGAAACGCCCTGCTGAGATACTTCAAGTGCCAGTTGGATCTCTTCCTACTGTTCATCCTTCCATTCAGGCATGCAATGGTTTCCACAATATTCTGAATCAAAACTTAACTTATTCGAAGACCAGTTAATGTTGGGATTATGTCTTCTCAACCATGACATTCCCAGGATTATGGGATTGTGTGCGGCCCTAATAACATCAAACACTAGGGTCTCTGTGTGTTTACTCATTGAGATGAGAACTGGCAGTGTCTCTCGGGTTATAGGTCCTGAAGATAAAGGGCAACCATCAATCCCTTCTACAGGTATGGACGTCTTCCTTTCTTGGAGCAGAATGTGATTCTTGGTTGCCCAAGTGACATCCATGAAATTACCTACTGCACCACAGTCTAACATGGTGAGGACAGAAATGGATCGACCTGACTCGATGGTAAGCGAAATCTGAAACACAATTAAACTGTTGTCTTCGGTTCCTTTGTCTCTGACTCTGGCGAGGTCGCAAGGGTTAAGGCTGTTCTCCCCGAACTCTCCCTTGCGTAGGTACGGAGTTGAGCGTTTCCCTGGCGTCTCGCAGGTATTTCTGTACAGTTCTGTAATTGATGTTTAGAAGAACCACAATACATACAGAGGTTTTGGTCTTGTCTTCTCTTTCTCTCTTCCGGAGTCAGAGGTCCTCTGGTTGCCCCTATCTGCATTGGTTCATCTGGCATTGGTCTTTCCTTTGGAATAACCAGAGGGTTGCACACAAATTGATAACCTCTACCTCTTCGTCTTTCCTGCCTTCTCTCTAATAGACAGAACTCAATCCGAAGTACTAGGGTTATAGCTCCTGAAAGTAGTTTGGTCTTGCTACTCGGGCCAACTCATCCTTTATGTCCTCATGCAAGCCTTTGCGGAATATACTCTGTTGAACCGTATCTGGCCATCCTGCGGTTGTGGTTAGCTGTTGAAACTGTGTCACGTATGCTTGCACATCCTGGTTCCCCTGTTTAACATCCAATAAGGTTTCGTATGCTGAGAACTGTACCTCTGGTCTCTAAAAACGTGCTTTGAAGTTAAGGACGAACTGGTCATAATTGTTGATTGCAGGTCTTGTGTTGTCACAAGAGGCGTAGCCCATTCCAGAGCACTGCCTGTTAGATTAGAGATGAAAAATCCTACTTTTGCTCTTCCAGACTCAAACATTATTTGCCTGAAAGAGAAGTATGCCGAACAGGCTTCCAGGAACCCCTTCATCACCTTTGGGTTACCATCGTATTTGCCAAAGGCAAAAGGCATCAGTGGCAGGTCGCCTCTTCCCTCTTCACGAGCTGCTGCCTGTTGGCGCAGGGTTAAGTTTTCTGCATGTAGATTTTGCATCTCTACCCTGAGCCCCTGGATGGCGTTACATAATTCCTGAAACTGTTCTAGGGTAGCCATAGTCTCCTTTGGGCGTTGTATACTGTCAGAACTGGAGTCCCTTTCCCCAAACTCCTTCTCACCTGTTTCTTCCACAGAGCTGTCTGGCGGTTCAGTTTCCTTCTTCTTTCTGGGTTTCTTCGGTTTCTCATCCTTCCTTTCTTTCTTTCGATGCAAATACGGGCGGGTCTCCTCGGAGGCCACCTTGACTGGAAGGAAACCAAGCCTTGGGGACCCCTGAGGAGCAAGCCCCAAAAGCAGGGAAAAAGCTGTCTCAGCTGAAAAAACCCTTTGGTGTAGTCCTGCGTTATCACTGTCCAAGAGATTAAATGGATTCACAGTTCTTCCGGAAAGTAAGTAGAAGCTCCAGAGGGATCGGAAATCTTCACTGTCGGATTGCAGCTTCCGAGAAAAGTTCACCTGATGGTGTATGTTATCACTGCAGCTTTATATGGTAAGGTAAGGACAGCAAACAAGAAGAACACGGGTACAGGACAGATGGTAAAGGATCCGTGTTCCAGAATTCAACTTAGATTCTTCCGTCGTTGCAGAGGAGGGAATGAAGACTGAATATCTGATGTTTTAAGTAGTGGAATTCATAATTGAAGCCAGAATAGCGTAACCGAAAGACGGTATCGCTAGAAAGTGGTATCAGAAATAAAAGGCAGAGAAAAGAGACTGGAAGGCAATGGAAATAAGTACGAAATGAAGTGAAAGTAAGTATAGAGAAAGAGCAACCGAAAGTCCGTAGAAGAATACCTGAATAAGGGATGTACCACGAATAGTGCCAGTACATAAGAAAGGATAGAACTAGCAGGGAAAAGCCAATAATAACTGGTTCGAAGGAAGAGCACAGAACCAGCAGCGTCTAAGGTTCCAAACAACGATACAACGCATCAGAGGAAAGGTGCGAGTAGCGTAAGTACATTCCGACGGCCATCTTAGAAAAAGACTAGCCCGTCAAACAGAACTTAAGACTCCATGTTAAGTGTATTTCCAACGGAACCAACACTTCCATGGTTGGTGCATGACAGCAATGCTCTCCCAGCGCCCACAAGGGTTCTGGGAGCTAGCTATACATCAGCATCAGGAGCACACTCCTGACACCAATGTATGCAAGGGGGCTGGCCGCTGCATCATTTGACCTGCAGCTCATCCTCCTGGAAACGCGGGTGTCAAATTTGTGGATGCACATTTCTGAAATTAACGCATAGGGAAAACATGTAACCTCTGAGCTTTTCTAATTGATGCTAATTTTTGAAAATCTGCCCTATTATATTCAGGTGGAAACATGATTGGTCTGGCTGGCCCTCAGTGGTAGTGGTATTTGTATTTACAGAGGGAGCCAGGGTGCCTTCATAGTATACATTAGAACGCAGAGGCATTCCCGGGGTAGATTCTGTTACAGTTTACACTGTTGGTGTGGATGAAGCAGGCCAGGTGAGGATGGGGTAACCTAAAGGTAACATAAACCAGGCACTGGCATTAAGGGAAACTACGCTGTTAGTATAGCATTCTGGACCTTGGACCTGTATTTACATAGATGACTTTTACATTTTCAAAATCCTGTGAGACGCTTTGCATGGGTGTGCGGTCAGCAAAAAAAAGTTGGAGAATCTTCTTCACTCACTAGCAAGCACACCATGAGCCTGGTCTTGAACAGATTCACGGATGGAGTAGCTTTGATGGCCCAGAGAGGGCACTGTGATGCAGTGGAGCAGATAATCAGAAGGAGAGAGTGGGAGGAGGCCTACAGGAGGTGGCGAACAGATGTGTTGATGTCTGTCTTCAGCAAAGAGGTACTAATGAAAGCTAAAGGTAGAGATGAGTTTACTGAGTGAAGCGGTGTAGAGTGTGGAGAGGAGATGTGTGAAGAGGAGATGGCCGAGGACTGATCTCTGGGGTCACCCACAGGCAGGGTTATGAGTTACGTGTTCTTGGAGTTCAAAGAGATGGAAAACGAGTGGTCGGAGGGATACTAAGCCACCCAACCCAGTGTGGTGTCCTTGAAGCCAAGGGAGTAAGTAGTTTGGAAGAGGGGGGTGTGCACAGTGTTGAAGGATGTGGACATATCCAGTAGAATGAGGATGGAGGAGAGGTAAGAGAGATGGACAGTGATTAGGAAGTTGGAGACTTGGGTGAAAGATGTCCCCATAGAATATTTGAAATGGAATCCAGATTGGAGTGGCCTGACAGTGAGTGAACCTCGTGATCATGGACAATGCAAATAAAGATAACACTGTTGAAGATTTGATGGGAGAGAAACAGGGGTATAAAATAAGGGATTTTGGGGGTCAGCTGTGTTTGTTTTAGTATGATATGACTGTGGCTATTTTTTAGCAGGCTGGGAAGATACCGGAGGAGACTGTGAAATAGAAGAGGGCAGCAATGTGAGAGAAGGTGGCAGTTGCAAGCGGCAGGATAGTTTGGGGGAGTGAAGGGATCTTAGGGACTAACAATAAGTTTCCCAGTGAAGGATGGGTTCTGAACTGTAGGTCGCAAGTCAAATAATGAGGAACGGATGGAGGAGAAAGACGGTGGAGAAAAGGAAGGAGGGGTGTGAGGAATAGAAGGGTGGTTACGACTCTTTGTGCCAGCTGCGGATGTGGGGGCGAATGTTTGTCCCCAGTTGTTGGATAGCTCGGGAGATCCAAGACTGGGGGCACAGGAAAGAGGGGATACAAAATCAGACTGGATATTGGTTGTCAAAGGAGGTAGCCAGTGCTGTGTTGAACTTGACGAAAGCAAGTTCAGTGGAGCAGGTGAGAGGGGGAGAGCGCGCGTTTAGAGAAACTCTAGCCTGGTCAAAATATTGAACCATCGAGTCAGGTTTGAATTTCAGTTTAGTGACAGATGAAGGAGGAGGAAACAAGAGCGCATGGAGGGCAGGAATGGTGACGTGGGAGGGTTATCAGAAGGGGAGAGGTTGATAGAGAGTACCAATTTGATCAGTGATAACTTGCTTGTGGGTCAGGTAGAGGTGTATGTTATTCGGACTTGTAGTGCACCGGAGCCCACAGGCATCATGGCGTAAAAAGAAAGAGAGCAGATGACAGAATTAAGAGTGAATGACACCAGAAAGAGTTCAACCAAAAACAGCAGTTTTAACTCCCTTTCGAAACTTCAGGAGATCAGTTTCCGCATGAAGGGACAAAGGCAGCTTGTTCCACAAAGGACCAACCTGCGAAACAAAGGACCTGCCCAGCCCTTTAGCTCTCTTACTCCTAAGGGCTGAAATGCAAATTCCTTGGCAAGATCTTGTAAACCTAGTCGGAGTACAGATATTAACAGTTTCTTTAAGGTAACTAGGGGCTTGCCCATTTATGCATTTATGCACGAATGTCAAGGCTTTAAACTGAATACAAACCTCTACAGGCAGTCAATGAAGGCTTCTTCTGTGGAGAGATAGGCCATGTCTCGCAACATTCTTTACAATGCGGACTGCATCATTCTGAAGGACTTGGAGCTGTCTGAGGTTGTTACTCGTAGAGCCCAGCATGAGGACATTACAATAGTCCAGCTGGGGCATCAAGAGGGCACATACCAAACTGTCACATTTAACCTCTGAAACATGAGGTTTAACTAACCTTAAAAGCAGCAGTGTGTACTGTGCCTTGTTCACTATACTCTCGGTATTAGCATTATCATTCAAAGATGACTCAAAAATTATTCCCAGTGTCTTAACTTTTCCACAGTGGGGATATCGTAGCCTTCCATACAAAAAACTGCATATTGTGGGTCCAACTTGGACCTTACCTGAGATTAGCCAAAGAACATCATCTCCGTTTTCTTGGCATTTAGGCACATGCCATTTTCCGTCATCCATTGTTGGATTGCAGTATAGACTTTATTCACAGTATCCGGATCCTCTGCGTACTTGCCACTCAGTTCAAACACGAGCTGGGTGTCATCGGCATAGTTCATAAAATGAACATCCAGCCCAGCCAACACAAGGAGTGGCAGTATACGTTAAAGAGGCAAGGGGACATGCATGCGCCCTAAGGGACCCCCCATTTCAGGAGTTTCTCCGGGGAACAGGCGTTAGCTCAAACAACCCGTGATAGACGACCTGTCAAAAAGTACTTGATCCATGCTAGGGCATTAACTGACATGCCACCCAAAACTCTAAACCCATACAGTAGCTTGTCATGGTCAACAAGGTCAAGGGCTGCTGATAGGTCCAACAATATCAGAAGCCCGACCTTGCCTTGATCCAGGACCTGAAGCATCTTTGACTTCATGTCTAACAATGCACTCACCGTCCCATAATTAGTACGGAAACCTGATTGTCTTGGATGAAAAGCTCTGGATTTTTCCAGGTATTCCTGGATCTGTGTAGTAGCCACTTTGTCCAGGATCCTCAAGAATAGCAGGGTATTAGTTATAGGTCTGAAGTGAGTGTAATCTTTAGGATCAAGGCCTGGCTTTTTTAGTCGAGGAGTAACAGAGAGCCTCCTCAAAGCCTCAGGGACACAACCGTCCCGGAAGCTAGCGTCAATGAGACGGGAAAGAAAGGAAAGGAACAAAGTCTTGTAGTTCAGAATAATTCTGGACGGCAGGAGCTCTCATGGTTGAACAATGAGTGGTTGGAGAGGGTGGAGTCGAGTTGGGGTTGGTAAGCCTGGTTCATACAAGAGAGACTGAGGTCATCCTTTATGAAGGCAGGATAATTGTTTGGGACGGGTCCCAGTAGCAGGCCATTGTCAGTGAAAGAGAGGTTAACGGTACTGTCATGATTCCTGCCCCTCATGTCCCCAGCCCTCCAAGATGTCAGGCTGGAGCCAGGCCACAATCACATACATGGCCCTCAAGGGCCTCTCCATCCCTCCAAAGACCAACTTGGAGTCAGACTTGGCGCTTGTGGCACCAGACTCACTCACTCCCATAGGATAACGTTGGGGATTGGACTTGTAGTGCTTTGATGGTGACAAGATGGATGCCCCCACATATTTCGGTTCCCAGAATTGCATGTGCAGTCTAGTCTTTTGGGTGTGGTTCAGCCCAGAGACACCTGGGATACCCAGAGACTATTTAAGCCACGCCCAGGCTGAGAAACATGCTTTGTGTTTTCTGCACCTGCAGCGTGACACTCACCGTGTTCGGATCGGTCTCCAGTAGGCCTGCATCTTTCTTCTGCGCTCAGCTCCTGCAAGAACAAGAACACTGTTAGGAACAGCCTTACCTTGCAGCGCTTCTGCCCATCATTCATCGCTTCTTCTGTTCTGCGGGCATCTTCGGCGGTGTCATTCCCATCCCGGCACGCCACTTCCTAAGGAAAAGGGAAAAGAACAGAAAAAAGGCATTAGTAAGCATTCAGCAAATCTTCGCTTATTTTTAAAGACTGTACGAGCTTCAAACGCTTACCTGAATCCCAGCCGCTCTGGGAGAACTCTGTTTCCGCAACTTCTCATCCATCTGCAAGAGGGAAAAGACTCTCCCGGTTAGTGTGGAAACATCTAGAGGCGCTGCATACCGTGCTTACTCACCGCATTTCTTCTTCATAACCGGCATCCACGCTGAAAACGTCGCGGCACCTAAAAGACACAGAAAAATAACTCAGTTCAATACAAATACGAAAGGGTCGCATCGCGCATCGCGCTCTCACTCACCTTCAACGCTACTCATCTCAGCAGCACGTCGCCATCCCCGGACGCCAGCCGTCATCTAAGGAAGGAAAGGAACGAAGTTAGAGAACTGTTCAAAAGACTCATTATACTTACCTGTCGGACTCTTGCCAGTGAAGCAACTAGGCAGCAGCAAGCCTGCATCAATCAACGCGCCCCTGCGCTGAAAGCAGGACGAAGAGCACACTTTCCAAGAAAATAAGATGAGCTGTGGATCAAAGGGAAGGGTTGGACCCCGGGGAAGAAGGGGTTCAAGCACACAGAGACAATAGGGAATTAAACTCTACCAATCCTGTGTTTCAGGCCCAGTCTCCAGTCGAGTAGACCCCAGGGAAGGGTTCGAGGTTGTAAGAGGTCAGAACAGGCTGAGTGACGTCCCCATGGATACCAGGTGAGTGTTACAGGTACCAGGCAGGTGGTAGATGGGAAATATAGTAAGAGTGATGGGAGCTAGGAGTTGGATGAAGAGGAATTCCAAGGAGGAGGGAATAAAGTCTGAAGGTGGAAGAGGGGTTGATGGTGTATCCTTACTGATCATGAGATCAACACCTCTTCCTATTTATTTTAAGCCAGCGGAGTGAGAGGCGGTAGCAAAGTCAGTGTGCAGAGCAGCTACAGTGGAGGTGTTGCGAGTACGGTGGAGGTGTTGTGTGGGATCCAGTTTCAGCGACAGCCATCACAGGGACGTTGGGATGATAGAAGTCAAAGTGGTCAGCAATAAAATAGGGTTTTTTTGCAAATGGGTTAACCATTCCAGAGGCCTTGCGAGACTTCAGTGGTGGGAGAGGCAGTGGACAAAGAAGAGAAATGAGGAGTAGTTTTAGAGAGATTGTTAGAGTAAATTAGCTAAGTATAAATGGTATGGGGGAAAGCAGTAGATATAGTGCCGTGTAGGGGAGACTGGAGAATGGAGATGGGAGAGGGCCAGGTTAAGCGTTGTGATGGGTCATGTGGGAAACACAGAGAGAGAATGTTGAAAATGAGAACAAAGCATGTTTAGTGGAAGAGGGTGGGGTGAGAGGTACAGGAGTCAGGACTTAAGAGAGTTTATGGGGTTGTGTGTGCCATAGTAGGTAGATGGGAAGAGGAGCGATAATGGGGGTGGAGGTCATTAGACTAAGAGGCTAGCTACAGGTACCAAACAAACAGGCAATACAAATTGAATGCAATAGGCCAATGGTGGCCAACAGGAACATAGAAAATTAAATACACTAAGCTGGTGATGAATACATGGGCAATCAAAATTGCATAGAAGAGGCAGGTGGCCTCAAAATTGAATGCAATAGGCTGGTGGCAAGCAATACATTAAAACGAAATTTAAATGTAGCTCTAGTGGCAACCAATAAGACAATTAGAGCAACAATGCCACTAGTAAATACCAAATAATGTAATGAATACAAATGTGTTTGTTTCAATTGCTAGTTAAGCGTTATTACTGGTCGTTGATAGGGCACAACGTCTTACACTGGAGAGAAGGTCAGGAAGAAAAATAGTTGGAACATTTTGTAGATATTCAGTATACACAGAAACATGTTATGCCAGTATTGCCACTGTAATGACAACACTATGGTGGCATTGCCCAAATATTACCAGCATTTGCCCCCAAAAAGACCCCAAATTGATGGCTTTTCCCCTAAATGCCCACATTAGACCATTTACAAAGTATTATGTTAAGCATAGACATAGTCGAGAGACTTTTGTTCACCTTGATAAAGGAAAATATTTCAACTATGTCTATGCTTAATGTAATAGTATGCAAACCATAACTCACACACATTTTTCAGAGTAAACATTTTTTTGCTTGGCAAATTGGCTTTATTTAAGTACTTTCTGTTAAACTGCAGACACTTTTGTGCTGCAAGTTTTGGAAGCCCTGACCCAGGAGAGTATTGTTATGTTCTTGAAGACAGAGTTTGACATACCTTCTAGTGGGAATTATTTACTTCTTCCCGTCTGTCCAGGAAACACTCCTGCTAAATTGTGCTTTTCAGCCATATCTCACATCCAGGTAGATTGTCGTAGACAGCTGTATCTCACATCTAGGTAGATCATGTTAGTCAGCCATATCTCAATTCTTTGCATATTTTGTTAGTCAGCCATATCTCACATCTAGCTAGATTGTGTTAGCTGGTTTATAGTGACATTTTCGAATGTCACAATTTCGAATGCCTTTTTCTCGAATGAAAAATGGCAGAAAAAAATTGTCAAAATTGTTTTTTTTTAATGGGGGGGTTGCTCTCCAACCCCTCGTTTTTTTTATTGACACTTTATTTTAATAACGAAACCCAAAAAACATATAAAATAAAAAAAATATATTCAAATTATTTTTTTCGACATTTTATTTTCGACAAAAAGGCATTCGAAATTGTTCATTCGAAATTTTAACTGGATACCGTGTTAGCCATATCCCAACCCCTGCCATATTGTCTAGTCAGCCATATCTCATTTCTGGCCATATTGTGTTAGTCAGTCATATATCACATCTAGAAAGATTGTGTTAGTCAGCTATATGTCATTTCTGGCCTTATTGTGTTAGTCAGCCATATCCCACATCTAGGTAGATTGTGTTAGTCAGCCATTTCACAATTCTGGACTTATGGTGTTAGTTAGCCAGGTCTCACATCTAGGTAGATTGTGTTAGTCAGCCATATCTCAATTCTGCCCTTATTGTGTTAGCCATATCTCACATCTAGGTAGATTGTGTTAGTCAACCATATCTCACATCCAGATAGATGTTGAGGGCTTGCGTGTTGTTGAGGGCCTACGCAGAACAGATCCTGTTACTGCGGCCAGGAAAGCCCTACATTGTCTCCCTCTTTGCAGTAGGATCACCGTTTGCGTGCAATGCATTACGCATAGATGTCGAAATGGACAA
This sequence comes from Ambystoma mexicanum, assembly GCF_040938575.1. NCBI lineage: Eukaryota > Metazoa > Chordata > Amphibia > Caudata > Ambystomatidae > Ambystoma > Ambystoma mexicanum. The sequence continues at coordinate 694,104,790 of NC_090937.1, read as the reverse complement.
GCGCCCAGGTATTTGGCTGATGGTCTGATGCTGTTGTCAGCCCGTAGAGAAGTGAAGTTGAACAATACTTGTCTTTTGGAAATAGCAAGGACTCGTTTCTCCTATGTGGCTCAGAGACCATTCCCTCATGCAGCCCCTCAGATCTGGAATGCTCTCCCACTGGATTTGAGAGCATGTTCCTCGCTTGCTGCTTTTAAACGTAAGCTGAAATCCAACTATTCTTCTGGTTGGCTCTGACATTCCCCACTGCATTGCCCCTTTTCTTTGTTATGCTTTGTTTTGTCTTGTCCCAGCGCCTACATGCCTCAGGGCCAGTGTTTTGCGCTTTACAACTAAATTAAATAAATGCATGAAAAATTGTAATATAAGTAAGAAAAGGATTTACAAACAAATAATTTTCAGTTTGGGATTTTCTTCACACTTTATAGTTTCCTCCACATAAATTACTATGCACAAATCCTTGATACAAATTGGTGTAAGGTGTTTGCTCCACACCTTTTTTGATTACACTTCAAGTGGTTAATAATAATACTTTTGAATATTCTTGGCTGAATACTCAGCCAAGAATAACAACTTTAGGTTTTATGACAAACAAGAAGTCGTAATAAAAAGTATTATTAGAAACTATTGATAAGTAAAGTGAATCCACAGCAAGATCTGTGTAAAGCGATAATTTCCCCGATTCATAATGGCCGCCGGAACATTAAAACCTGCGTGATGACGTCATCGCGTCACGTTAGATCACGTGGAAGCGGCGCGATGATGTCATCGTGGCACGATCGTAATATAAATAGCACACAAAAGCTAAATAATGCTATCCACTTGTTCGGGAAATCCCTTACAACGCTTATCATGGCAGAAGGACCACAGAACTCAAAGAAATAAGGTAAGCAAATCAGTGTTGCAGTAATAGGAACAATGTAGGAATAGTAAACTGTAATTTGAACTGGCACCCTTTCTCCAAGCATTCTTAGGCAACATTATCTCTTTACCTTCTTCCCTTTATCCAGTTTTGATCGACTTTACCTATAAATTGGAACAGAAGGCAATCTCTTTAAAACATCTATCAAGCTAAATTTGGACATCAAACTGACCATTCACTTGATATTACCAAAACTATTTGGATGAATATTAAAATCTTTGAAAATAATTCATTATCAAAAATTGGGTGAGTCAAGAAAAATATTTATTTTTGTTAAAAAGGCATGGAATAACAGCCAATACTACTGGATCCCTTTAAGTTTCATTATAAACATAATTTTGTTTTTTTTTCTTTTAGAAAACATTTCCTCTTCTGATGAACCATTGTTAGTAACAATGGGGAAACACGTGGAGAGAGAGAGAGAGAGAGAGAGAGAGGGAGAGAGAGACACATTAAGGGACAAAAATTCTGAAAGTACTAAGGATCAGTATAAACCATTTGAAGTGTAATCAAAAAAGGTGTGGAGCAAACACCTTACACCAATTTGTATCAAGGATTTGTGCATAGTAATTTATGTGGAAACTATAAGGTGTGAAGAAAGCACCAAACTGAAAATGATGTGTTTGTCCATCCTTTAATATACTGTGAAGAATAAAAGAAAAACTTCAAATACAGAAATGGTATGACTCACCTTTGAATAATTTTTGAATCAGGTTGGCGCATGAGAGTAACTTTTCTAAATCCTTTTCTTACTTATATTGTATCTGTGCAGCAGCCACACAGTTTTGGAGAAATACTCATGCTGACAACCTAGCGTATTTATTTAAAATTGCGCATTATTTTACATTTTTGTTTTACACTACATACCAGCGGTCGCCAAGGAAATACTTCTTTTTTTTTGCTGCAAAGGTTTTTTTCATTTCCTACAACAAAAATTGTATTTGTCAGTCATACCTCACCTCCTGCCTTATTGTGCTAGCCAACCAGTTCTTGCATTGTCTTGAAAATCCACAATTCCTAGCTGTTACTGCATTTACTGTTGTGCCCCAATTTTAGGTTTGGGTAGCCCATTCCCAGGGGTTACTGCATTTTACTATTGTGTGCTCATTGTTAGGCCTTCTCCCTTTATCTAGGTGTCCCATATCTGAAAGTCACTCCATTCACGGCTGTTTCACCCATTCTGTTCCAGCTATCCCAAATCTATCCCGAGTTCATGCACCCTTCCTAGACCCTCTCCCTCTATCCAGGTGTCCCGGGTCTGAGCGCTGGTCATTTGCTGTTGTGCACTCCTTTCAGGTGCAGACATCCTAATCTAAGGGTTACTGCATCTACCGTGGTGCCCCATCTTAGGTCCATGTATACCTAACCTAAGGGTTACTGGTTTTACTATTGTGCACCCAGTTTAGGCCCTTCCCCCTCCATCCAGGTGTACAAATCTAGGCATCACTGCATCTGCAGCTGTGCCTCCACTTAAAACCCTCTCCCCATTCCAGACTCACTAGAGATTACCAGCAAATCTTACAAACGCTTATTTAATGTTCTTAAAGCCAAAATTTGATAACTAAAATGTACTTAAACCTTAAGTAAACGTGTAGTAAAAAAATATAAACTGTTAGAATATTCCAAAAGCTATCTAACTGCCCAAAGATTTGACAAGAACTAATCAGATAAATGAATACCACTAAATTAGAGCAAAAAATAGACAGTTAGAATACACCAATTGGTATCTAACTGTCCCAAAATTTAACAATATCCAAACAGATAAATCAATACCACTAAAATATATCAAAAAAGAGACAGTTAGAATACGGCTACTGGTATCTAACTGCTCCAAAATTTTACAATACCCAAACAAATAAATAATATGTTACTGCTCCAAAAAAAAGCAACAAGCCAATGTATAAAGCATTAGCCAGAAACAACAAGTGAACACTGAAAACAAACAAACAAATAAACTGTAGCATAACAGAAAAAGGTTTTTTTTATCCAATATGGATTTTTTTTTTCTCCCACAGACCCAATGATTTTAGCAACGAACACAGAAACTGAGCAAATTGCACAGTACTCTGGTTTGCAATCTACTAAATATGAGGGTAAAAAAAAATGTTGATTATACAATATAATAAGTCATTACAAAATACTAATACTAACATGCTATTTTCTTTTATCACAGAAATGAACAAGAAATACATGTACTCCAGTTACTAAACCAAACAGTAAGTATATTATACACTCTATGCCCTGGCCACAACCATTGCAGCATATCACACCCATAGTATCTTATAACTTTGTTCCTTATGAATTTGTTTTTGACCCAAAGTTACAAGCAACTATAAGTGTGATATGCTGCGGTGGTTGTGGCCACGGCATAGAGTGTTGGAAGCATTGCCAAATGGCCAGGCACCCAACACCAACTCTATGGGTGTGATATGCTGTGGTGGTTGTGGCCAGGGCATAGAGTGTTGGGTGCCTGGCCATTTGGCCAACACTCTATGCCCTGGCCACAACCACCACAGCATATCACACCCATAGAGTCAAATATATCAACTATGGCCTATGGAAACTTTTAATGTCCGCGGACATTATGAGCGTTCTTAGAACACTTTCAACTTGCCAGCGAACAATACGGACAGCATCTTCAGGACACCCCTACGAACATTTCAGGACACGCGAGAGTTCTTAGAACACTTTCAACTTGACACCGAACAATACGGACAGCGTCCTCAGAACACCCCCATTTTCTTTATTTACGAACATTTCAGGACACCGCGAGAGCTCTTAGAACACTTTCAACTTGACAACGAACAATACGGACAGCGCCCTCAGAACACCCCCATTTTGTTTATTTACGAACATGTCCGGACACTGCAAGTGTTCTTAGAACACATTCAACTTGACAACGAACAATACGGACAGCGTCCTCAGAACACGCGCATTTTGTTTATTTATGAACATTTCAGGAGACCGCGAGAGTTCTTAGAACACTTTCAACTTGACAACGAACAATACGGACAGCGTCCTCAGAACACCCCCATTTTGTTTATTTGCGAACATTTCAGGACACCGCGAGTGTTCTTAGAACACATTCAACTTGCCAGAGAACAATACGGACAGCGTCCTCAGGAAACCCCCATTTTGTTTATTTACGAACATTTCAGGACAACGCGAGAGTTCTTAGAACACTTTCAACTTGCCATCGAACAATACGGACAGTGTCCTCAGAACACCCCCATTTTGTTTATTTGCGAACATTTCAGGACACCGCAAGTGTTCTTAGAACACATTCAACTTGCCAGAAAACAATACGGTCAACGTCTTCAGGACACCCCCTACGAACATTTCAGGACAACGCAAGAGTTCTTAGAACACTTTCAACTTGACAACGAACAATACGGACAGCGTCCTCAGGAGACCCACATTTTGTTTATTTACGAACATAATACGGACAGCGTCCTCAGAACACCCCCATTTTGTTTATTTACGAACATTTCAGGACACCACGAGAGTTCTTAGAACACTTTCAACTTACCAGAGAACAATACGGACAGCGTCCTCAGGACACCCCCATTTTGTTTATTTACGAACATTTCCAGACACCGTGAGTATTCTTAGAACAGTTTCAGCTTGCTTGCGAACAAATCGGACACATATTGAGTCCTAAGAGCACCCTCCATTCAGTTTATTTAGAACATTTCAGAACACCTGTGATGTCCGCAGACAAATCGAACACAACAAGAACGTCTACCACATAAAAAAACACAACTTTCAACCTATCTCATACGCTCCCACCCTCCCCAAACACTCTACTAAATACAAATTTTGAACCAAGTTTCACCGCGCTGTCTGCGGACGTCCGCGAATCCAGGATGGCGGGTGCTACCGAAAATCTGACAATAGTGGCCATGTAATATATTACAGGGCCTGCAGCAGCGGCTCTGTAGTTATGGGTAAATTGCTCACTCATCACCAAACTTTGGGAAAGAAGTATATGGCCCCCTCAGAATGATTCTGCAAAGTTTTGTGCAGTTTCGCCCGGGGGCGGGGGGTAAAGGTATAGCGGGTCCCAAAATGTATTGATATCGTCATAGACGCAATGGAAAGACAAATTTGCTTGCACCTAAAGCCCAAACCGCTGGATGGATTTTAACCAAATTTTCACTAGGAGTGGCGGCTTGGTCCCGGAAGAGTGCTTTTTTAAACTTGGTGTAAATCCGTGCAATAGTTGCTTAAAAAATTTGCAAAAAGAAGGCAAAAAAATGTGTGATATCTGGGCCCAGGCCGCTGACTCATTTCTTGATTCTGTGTCCGTGGAAACATGTGGGCCAATCAGGGCCATTGTATGCACCCGCGTAAGGACATTGTATGTGCTTGCTGATTGGACGGTAGCAAATCGAAGCTGCATCATATTTTTGGGAACGGTCGCCTTGTATGCTTGGGTAACCCCTGGTGTCTGTGGATAGCGTCGTGAGGAAAAAAGTGTGTAAAACACATTTGGGGTTACTTGGTAGGTGAAAGAGGGTCTGGAAAGGGTGGGGAGTGGGATACAGTTGACATGGAGCTGTTTTTATATGTGAAAAAAGGGTTTGCAGGTGCCACAAAGTCCACAGACACTACTGCTGACCGCGGACAGCGTGGTGAGACAAAAGTCTGGAAAACACATTTGAGGTTATTTGGTGGCCAAAAGAGGGTCTGGAAAGGGTTGGAGGTGTAATAAAGTTGACATGGAGCTTTTTTCATGAGTAAAAAGGGTTTGCTGGTGCTGCCGAGTCTGTGGTCACTTTGAGTTTCCCCAGACATCATTTGGATTGCAGGGGGTTTAGGGTGAGGCTTGCAATTTGAAGGTGTATTGTACATACTTGTAATATGGTTTAATTGTATTGTGGTGTTGTGGCCACTGGCCAGATTCTTGGGGGAATGGCCATATGCCGTGCCCCCAAGAATCTGGCCACTGGCCACATACAGTATTTAAGAGAGCAGAATTGGGGGTGAGGGATGGTGATGCGCTCAGCACCATTAAAGTAATTAGAGTCATTAAATTATGAAAGTAAATGATGATTTTAATCCAGTTGCAAACAGCTGACACGTGTTTTGACACACTGGTTGTTTTCAAGGCTGATTAATTGGGCATACGGATATACACATTTTATAAATAACAAAAATCATTATTCCATTCATAAACACCATCACAGTAGATGTTATATGGAGAAATGCAGATATGAATGCAATTAAGGAGTTCCATGAATCAATCGTGTGCATAATAAATAAGCAGTCAAATGAATACATTGTGTATAATCATGAATTTGTCATATCACAGTTCCGGTAGAAGGTGGGGGGGACAGTAGATTCAGTGCCAATCAGAAATTCAGGAACAAAATCATATAAGGATGAAGTTTAGTAATTGTGAGTGGTACATCAAACTCACTCTTTTTGAATCAGGGAATTATAAGCTCCTGTTAGATCATCTCTGCTACAAAGCATGGTCTCTAATAGAGTAATGTGTGCATTCCAACTGATGTTGGTAGGCCAAACTTTGACCAAAACACCACAGTTCACCAACATAGAATCATGGCACAATACACCTAGTGAGAACGAGTTTAGATCTAATGGAAGTGAATCCAGGCCAATGGACCGCAACATGTATCATGCAATTATACTGTGGCTACCAATATATGGTTCTATGAATACATGAGAAATGTTATGGCTGTCTGTTGAATCACTAATAAAATTATAGAAAGGAGAAGTAGTGACATGCATTAACCAGGAAGTCAGGAAAAGAAATAAATCGTATGGAAGCAGGATAATTATCCTGCATCCAGTTTACCGGAAACTACTATTGAGATTGCCGCTTTGTGGTCCTATGAGTGTGAAACATAGAAAGGGAATAATGTACCATGGATAAAATCCATATGCATCCAATTTGAATAAGGGAGTAACGTATCAACATACCTGAAATTCAGTGTAAATTAGGTTCATGTCATGATCTCTGCTTCCAAAAGATCAGGACTTGCCCGACTCCCTTGGAAGCAGACCCATAACCCCGGTTCCGAGTGCCAGCCAGTCCCAATTGGGACCTTTTGGACCCTGTCCTGGCGCCAGTGGCACCAGGCTCATAAAGATGCCCAGTCCCAGCGCTGGAAGCGCCGGGCTCATAATGCTTGGGTGGACTTACCTGCAGCAGACCATGCTGCTTACTTACCTGCCAGTTGAACCCCTGATCCTCTTCTGTTTGGGACTACTTTTCCTGTTGGATGGGGCAGGAGCCACTCCCTAGGTTCAGAACACTGGAACTCTTCTGGAAAGCAGGAACTCTTTTCTTACCTAGGCGTGGCTGTGGAAGGAGACACCTAAGCACTACAGGAGGCTATTTAAACCACACCCGATGGATGAATCTTGCTTTGCGTTATTCTGCATTCTCTGCAGCAGAACGCTCATGTGTCTTCTGCTTCTGATCCTGGGCCTAAGGGAACAAAGGCTTATCATCCTGGAATCCAGTCTTCAGCAGCACCTGTAAAGACAAAGAAAGAACAGGTTAGCACTACGGTCTTCAGTGGCAGCGCATCTCTTACCTGGTCCATCGGCTGTCACCAACGCCTCGCGCTGCATTCCGGCATCTGAAAGACAAAGCCTTACCTACTCTTCGCATGCTCCGGAGGTCTTCGCTCTGCATTCCGGCATCTGAAAGGCAAAAGCTTACCAGCTCTTCGCACGCTCCGGAGGCCTTCGGCGCTGCATCCCGCATCTGAAAGACAAAAGAAGGTGCGTTTAAAGACATTGGGCAACTTTATTACTCACGTGCCATTACTCCTTCCCACGCCGAATCCAGTGGGTATTCCAGCACCCTTCAGCTTCTCTAAAGCTCCGAACTTGTACCTGCAAGATAAAAGGGACAGTTAGTGCGCATCGTGAAGCAGGCTACAAGCGCTTACTTACGTGCTTCCAGGCGCTTCTATTCCTCACGCGGGTTCGATCCTCAACTCTCATCAGCCCGCCATCCGCCATCGCCGGAATCCTGCAAAACAAGAGATATCATTACAAAAGACTTTTAAGACATTTGAAGTGCCCAGAACTTACCGTTCGTGCAGTTAACGACGGACAGCAGTCCTCTGAGGTCAAGAGGCCTGCACCCTTATCCAGTGAAGAAACTGGTTACGGCACCCTGCCCCGAGGCAGATGGAGAGCTCGGCGTTCACTTACCTAAGGTGAGGGCGTTAACCTTTGGGGTTCTACAGGAGAAGAGAAAGGGAAGAGGAGAGAGGCACCCAATAACCCCAGTTCATTAATCCCATATTTTCTATCTGCAGACATCTTACTCTTCGAGTCAGACATACAGTGCACAGAGGTCCAGCCCAAAGAGCCAACCATGTGTTACACATCACCTTTGAAGATACGGCATTCACCCAGTCAAGACCGGCGCCTCTGCGGGAATCAGGTGAGCGTTACAGAACGCAAAGCCTGCCGCAAAACTCCCACCCAGGCGCTATGGAAACCTCGGATACCGACCAGCTAGCCCAGTTACTTGGGGAACTAAGAGCAGAAGTGCATGCAGCCCGTCAGGAAACGAATGCTCTAAGAAGGGAACTGATTATTTCCAAGGAGCGAACAGACGATCTCGCTAGACAATTGCTACAGTCACAAGCCGGACAAACTCCGTTACCCGCATCAGGGGCAAATCTTCCTTCAACATCCTCTACGAACCCAGTGCAGATCAACCTACCTGGGAATGTACCTCTGGCTCCGCCCGAACGATTTTCTGGTGACCCAAAGAGGTTTGCAGTATTTATTAATCAGTGCCGGTTGCACTTCTTATGCCGACCAGCAGCCTTTCCAACTGATCAAGCTAAGGTAGCTTTCGTGCTTTCGTACCTTAGTGGCAATGCGGCAGACTGGTCGATCCCTCTAGTTAATCAAGATGATCCGGTTCTCCATGATTTTCAAGCTTTTCAGCTCAGTATGGAAAAACTGTTTGCAAGACATTCACAGGGGCAGGCCTTGGACAATGAGCTCCTTTCATTGCGACAGGGTAATCAAGACCTTTTGGCTTATATTGCATCTTTCAACAGACTGATAGTGGAAACTCGATGGCCTGAGGACAAAAGGATTACGCTGTTTTATAGAGGTCTACGTGGAGAGCTCAAAGATGTGTTAGCCCAAGTAGTGAATCCCCCGCAAGACTGTTCGGACTATATTGACTTAGTCGTTCAAATTGACCACAGACTGCAGAACAGGAAGGCCGATCGTTCCAAGTTTGATGCTCGAGTATTTTCCAAACCACCAACTCCTACCAAAGGAGTAGACTCCGGGGAACCCATGCAAATAGGGGGCCTGAAAGGACCACTAACACAAAAGGAGCGGGAAAGGAGAAAACAGCTGCAATTATGCCTCTATTGCGGAAACTCGGGGCACTTTCTTCGAGACTGTCTGGTGAAACCAGCCAAGAAGGCAGTAGGAGCTGCAGTTACCAGGGTCACAAACTCTGAGCAGGGAAACGACCTCGCCCGACAAGAATAGAGGTCCTCTTGCCGAGCGTTAAAACCAGTTCCGTGACGTCGCATTTCGTGATACCTATGGTCCTCATTAGCCCTGAACATCCGGATCGATTACATGCGATTGAAGCTTACGTCGACAGCGGTGCCATCGGCAATTATGTGGATCATGAAATGGTTTTGAGGATGAATCTGACTCTTTGTCCAAAGGCTGTAAAGGACGTCATTACTACGGTGGATGGTACGGAGATAGCCTCCGGACCAGTAATGCATACCACCCAAGAAGTGACGCTAGTAAGTCAAGATGGACGCCATGAGAAGATCGTGTTCGATGTGATCAAGGCCCCTCAGTTCCAGATTATTCTAGGAATTCCTTGGTTAGAGAAGCACAATCCTCAGATCGATTGGCGAGCAAGAACGGTTCAGTTTCCAGAATGTGTCTCTACTTGTGACCCTCGACCTGGTGTTGCACTGGCAGCAATTTCCTCGGAGGCTCCCCAGTTACCTCCTGAATACCTAGAATTCCAAGATGTTTTCCGGAAGGATCAGGCTAACTCTCTACCTCCTCATAGGTCTTATGACTGCCAGATAGACCTGATACCTGGATCTACTCCTCCTTGTAGTAGAATTTATGCCCTCACCGAGCCTGAGAATCTTCACCTCCGACAATACCTGGATCAATACCTAGCGAATGGGTTTATTCGTCCTTCCAAGTCCCCTGCTTCCTCAGCTTTGTTCTTCGTTCCAAAAAAAGAAGGGGACCTTAGAACTTGTATAGATTATCGCGCCCTGAACCAGATCACCGTTAAGAATAGATATCCGTTACCTTTGATCCCTGAACTCCTGGACCAAGTCAGAAAAGCATGCATATATACAAAGCTGGATCTTAGAGGAGCCTACCACTTGGTACGAGTAAAAGAGGGTGATGAATGGAAGACGGCCTTCCGCATCAAGTATGGGCTATTTGAATATCAGGTCATGCCCTTCGGACTTTGCAATGCCCCGGCCGCCTTTCAATATTTTATGAACAATGTCCTCAGAGAGCTCATAGATGTGTCTGTTGTTGTTTACATTGACGACATCCTCGTTTATTCTTCATCGGAAACTGAACATCGGAAACACGTGAAAATGGTCCTCGAGAGATTGCGTCAACACAAACTTTTCGCTAAGTTGGAAAAATGTATTTTCAACGTGACTGAAGTTGAATTCTTGGAATTCATATTATCACCTAACGGAGTGCGTATGGATTCAAAGAAGGTCGATGCAATTCTCAAATGGCCATCGCCATCCTCCGTAAAAGGTGTTCAAAGCATGTTAGGCTTCGCTAACTTTTACCGCAGGTTTATCCCCGAATTCTCTCGAATAGTCCAGCCCATCACCGCCTTGTTAAAGAAAAACAAACGTTTTGAATGGTCTACCGAGGCGGAACAAGCTTTCCAGAATTTGAAGACTAGATTTATCTCTGCACCGATCTTAAAACATCCTCGCCCAGAACTCCCCTACATCGTTGAAACTGATGCTTCGAGCCTTGCCATGGGGGCAGTTCTATCACAAAAGGACCCAGTAACCAATCAGTTGCATCCCGTGGCATTTTGGTCCCGCAAATTCTCGCCTCCTGAAATCAATTACACTATTACTGATAAGGAACTTCTAGCTATCAAGTCCGCCTTTAAGGCTTGGCGGCATTATCTTCTGGGGGCCCGACACACCGTTACTGTGATTACAGATCACCGAAACCTGCAATATTTGAAAACCGCAAAAGCTCAATCATCTAGGCAACTCCGTTGGGCACTATTCTTTGCCGAGTTTGACTTTATAATTACCTATCGACCTGGTACAAAAAACGGTAAAGCTGATGCCCTTTCTCGGATGGGAGTGGAAGAACATTTGATCAATCCTAAACCTGTACCTATCATTCCCGAACAAAGAATTCTAGGTGTAATCGCCACACAATCCATAGAGGAAGTTAAGGATAAAGCCAGGCTACTGGTAACTCCAGCAGACATACAGAATTGGCATCTGCAGGGAAAGGACTTTACGGTGAAGGACAACCTATTATATTTCCAAGAACAGTTATACCTGCCCAGCACAGATTTACAGAAAAAGGTAATCTCTTGTTATCACGATTCTTTAATGGAAGGACATCCCGGTATGACCAAGACCTCGGAAAAGATCAAGCGCTACTTCTGGTGGCCGTCTTGGAAAAAAGATATCAGAGACTTTATAATGTCCTGTGGAGTATGCGCCCAAAACAAGAGTCAAAAGGAAAAACCAGCCGGCCTCTTACGCCCTATTGACATCCCGCCTCGCCCTTGGCATACGCTTTCTATGGACTTCATCACCGATCTACCTCCATGCTCCGGATACAATACGATCCTAGTAATCGTGGACCTATTCTCCAAGATGGCGCATTTCATTCCACTCAAAGGCTTACCAACAGCAGCAACTCTGGCCCGAGAATTTCTCGAAAACATCGTCCGACTGCACGGTTTTCCTTCAGTTCTAATTTCGGATCGAGGTAGTCAATTTATTTCTCATTTTTGGCGAAGTTGCTGTCGGTCGGCTCAAATTGATGTGAGACTTTCGACCAGCCACCACCCTCAAACCGACGGACAAACCGAGAGGACCAATCAAACTCTGGAACAGTATTTGCGCTGCATGCTACAACAAACTGAAAAAACTTGGAAAGATATCCTTTGGATAGCCGAATATGCCTACAATAACTCTGTCCACTCGGGAACTGGGAAGACCCCGTTTTTTCTTTTATACGGTAGTCACCCTCGAACCTCGGAGTTGGATCCACTCCAAGATCTTGGAACACCAGCAGTAGACCACCTGCATTCTACAATCACCCAAGCCTTTAAGGAAGCCGTTTCTCACCGTCAAAGGGCTAAAGAACAATACAAGAAAGGAGCAGACCAACATCGGAAGGAAGCCCCCCAATATCAAGTAGGAGATCAAGTCTGGTTATCCACCAAATATCTACCTCTAAAAGGACCACGCACATTCAACCCAAGATACCTTGGTCCCTATTCCATCACTACCATAGTAAATCCAGTAGCGGTCAAGTTGGACTTGCCCCCTCACATGAAGATACATCCGGTCTTCCACGTCTCTCTATTAAAACCCGTGCAACCTCAAACCCGACTAATTACATCTCCAAAACGTATTCTAGTTGATGGAGAACTCGAGTTTGAAATCAAAAGCATCCTGGATTCCAAGATCTCCAAATCTAAACTATTTTACCTGATTGACTGGAAAGGCTACGGTCCCCAAGAAAGATCCTGGGAACCTGCAGAATATGTCCACGCGCCTCGTCTAATCAAAAGATTTCATCGAACATTTCCTAACAAGCCCAAACCCCCGGAGAAGCCCGGTTTGGGAGGGGCCTTGAGGGGGGGTGCTGTCATGATCTCTGCTTCCAAAAGATCAGGACTTGCCCGACTCCCTTGGAAGCAGACCCATAACCCCGGTTCCGAGTGCCAGCCAGTCCCAATTGGGACCTTTTGGACCCTGTCCTGGCGCCAGTGGCACCAGGCTCATAAAGATGCCCAGTCCCAGCGCTGGAAGCGCCGGGCTCATAATGCTTGGGTGGACTTACCTGCAGCAGACCATGCTGCTTACTTACCTGCCAGTTGAACCCCTGATCCTCTTCTGTTTGGGACTACTTTTCCTGTTGGGTGGGGCAGGAGCCACTCCCTAGGTTCAGAACACTGGAACTCTTCTGGAAAGCAGGAACTCTTTTCTTACCTAGGCGTGGCTGTGGAAGGAGACACCTAAGCACTACAGGAGGCTATTTAAACCACACCCGATGGATGAATCTTGCTTTGCGTTATTCTGCATTCTCTGCAGCAGAACGCTCATGTGTCTTCTGCTTCTGATCCTGGGCCTAAGGGAACAAAGGCTTATCATCCTGGAATCCAGTCTTCAGCAGCACCTGTAAAGACAAAGAAAGAACAGGTTAGCACTACGGTCTTCAGTGGCAGCGCATCTCTTACCTGGTCCATCGGCTGTCACCAACGCCTCGCGCTGCATTCCGGCATCTGAAAGACAAAGGCTTACCTACTCTTCGCATGCTCCGGAGGTCTTCGCTCTGCATTCCGGCATCTGAAAGACAAAAGCTTACCAGCTCTTCGCACGCTCCGGAGGCCTTCGGCGCTGCATCCCGCATCTGAAAGACAAAAGAAGGTGCGTTTAAAGACATTGGGCAACTTTATTACTCACGTGCCATTACTCCTTCCCACGCCGAATCCAGTGGGTATTCCAGCACCCTTCAGCTTCTCTAAAGCTCCGAACTTGTACCTGCAAGATAAAAGGGACAGTTAGTGCGCATCGTGAAGCAGGCTACAAGCGCTTACTTACGTGCTTCCAGGCGCTTCTATTCCTCACGCGGGTTCGATCCTCAACTCTCATCAGCCCGCCATCCGCCATCGCCGGAATCCTGCAAAACAAGAGATATCATTACAAAAGACTTTTAAGACATTTGAAGTGCCCAGAACTTACCGTTCGTGCAGTTAACGACGGACAGCAGTCCTCTGAGGTCAAGAGGCCTGCACCCTTATCCAGTGAAGAAACTGGTTACGGCACCCTGCCCCGAGGCAGATGGAGAGCTTGGCGTTCACTTACCTAAGGTGAGGGCGTTAACCTTTGGGGTTCTACAGGAGAAGAGAAAGGGAAGAGGAGAGAGGCACCCAATAACCCCAGTTCATTAATCCCATATTTTCTATCTGCAGACATCTTACTCTTCGAGTCAGACATACAGTGCACAGAGGTCCAGCCCAAAGAGCCAACCGTGTGTTACACATCACCTTTGAAGATACGGCATTCACCCAGTCAAGACCGGTGCCTCTGCGGGAATCAGGTGAGCGTTACAGTTCACTGTACGTTAAGGCTATAAATTGCAAAGCTCTCTGATTCATGTGTGCACTACATTGGCAAGTCAAAATATATTGCCTAAAAAATTCCATATGAGTATGCATTAGAAAGAACCCTATTATGGCAGTCTATTTCGAATTTATCAAATCATAAGCTATCGGGATCAAAGGCACGATTAACTATAAGCACTACTTACTCGTTAATCGAGCGACGGATAGAATCTCGGGGTCAATCCCTTAAGAAATCTAGAGTACCGCAGTGGAAGAAACACTGTGTAAAGTATGCGCGGACATCATGCAAGTGACCTAGGGTGGCATAGTGATGTCATACACACGGATGTATGATGTCAAGATAAACAAATGCGCCCATTAAAAATAAGCCAAAGCAAACAATACCAATTTAATGAGTTGCCCACAGGAAAGAATATTGAAGTGCACAATCTCGGATGTGTGAACATTTTTTAGTAAATTAACTAAATGAATGAATCTGAATGATGTTGAAATTTAACAGATACTATTAAATGGATTTCAATAAAGTGTGAAGCGCGGTGTGTGTTGGGAATTTCGGGATGACAGAAAAGCAAAAAGGGAGACCAAGTCACACGAGAGGTGATGATAAGACTAATGAGTGTTTAATATCAACTAGAACCAATGTAAACAATATACATGTGGTTAGTTCAAAGCACCAACTAGCCCATGAGTGAGAGTAAGAAGATATGAGAATAGATATCACAACGAGCGCTACAGGAAAGGAAAGTAACTAGAGCCCTCTAGTAGAAAGGCCTCCACAAGAACCAGATCATCTGTTGGTGAAACAGAGGTGCAGGTCGAGTTGGTCAGTAAATAACTGATGAGCTAATTATTATAAAAACACATTCATCTCATGATCTGTGTTCTGGCCTCTAGTGGTGCAACGTAAAAAACAAATCAGTTTAGCTTCCATTTGTCTAAGTCTCAATTGAAAATTGCTGCCTCTTTTCCCCTTTTGTACTTTCATAAGTCCAATAAATCAAAGATCAGCTATGTTGTCTAGCTGATGTTCTAATTGCCAATGAAGAGCCAGTGATGATTTGGGTTCAGACATTTTGAGACTGGCTAGATGTTCTCTTATTCTGATTCTTAATTGATGAATAGTACTGGCAATATAGAGCTTGCCAAAGACACAGATTATGGAATATACTACAAAGGTACTTTTACAATTAATAAAGTCACGTATGGCAATTTGAGAACCAAAGTTATCAGAAAACATTTTGCTTTCCTCATGAGCCCATGCGCATTGGTTGCCATTCCCACATTTATGAAAAATACACTGGTTGCTGTAACCAATCAGTTTGTTTATCAGACAGTATGTTCTGGAAATACAATGGACTCACTTTCTGTTTGATTGTGGGTGCTCTAGTAAAGGTAAATTTTGGTTTAAGAGCCAAAAATGGTGCAAGGTCATGATCAAGTCTCAAAATGTGCCAATGCTTCTGGACCAGTCTGTATAACAACGAAGAATCATTAGAAAATTGCGTAATAAGAGAGATGTGCTGGGGGGATCTTTGGACTTAGTTCGATCTACCAAGAGGTCAGATTGTGTAGTGTGTGTGTATTTGGCGCATGCTTTGTCGATGACATGAAATTGATAGCATCGATTAAGAAATCGTTGGTCAAGGATTTTGCATTCCTTGTCATAGTCAATAGGGCGACTGCAATTACGTTTTTCCTTATGAAACTCTCCCACCGGTATATTGTCAATGGTAGAGCGTTGGTGATTACTTTGAGCTGACAACATGGAATTAACCTCAGTCGGTTTCCGGTAAATTGTCGTTTGTAAATAACCATCTTCAATGAAAATGTTTAGATCTAAGTCAATTTCATTGGGAATGCAATTGCCAGTTAGGCTAATACCAAATGTCATTTTATGAACAGACCCATATCCTCAATCAGCAAATGTTTAGCTCTAACATCATTTTATGGCAACGCTTTATCAATGAAATTTTCATTGTTTGGAAAGGCACACAAGAATCCTTCTCCAGATTTCTGGTTTATACCAATACAAATGCATTTGGTATTGCAATACCAGAACATAATGTCGGATAAACAAACTGATTGGTTGCAGCAACCAGTCGGTTGTCATAAATGTGGGAATTGCAACCAATGCGCATGGGTTCATGAGAAATGCAAAATGTTTTCTGATAACTTTGGTTCTCAAATTGCCATACGTGACTTTTTTAATTGTAAAAGTACCTTTGTAGTATATGCCATAATCTGTGTCAGTGGCAAGCTATATATTGGCAGTACTATTCGTCAATTAAGAATCAGAATAAGAGAACATCCAGCCAGTCTCAAAATGTCTGAATCCAAATCACCACAGGCTCTTCATTGGCAATTAGAACATCAGCTAGACAACATAGCTGATCTTCGATTTATTGGATTTATGAAAGTGCAAAAGGGGAAAAGAGGCGGCAATTTTCAATGGAGACTTAGACAAATGGATGCTAAACTGATTTGTTTTTTGCGTTGCACCACTAGAGGCCTGAACAGCGATCATGAGATGAATATGTTTCTAAAATAATTAGCTCATCAGTTATTTACTGACCAACTCGACCTGCATCTCTGTTTCACCAACAGATGATCTGGTTCTTATGAAGGCCTTTTCCCTCGAGGGCTCTAGTTACTTTCCTTTCCTGTAGAGTTCGTTGTGATATCTATTCTCATATCTTCTTACTCTCACTCATGGGCTAGTTGGTGCTTTGAACTAACCACATGTATATTGCTTACATTGGTTCTGTTTGATATTAAACACTCATTAGTCTTATCATCGCCTCTCGTGTGACTTGGTCTCGCTTTAAGCTTTTCTGCCATCCCGAAATTCTCAACACACACCGCGCTTCACACTTTATTGAAATCCATTTAATAGCATCTGTTAAATTTCATCATCATTCGGATTCATTCATTTAGTTAATTTACTAAAAAATGTTCACACATCCGAGATTGTGCACTTCAATATTCTTTCCTGTGGGCAACCCCATTATATTGGTATTGTTTGCTTTGGCTTATTTTTAATGGCCGTGTTTTGTTTACCATGACAACATACGCCCGTGCGTATGACATCACCATGCCGCCCTACGTCACTTCCATGATGTTTGCAGCTACTTTACACAGTGTTTCTTCCACCGCGGTACTCTGGATTTCTTAAGAGATTGACACCGAGATTCTATCCATCGCTCGATTAACTGAGTAAGTAGTGCTTACAGTCAATCATGACTTTAATCACTATTGCTTATGACTTGATAAATTTGAAATAGACTTCCCTAATAGGGTTCCTTCTAATGCATACTCATATGGAATTTTTTCAGGCAATATATTTTGACTTGCCAATGTGGCACACACGTGAATCAGAGAGCTTTGCAACTTATAGCCTTAACGTACGGTGAACCTAATTTACACTGAATTTCTAGTACATTGATACGTTACTCCCTTATTCAAATTGGATGCATATGGATTTTATCCACGGTACATTATTCCCTTTCTATGTTTCACACTCATAGGACCAGAAAGTGGCAAGCTCAATAGTAGTTTCCGGTAACCTGGATGCAGGAAAATCATCCTGCTTCCATATGACTTATTTCTTTTCCTGAATTCCTGGTTAATGCATGTCATTACTTCTCCTTTCTAATAATTTTATTAGTGATTCAACATACAGCCATAACATTTCTCATGTATTCATAGAACTATATATTGGTAGCCACAGTATAATTGCATGATGCATGTTGCGGTCCATTGGCCTGGATTCACTTCAATTAGATCTAAACTCATTCTCACTAGGTGTATTGTGCCATAATTCTATGTTGGTGAACTGTGGTGTTTAGGTCAATTTTTGGCCTACCAACATCAGTTGGAATGCACACATAACTCTATTAGAGACCATGCTTTGTAGCAGGTTGATCTAACAGGGGCTTATAATTCCCTGATTCAAAAAGCGTGATTTTGATGTACCACTCACAATTACTAAACTTCATCCTTATATGATTTCTTTCCTGAATTTCTGATCGGCACTGAATCTCCCCCCCACCTTCCACCGGAACTGTAGTGTGACAAATTTATGATTATACACAATGTATTCATCTAACTGCTTATTTATTATGCACACAATTGATTCATGGAACTCCTTAATTGCATTCATGTCTACATTGTTCTATATAACATCTACTGTAATGGTGTTTATGAATGGAATAATGATTTTTGTTATTTATAAGTTTTGTATATCCGTACGTGCAATTAATCAGCCTTGAAAATGACCAGCGTGTCGAAACACGTGTCGGCTGTTCACAACTGAATTAAAGTCATCATTTAATTTTCATACTTTAGTGACTCTAATTACTTTAATGGTGCTTAGTGCATCACCATCCCTCACCCCCAATTCTGCTTTCAATTGTGCCAACCTGGGTGGATAGGTTGGTGGGATCTGAGAGATTGCTGCCAGCAATTATCCAATCAACTCAATCAACCTGTGATAAAATTCAAGGGTGATCATTAGCGCACAGATATTTAGTTTCAAATCCACCAGCTAACCCTAAACAGTATTTAAGAGAGGGTTCCAGGAATGCCCCTCCTCACCCCTATGAACATGGCGCCCGAAGTCACTCATCATTCGGACAACCCCCAGTGCACCACTAACTGACATGTATGCAGGGAGGTATTCTCTCAGACAGCCATTCAAACCTTATCCAGTGAATGTCTTTATGGATACAGGTGCCTCAACAGTGATCATGGATCCAAACACCATTATGGACAGCATTGACTAAATGCAGAGAAGCCACTGTGCTGACGTCCTTAGTGACACCACGACATAGCTTTGTTAATCATGAAGCACACTCACAACCATAGAGAGTTACACAAACACACACTTGTATACATGAAGAATATGCTTACAAAGTTCTGTAGATAGACGACAGGCGCATATACATACTGTCAAAGCTTTTATTATTTTCTTCATTGGCCAAGTGCAGCAATGCTAAACGCAAGGCAACGAAGAGATCCAGGGCAAGCTTGCAGATACTAATGACAAATGAATCCTATGGAACTACAGGAGTATATAAGGAGCCTGGTAGGACCACATGTGACAAACCTATAAAAAACATAGCACAATATAAGTGTGTAGAAATCATATTATAAGTCTAAGGAAAATCACAGAAGGCCTCAAGCCGCAGGACACCCGACGGGGGAAGCAGACTCAGGCTGCACAAAGCGGGAAGGGTGAGCTCACAGCCAAAGCCAGAGATAAACAAGCACATTCAAAACTTCAAACGACAAGGGGCCAGCTGCAGAAAAACAGAATATCCTCATAGTTGCAGACCCACTGAGCACGATTTTGTGGTCCACAACCACGTGATGCAGCCGAGCTCGACAATGGGTATTCACACGCGGTGGAAAGACAAACAGTTCTCAGCGAACAAGACGAGAAGTGAAACATGATTACATTTACAATGTTGCAGCGTGGAGCGCACTCTCATAGGCAAAAGTGGTGTTGCTACCAGATACACTGGGACACATAGTAATTTCCCATCACCTCCCTTCTCATCGCAGAGGTGTGCAGAGGGCATAGAACCAAACTGGATCCCAGGCCTGGGGAGACCAGTTCTAACCAATCAGGGGACAGAAACTCAGGGGTGGATGGCAGAGGGCAAGGGCCAATGGTAAGTCTGCAACACTGCAGCAATGTAATAGTTCCTTGGGGACGGGGCAGGTCAGCAACCTGACGTGGAAGGTCCAGTAGAGTTAGACGTATACTGACCCTCTATAGGGTCTCCCACTCCGAGCACCCTCTAGACATAAGTGATAGTTTTTTTGGGGAGTGCCCAGGTGATGATGCAATCTGGTATCAAAACGGGAAAACACGTCCTGTGGAATTGGAGCTTCTGGAGAATTGTGATTGTCCTGTATGATCCCTGACGGTTTTTGTAATAAACAGTTCTAGTTTGCGCTTGGCTGTGTCTTACGTTTATTCTGGGGAAAGGGTTGTTGGGCCCTTGGGAGCTGGACGGGTGAGCTTGTAGCAATCACCAGACCTCTGTTATACCTGTGTCGCCTCCAACAATATAGTAATACGTGTATAGTTATTATAGGTACTATAGGTACTATACAGGGAGTATACCATATTTGTAAGGACCAACACATACTGCTAGCCACACCCTCAATTCCATTTTCAGCTCCTCCGACCTCATCTTCAAATCCACACCCTAACCCTCATCTGGACAGACCACTCTGCCACATCTTTCTCCATCCTCACACCTCTGCCACCCCTCAAGTCACTCTCTACCCCTATATCTCAGTTCAAGTGTTGGAACAAGGTCAGGGTACTTGCAGACCTGGCAGAGGCACTACTAAGTTCCCTTTCATCACTCCCAGCCACAAATAGACAGATAGCCATAGGACTCTTCAACTCCTGGCTAAATGACTCCCTCATTCCCCTAACCCCTTCCAACCCTGCTCCCTCCCACAAATGATCCAATCCCAAAAATGTCACCCCTCTCCTGAACACAAAACTGCTCCCTTGACCACAAATGGCGAGCTTCCTGAACACCGCAAAGCAAATCAGTACTCGCCCACCACCACAGAAACTACAAATCAGAAATTCAAGAGGCCAAAAAAGCCTACAGGCTTTTTTGGCCTCTTGGATTTTTGGCCTCTTGGATTTTTTGGCATTTCAGGATCCTAAAAGGATCCTGAACTGCCAGAGCAGCAGCAGAGAGCCCCACTGGATTATCACTGAATTCCTGGACCAGCCCTGCTTCGCAACACCGACGGCCTCCTCACAAACGCTCTGCAATCCCCTGTCTGAACACTCTCACAAAACAGTCCTAGAAAGGACGGCCATCATCAACGCCAAACTCACCTTCCTGTCCACCCGCTCTTCACCTACTCTACCTGACCCATCCGCCCTCACCCCTGAGAACCCTTCTTTCAGCTCCTTCATCCCCACCCCGAGCGAGGAGTTCGCGAAACTGCTATTAGTGAGCCAACCCACTGGCTCTCCGCTTGATCCCTGCCCCACCTTGCTCCTCCTCCTGGAAGAACTATTCACCTGCAGAAGAACTGGTGAGATCCATTCTCAACGACTCCCTCACCTCCGGCAATTTGCCACACACCTTCAAAACTGCACATGTCAAACCCCTGCTTAAAAAAGCATCCCTTGACCTTGGACTACCAATCAACTACATTCCAATCTCCAACAACAGATTCCTGACAATAATCATTGATCGCACGGCTTACTCACAGCTCAATGCCTTAGTAGTATCTAACAACCTCCTAGACCCTGCACAATCAGGTTTCCGTCCATGCCACGGAACAGAAACCATGCTGATCTCTGTCTGGGATGACCTCAAAGTGACAGCGGATGCGCAGCCCTTTTTCTTCTTGATCTCTCTGCAGGGTTTGACATCATCAACAACACAATCCTCCTTGACACACTGCACTCCTCAGGAATGCGTGATTCAGCGCTCTCCTGGATTGCCTCATTCCTCTCTAATAGACAGCAAAACACCCTCCTTCCCCCTTTCCTCTCTGCTGCACACCCAGTAAACACTGGAGTAACCCAAGGCGCCTGCCTCTCTCCCCTTCTCTTCAACCTTTACCTGACTACCCTCACTAAGATCATCTGCTCACACAACCTCTCTTGCTAAAACTATGCCAATGACACACAAATCATCCTGAGAATTCTGAAGTCGAAATCAGACCCCAGCCCTGACCTAGCAGCTTGTCTCTCAGACATTGTCCGCTGGATGACGATTAATCACCTCCTTCTGAAACCAGGTAAAACGGAGATCATGGTATGCAGAAAATCTGCCCTATTTCATCTGACTCAATGGCCACCCTTACTCGGTCTTCCCCCACGACCACCACCACTGTAAACAACCTTGGTTGCACAATGGACTCGGACCTAACTCCATCTCACCACATCAACAATACATCCAAAGCCTGCCATTTTCACCTAAGGCTCCTGAAGCGTATATTCCCTTACCTTACCTACCCGAACAGACTGGCAGCAATTATGTCCATTGTCATGTCCAGACTTGACTATGTGAACTACCTCTACCTGGGTGCATGGGCCTATCAGTTAATCTCCAAAGAGTGGAGAACTCAGCCGCCAGACTACTTCTCCATTGGGACGAAGGGACCACTTCTCACTGGCCCCCTGCACCCTACACTGGCTCCCATTTGGAAAGAGTGCCACCTTCAAATTCCTCTTTGTTGCCCACCGAGCTGTGCACAAAGCAGGCCCCAAATCCCTACAAGACAAAATCACACCCTACATATCGAACCGCACCCTTAGGCCAAGCACTGCCCTCCAATCTCTGCCTCCAATCAGACCAGGATCAGAGGGTCAACCTACTCAACCCTGGTGCCATTGTTGTGAAATTCACTGCCTCTCCACATTAGACACAGCAAAGACCACATGGCATTCCGGAAGGCACTCAAAAACTGGCCCTTTGCCTAACCACCTGACCTACCACCCAGACCCACACCTGGCATGGTACCCTGCTGACTACGGACACTATCATAGACCTTCAGGACAAACGATCTCATAATCCAATACCTATGGCCTCTGCCCAGACTTGAATCCCAAATCGTAGTGACACCCTGACAGAATTTCTGCACCTGACAGCATGTATTCACCGCCCCATCCACATGATCTCGCCACGCACTAAGGCCTAATGCTAGATATCGCCATTAATCACGGGCGATTGTGCTAGACTCATAACCCAAGTACCAACACTCTTGAGCTTGATCAAGGCAACAGAATTATGCACCATGCAATCAGCCCTAGAAGGAACCTGCCTGCTAACGCTACCCACCTGGAAATCCCAGAGCAGAACTAGATATCAGACGGCTGCCCAATAGTTAAGCTGCTAATCACTCCTACCATTGAATGCATATAAAAGAACTACCCTCGGGTAGTCTGGACTAGAATCCCATGCACTCATTCAGCACTTATGAACCTGATCATTGATCTGCAAATATGCACTATGCTATCAAACCAGGATCTACCCTCACATGCTAATCCTACACATCTGTAAAGCCCTACAAAGAACTATAGCAAGGAATGCTCTAGCACTTATTCATTGCTAATCCCAACTATCAGGGTATGTCCAACTAGTAATACCTTTCAGGGTAAGATTTGACAAATTGCTGATCAAGGATAGCACTAGCAGCTATGCAGTAAGAACATACATTTTGGGACTGATCTCCCCGTCACCACCCACCAGTCTTCACCTAACAATTTGACCCATCAAGATGCAGGAAGATTCCACCCCCTTGACAGGCACTGGAAGCTGAACAGAAATAAGGTCCCCTAGAAATCCAACACACCACTAACCTAACTTTTGACTCTGCACCAACAAACATTTAGAACGCAGCTACACCCCTCGAATAATTCAGCCTAGTTTCACACATACTGACACACCTCCACGTTCACCTCAACAGTCTTTAGAAGGCATCTATACCGCTCGAATTCGGCCTAGCTGCACACATAACGTCACCCGCAAGCAACAGCGCAGCCAGAATGCAGATACCATACTCCATTGGTCTCTCTGCACACATTCTACTGCCCTTACACATCCACTGCACCACAGCTGGTGCTAACATGCAGCTACACATTGCTTATTTCACACTGGCTGCACACATACTGAGTGCACCAAAGCACGTTGTACTGAACTACTCCCTCCACTGTCCTGGACAGCGGTCCCCGAGGGCATTCAACCCACAGCGCTTTGGAATCATAACAATAGTAAAAAAGACGCTATAGAAATGCCAAATAACATAACATAACAAATATGTCGAATGTACACCTTTGGCACAGTCCACAATCCAAAACTCGAAACGCATTGGGCTTTACTATGTACTTTGTACAATAAAATTCTTGAAATTTTTGTTAAAATTTTGGTCTGTGGAAAGGGTTTTTTACCATATTGACTGTTTATCATAATTACTTATTGTAAAATGTTTTCTAAACGATCTACAGAATAAGTGTACAACTCTAAGTTCTTGATCTGTATTTACAGATAATTAATAGTTTGCAGGGGACGGGAGTTCCAGAATCTTTTGGGAACAACCACTGTTTGTCCTCATAGTATAAGATAACAGAGCATCAGGTGGCAGGAGATAGGCAGCGACCTACCCCTGTAGTATCTATCGCTGATGTACACGCCAACTCACCTCTTGAGCTACGAGCCCCACAATAGATTTTCATGGAACCGGGGCGTGGCTTAGCGCCGTTACGGAATGGCCGCCTAGATTCCGTCTCCAGCTCTGGCTTTTTATTTATAATTCCCTCATACATTCTAAAACTAAAATATAACTTGAATCTGCATTCCTACCTGTGTCCCAGGCTCCAGGGCAGCGGAAAGCGGTAGAATAAAAGAAGTTGAAAGAAGGGTCAATGATGCGGGGGATGTCACAGGAAGAGTAGCTGTTCCAGAAAATTCGGTTTTATCGCTCGAGAAGCAAACTAAAAACCTAGAAAATAGGAATAGGAGGAATAACGTACATATTCTGGGCCTACCGGAAACCATTGAAAAGTATAATCCTATCCAATTCCTATATCATATGCTTCTGATACTTCTGGATCTTCCTTCATCCATGAAACTAAATAGCCCATCCTGTCGGTCCTAAAACCACTTCTCGTAATGCACCTAGAACTCTGATCTTTGCCCTACTGGATTACACCTATGTTCTTCTCATCATGAACAAGACTGAGCAAAGAAAACAATTTGAGTGGGAGAGCAATAAGATTTTCATATCTCAAGATGTTTCTAACGCCACAGTAGCAAGGAGGAAAGAACTGTTAACATGTAGACCAGCTCATAGGCAACTAAACGCCAGATAAGGAATCATCCATCCAGTCTCTTTGAAAATCACTCTCAATGGTTGCTTATTCACATTCCAAGATCCAGCTGATCTACGGAGCTTTATACAAAACCATAGAAGTGCGGAAATGTCCACATCAAGACAACGCACTTAAAGAATTTCTTGTATGGGAAATTATGTCTATCCTATGATACTCCCGCTGAAGTAGGATTCTGGGTGAACCGTTCTGGATCTGGCTCTCCACCCCTGCTACTTATTGTTCTAACTTAGACATGGTTTGGAGTGGCTGTTTCCAGTTAGCCACTACTTTCATCATTATTTTTGAATTCTTACATGTTACAAAATTCCATGCCTACCTTGTTTGTCTTCCCCTCTTGTCTCCTTCCCATTAGTCTATTTACGCAACATTATGCCAATTTTGACTCTGTGCGCACATATACCCCTGTTAATGCCCCCTATGACTTTTAACATAACTTCATGGAATGTCAAAGGTCTTCATAAACCTGTTAAACGGCAGTAAAACCTACCCCATTTTAACAGGGCTAAACCGTCCATTGCATGCTTACAAGAGTCTCACCTCTCACAATTAGAAGCTGCCGAATTGAAATGTCTATGGGTTGGGCAAGTTTTGTCGAGTGCAGCATGTGGAAAGAAAAATGGAGTTATTACCCTTATTAGTAAACATCTCCAATGAAAAGTCATTTCAACAAAATCTGATGAGGCGGGAAGATGGGATTTAGTTAAGCTCCTTATTCATTTTAATGAATACTCTGTTTTAAAATGTATATCATCCCAGTAACGATGAACCTACTTTCTGGATTCAATTAAGAAATCATATATTTAAATCTTGGCCTGATAATCTTATTGTGTGTAGAGGCTGTAACAAGATCATGGATCCTCTTCTTGACAAAAAATCGAGAGAACGCTTTAGAAAATCTAATTCCCATATAGAATTCACTAATTTTGTATCCAAATAAGGCCTTATTGATGCATGGCGTTTAGACCATCCTGTAGACTTGGAGTACTCTTTTATTCTCCTCCACACAACTCTTTTTCAGGAATGGATTATGTTTTTATGTCCAAATCAAAGACTGATCGCCTGTTAGATGCTAAAATAGAGCCTATTACCCTGTAAAATCACGCTCTAGTCCACATTCAACTTTCTAGACCACATAATTTTCATCAGCAAAATGCGGTTTCCTTCTGCATACATCAAAACCGTAACCCAATCTTCAGGCAGTATCGGATCAATATTTCCTTCCCATTTGAGTTTCAAGTTACAGAGTTTAGGTGTTGCAAAGGAGGATATAGCATTATATATAACAGAAGTAACTTCATTAGAAATGTGAGCAAGTACTATATTCCTTTCTATCCGTGTGCACTTTGGCATGTCAGACAGTAGGGGGAGATGTGTGTGTAGTGCATGTTTTAGCCAGATTCAGAGATATTGCTCAGTGTTAGGAAGACCAAATTGAGTAGTTAGGTCCTCGAAGGATGCTATTTTGCTGTTTACAATAGAATCCCCAACTTTAGTTATTCCCAATGATGTCCATCTCGGCCATGTCGAAAGTTTGCTCAGTTCGGGCAGATTACCATTTCCCCTGTGTGCCTGCACTGGGTTGATTTGCTTGTCCCAACCAATATGTTTGTGAGAGTCTTTCCATATCAACGCAATGTGTGTTGTCATAGTACAAGGGGTGGGGGTTTCAGTTTCTGGTAGAGGCAACCTAATGGGGACATCTCCTGCATCGAAGCAATCTCTGCTCGGATATGGGGTAGATCTCCGTTTCCATGTAGTACACCGTTGACCACTGTCATTTGACTAGCCTAGTGGTAGGATTGCAGGTGTGGCAGCCCAATACCGCCCTCCCAGATGGAGCGTTGAAGTGTTTGCAGCGCTATCCTTGGGTGCCGTCAGCCCCATAAAAGTGTTCTAAGGGTGCAATCGATTTTATGGAATTCTAGAGCTGGTATGTGGAGTGGGGCATTCGGCAGAATGTATAGGAAACAATGTAGAGCCAACATTTTAAATTCTATTGACTCTGAAGTCCCTGGCAGGATTGGTAAGTTTCAAGTTCAAAGAGTTCAATGTGCCCGATGTTTACTCTTGTCCCCTTCCTTACTTAAGTTGCAACTGAGTTCGTGAGAAGAAGGTCTCGTAGCTGCTGCTGGCGTTCAGGTAAGAGTCTGTGTTACCCAAAGTTGTCCGGTAACTATTGCATGCGTTAACGTGTTGTTTTTCTCCCTCTTTACAGATGCGGCATATGAAAATGTGGAGAGTTATGGAATAATACCGCCGGTGGTAAGTCTATGGTGGTAAGAGGTTGTATTTGTTGATTCCCTTGGCTCACTTGTTTTTTCTTGTATCCCTGTAACAAAATAGTCCCATCCAGGCCTCATGTAGGCTTGGACTCTTTTGCAGCATGGTCTGCATCAGGTAAGTAAAGTCTATGAGCCTGGCGCCTATGGCTATTGATAATTACATAACAGATTCAGCACACGTCTCAAACAACATGTGGTACCAGCACATGACCCAAATTGGTAAGCAGACAACAGAAGATAGCTGTTATGTGTGCTCATTGATCCCGTACGCCATGAGCGCTTCACGAACATTCGTCGCCACAGAAATACAGGAAAAGACGGCGCAATGTATAGTATATCTGGCACTATTTCACAGTGCGTCAGTTGGGGACATCGTACATCCTCTTTTTACCCATAGTTCCTTTTCTGCCATTGGTCCGGCTGCCTGTAATTCCATTATCTGTGTTGCGGGGAGATGGGTGTACCCTTCTTTCATCATCATCTGTTTTGCCATCCCTCTCCCTCTCCCTCTCTCTGACTCTGGGGGGTTCCATGTTTCACCAAAGTATGCCGCATTCTTGGCATGTGCGTCTGCTGTTTCATTCCCTTTCGAGATATGGTCGTCTCCATTAGTGTGTGCCGGGCATTTAACCAAAGCTATCTCTTGGGGATCATTAATTACTTCAATTAATTCTGCTAACAAGAGAGCATGTTGCACTTGGGTGCCATCAGCTCTCCTAAACCCTCTTCTCTGCCATTTTATCAGCCCCGAGTGGAAGGTTGACGTGACATATGCGCTATCAGAATATATAGTAACTCTTTTGTCAACGCTTTCCTTCAACGCCAAGATCAGTGCAACCAATTCCGCTGCTTGAGCCGAATAATGCTGTGGTAACTGCACGCATTTCACCGGGACATACATCAAATCTTCTGTCATTTTTACAACTGCTGCCCCAGTCCTCCTTATCCCATCACTTTGGTCTATTGTTGATGACCCATCAATGTACAAAATCTCCCCACCCTTAAGTGCATCCTCTTCAACTTTTCTAGTGCATGAGTATGTTTCGATAGTCTGTGTGCAATCGTGAGCATAATCACCTTCCTCAATAACTTCTGCTATAAATCTGGCTGGGTTAACTGTACTGCATCTGACAATTGACAGTTTGGGTCTAGACAAGATGATCTCATAACCTGACGCCCTCTGTGTGGTTAGAGTGGACTTAGGCTTATTCAATATTGCAAATAGTGCATGCTCCACAAATAGTGTGGTTGGGCACCCCATTGTAATTGATGATGATTTTTCTACCGCAAATGCAGCTGCAGCGAGACTCTGTTTGCAAGGGAAATGTCCTAGCATGACAGGGTCCAAGTGACCGCTGTAGAACGCTATTGGCTTGTGTCCCATGCTGGATTTCTGAGTCAATACTGCTTTCATTACTGCTGAGTCGCAATGCGAAAAGATAAAGAACTGTCGTTCATAATCTGGGGTGGCTAGTACCGGAGCAGTGGATATGGCGTGCTTCAACTCGTCAAATGCCTCCTTCATTTCCCTTGTCCATCCCAATGTTTTGTCCCCTTTGTGTGCTTCCCTCACTGCCTCAAGTAGGGGTCCTATGTATGAGCTGTAATCAAAAACCCATGCTCTACAGTAGTTGCATAATCCCAGGAACTGCTGCAGCTCCCTCACCGTTTGTGGTAGTGGCGTGTTGGATATAGCTTGTGCTCTTTGTGGTGCAATCTTTCTTCCGTGTTGGGATATTAGTTGACCAATGTATAGTACCTGTTCCTGACAGTACTGTAACTTTTCTTTGTCTACCTTGTAACCCTTTTCAGCCAACACTGTCAGCATTTTTTCATTGAGTCCTCCCTGCACCTTTTCTCGCTTGTACTGCAAATTATTATATCGTCAACATATTGCAGCACCGTACTTTCTAATTCAATGTTTCCCAAGTCCATCTGTATTACTCTGTTGAACATTGAGGGTGACTTGCAGTACCCTTGTGGTAGCCTGGTGTGTTTCCATTTTGTGTTCCTGTATGTGAAGCTTGTCAAGTCTTGTGAATCTGGGTGCAGGGGTATTGAGAAAAAGGCATTTTTTAGGTCAATCACAGTGAACCGTGAGACCTCTGCCGGAATTCCACATAATATTGTGGCTGGGTTTGCTGCTATGGGGTATTCTGCTTCTACAATGTTGTGCAAGGGTCTGAGGTCCTGGATAAAACGCCAAGACCCTCGTTTAGCTTTGCGCACTGGGTACACAGCCGTGTTACATGGTGATTCTGATGGTACCAATATGCCATTATTTATCAGGGCCGTTATGGTTTCGTATATGCCCTCATATGCCTCTTTTGATAGTGGGTATTGTTTCACTCTAGGTAGTATTGCACCCTTCTTCAGCTTTATTCTTACTCCCCCAATACTCTTTATGCAGCCCACGTCATAGGGATTGGTGGTCCACAGTGATGCTGGAACTTTAGCCATATCTTCCTCATAGAATGGAACTGGGGTAGATGCGGGTGCCTCAAGTGCCATGGCCATTTTCTGTGCCACTTGCTTATATGTCACTCTTAGCTATATATCTACACTCATCATAAATACCATCTCACCTTCTTCCCTGTCTTCTGAAAAGAGCTCTTCATCGGACACCTAGGTGAGCCTGCATCCCTCAGCCAGGGCTATCACTGTCCTCCATGCTCTCCCTTCCCGGTCTTGGGCATGTACTGCAATATAATCAGCAGTTGCTATAATACTCTCGATGCTTACCGAAATCACCTTCCCTTCTGGTTCAGTGGCTGGTGTCTCAGGCCTGAACAAATATGCTGCTGGCCTCCTCCAGATCTTTCCTTCTATTCCTGGCATCCAGGCGAATGCCATGTCTGTTCCGTACTGGAACAGTTCGCCATCCACTGGCTCAGCCCGAGCTACTGTCTGGCCACAGTACGCTTGCAGTATTTGTCGTGCAGTAAGCATGTTTATTCCTGGTGTGGAGCAAATTATGCCATCCTCCGTGAAGGAGATTGTCATATTTAATCTGCTCATTATGTCCCTCCCAAGTATGTTCACTGGCGACTCCCTTGAATACAGGAGCGGGACAGACATGTCATAATCTCCAATAGATAAGGAGATGTTATCAGTAAAGGGAACCAATCCCCTAGCCCCAGAGAATCCTTGGGTGTTCATGGCCTCACCTGACATTTTAAATCTACCCTCCCTTATGCAAGACCTGGTTGCCCCAGTGTCAACAAGGAATGATAATTTTTTGTCACATATCGTTACCTCAATGCGTGGTTCCTCCGCACTATTAGGTGTTATCGACAGGATGGGACACACCAAGGACGTCTGTGGGCTGTCCTATTGTGGGTATAATGAATGACCACTTCCTGTGTAAGGGTTGTGTCCCAGGATAGTCACCCTTCCCAATTGTGTTTGTTGTAGCTGTGTATTGGTGGAGGTTACCTTATGGTCCTGTATTTGAGTGGGTTGCTGCACCGGCTGCACTTGGTGTTGTTGTGTTATTGCCACCTGTTGTTGCGGTAGTGAATATGTCTGCAGCTGTTGTTGTGTTGCTAATTGCTGCTGTGTGCTGCTCTTTTGTAGCCCCTGTGGTTGTTGGTAACCCTGCTGCTCCCTCATAGGCCCTTGTTGTCCTTGTTCCCCCCATGCTGGTGGGGAGGGTCTCATTCTACACGTACGTGACAGGTGTCCTAACATCCCACAAACCCAACATACAGGTGGTTCCCTGGTCTGACATGGGAAACTTCCTGCATTATCTTGGTACCCTGGTTGCCCAGTGTGGTAGAAGCTCCGGAATCCTCCCCCTGGCTGTTGTGCAGGTTGGCCATATCCCCTCCCCCTCATCATTCCTCCCCTTCCCCTAAAGTTATTATAATATCCATTTCCTGGTACCACGTACCCTCCTCCTAGGTTAGCCGTGTATGGTGGGGGTGGGGGCAGCTGTTGTGTTATAAGTCATGGTGATTGTGGTAGTGGTGCTATTTGTGGTTGTGAGGGATCCTGTGCGGCCACTACTAGCGTGGGGTTTGATGTCATTGTTGTTGGTGTAGTTATTAGCGCTCCTTCCATGGTGTATTTAGTCAGTTTTTTCTGCACTAATTTAGCCTCTTCCGCTTTTCTATCTTCTTCCTTTTGTTTCATCTTTTCTTGCCATATCCTACAATGGTGTACTATTGTCAATTGTATTTCCGGCCAAGCCTTGGCTTCCATCCCCACTACTTTCTTCAATTGTTTTTGTACTGCCTCCGGGAGCCCTTGTATTAGTATGTGGTAAAATATTGCTGGTGTCTTGTCCCATTGCTCTCTAGTTTCCATACGCCACTTCTCCTGAATCTCCTGGATATAATCAACAGGATCTTCGTTCTCACGCATCTTGCGTGACGTAATTGCTCCTATATCTGAGGTGTCTGGGTATTGTACCCTCAGAGCTTGCCATAATGCATGCCTGCAAATCGCAAATGGCGCCCCATCATGTGATGTGTTTGTTATTGTGACCCTGGGGATACCCGCTCTCTTCCAGATGTCATCTACCTCATCCCCTTATATTGATATTAATAGGCCCTTTATGTCTCCTACTGCTAGTTTCTGTCCTGCAGTGTGCTTTTCCATCTTGTATATCCATTTTCCCGCTCCTCCACTTAGTGATGGGAGCCTACACTTTATATTTTCCTTATCGGCATGCTTCCAAGGGACGTATTGTGGTCTAGCCCCCCCTCTCCAATAGCAGCATTAGATTGTGTCCCATCTGTCCCCCCAGTTGTCGCGGTGTGGAGTCCGTATAGCCCTCTTCTTCTTCTGTGTCATCTAGATCATCTGTCATGTCCATATTACCGCTGCTCGTTGTAGCTTCCCCTTCATTTCTTCCCATTCTCTTATTATTTTCTTTATTTAATGTGGGTGTGTGCGTCCGTTCTTCCTGCCTACGTCCGGGGAGATCTCTAAGCCTGCCGGCATAGGGGGTGTGTTCAGGAGCGGGTGTGGGCGGACATGTTGGGCGGAATGATGCGGGTGTAGCTGCACGTGTTTGCCTTCCCGCCACTTTTTGTTCTTTCTCCTCACTTCCCCCCACTTCTTCCTTCTGCATGCCCATGGTGACTCCCGGTTGGTGCGGGTGATGTACAATTTGTCTAAGCTTTCCCTATCGCCGCTTTTTCCTTCTCCCCCCATTCCTTCTTCTTCTTCGCTGCAAAATTCATCCAGGAGCGACAACCCCCAATCTGTCCTTTTCCCCCTAATCGTCACTGTTTTTAAGACTATTAAATCCGTTCCTTCCTCTTCTCCTTTACCAATTGCTCCCCTTTGCGCTGATGTTGTGGCTACTTCTGCATCCCGACGTACATATGTCCTTACCCCACTCTCCCCTTTCCTCTCACTTCTTTCCCCTTCTCTCTTCTCCACTATTTCATCACCTATTTCCTCTCTTTTCTTTTCCAAGTCCTCCATCACCTCACTACTCACCTTCTCTAATATCCTTTCTTCCTCTCTCCTCCTTTCCCATCTCTCTCTCTCCCTTTCTAATATGCTTTCTATTACTTTTACCTTCCTCGTATTTCTTGGTGCTTTCTGATAGTATTTTCTTGTTCTATATTTCCATTTCCTTTTCTTTCTCTTCTTCCTCTCTTTTCCTGTCACGCTGTGCTGCTCGAGATACCCTTTCTGCTATCGCCTTCATCCTTTCAGCTTCCCGCTTCCGTTCTTCAGTTCGTTCCCTCATTTTTTGTAACTCATCCTTACTTTCCTTCCTTTCCCTCCTTCTCCCTCGTTCCTCTTTCTCAAGCTGTTTGATCAGGGCATTTTGCTCATTCCTTAATTCTGCCAATCGTTCCTCCAACATCTCTTCCTCTGCTCGTAACAGCTCCCCTTCTCTCCTTTTATCTTCCTCCCCTCTTATTTCACTGCTACCCTCATTGTCCTGGTTCAGTCTCCGTACTACCTCCTTTTCTTCTCCCGTTAGTGTCCCTCGCAATTTTAACAGCACCTGCGCGGCTACCCACTCGTCGTGTCCTATGGTTGGGATTGGTTCTTCACTATTCTTCCCTTCCTTTGCGTGCATCTTCATATAAGTTGGGCCTACCGTACTTGTCACCTCCTCCCCCCCTGTGTAGCTACCTGTAGCTGTATATGGTGGTGGGCCGTGCGCGGGGATCGAATATCCCTCAGCCGCCGTTAGTTGTTGCCTTACCGCTTCTCGTAGTTCCGTCACAGGATATAACCCCCCTTCTTCCTTCTTCACTACTTTCGCTAAGGGCATGTAGTCGGCCCTTTCCTTTTTTATTTCTATTTCATTTGCGATGCTAAGCTTTTCGTCCCCCTCTCGGTCTCTTCCCGCGCACTGTGCGCTGTCAACCTCCTTTTCCCCATTTCCCTCTTCCTCCTTAATCTTCTTCCCCTCCTTCGTTTCCTCCATAGTGAACATCCCGGTTGGTCCTGGTCGGGACCCCTGGAACATCCTCCATAAGTTAAACACCTCCACATGATGCGCCAACTTCTTCCCCTTGTATGTGTTATGTATATGTGTCAGTAGTGAGTGTTGGACGTACGGGTCGAAACTGCCGTTAGGCGGCAGGGTGTCGTCATTTTGTTGTCTGTCCCTTGTGTCCATTCTATGCTGTATTTGATCAGTTTTTCCCTATGGGGCGATAGTGTTTTACACATATACTGGAGTGGGGTAGTGAGGGTGTTCCCCCACCCTCCCGATCCTAACCCGTATGACATGGTTACACTGTGTTGTTAGCTCCTTTCAGTATAGTTGTTGTTACCTGGCCCCGTAGTTTGGGGACTTGCGACCGTCCGCTAAAAAAAAACAGTCAAATATAACAATTGCAATATGTTACCTGGCCCCGTAGTTTGGGGACTTGCGACCGTCCGCTAAAAGAAAACCAGTCAAATATAACAATTGCAAATATGCTGTCTTTTCCTGTATTTGTTTTTCTTCCTTAATACCGTTACGGCCCCCTGCGGCCATGGCGCATGAAGCCCCCTGTGGCTGCGTGCCCTGTGTGACGTGCTTATACAGCCATCCCACTTTTCTCCTCCCCTCCTCCTCCTACCTCACTCTGCGTGGCCGGCGTTCTCCGTGCACGGTCACTTCCCCCTCTCCGCCTGTCCCGTATTTGGGGTGGCCGACATCCTCCGTGCGCACCCCCTGCCCTCTATTCACTTCCCCACCACCCTTCAACAATGCTGTGTGGTCAAGGTATCCTATGAAAGCCCTACGGGTGACGTCACCGACCTCTTCCAAGAACTACCGGTAAGATCTTTTGCACTTCAGAAAGCTCGCAATAAGTTTTCACTGTTTGTCCCCGTTAATGCCACAGCTGTCCTCTTGTTACGCCTGGAACAAGGTAACCAACAATATAATCGGATTGCGCACACTGCGTCGCCTCGCGTGTGATACGCCCCTCAGCGGGAGGACTTAACCAGCCAATTATCTTCCGGACAAGGCAACAAGTTAGCTACCACCTACAGGAAAACGTCATCTATCTATCGAGTTTCACTACTCGATCAATAGGGATCCTCATCTACTCAATGATCAATAACTGCCAATTTGTAGGAAACCACACACACACCCCCCTTACAGGTGGCCACGACCTAGGCCAATCAGTGTCTACGAGCAACCGCATGTGGTGCTTTCTTGCTCCACCCACCCTTCTCCGTGACGTGGTAGCGGACGGCTCTTGCGCCTGTCCTGCTACCATTCACTTCACCGTCAACACTAATTGATCAAATCTTCGCCGCACACCTTCGTAACACCTCCCACTGCCCTTATTGCACTCCTCCCCCCTCCCTCACAATCTTACATTGCTTGTTGGGTGTGACATACTCACCAAGTTCTCTTGATGCGGGGCCGCTCGACTTCGTGCACCCCTCCAAGCGGCTCGCCACCTCCCCTCGTCTGGACCACGTCTGGACACTCGCCAACCGCGGGCGGGATACTTCTCAACTGGCTCCCGAGGGCCAATATCCAGATTGCGCTGTCCGGTCTTCTCGCAGTTCCGCGATGGTCCTGTAGTCCTCAAAAGGGGGCAGCGGCAGAGGGGGCCCGCGCCGCCGGGCCTCCTCGCAACGAGAGGCCTTGGAAAAGAAAATGAAAAGGTAGATCGTAAACAGGTCTAAGCAGTGCCTCCAACTTGTCGGGATGTTTATCCAGGGGTCAGCTGAGCCGTCCGCGGACCTCTGGGCTGGGAGGCCCCAACTCCTCCCGTGTTCCCCAAAAATGAGTATGAGACACACACAAGAAGCAAGGCGGTTCTGCTGTTTATTAAAACAACAGCAGGGATGGGTCTAGGATCGTACGCGTCCGTCCAGACTCTCAAAATTCGTGGGGCTCGCAGGCCCTTTTTGCCGCAGTATGACACGCTACTTGCGTCACCTGGGAAAGTTAGCGAAAAACCTATTGCCACTCCGGATTGGTTCCTGGAGTGGTAGGGTTAGTATAGCATACATATAGAGAGCAATATTAGTGGTTGAGGATGAGTCAGGTGGTATACTTGGGTTGTCCCTTCTATTAGATAGTAGAAAATTGTTACACGAAGACCCCTAATGATTGGCTAATGTTAGTGGCGTCAGTGATGAGTGCCCCCATGTTCTGATTGGTCCTCCCGCGAGCCCCCCAGTCTGGGACCATCGTTGTTCCCAGCTCGC
This sequence comes from Ambystoma mexicanum, assembly GCF_040938575.1. NCBI lineage: Eukaryota > Metazoa > Chordata > Amphibia > Caudata > Ambystomatidae > Ambystoma > Ambystoma mexicanum. The sequence continues at coordinate 694,068,698 of NC_090937.1, read as the reverse complement.
GGTGTACCTGTTACTAGCAACAATGTGTAACTATGTGTTCGTGCAGACAATGTGCGGATTTGCTCATAGGCTTGAGAGCAGGCCATTCCCATTGCTGTAGGTGTCCATCTGGTCATTTCATTGTTGCGACCTGTGTCCGAGACGTGGGATCCAGGCGACTTCTTCCTCGTGAGTCTGGCACCTTGTCAGGTTGGCTTGGTCACGTGTGGAGAGACCGTGGCTGGAGCGGAATTCTGCACATTTAAAGTTGTATTTTGCTTCTGTGTGTTTGGCTTTGCTTACAGGTGTGACCTTGGCGCCGGCTGGTAGCATACGAGTTGCATCATCGCCCCCTTGGCTGTGAGCTCTCGCTGGGCTCGTTCTGCGTGATCAGCACTTGTACTCTCGCGCATTCAGTGTTCATGGCGGTTCTTGCTTGCGGCCTACTTGGGCCTGGTTCATGGGTGGGGATGTGTAATGCATGGCACCTGTGCTGCGGTTTGACATGGCTTCATAGGCAGTACTACGTCTTCGTTATATTCTCATCACGATGCGAGGGGTGGGAGAAGCGTCAGCAAGCGTATACGCGAGTGCTTTATGCGTCTTGCGTTTCTGCATTACGGAAAAACCTATGTGAAAAATAATAAAGATGCGCGTCAGTGGGTGTATCCATCACCTACGTCATAGCACTGAATATATTCTTTGTGTGGGTTGGTGCGTGAGTGACCAGTGTGCATGGTGGCACGTGTGTTCTTGGCAGTTGGCTAGGTTGTTGTGGCATCTCTAACGATGTGGGTGCTTGTTGTTGAGGTCTTAGTTGAGTTCATCCATGCCGCAGGTGTCAGCTTGAGTAGGGCAGGCTGGTGGGCATATCCTTATGTTCTTGAACCAGGGTATTTGGTCATCTGATAGATAGACAAATTCATCTCATGGTGGGTGTCTGGACCGCGATCCTCTAGGCCATGGTCGTGAGGAGATTGGGGGGAGCTTTTTCTCCCATTCACATGGTTGAGCAGAAACCAGACCTAGTTAGGTTCTACTTTCAGAACAATGATAAACCTCACGTCACCGTCATAGCTATGGGACCACCCAATGGTGAGGTGAACTCTTCTTTATTTCTGCAAATCAGCCTCCCTTCCAGTCTCAAGCGGCATTCCACCCTGGAGGGAGATACATTGAAATTTTACACTAATGTACCATCTGAAATTCCCAAGTTCATAGCCAAAATTGACATCAAACCAGCACAGAATTTAGCTGGCATTCTGAAAAAGGGGGAACAGCGCTTCCTCCCGATTCAGTTAAATGACGGGAAGGAGTCTGTCCTCGCCCGAGTTGACTTGAATAGCGAAGAAAGCTTCATTAGCAAAGCACTATTCAACAAACTCCCAAAAGACCAGTCCCTACCCACCGTAGAGTCAGTGCAGCAATGGGTACGGAATCTGGAACCACCCCACTCCAAACATCCTCTGCTTAGCAGTTGCATGATTAAAATTTCTAGGAATAACAAAAGCCCAATAGATACTTGTTTGGGTTGTGCGAGGTGTTCCTTCTGCCTTTCATATGAGCCGGGACCTCCTCAACCAACTTGATATTAATTTGGACCCTAGGGATTAATGGACTTTCAGAAATGGAGGAGAGGTGACCATCCCAGGACCCACTACAAAATCTGCATCCCCAAGGGCAGTTTGGCAGAAGGGGAAGATAAGTGGGTCCACATAAACCAGCTGAAGAGTTGCCATCCCAGGCATACTTTGCGGCAAATAGAGGAGCCAACCGGAAACCCAGAGGGGGACATTTCGGCACCCTAGAAGAATCCCTGTTAAAACCATTAGTAAATAAAGGCGGGGAATATTGTAAATTGTATTCAATGTATGCATCTGCCCCACTACATGAGTAGTAGTGGGAAATGTCCATAACCATGCTCTGTTCTGTCTCACAGCATTTGAACCAAGAATTTCTAATTACCAAGGAGGACCACTCAGGGACCGGGAGGAAAGACCCCGGGAGCCTGGAGTATCGCTCCATACTCCCATCCAGAACCGGCGAGGAGAGCATGTCTATGCAGCACTGATGGGAGAAGCAGCTGAATTTCTCCGATTGGACCAAAGAAAGAAAGAACATCCCAATCTCCCGACTTTCCCTTGACAGGCAGTCAAACTCAAGTCAGGAGGGGGGGCTCTGTGGGATGTATTGACCCACTTTTGCCCTGCTATGCGGCAGCACTGCGTTATGATGGTGCCAGAAAACAGCAAAATGGCTGCAAAACCCTTGTGGACGCCAAAACCTCTGAAAATCGCGCTTTGCAAGGCACAAAAAGATGGCTGCCCAATCTGCCATGCATGTTATCAGTGGTGGAACAGAGTTCTCACTCCTGAAATGTGTCACTGGGCTCTACAACAATTGAAAATGGAGCGCAGAAGGAAAAAGCAGTGCTTTGCGAAATGAAACCCACAATCTTGCTTTAAATCCCTGTTTTCTTTGTTGCTGAAACTTCAGAATGCTGGTACAGAACACCTTCAAACATCCAAAATTCTTGCTGGGTGCTACAATTCACTTAGTTTAAGAAATCATTGGGAATTTATAAGGTCCTGAAAAGCTGAAAGCATAAAGAGATTTCCACAGCAAAAGTGACCTGTCTGTGGATCTGTCAAAAATCTCCGGGTGCAGTACCCTGGGCCGCCTGAATGACAGCTGTCAGCAGCCTGTCTGATTAAACTTTAAACATGTATGAACTGAAATCAAATGTTTGTAATCTAAGAGGCCTGTTACTGAGAGTAACCCATCCTGTAATTGTTTTGATCCCATGGTTTAAAATCTTCAATAAGTAATTTATTAAGGGTCTGCAGAGCTGGAAATTAAAATTGGGTGACACAAAATTAAGCACCCGGTCTTATATTTAATATTTAAAACAAGTTTGTTTTAAACTAAGGAAATATTCAACAGAGTTAACAATTAAAATTAAGCCTGGCTGAAGCCACCACACTGGAATAACATGTTTTCTCACAGAAGGAAGGCCTTTCCCCCCAGCAGGAAATCACACAGAAGCATTAATTATGGGGTTGGGAAAGAACCTGGTCTACAGAGGCATAAGGAACAATGACCAGCTGCAACTAAGGAAATGCGAGGTGTGAAAACAGTCGTAAATGGCCTCTGCCAAGAGCAAGCAGGGAGGAGACTGTTCCTAAACTGCAGGGAGACAAAAAGAGGCGGACCCAAACAGCCATCTGTGGCTGAACATTAACAAAGAACATTCTTTTTAAAGACTTATAACTTGCCAGTCCAAATTGTGAAAAATATAAAAGTAACAGATCGTAAATCAAAATTTTCGCTGCACGTATCAAGAGGCGGCAAAATCGTGTGACATGTTCTGGAAAGAAATGGCAAGAAATGTGATTTTACACAAAATGTATTTCTGCTAGAAGTATGAAACTTTATACACTTATGCCCATGTTAAACGCGCACACTTGTAGAAATCTGCTTAAACATTGGACGTTGTGTTCCCGATGAAAAGGGTAAAATTCTGTGAGAAGCAGCGACAAGATCCCAGAGCTACGGGGTTTTGAGGAGTAGCTGCTATGTAAAATATGTTATCTGTATATGTGATTGTTATAGAGGTTGCGCATGTGTAAATATGGATTGTGCCAAAAGTAGATTTTGTGTTCCAAGGGCTAGGGGTGGATTCTCCGCCTCCTAAAATCACACCATAAAGGTGACACTCTGTTTCTCTCCTCCTATCAAGGCAGAGAGTAGACTCTGACCCAATCACCTGTCAAAAGGGGCAAGCTTAGGCTAAACCAGCCCATACACCCCCTTTATCATAGCATCAATAGAGACAGCTCACCAAACAAAAAGACAGACTGATTCACTCACTATCCTGATGCCGGTGGAGCACCCTGCTGCTGAACTCTACATCTTCCTTGCTCCAGACTCCAGAAACTTAGCAAAGCAGAAACCCATTGCATAGCTGAAACATTTTCAGCTAGGCCTCAAATTCCAGAACCAGAACCCCACAAACCAAAGGGGAAGCATCAAAATACAGCCGGGCTGTGCTGTACTGCTTGCCTGCTGAAAATAAATATCATCATAACCAAGAAGGGCAGATCCAATCCAGTCCGATGCCGTGCTGTGACCAGCGGGCCTTGCAGATCCAATCCAGTCCTGTGCCGTGCGGTGACCAGAGCACCTTGTAGATCCGATCCAGTCCGATGTGCCCAGCCGTCTGTCCTAACCAGATCCAATCCCCTGACCAGCATCCTGACGGTTCCATTTTAAAAACATATCCAGTGAGTATCTATAGGAAAAATTGTGTCACTGGAATATGTACTTTGCATAGTCAATCCCTATTTTAAACCCACCCTATCTTGTTTTCAGAACCTGTGTTGTCAGGAGTATTTTTGAATTGTCTGAACTCTCTATTCAAACTATCCTAGTTTCCACCTGTACTAGTATTGCTAAAACTATCTGTGCGCTGATCTTTTCTCATCTGAAGAAGGCGGGTTTTCTCCACAGGCAGTCATTCTGATCAAGTGGCTGTGTTCCTGTGTGGTATTCGTTTTATTCATAGTCATCCTCTAGTGTAGAAACCCTTTTGTCATTTTAAAAGTGCATTCCTGTTTTCCATTCTTGCGCCTATCACGAAAAAACAACCTCTACTAAAACGTCCGTAACTCTCTCAGATTCTGTGCTAGAAACACAGTTTCAACTTCTGCTTGTAGCTAACATCCACAGCATTAAATCGCATTCCAAATCCATATGGTTCTCCCGTTATCGCAAAAATCATGCAGTGAAAAGTTTGCCGCAGATTTTCATTTTGGGAAATTCTTACACGTGTAAAACAGCTTTTAATTGCCTCCGACTTGAGTTTTAAGATTTCAAATTGTTTCTTGGTATTAAACCATTGCTTGTGTTTGTGTGCAACTATCCAAAGTGGCTCCCATAAGAATTTATAACAATTTCAGCAATTTGTACCCTATTTAGTGTTTTTGCCCAGTCTATTTTAAGGATAACTTTAAAAGCCATTCTGACAGCTTGACAGTCAATTCTGTTTTCTCTTGTGTTTGAAAGGGGGGAAGTGGGATTGATATTCTGTCTGATTTTGCCATTCCTGAATACCTGCTCTCTCCTCCTATCTCTTTACATTGCCTATTGGGGGTTGAGGGGTGTGCATGGGGAACCTTTAACCACAGTGCTATCCTATCTGAAACCACACACAAGTATTATTTTCTGTGCTGAATTGTTTGCTCACTGCTACTCCTTGTGTATTAAAGAGATCATTCAGTGTTACATCATCCCATTGGTGATTGTTGTGTACCTATTAAGACATATTGTGATAACATTTTAAATTCATAAATAAATCTTTACCTTTGCAAACCAGCCTGATTCCTGGTTCAGTGTGACCGGGGGTGGGGGAGTTCCAGGAGAAGGGTGTGGTATGAGTGGTATATTGTTCAGAATAAAGAACTTTTCTACAAAAATAAGTAAGGATTTCAGTTGTGCACTACATGCTAGGCGTTGACTTGAGTGGATGCCGGATTGAATTCACTTACACAACCTTCCTTCTCCCTCGTCCACCCTCTCCTCCATCGTTTTCAGGCGTGTCATAACTCTGGACAGTTGTTGTTCCATGTTTCGTAACCCGTCCTCCACCCCAGATATGCGATGTTCTGCCTCTCCGGTCCAGGATGTTAGTTTCTGTAGGTCATGTCGGAGGAGTGAAACATCCATGCTAATGCCATCCATCTTCTGCTCCATGGAGGCACGCGAGTTAGCAATCGCAGTCAAGACATCCTTCAGAGATATTGTGCGTCCCGCATCTGCCCATGGTGTCTGATTGTCCTTGTTCCGCAGAGGTGCTTGTGGCAGGTGTGGTATATTGTTCAATTTTGCATTGGGTGGTCACCTTTTTAGTTTTATCCTTGCCCATGATGGGCTCGGTTGGTGACGGGCCTCAGTGTGATGTTTCGTTTCCCAGAGCGATGTGGACGATCATTGCTGTGGTGATTGTTTCAGTTCGGGGCATGTGCCAGTATGTAGGGCAATCCTGCGTTGGCTGCTTCAGCCAGTGGCGATCACGTGGTTCTCATTGTAAGAGTGTCAGGCCACGCTGGTGCCGACCAGGTCTAGGGTGCTCGGTGTGGCGTCTGTTTGTATAGTCCCGGGAGGGTCTTGTTGCATAATTATTGTGATATCTCCTTCACTAGCAATAGTATTGGCTTGGGCAGATCTGCGTGCTTGCCCCAGAGAGTGTTGTAAGATGGGGGTGCGATCCACAGATTGCAGTTTCTCGTGCGCCCAGCCGTGGGTTCAACCTCTCCAGCTGTCGTCTGCCTGATTCCTAGCCTCTGTCTTGCATCCTCTATGTGGAGAGGGTTTTCGCCATATTATTCTAGGTCCCAACTGTATCAGTGTGGTGTCGGGCACTTTGTTGGTTGTTTCCTCGCCATCCAGTCGGTGGGGTGAGGGACCCATCCTTACACTCTCCCCCCACCGCTAAGGTACTGAGGCAGCTTCCCCACTAGTCAGTGTGATGAGCTTGAGCTTTTCCATGGGTCTTCAGTAGGGGGGGATAAAGGGGAGAGGAGCTCCTGTTTCAGGTTGGGCACTCTAGTTGGTTTCTCGCAAGAAACTTTGTGTCTCAGTTGGCTCTCCTCACTACCAATCTGTGCAGACCCTATTCATCTGGCCCGGCTCCTCTCCTCATAGGTTCCCTCTAGCTCCAAAAGGGTCAACAGGTGTGTTGTGGCCGGTGAACAAGGCCCCAGTTTCCATTGAATTGAGGCCCCAGTCCCAGTGACTCCTTGTGTGGGTACGCCAGGGGCCCAATCACATGGCCTATATTTACGATGGTGAGGTGGTTAGAGCCACATCGCCAGCTCTGTAGAACACATCAGTCATTGATTTGGTGCTGGTGCCAACATCCGATGTGCGCCAGATGGTTCTGTTGTGTGCCCACTCATGCACAACACCACTGTGCAGCACAGAGGGTGCAGCGGGCAGGTGGTGACAAGCTGGTATCTTCTACTCAGGGTCCCTTAGCGGGATGATGATCAGGGCTGCCAGATGGGGCCCGGCTATCAATACCAAGCAACCTCCAGCGCGGGTTGGTGCAGTAAGCGTGTCAACTCATTGCCTTGCTGGGTCAGCCCTGCAGTGTGGAAAGTCTTGTTGATGTTCGCGCCACCTCCTCGGGTCGAGCAGGCCACCCACAAGAGGCTGCAATTCGTTTGGAGGGATCACTGCAGTGCGTTACCGCACTCAGGTACGTCCTGTCTGGTTTAGATGCCCTCGAAGGCCTGCAGCCGTCTTCATGGAGGGAAGGCCTGAGGCAGGATCGGCGCCTCCAGAGCCCCTGCCTGTCTGCAATGGTAGTCTGGGGATTAGGTCGGGGGTGTATTGGCATCAGCTCCCCCCCTGCTCAGGAGGCTGGACTGGATCTTCGTCCTTGTCTACTTGCACCGGACAGGGGTCCAACGCACCATAGCAGCACGGATCACTCCACTGTCTGGTACTTTTTCGGCTGGCGGCCGCTCAGCCCATGCAGAGCAGCGTCGCATCACAACGCTTCACCACAGCAGTTGGCGGTCAGCCTCTCGGTTTTCCGGCACCGATACGTTGGTTGACAGCCTGCAACAGTTATGTGGTTTCAGGTCGGGTCTTCAAATTCACGTTCGGCACCACGCGTCTTTTTTCCGCCCTCCGACTCTGTCGTTCAGCTTGAACATCTCTCTCCTCGCCTGCACAGATTTCGTTCCTCTGCCCACTGCTTGGTCAGGAGCTTATTATCAGAGCTTACATCTCGCCCGATGGTTCACCGTGCCTTTGTGCCTTGATAGGAGTATTTCTGTTTAGTTCCGCCACGGATAGCAGGATATATATTTTTTTTTTTTTATTTATTTGTTTTTGGTTTTACAAGAAAACCTTTACAAAAGCATAGTGCATTTCCTTAGATAAAATTACTAATGGTTCTCGGAAGCCAGGGAGTAGCTAAAAATCCTGAAAGGCCAATGAGTGACCACCAGGCAGCTCATTAGACTGTGTCATCTATTGATGCTTTGTTAAAATGGTGAGTTCCTCTGATACTTTTACTATCGCGGCAGTGAGCATAATTTCCTGGCCGGAGATCAGTCTGTTCCAGAATGCATCTTGGATTAAGCTCTCTTCTCTGCTGACGAATCTCCTCAGAAAAGACACTCTTATGGCCCATGTGCCTTCGCATTCCAATAGCAAGTGTTTCAAGGTTTGGAGGTTCGGAGTTTTGCAGATTTCACAGAATTTTATTGCCTTCTCTCCCTGGTTTCTTTGAGCCAGTATTTCTCCTGTGTGGGCTAAATTCAGACGTAGTCTGAGAAAACTGTTTCTTGTTTCACGATCTGGGAATTTTTCCAGATAGCGTGGCATGGTTCCCAGTTTCCTGTCTACTATCATGAAATAGTTCAGTGATTTTAAGTTTCTGACTCTTGTGATTGTGTCGATCCAGTCAGCCATTTTTAGGTTTTTTTTTACTTTCAAAGGGTTTTGTAGCAGGGTTTCTGTTGTTAAATCAAGCTTATGCAGAATCTGTCCGATCTTCTTTTCTAGGCTCGATAGCTGTTTTGATTTTGCTTTCTTTAGATGTTGATATATTTCAGGATGTTGTTGGTGGCCGCGGGAGCTTCAGGGACTCACGTCCTCATTGCTCTCCCGTTGGCCACGCCCGGGACAACTCTTTGTTAAGGGGATACCTCTCAATTTCAATGAGATGGTAAACAAATATAATATTGCTATGATTTTTATGCGCCAATACTTACATTTCATTGATGCAATTGTGGTAAATTATGATTTGTTGATACACACTAATACTATTTATCAAGCTAACAAACAGCAGCATATGTTTTTATCAAAATGTCACTGCTTCAATGTATGTTTTATAAAATGTGTACAATTGTGGCAGATGACAAAGTTCCTTGGAAAAATTAAATAGCTTGGAAACTAGATTGCTCCTTGACGGATGCCCAACTAAAATGTCCATCTGTATGGAAAATAATTTCTAAAGCTATTGTTTCGGCAAGTTTGCTTCAGATTTTTTACTTTTTCCACCATAGGACTTTTATTACTCTGTTGATTCTCTTTAAAGGCGGTTTCTCACAAAATGAAAACTGCTGAAGCTTTGTACAAGAGGTACTTTCAAACATATTGTTTTTGATTGCATCCAGGCTAAAACATTCTGGGAAGCGGTATGGAGTATGCTTAAATCTATTTTTCGTATACACAAGAGCTTTGTTTCTCCTTCCTTTATTTGGGCGGCTCAGCTATCCAACCTGCAATGGATAAGTATAAATGTAACCTGCTTGATCTATTTATTGCAGTAGCTATCCAAAATATCACCTCTAATTGGAAAGATCTCAAACGTCTGCACTCTGTATGCAACATCCACAGAATGAAGAAATGTAATGCTTCATTCCCACTTTTACAGGGTAAACATTGAAATTGAAGTCATTCATTGAATATGTAGAAAAAGCATTTTAACACATTTAGACATAGTAGATTTACACCAGTGCCCATGCCCGCCACAAAACCTGATTGCTGAGAGTCGATAGTTATGTGAGAGCGTCCATGTGTTGAAATCTCTCAGCAAGATTTTGCAAAACTGTTTCCTGGTATGTCGAGGAGGGCTATAGGTCTGTAGTTTGTTGGTAAGGAACGATCACACTTCTTGAATACTGGGACTATTAAAGAGGTTTGCCACGAAAGAGGTAGAGGCTTGTTCTTTAAGATTTGTTGAAATAGATTATTCAAGATTCTTGCCCATAAATATGGATTGGCCTTTAACATGATGTTGTTTAGACCATCTGGCCCTGCTGCTCTGGATCTACTTGCCCTGTTGATGAAATCAATAGGTATCTATAGAACAATCAATTACCTAGTTGGACTTTGTTTTCATAGAATATCGATATTGTCAAATTGTGTGTCTAAATAAAGATCTTTAAAATGTGTGACTCACTGATGTTCTCGGACTCCATTAGCTTGCGCATCAATTTGACAATAGGTACTTCGTTTATTAAGTAATTGCCAAGTGTCTGTTTTTCACTGTCACTTTCACTGTCATGTTGAAATAAAATTGCTCTTCGAGCTCGCACCCAATTTGTATATTGGCATTTGGCAGATCGCAAAGCAGCTTGTGGCAATGAGTTTGTTGAAGTTTGTTGAAGTTATTATGAATTTTCGTTCTTTGCGATAGGACGCTCTCCTTGCACACACTTCTGAGTCTAATGTGTGTATGTATGTGTATGTATGTGTATGTATGTGTATATGTGTATATACAGGTTGATTTTTTTAAAATCAAAATATTTTCTTTAAATTTATCTAAAATTTGAGTATATTGTTTTGTTGGATTATGAATGAAATTCCACTCAACTGTGTTGTTAAATACGAGAAGCTTTTGGGTTGACCATGAGAAGCGCGATCTGGCATTATTTACAGTGAAAGATTGTGTAAGGTAATGGCGTTTTTCACTTAATTCAGCCTTGTTCCACTGAAATGTTAGTGCTAACATACTTTGGGATTGTAGACGTGCTGCAACACCCAGCCTTTATATTTGGATAACGTTACCATCTCCACTTGCTTCGCCTCTATTTGTTCCCGGGTTTTGCGGTTTTCCTGCCGCAGACTTTCTCTTCTGAGGCGTGGGCTTTGTCAGGGCTTCTTTTTGCTATGGGACCGGTGTGAGAATGTGCTGGTACTGCCTTGCCCGTATTTAGACTTTGCCACATCAGCACCCCAGTTGGACTGCGCAAGTCAACGCATAACTACGACGGGACTCGGACATGAGTTGCCCTGCACAGGCTCGATTATAGTGTTGCAGAGAAAACAATCTAGTGCAATTCTGAGGCTGTTCCTGGCTCTTAGAAGTACCTGACACACTTCATGTTTCACTGTTGCAGCGTCTTTCTTTAGAAACATTTTGTGTCCTTGCTGTTGGAGGACGCTTGTGGTTTCGAGGACTATGCTTGCGATTCGAAGTAACAAATGCTGTAACATCCTGATTGACATCCAGTCCGTCCACATCGTTATGTGGGGAGGTCCGCCGTTGCGGTCTCTTGGACATGGAAGTGACGTTGGGTTAGGGAGTGGGCTCAGGGATTTTGGGCAGTTCCGTTCATATTGTAATAAAGTAAGACGTGTGTCAACGCTCGTATGCCCGACCGTCATTTGAGACTGCATGACGAATGAATGTGAATGCCTTCAAGAATATCACAATTGGCGACGAAGCGGAGCATGAACCCCACACTCCAGGAGGGCTGTCGTCGGACAGCACGATCGCGTCGGCGCACCTCCCATGAGCGGAGGCCAGGAAGGCTCACGGCTCGCTATTCACGTGTGGCGTGTACAGACCCACAGAGGCCCTCGCCGCCCGCAGCCGTCCTGCTCACAGGCGTGAGCAGTAACGCCACACACCACGCTGCCGTAACATACACTCAAAGGGACCCGGGAGGTCCCATTAGCAGCAGCAACACGCAGCGGCCCACGCGGTGAGAACTTGATGCCAGCAAATAGCACAGGAGAGCGCTCAACAACCCGCACAGCAGGTACGGCTGGCACCATACAAATGCACCTGGTGAGGGATAACACCAGCCCCAAGTAAACAGTGAAAGGGGGGAAACCCCCCAGGGCAAGCCCCTATAGACCGGTCATAACAGAAAAGAGACTGGATAAAGAACTGAGAGCAAGTCAGGCCCAGACAATGCCACTCAAACCCTCAAGGGTGTGACCTACCACCACCGTATCAACGAGACCACCTGTGACACCACCATGTCCAGTCCAGTGGAGTCCTCGGCCTCCACAGCCACCACAGCATCACGCTCGGATGGAGACACAAATGCCAATGCCACTGCAAATTAAGCTGCAGCAGCGGGAGGGACCACGCAAACACTAAACATGCCCCCGCCGTTCATCCTGAGCAACACCACCAACCTAGGACCCCGCTGGGCCATATGGCTGGGAGATTTTAAGTTCCATGTCGGGGCCATAGGTCTTACATATGACGACAGATTAAAGAACACTCTGTCTGTAGCAGTAGGGCCGGCAGTCAGAGATATAGCAGGCAAACTACTAAACCTAGTCAATGCCACATATGGAGAGCTACATGGCAAACTCACGGAATATTTTGCCCCTCATACTAACATCGATTATGAGCGACACATATTTCTTACCAACAGACAGGAAAAGGGTGAGTCCCTTGATAACTTTGTGATGCGTCTTCGCATCAAACTCAAATACTGCGAGTTTCACCGATACTCCAACGAGGAGGCATTACGCTCACAAGTCATCGCCGGATGCATATCCCAACCGTTCCGGAAAAAACTGCTACAGAAACAGAGGACTCTCAAAGAAATACTGGCCCTAGCCAGGATGGAAGCGGCAGTTGAGACCCAGCTGGACAGCCTTGGCAAGATAGCGCTACAACAACACCCACCGGACCATGTCAATAAACTGGCCGCGCTCACAAATGCCAATAACAAGCGATCAGAAGCCACATGCTACAGGTGCGGATATGAATACCCGCACACAGGAGAGTGCTCAGCAGTATGTCAACAATGCGCCGCCTACGGCGGCATGGACCACTTCAGGGCTCTATGTAAAAATACGCCGCCCTCATGTCAAGCAGGCAAAGACTGTCTGAACGCAGAAGAAACACCCGCCACAGCCCTACAGACACGAGACACGAGTACGACTACAGGGCACAACGCAGGGAAGGCCAAGAACGCCAAAACGCTCCACCCAGAGAAGAGAGGCGGTCCGCAGAACCACCAAGACGAAGTCAACGGAGAAGGTTCATCAGGTACATAGAAATGAGTTCCCCTTCGTCCAATGACACGCCGTCCTGGACGATCAAAGGAAAAAGGGGTATGTCTGGGCTTTAAACGGCAAAAAAAACGGCCACCCAACACAGCCCCATGCTCACATTACACATTAACAATATGACCCTGGAATTTCTCATAGACACCGGGGCGACCGTCAACATCATCAGCGAGCAGGCATACAACACCCTAATCAACCCACCAAAGATACGGAAGGCCACCGTGGATATATGTCCATACGGAGCAACTACGCCCCTGCCGTGCAAAGTTACCAACGGCGGGTGCAACTTGAGTTTCAAGACAGCGGTCGACATGGAACTGGTGCATATTCTATACCAGGTGATGGCACATAAATACTTTGCGAAACCTGAACTCATCGAACAAACATTCCCGAAGCTGTTCAAAGGACTGGGAAAGCTGAAAAACAGAAAGGTGCACCTTCACATCAACCCAAATGTACCACCGGTAGCACTGCACTACAGGGGAATACCAGTGAACATTCAGAAACAGGTGGAAGACGAGTTGGAAAAACTCATTAAGGCTCAAGTCATCGAGCCCGTCACCGGACCAACCCCCTGGGTATCACCCATAGTGCCCATCCCAAAGAAATGCCCAGACGGATCAATTTGCCTGTGCGTAGACATGCGAAGGGCGAATGTTGCCATCGAAAGAGAGAGACACCAGGCGCCAAGGATCACGGACATGATCCATTTACTCCAAGGGGCCACCACATTCTCCAAATTGGATTTGACAAAGGGATACTACCAAATTGAAATAAGTCCTGAATCCTGGTACATAACAACCTTCGTGACCCACATGGGACTCTTCCAATATAAACATCTCAGTTTCAGCATCTCGTCGGCCGTGGAGATCTTTCAAGAGGAAATTCACTGTGTCATGCGCCAGGTGCCAAACTGCCTAAGCTACTCAGACAATGTGTTGGTATTTGGGAAGACCAAGGAAGATCATGACAGTGGCCTACATCGAGTCTGTGCTGCACTGGAATCAGCAGGCCTCACACTCAACAAAGAGAAATGTGAGTTTAACAAAAAGTCACTGTGTTTCTTTGGGCACATTTTCTCAGAGAAAGGCATGCACCCAGCTCCAGATAAAGTGGCCGCGCTCAACACAGCCCCGCCCCCCACTAATGCAATGGAACTATGTTCCTTCCTCGGACTTGCCAGTTATTGTGTAAGATACTTGAAGGACTACGCAACGATTAGCAACCCCTTACGGCTACTCACCCGCAAGGACCAACCCTTCACCTGTTCCAAAGACTGCCAAGAAGCATTTGAGGCCATCCGCAACGACATCGCCTTTGCAGAGGACATGGCATATTTCGACACCCAACGTCACACAGAACTCATAGTTGACGCCAGCCCCATTGGGCTGGGAGCCATCCTCACACAAAAGGACCCATCCAAACCGACAGAGGTGTTTGTAGTGGCCTATGCCAGCAGGAGCGTTACCACCACCGAACAGGCATACTCTCAAGCAGAGAAAGAGAGTTTAGCCGTGGTATGGGCGTGCAAATATTTTCATCTATATGTGTACGGAAAACAATTCACCGTTGTAACCGACCACCAAGCTCTCCTCACAATCTATGGTGAGCCCAAGGCGAGAATGCTCCTAGAATAGCCAGGTATGGATTGCGCTTAGAAGACTATAAATTCAACATCATACACCGACCTGGCAAGGAAGACAACCCTGCAGATTACTTGTCCTGCCAACCGACGGGACCAGCATCCGCCCACCCGCCCATAGCAGATGCATACATTAACCATGTCATACACCACCTGCAACCACTCCCAGTCGAATGGCAGGAACTAGTCACTCAATCGGAACAGGATCCGGCCTTGAGAATAGTCAAACACTGCATACAACTCGACAAGAGAGCACACATGAGACAACAAGCCAGAGGCGAACCAGAGAAGACCAGAGATGACATCAAATGGCTGGACCTAGTCAGAGATGAACTTTCCATTGTGGAGGATCACATCGTCCTAAAAGGGTGCAAAGTCGTCGTACCTGAGACCCTCTGTGAAAAGATAGTCCAGGGGGCTCATGAAGGACTCCGGGGGGTCGCAGCAACCGAGAGGCTGCTCAGACAGAAGGTGTGGTTCCCCAGACTGGACACACTCGTGGAACGACTGGTAGGAGGCTGCACGAGTGGAAGGTGGAGGTTGAAGCACCAACTAAAACATCTCACCGCCTACCCTACCTGATCCCCCAAGCACACCCAAACCGTAACAGACATCCACCAATCACAAGACCCTGGCTCACACCCAACTTCTGTATCATCATTCTAGAGCAACTATAAATTTCCACTGACTTCACCTGTCCAGTGACGTGATACGCTTCTGAGCAGCCATCAAAGCAGCAGCTTATGAATAAATGAGGGACTTGTACCCATTGATACTAAATTGGATGTTCTTACGTCTAATGTCAGGTCGCTTAAAACCAGATAGTAAAAGAGAGCGTAAGGATGATTGACGCTGTAACCAGGACCAGCATAGTTTAAGAGGATGTTACAGTGCTCACCTCTGCAGTCAGCACCCTGCCAAAAGATCTCTGTACAACAAAATAGAAATGTGATGATTTGGAATCCAAATCCTGCCCTAACAATATGCGCATCCTGGGAGTGCCAAAAAAGCTTATGAAGACAATATGGAACGGTTTGTGGAGGGCTGTCTAAGGGGTATTAGCATACTCGATCGAAAAACATTTGACCTTTCCGTTTGACCACATTTATTTGATAGTTTTTTCGGTCAAATGAAATGAAATAAATAAATGGGGAGGGGTAAGGGAATAGGTTAAGGTGGGAGAAGTGGGGGTGGGGGGTGGCGGCAGGCCACCCCCCCTGCATTTTTGACCAAAAAAACAACCAAAAAAATAGGTCAAACTGGAAAAGGTCAGATATTTTCGACCAAGTAGACCTAAACTGTCTAAGGAACATCTTCATTAACCCTTCATTTTCCCTGCTGTTCTCCATTGAGATAGCACACCACTGTTTAACACCAAAGCCCAAGCAAGGGGGCTGCTCTACCACAATTATAGTGCACTTGATGAACTATAGGGATCCAAGCTTAGTGCTGCACTATGCTAGTGAGTGGGGGGGGCAGAGGGGGTTGGCTTACTAGTCCATCATTGTGCTTTCTTATCCTGACTTTTCTATATCTTTTCAATCAGCTCACATGCCCTTTATGGGGTCAAGCAATTGCAGGTCCCCTATCTCATGCTGTTCCTACCTAAACTGAGCTTTCCACACAAGGGTGAGCTGCTCTTCTTTATATCTGATAGTAGCTCATATTAGGAAGCTAGCATTCTGATGTGCAGACCCCATTCGGCACAGCAGCCAGGTGCTTCCTCATCTAGTTCTTCTCTTTCTAAGTCACATGCAGATTTATTTATTGCTCAACTGTGTGAAATGCACTATTTTTAGCATGTAGAGCGTATGTCTCTGCTTTGTGGCTTCTGCCTTGCTCCCAGTAGGCCTGCAGGTATTCTTTGCTGATTTGTTGAGGGTAATGGTGTCCACTGTTATGTTTGAGGAAACAGCGAGGGTCAAGAAGTGAGGTAGGTAAATACTTTATTCAGCTTGCGCCATTTACAAAACAAATGCAATAAAAACAAAAACAATGCATACAAAATAAGACATAAAATACAGATAAAATATGTTCAGCGGTTACAAATTTACAAATCTCCAAACTTAAATAAGTTTAACGTCACAAAAGTGGTCAAGTTGAAATTGTCTTTCTAATCGCTAAGGGAAGCCTTCACGTTGAGTGGAGGGAGGGGTCATGTAAGCCCCCCCTTTTCCTATGCTTCCCGAATGGACCCAGCCATGGCTGCTTCAGGTCCAGGGCCCCGGCCTTGGGGCACTCATGCGAGAACACCTCAGGGAACCATCACCCGTTTCGTACAAATACATCCAGGGGCGCTGCCATGCTCCCGTACAAACCCTTACACATTGAGAGCAGGACTCCATTTTGTGACATACAGACCCCATTTGCTAGTAGCAAAAGGCCATTCAGATTTCACCCCAGTCTGTAGCTCTCTTCCTCTGTCAAGCACACAACCAGCGCGGCTCTCCCCCCACTGCCTCCCCCCTGCCGTCCACGTAACCGCTCCTCGGTTCCCATGAGAAGGCCGGCAGCAGAAATGCAACAAATCCACTCTGTATCACTCGCCGTCCAACTCCCTCCTGTGATTCAGATACAGCCCAGGAGGAGACGGCTAGAGCCAGAGCCATCTGTCTCCGTAAATCTGCCCTGCACCCCACAGACCCTGACCATAAAAACCTAATCCCTGTGTACCCCAGAGCAAAGTCAACAACCCAAAGAAACCCTTAAATCAGTGAACGTGTTTTTCCCTTCTGACCTATATGTGCAAAGGAATGCCTCCTTGTTTGTTTGTTTGTTTGTTTGTTTTGTTTGTTTTACTTGCATGAGGGTCGTTTAGGTCGTTGAAACCCAGGTTGACGGCCCCTAAAAGGATAACCTGTGAGGAATTTTTTAGGTTATGAGATAGAATAGTAGAAATGTCCTCCTCGAAGGTTCCAATGGGGCCGGGAGGTCTATACATCAAATGGATGGTGAAGGTTTGAGAGTTGTTAATAACTAACTTGGCTGTAAGGCTTTCACAGGATTTTGTGTCGTTAGCTGGAGCTAGCCTGGTAGATAAGTTAGATTTGACAATAAAGGCTATGCCGCCTCCACAGGCTTTGCTTCTATCTGATCTTAGGATGGTGTAACCATTTGGGATAGCTAACATGATGCCAGGTCCTGCAGCGGCATAAAGCCAGGATTCCGTAATGGCCAAGAAGTTAAGGTTTTCGGTCTGGATGAGATTAGCAATCTCAATGGCATGAGCAATCATAGATCTGGCGTTGATTAAAGCGCCTTTTAAGTGGGGGATGGTGGATGTAAGTGTACATAAAATTTCTTGGGCCGTGACCGAGGTGTACGTGATTGCATTCTGTGTCCTCAGGTGTAGGCTGTGTGGTTTTTCTGTACTCCTGTTGGGTGTAGTCTTGCTACGGTTTGACGTGGTCAGCATTCTAGCATGCGGTTCATATAGTTTTGCAAGTCTGTTATGGAGTCTAGCATTTCTGGATGTGGTGTTGCACGGTTTGGACTCAAATGTAGGGAACTGTTGGTGTTCTTCAACCTGGTCATTATGACTAGTCAGCGGTTGGGATTGTGTCTGTGTCATGGTGGGAGAGAGGGCCAGGAATTGAGGGGTGGTGTAGTCGATGGTAGGGGCTGGAATGATCCTGAGTTTGCACACTAAGACTGCATTTAGTATAAGAAGGGCTAGTGAGACTCTTAGGGTTTGCATCTTGAGGTGTCGCCGGGATAGGGTGGGCAATCCAGACTAGTACAATGCTATGTGGGTCAACCTATCAGGGTAAAACAAATGCAAATAGAAACAGTTGACTCAAATGCAATGGGGCAACACATAGGTTCAGGGTGAGACAATTGACTTAAATGCAATGGGCAGCACCTAGGTTCGAAGTAGAACAGTTGACTCAAATGCAATAGGGTAAAACATGGGTTCAGGGTGAGACAATTGACCCAAAAGCAATGGGCAGCACCTAGGTTCGAAGTAGAAACAGGTGACTCAAATGCAATGGGGCAACACCTAGGTTCGAAATAGAAACAGGTGACTCAAATGCAATGGGCAGCACCTAGGTTCAAATTAGAACAGTTGACTCAAATGCAATGGGGCAAAACATGGGTTCAGGGTGAGACAATTGACTCAAAAGCAATGGGCAGCACCTACGTTCGAAACAGAAACAATTGACTCAAATACAATGGGGCAACACATGGGTTCAGGGTGAAACAATTGACTCAAATGCAATGGGGCAACACATAGGTTCAGGGTGAGACAATTGACTCAAATGCAATGGGCAGCACCTAGGTTCGAAATAGAAACAGGTGCCTCAAATGCAGTGGGGCAACACCTAAGTTCAAAATAGAAACAGGTGACTCAAATGCAATGGGGCAACACCTAGGTTCGAAATAGAAACAGGTGATTCAAATGCTATGGGGCAACACCTAGGTTCAAAATAGAAACAGGTGACTCAAATGCAGTGGGGCAACACCTAGGTTCGAAATAGAAACAGGTCACTCAAATCCAATGGGGCAACACCTAGTTTCGAAATAGAAACAGGTGATTCAAATGCAATGGGGCAACACCTAGGTTCGAAATAGAAACAGGTGACTCAAATGCAACAGGTCAAGACTTAGATTCAAAGTAAAAGCAATTGGCCAATATGCAAGAACAGCCCCTAGGCGGAAAACAAATAGGTAGTAAGGGTCACCTAGATTCAAATTTTACAGGGATGGCTAAAAATGCAGCTATCAAGTGGCAATGCAGTAACATGTTAAATGCAGCTATCAAAGGCAGTATAATGCATGTGCAACTGTTAGGGCAATACAATAGGTATACTGATAGGTGGTGATGCAGCTGGTGGCTAGATATAGATAACAAGTGGCAATACATGGACTCGAGTACAATTATCAAATGGTAGTGCAGGTGGGAAACAAGTGGTAGTACAGATGCTAATTAATGCAACCTCATTGGTAACTGGCTAGCTGAGGCTGAAGCAGTGGAAATACGGCATCGGGTATCACGTGGCCGTCAGATAAAGAGTGGTCGTTCCATTGTTAGGCAAATAGGTGCAGTGTTTGGTGGCATGAGCCGGGGGACTTGCATTGAAGCTAAGCACTACTCACTTCCTGTAGGCAGTGGACCTGGGACGTAGTGTAGATCGCCGGATCTGGCAGATAGTCAGAGTTTATGTATGGGCAGGGATTATTATGAGCACATACCTTCCTCATTGATGAGTTCAGCCGCAGGTACGCGCAACCATGCGCCAAACAGGGGCAAAACAGGGCCTTATGTGTCTTCGGTAGGCCGGCTCTTCCGCCTGCCGGCGGATGCCTGTTTCTTTTACAAACGAGGGTTGCTAGGCAACCAGATGGACGCCAGCCTCGGTATCGCGCCGCATCGCCCCGACATTTTGTTTTTGGAAATTCATGTCGGCGCTGATGCAGGCGCAGGGATCGGGTCGCCAAGGGGTGAAATTTGCAGAAAAGGGGTAAATCGTTGCCCTATAAATGGATTGGGCAACAAAAAGAAGGAAAAGCAGGGGCTCTGCAGGCAGTGTCTTCCATCGCTGCAGAGGGTGCGTTGGTCCTCCGGGGTGCTGCTGTGGCTGTTGGTGGGGGCTCCTGCCCTTGCCACCTGGGGGAAGATTGTGCGAAGAGTTCATATGAACCTGTTGATATTTTAGAGAGCTAATGTACAAACAATGTAAATACATATACGTGTGTTGGAAGCTTCTATGCTAATCTGGTGAACTGAAGTAGAATATACGTTGACGTATAATGCTGAGATACATGCACGACTAATTGTAATCTCATAACAAATAACGAACCTTAGGTCTGCACAAGCTCACACAATGCTACCTCACTGTTGATAATGTACAATGTAATTGTATGCATGCCGTTAGAAAACCTCACATGATCCTTAGTCGTACCCGACTGTCCTTGTTATGTGGTCATTTATTTACAGTTCCTCTCTTGCCACCCCCTGTAATGGTGTTGTAACATTACCCAAATTGTGTGGAGTCAGAAGATATCATAAGTGTATTTCACCCCAATAGTGCTCCCGCCAAATATACGTGAGACAGTAAAACTTGTTATGTATAAATGTAGAAGCACCCAGTTACTACGTGATGTAAGACTAAAAGCCCTGAAAGGGGGGCCTAAGCCTGCTTCCAATTACCCTGGCCTCATAAGAAGTTATGTTGTATTGACATGAAAACACCTCAGCCCCTTTAAGAAAGCACACGTCTAAAATGTGATGTATTTTTTGTAATCCAGATACAGCAACCACATATTCTAACCTTCACTTTGTCCACATTGAAGAAATACCACCGGCTATACATTGACCCTAGAACCCCTAACCCAGCTCAAGTGACAAACATGTTTTTGAACAAGAGAGAGTGATATGCTTGATGGAATCATATAATTGATGTTCGGTAATGAATACGCATGCCTTGTTTTTGCACGTGCAAAGTGCCAGCCTTGTCGCCGGATGAGCCAGTCAAACATATGAATGGATAGGAATGTGTGGCCACAAGGGCAAAATGTTGCATTACTAGAAAGTCAAAGTGTCAACCCATCGGAAGTCTAACTGATGAGCCCAGCTGAACTCTTGGCCCCGCATCCCTCATCATCTCGTCACGTGCCTGTGGACCAATCAGCCTCCACCGACCGTATAGCACCCATAGGTGCCTCCTCTTAGTGACCAATCCCAACCCACTATGTGCCCCTTATGCCTCCTCCTTGCTGATGACTCGTTATGTGTATAAAAATGCAATTTAACATGTTTTCTGCAGAGCGCTCTCGGCGTGAGCAGAGGAGATTCTGTTTGCCCTAAAGCTTTAGATAAAACAGCCTTTAATCGTACTCTCACTTGGTCTTGGTCTTATTCCCTCCTGGGTTGTACCTTTATTGACTCTGTTCGGCAATTCACCAGCAGGCCTGGGGGCCTCTCACCTTCAACGTATTCACAGCAGTCAGATACAAAACTGCTGTTGTGGAAGACAAAATAAACAACATTGCCTCAGAAACTGATCTGACATTGGTACATATAACATGGATATGAAACCACTGCCTCCTTCAATCCAATAATATATTGCAAATCAGCAAAAAATGGGGAACATCTTCAGTAGCTCTACTGCCACCGGAGCAGTTCTTATTTTTAAAGAGCCAGGACTTGAGACCCCTTAATGGTAAGATGCTAAGTCTTATCATTGCGATAGTACGCCTTTGCTCGGGAGATCTTATTGTGCTTATTGAGATATTTTCAGAGATTAAACTAGGTGCAGCAGCTAGATATTTCAGGGAGCTCAGCATCATAATAGCTTTCATAGCCTGGTCTACTTCTAACTCCTTAACATTCTTTTGGAACTGGAACTCAGTTATAGCATCCATCCTAAGCTGAATGAAATCTATTCCCCTGTTCTTGCCTAGAACTGCACACCTTGTAAACCAAGGATAATTAACCTCGGACAAATTAGACTCCATTTACCCCACAGCATTTTAACATTGGAGTTTTCTGAGGTCATTGTAGATAGTTTCTGTAAATATTCCAAAAATATTAGTTCTACCCGCAAACTAATTCTGTCAATATTCACTTCCAACCGTAGAGCCTCCCATGGAGCACCCGTGCCCAGGCCCAGTAACATCCTCACAAAAACATTTTCACATTACCCCATATTTCACAGCAATATCAAGCAGCCGAGTAGACTTTAGCTTCCAAATCTTGGATGCATTTGTCTATCTGGCGACCACCAAACCTGTAATAAAACTTCGTCATGCCGCCCAAGCCCGTCCGTAGAAGAAGGGAAGTTAAGGGATGATAAAACTATATCTTTCAAGAACACACTTTTAAAGTGTTTGCTCATTTGCAGCTGACCACTTGCACCGTGCCTTTCCATGTTAGGTGATGAACAATGTTGTAGGATTGGTGTAGGGAACACTCCTACTGCATATATTATTGAAAAGTCGGGGTCAGCCCAACCCCATTAAAGCCAGGAAGCTAGTAGCATAGCTGGACTTTTGGGGTGGAACTATGCCGGATTTGCATTTGCTCTTTCCTTTTGTAATGTCTTGGGAGGCGATGACCAATGGTCTGGAGAGCTGCAGAGAGCAATGCCAGAGGTTATGATTCATTTAGAACCTCCCAAACACAATTATTCTGCTTTTCTAGTGTGTTTTCAACATCATGTTGCTAGGGTAGGTGGAGGAGACTAATGCATTATTCAATGTGTGCAAAGGTTTTGCCAGACAGGGCTGAAGACACAGATACTATAGATCTTATTCCTCACAATCACATGGGGTTCTGACAATAATGCATCATTCCTTGGACGCTCAATGTAACAAGTCAGACAAAGACCCATTGTTGCAGTGCAAGGAACTATTATTGGGAAGAGGGTACTGTGGAATAGTACTGATGGACCACATATCTATGACCTCTCTCTCTATAGTGACATGTCTTGATTCTCTGTTGAGTTCGATGATACTCAGAATATGTTGGGTTGTGATTTTAATTCAATATTTGTCAGCTGCCAGGACTGCAAACAATATTGTAATTGATGGGTGGCCATGACTTGGTTGATACCCTGAGGTCTGTCCAATAGGAGAAAAAAGAATGTATGTGTCTTTGCAGGTAGATATGTACTTGCTATGTTCTTGGTTGTTGAGCGGGGTAGAGTTTTGCATTATTCAGCCTCACACCTATTCTGATCATTCTCCGCTGTTTACGGAAACAGCCTGTTGGTGGAGATCAGCTACCGAGAGCATCGTGAGATTTTACCCATTGGCCCTATTCCAACATGAACAAGTAAATCTATTTTTATTTTAAAGCAATCAGTGTTCTGTTGTCACATGTTTATTTATTTGCATTTTCTATTGCACAATATCACAAACTAAGTAGGTGCGAAAGAATCAGGTGGAAATGTATTTATTTATTGGGCATTTGTATGGTGCTTATGCAGCAAGAAAATGAGTTTCAAAGTGCCCACAAGGCAAAGGGAAGGGAACAAGGAAACAATACAAGACAGATTAATAAAATTCACATGGGAACATTACAAGACAATGGAATGCAAATGACAATGAAAAGCAAATGACAACAGTGGTCCTAGCAGGCATCATGACTTTCATAGCGTGCAAGTGCAGAGAGAGAGGGGGGTAGGGGGATATGTGCTAGAGGGTCCCACAGAGGGGGAGGTGCCAGTGGGTCAGTTGCAAGGCAACAGGTAAGTGCGAGCAGTGGCCACCTGGTAAGAGTGGGGTTTCTCGCCAATACAATAAGTGCAGACCTGAGAAACACCACAGGCCAATGTGGGCCTGAAGTCAAGTGCAGGGGGCGGGCAGATGCTGAAGGCGATTGGATAGAAGGCCAGGACTCAGTAGGACTCTTAAGGTCCGAGTCCGCCAATCTCAGCGACTGTGGAGTTTAGCATGGGAGGGAAAGAGGGAACAAGGAGAAAAGGAAAGTCTTGTGATGCTTGCAGAACTTGAGGAGATCCGGCTCAAAACGTAGAGAAAGAGAGAGGCTGTTCCAGGGGAGGAAGCCAGCCGAGGAAAGAGAACGGCTGCCCACTCTATGCTTAGAGAAACGCTTGACAAGCAGAGAGTTGGAGTCAGAGGATGGAGGGGATCTGGGAGGAGAGTATTTGGAGAGAGCGAGTTGCAGATAGTGTGGTCCTCCGCCCCAGACAGCCTTATGGATGATGCAGAGGGATTTAAATATGATCATTGCAGCAATCGCGAGCCAGTGGAGCTATTTTAGAGCTGAAGAGATACGGTCCATGGGCTTGGGGCCAAGGATAAGTCTTGCAGCCCTATTCTGGATTAGTTGGAGGAAATAGAGAGAAGAAGAAGGTAGATTAAGACAGAGGTTGTTGCAATAGTCCAACCTGGAGAGTACCAGAGCTCTGGAGACATTGAGCTTCTGGGGAAAGTTGATGAAAGAGAGAAAGCCTCTGAGGAGGTGAAGTTGGAAATGGTCCCTCTTGGTAAGGTCCAGGATGTGAGCAATGAAACAGAGAGGAGTCGAAGATGACTCCAAGGTTTCTGGCTTCAGAGTAAGGAGAGGGGGAGAGCCCATAGAGGGTGGCCAGAGTGAAGGGAGGAAAGCGGGAACAGGAGTCCCGATAGGAAGGATCTCTGTCTTGCTGGCATTGAGACAGAGATCATTAGAGGTGCACCAAGACTGGATAGCGGAAAGGCAATCAGGAATGACAGAGGAAGTAGGAGAGGCGTCATCTGCATAACACTGGAAGTGCGGGGAGAAGGTGGAGATCAGGTGACCGAGTGGGGCAAGATAGATGTTCAAGAGCCGAGGCGAGAGGATAGAGCCCTGGGTAACGCCACAAGTGGAGTTAGAGGTGGAGCAGCAGAAGGAACACAGGATCACCTGGGAGGGACGGTCAGTGAGGAAGGAGGTCCACCAGTCCAATCCAGTGCCCATATACTAAGGGAATCATGAAGCCTCTTTATGAGGATGGACTGGTTGACCATGGCAGAGGAGAGTTCGAGTAGAATGAGAACAGTAGAATCAAGAGTTGTGAGCAATTCTTCATGGGTTCTCAGGAGAGCAGTTTCTGTGCCTCTGGATGCTCGGTATCCAGACTGATGGTCGTACAAGCAACCAACGAGCTTGATATGCTGCGTCAGTTGGGGTAAGACCAACTTCTCTAGTAGTTTCCCAAGGAAGGGAGTGAAAGAAATGGGGCAGTAGATAGCCGGACACGAGGGGTCGACGGAAGGCTGTTTCAGGAGGGAGTGCACAAGGGAGTGCTTGAGAGAGGAGGGGAAAGACCCAGATGCAAGAGAGTGGTTGCAGAAATAAGCGAGTGCTGGGGCAAGGGAACAGAGGTTATCCAAATAGTTCTGGAACTAAGAACATGGGGAGACCATCATAGAGCGGACAACTCTAGTGACCTCGTCTGATGTGATAGCAGAGAAGGAGGAGAGAGTGGATGAGGGAGGAGGAGAGCCCAAGGGTTGCAGTGGAATGGGTGGAGCGGTTGGCGAGGAAGAGAGAGAAGCCAGGATATCCTCAGCTTTAGCCGTGAAGTGGGTGGCCAGTGCAGTGCAGAGGTCATGGGAAGGAAGAGGTGAGGTAGAGAGTGCGGATGGATTGGCTAGCTCATTGCACATTTTCAGAAGTGTTGTTAGAAGCTCCAGAAACACGGCCTGGATGTGGTCCCTCTTCTTCGAGTGAATGGAGAGATGATATTGCCTTTGGATTAGGCAACATGCCAGTTTATCAGAGGATGAGCTCGAGGCCTGCCACTTCCGTTCCGCAGCTCTGCACTTGCTTTTCAGGGCTGCTGGATCACAATTGTACCAATTGTTATGCTTTTTGACAGGTTTCAGTTGGATCCTCGTGACTGGAAAAAAATTGTGTTAGTGATAGCGAGATGGAGATTGTTGAGAGCACAGTCAGTGGGTGAGTCAATGGGGGAGGAGAGGGGATGAAGGTGGAAGTGAATGCAGCACCTGACACTCGTTTCATCCGACGGATGTCCACAAACAAGTCTAGCAGTGCTGGGGGGAGGTTTGGTCAGAGGGCCCGAGAGGTCCCAGGTGGGAGGAGAGGAGGGAGTGGTCAGACTCAGAAAGCAAGGTGGAGAGAGGGCTAGAGAGAAGAAGATCAGCATGGATGAAGGCATTGAGAGTGTGTCCAGCGGAGTGGATAGGACCAGAGGGGAGAATAGTGCAGGAAAGAGAAGCGCAGATGTCACAGAAAATGCTGGAGAGGAGGAGTTTAGAGGTAGAAGTCGGGAGAGAGGAGGAGAAATCGGCCTATTCTGATAGGAAAGGGGGGATGGGACCAGGGGGCCTGTAGATAGTGGCAATGGTCAGAGAAGAAGTAGGAGAGATGCCAAGCTTGCAGACAAGGCTTTCAAAGGAGGAGTAGTGCTGGATGGGTAGGAGGGCAGAAGTGATCCACTCAGGGAATATCAAGGCTACTCCACTGCCAGAACGGTTGGGATGAGGCTTAGAGATGATCTTGTAGCCATCAGGGAGGAGGGCGTCAAAAGCAGTGACTGAGCTGGCATTGAACCATGTCTCGGTGAGAGCGATGGCATCAAGATCAAAGTCTTCAAGGAGGAGGCAGATGTCAGAAGAGTGTTTGATAGCGGAGTGAGCATTATGCGTGGCTAGGTGAAGCCAGTCACCACCTTTAAAGGTTTTCGGAGGTGGGGTACAGGGGGGTGGTACGTCCATCAGAGGGGAGAAGGTGGTGTAGGGGAGAGAGAGGACAGAGGGATAGAAGGAGTGGGATGGAAGATAATGAGAGCTGATATGCACTGGTCCAAGAGGAGGAGAATGGGTTGAGGGCACTGAGTCATGATAGTTCCATTGCGATAGACATTAATGAGGCACCTACATGATAAGCCAGCCAAGAGTGCTTCTCATCTAGCGCCACCATTAATGTGTGAGGAAGAGAAAGGGAAGAGAGTGGAGGTTAGGTGAGGGGTCTATAGGTCTGGAGACGGGACAGAAAAAAGGATATCAGTGACAATCTGTCTGGAAGTAGCGCTGACATAGGTGTCTGCGATAGGCAAACCAGGATTTGAAGACAGGAGATCTTTTTAAACTTTTTTCTCCCAGACTTCGTGAGGGATGGAGGATGGGTGATAGAATAGAAGTAAGAGTAGATGTGAGAGAAGGAGAGTGACACAAGGATGGAGGAGAGGGATAGAAGAGAGAACTGCAGAGGCAGGACACGACTCACCAGGCAGCCTAGAAACTGAACGAGGTAGGTAGATGATCAACAAGAAGTCTTATGCTGAAACAGACAGGAGGACCATCAGGAGAGTGGGCAGTGGCAAGCAGTACACAGAGGGTGGCTTCAAGAAGAGTCAGAGCAGAGGTCAGCAGAAGAGAATGAGCGGAGATGGGGGCCAGGGTCAGCAGATGATGAAGACTGAAAGGGTCACTGTTGCGAGCAGGCAGCAGCGGGCACCATGTTGCAGAGGAGTTCCAATCAAACAGGTGGGCCTACGAGGTGTTGACTATGTTGCAGGGCCGGTAGTGCGATGGAGAATGGCATTATTGCTTTCAAAGGGTGGGGCAGACTGTTGGGGGACCACAGAGATCAGTGAGCACACAGGTCGATGGGAGCTTGTGATCCTGTTGAAGCCTGAGGAGAATAGAAACACTGTGGCAGGCGGGGAGGTGGCTGCAAAAAGACCTGGTCAGGGCCAGACAGAGAAAGGCCCAGGAGCCTAAAGACAAGGCCTTGATGAGGGGGCTGGGTCCCCCAATAGGTCAGATGAAGGAGGCTTCGACCAATCAGCCCAAAGAAAGGTGGTTACTGGGAAACTGCTCTGGTGGTTCACTAAGATTAAATGGTTTCGGCCATGTTGGAAAGGCCACGAGGGGGCCGAGGTGCATCAACTCCCAAGTGGGCTTTCCTGATTTAAACTCTTCGTAGTGCCACAAGGGCACAAAGGTGCAGAGAAAGCTCACCAAAGTGCCTGTAAATTCGTCATAAAAGCGACTTGTGGCACTCCTATCCTATCCCCTCACTTCCACATGGTGTGCAATCCTAGCCACAATCTGCTTCTGTCACTGTGCCTGCAGTTACTGACTTCCCAAGCCCAGCAGCAGCTCCAACAGCCAGTATCAGCCTTCCTGCAGCACTCACGACAGGTATCTCAGCACTTCTGTAAGCATCACACTATCAAAATGATACTAGAAACTGGCATGGATGCAGAAGAAATACAAACGGCACGTATTTACAGCTTTACTATAAAACAGGAAATGGGTCAGACTGTGGTTTTCATCAGAGCTTATCTTTGCAGAATCTTTTTTGACAACTTCATGCAGAATACTTGAGTCTGTTCGTAGAGACGCGGACGCCATCACAGTGTGCCTTTGTGCATAACAGTTACAACCATCCTCACTCCTCCAGAAAGTTAGAGAGAAGTTACAACTGCGGAACACAAAGTGCAACTGGTATTAACACCAGCAATGGTTCATAGCTACTGTGAAGCTGTTAGGCTGGGCAGCATTTGAGCTAAACTCATGCGTAGTGTGCGCAGCAATACTTATATTCACTCTATTCTCAATTATTATGGTAGGACTTTAAATCGCATGAGAGATAAACAGCTGCTTCTCTGGCTGTAATGTCACAATCCATTCCAAATTGCAGATATTTGCACCTACCATGTAGACATTCCTATGCCATCGCTTCACCTCAAGTCAATGAAGGCTTTTTATACTCTGTTTGAGGGGAAATACAAGGTATCACCTCATCTACTTAAGTTGTGGGAACAATCATGGGGTGTGGCTAGCCAGCATGCGATGTGCACGTAGTTTGCCGAGCTCCCGCTTTACCGTCTGAAATCCTGATGAAATCTGGCAGTTAATACCCAGGAACTGAGCCCAAATCAGCGTGATTAGTACAGGTGAAGTGGGTGCCACGAATGATACCCCAACGTGGAAGAAACGGGTCTGCTTTGCCCGAGAAATGAAGTGGCGCGATCACATGAGGGACTTGGAAGTGGGCTCAAAATGGCCACCGGAGTACAATAGCGAGACGCAGTGGAGACCAGTGGAGGCTCGGATGACAGAAGACCGCATTCACTTACAGAGGACCGCGAGAGGAGAAAGAAGGCCCTTGGCGAGGACGGAAGAGGTGATATATGACCCTCGCATCAGCAAAGGAGTGGCCCGGACTGGAGGTTCGCCCCGCACATTGCGTAAAGCACGGATATTAACCCCCAGTGGAACATCAGGCCAGAAAGGAGCCACGGCAGGGCCTCACAACAATGGGCCGCGGGGAAGGAGACTCGACAAGGCGGGACCCTGCACTCGGAAGAACGGTCCCGAAATGGCTGGGCACTGTGCTTACAGAGCCCGACAGCCCCGGAGAAAGGTGACACAGGCACGGCCAGCTGCGGTGTCGGCCGCGCACAGTTCGGGATCTGTGTGATCCGCCCACTGCAGCGCAGAGACAGAAATAAGGAAGGGAAAGCAGAGATGACGAAGGTGAGCGGCGCAGTTATGGCTGTCTGTCCTGTGCCCCCCCCCCCCTCCACTGAACTAAACATCAGCCATATACCCGCTGGTGATGAGTGATTGCATTGGCGGCCAGGGAAGACAGTGTACGGTTGGGGGGAGACACGATGGTGAATATAGGTCCAAGCGCACAGGACCTGACGTGCCCCTGGGACATAGTATGGCGTGCCCAGCACCGGAGAGTGTAAGAGGTAATAAATGGCCATACAGTAAATAAAAAGAGAGGGAAGGAGTGCAGTGAAGATGCTCCCGGGGGCCCCAAGCCCACCCACCGGCTGCAATTAATATCCCTCTCCTTCCCTGTTGGACATTAAGCGGTACAGGGCGAAAAGAAAGGAGAAAGAGGGCCTAAACGATGGAGCCCGAATAAGGGAAAGTAGTGGGGGCCACCAACCCACGACAGGATTACAAGGACCAACACTGGTGCAGAGAGGAGGACGGCCTGCAGTAGCTTGTGCGCTGAGAAGGGTGTCATACTGCAACCACCCCTGGAAAGCCAGATAGGAGCACCAGGACCTATGTCGGAGAGGGGACACCGAACCGAAGCAGAGCAATAGGTGACCATTACGCCTGTGAGGAGCCCGACAATATACCTTGAACACGACATTGATACAGCTTGCGGTAAAGATGGTTAAGGGACAAAAAAGATGGAAAAATATACAGAAGCAAAGGACAAACTGCAAAAACAAGCGGGACCGGACCATGGAGGAAGGAGTGTCAGGAGGGAGTGGAGGAGGAGTGACCCTGGACACACTAATGGAGGCAATACAGGCGACTAAAGTCTCCCTTGAAGGAACGATTAAAGAGGTTGGGGTGGATGTCTCCCTAGTGAGAGCTGACCCTCGCAAAATGTGCGAACGGGTCATGGAAGTAGAACACAGGGTCAGTACAGTACAGTGGAGGATGACATTCAAATCCTCAAAAATCAAGTGGCAGGCCTGGTGGCGGCAACCAGAACTTTGGAAACAAGAGTGGAGGACGCAGAAGGCTGCTCTAGGTGGTGTAATATTTGGCTGGTTGGGATACCGGAGAGGGAAAAAGGCCCCAAGTGGAATTATTTGTGGAAAATCTGGTCCTGAAAGTGTTAGGGATCAAAGGATTGTCTAAATTGTTCACAGTGGAAAGAGCTCACAGGGTGCCGGGTGGACCTCCACCACCAGGTGCCCCACCAAGAGTAATGGTGGCCAAGATTATGAACTTCTGAGATTGAGACGCTATGCTACAAGAAGCCTGCAAAAGATAGTTTTTATGAAATCGGGAATACAAAACTGCGCATCTTTCCTGATTTCACATTGGATAGTTGAGCCCCTTTGATGAGCAGCAATTACCCTCGAGATGGATGGGGATAAAGACCTTACTCATACATCAAATAATAGAGCCGACTCAGGAAGTTGACAAAAGGAAGACTGTTTTAATATCAAATATCTAAAACAGGGAGCATAATGAACATCAACACAAACGCTCGATCTTCAAACTCAAAGTACTTTAAGAAAAATTTTCATTTTTATAAGCAAAATGCGTCATCAATGACGTGCGTACTAACGTCATCCTACATGGCAAACTATAAAAATGTATGTGCATGGGCTGTTGGTTCTGAGTGAACATCTAAGTATATGATCCATACTACTCTAAAAACATGTAACTATGTGATTGGTTACTTAACATCAGGTGGGCAACTAAGCCCTCCTCTAAAAATTACCACTATGAACGTCACTAAATACACAATGGGCCTCATTACACGTTGTGCGGTAATGGAATACCGGCACCGGTAAAGAATTACCGGTACCGTTAATTCCCTAAGCCAATCACGACCCGAACCCACCGCTATCTGCGCACCCGTTAATTACGGTGCCACTAATAGCGACAAGGTCGCGGGCGAAAAACCCCCAGGCCGGAATTAGCGCCATGGCGCTAATACCAGGCCATCACAAGCCATGCGGACATGGTATTAGCGGCATGTTAAACACCCAAAAACCCCTTACCGGCATGGCGCTAATAACGACATCGAAAATCACCCGTTAAGAGACCTGAGCAGTGTACCCATCAACTACAGATGGACACAATCAGCACAGGTGCATGCAATGGAGACAGGCAGCACAAAAGAGCACACCACACCCCTACCCACACCCCTTCCCACACCAAGATGGTGCCAATAGCAGCAGCATGACATGACAGCCTTGACTACATGATAGCAGTGCAGCACCAACAACAACAGCCCACACCAGAGGTGACCCGTAACAGGTACCCATTCCTCACACCATACAGGCAATGCCAGCGATCCACTGAGGAGGTGGCTCCCAACACCTGTACGGAACCCACAGAACCAGCAGGAAGAGGACAACAATATAGTACATCCCTCCAATGACAGTGCTCCGCTGCCTAAGCGGTCTGGGTGTGGCACTCCTGTACGGCCGTGTCAAAGTGGCAAAGACAACCATGGCATGTGTAGAGCATCACAAAATGTGCATATGATGGAACGTGCCTATGCCACCTGAAATTGACATGCAACCACCAGAAGAGTATGATGTGGCTGAGGATGAGTGCGGGTGGAATGCCCCGGCAGGACATGAAAGAGGCAATGCCAAGGAGGCACACGATGTACATCAGCATCTGATTCTGTAATCTCATCATGCACCAAGGTGAAATAGCATGGACGTAGATGGGAATTGTTGCCCTGGTGCATGTTTCGAGGCCCACAAAGGACCCTGTCCACAATGAATGACACATACACAATAATGGAGACCACGCTTGGGTTTCAAACTCTGAACAGTGTATATTGAACATATTGTGGTACGAAAGTGCATTACCCAAACTCCCAAAATACACCCTTACCCCACTCCCCCCTCAACACACCCAAACAGACCCTTACCCCCCTCCCCCCTCAACACACCCAAACAGACCCTTACCCCCCTACCCCCTCAACACACCCAAACAGACCCTTACCCCCCCCCCCCCCCCTCAACACTCCCATGTGAGTCTCATGACGTGATTGTGTCCATCGCCACATGTGGCACACGAATCCTGGTGGCCCTATTTGCCAGTGCCTGCATCGTCATCTGGTGGTTGTGAAGCCGTGCGCCGCAGGTTCCGCATAGACCGGCGCAGGGGACTAGTCTGGCGTGAACTCCCAGACGAGGAGGGGCCTGGTTCTTCCTGGGCCGTGAGTGGGCACCGACACTCAGTAGCGTCTGCTATGCGGTTCATGGCCTGCCGCAGTTGGGCCATTTCACTGCAGATTCGGCTGGTGCATGCCTCCATGCCCTCCCTTGTCTGCTGTGCCAATGTAGCAATGTCCTCCCTCAGGCGGACTGTCTCTGCCACATGTTGACCTACTAGGCCACTCATCTCGTTCTGCCTCTGGTAGATGCTCGAGAGGTCATGTCGCATGGTGGGTGCTGGTGGGATGGCTGATGCACCTGGTCCCATTGCACTTGCATCAGGAGAGGATATCTGGGGGCTCCATATCCCTTCAGGGGTGGGTGAATCTCCATGACTACCCGGACCTGAGGAGTACCTCGGGCTTGCCAGTAAGGGGCTTGTTGGTCTGGGGCTCTGGCTATCGGCATCAATGGCAGGTGTGTCCTCCTCATCTGAAGGTGGGGCCGTGGCTGCTGCTTCACCCGTTGAGCTGGTGGCAGCAGAGTGCATTCCCTCGATGCTGCCCTCACCTGCTGGGAGACACACTTCCGTGGGTGCCACGACGGGAGCAGCCATGGCCTGTGGATGCGTGCAACTGGTGTTCCGGCTGCTTTTGTCCCTGTGGTCATGGACACTCGTCCTGGCTGCCCTAGTGGATGTGGCGGTGTCCCCTGTGGCATCCCTCCTTGCTTTTTTGCTGGATGTGGGAGCAGGTGTGGAAGTGCATGCCTCCTCAGTGTCAGTGTGTGATCCTGCAAGGGTGAGAAATGTTGACAACCATCAGTAATGGGTCGACCTGCCTTGAGCAAAATGAATACGTCATGCCGTTCTATGCATTCCGGGCTCTTCAGTGTGGATGCAGGTAATGGGGATGTTGGGTGGGTCATGCATGAATGGGTCTGTGTTGTTTGGGCATGTGGTGATGCATGCATGTCTGTTTGTGGCTGGAGCCACGGCATTGATATGGACACATGATTGGGGGGAACATCACACTTCACTGTGCATTGTTTGATGCATACACTCACCTCCATCGGACGAAATGGCCACGCCATGCTCCATTTGTCCAACTCCCTCAATGCATTCCACCCCGATGGTTGATGCGCATGTCTCCTCCCACTCGGTGAGCTTGATTGGCGATTCTCTGCCTCCTCCTGTGCCCGTAGCCAGGTTGCAGTTCACGGATAGGATGTTCCGCACACGGAGCCGGAGGTCATCCCACCTCTTTCGGCGGTCTTTGACTGTGCGGGTTGTGGTGCCTACCGCGCTGACCTTGTGGGCTACCTCTTCCCAGATGGCCTTCTTCTTCACAATGGTCTCCCGATGCATGTCGTTGTTGAAGACGACATGAGCATTGTCTGCTAGTGTCTGCGTTAGCATCAGGAGCTCCTCCTTGCAAAACTTCTCCTTGCGTTGCCGCTCAGACGATTTTTTAATGGCCTTGGGCATCTTCACGGTGTCCTTGGTGTATTTCCCAACGTGGTTCCTGGTAAGGTGTCCTGGATAAGGGGGATGGCAATGGATTGTGTTTTTAAAGATGGCCGCCGTGCTCTTTCCCGTTCCGGTGCGATGACGCTATTTCCGTTTCCGCAATATAGCGGTCACCGCTATTTGCGGAAACCGCTATTTGCATGTGGCGGCAGGGCGGAAGTGCTAACAGCGCTTTCGAGGATGCCGTTAAGGGACTTTTGCGGCATGGCGGTAGGCTCATTACCGGCATGGCGGTAGGCTCGTGCCCGCGATCTCGTAATGGCATGCAATTTGCGGCCTCTTGCGAGGGCGGACACGCTATTTACGCCATGCCGGTAATTGCCGGTTTTTACCGCATACCGTGTAATGAGGCCCAATGTCCCATTGGTTTACACACTATAGGACCCCTGAATACGCAGGTCCACTACAATTGGTTGGCACTCTATCCATCTTCAGTACTTTTCCACCTACGTTAGCAGCCTGCAGGCTGGGCGTCCAGATGCTGGTGAGGTTGCTTTAACTTTAGCTTCCCACCAATTAGCATATTAATCCATCATCACCTCAGTGTTCAACTGTCAATTAGGCCTTTGAACTTCGTCCTTGAGAGTGTTTTTAGCTCTGAGAAAATTAGGTAGTGAGAAGCACAGTTTGCCTTAATGCGTAGGTGTGACCATCTCGTTCATCCAACTTCATGCTTCCATGTGACTAGAAACCATAAAATCAAGCCTTTTCGTGTATTTAATATTTTATTCCAATAGACTTCTGACGTCTTCCTTGTTATGTTCATTCCTTTTGAACAGGAGGTTTCTTCTTTCACACGATTTTGTATCCAAAGTCAGTTTACTCTAGTTTGAAAAGATATTGGCTTCTTGGGGCTCATCCAACCTCGCCTTTCTGAGCTCTGCTTCTGTAATTCAATGTCTGCTTTTTAACTGCGACATACTGAACTGGGGCCATTTTGCAATTTTTTTTTAAATTATTTTTTATTTTTATTTGTTTTATTTATTTGTAAAGCGCGGCCAAGCCCTGGGGCAACTGGGCACTGTAAACTTACATGTTTCACAATCAATACTGTACAGAAAAGGTAGTACATGTTATGGGGCATGATAATAGGTGAGGGGGAAAACACAGATAGGTGAGTTACATAATCATATAAATACAGACACTATAAGTGTTACTATTCTAGGAACAGATATTATACAATTTACAGAAGATAAGTACACAGCAATGACAGTGAGGAAGCATCCTGAGAGTGAATTAGCGTGTTTTATGAAGAGGGTTGGTTGAGGTACTGCTCGATGAGCCAAACCTTGACCTTTTTTCGGAAGAGAGAGAAGGAAGGTTGTTCTCTTATGGAAATAGGAAGTGCGTTCCATTTTTTTGCAGCAAGGACTGGGAAACTGGCTCCACCAGCTCGTTGTTAGTTAAATCGTGGGATGACAACGTAATGTGTTTGCGCTAATCTGCTGGGTCGCAAAGGTGAGTGGCGTGAGAAGGTGTCACAGAGGTATATAGGTGCCTGGCTATTAAGGCATTTGTGAGTGAGTGAGAGTGATTTAAAGTCTATTCTTTGTTTGATATCAAGCCATTTGATATTCTGCCTAGTTGCAGTGATGGGCTGTTTTCTTCAGCATCATTTTGCATGATCTTCATTTTGTTGATATTTTGTTGGGAAGTACCTAAGTAGAATGCATTGCAATAGTTAAGCTTGGATAGTACTAGTGCTCTTGCTACTGAGATACAGTTAGGAGTAGTCAAGTAAGGTCGACAAGCTGTGATAAGCTTGCAAATATATGCTGTGGATGATGCTAAGGCATTGGTTTGTTTTGTAAGTGATAGTGCTGAATCGAAGTAGATTTCTAATGTTTTAATGTCATTTGCTGATTTGAAAAGGGATCCTAGTTTGTTCAATTTTGTTGAGGAGCCGAGAAGGAGTAGTTTGGTTTTGTCATCGTTTAAGCATAAACCGCGCTTAGCCATCCAAATTTGAATAATACTGTAAATATCGTTGAGAGTTTTACTGTCTGCAGCGTAGTCACCAGTGATAGGGATGAGTATCTGGGTGTCATCCGCGTAATTGGTGTATGTGACACCCAGATAATCAAGTATATCAAATAGAGGCTTGGTAAATACGTTGTAGAGGGTAGGGGACACACATGATCCCTGGGGGACTCCACAAGTCACTGGCGTAGGTGATGATGAAGCCGAGGGTGCAAAGACCCTCATGGATCTGTTGCTGAGGAAGGATTTGATCCATGCGTTAGCTTGGTCTGAGAAGTGTGCGGCAGATGACAAATGTTTACATAATATTTCATGGTTTACTAGATCAAATGCCGCTGATAAGTTGAGTTTTAATAAAAGGGCAGATTTATCTTTATCTTTTAGGATCTGAATCTGTGTCTTTAAGTCGATTAGCGCTGTTTCAGTCCCATGCCTGGGTCTGAAGCTTGATTGTCTTAGGCCTAGTAGGTTGTTCGTTTCCAAGTAATACTGTAGCTGGAGGTATGCTGCATGGTCCAGGATTTTTAAAAGAAATGGTACAGTTGTAATGGGTCTGTAGTTCGATGGGTTAGTAGGATCTAAAATGTTTTTTTTAGTACGGAATTGCCCAGGCGTCTTTTAAATTGGTAGGTACGGTACTAGATTTAAAAGATGCATTAATGAACAAGGTAATGAAGGGTGCGAGTATGTTAGCTGCCTCCTTAATCAATGTAGCTGGGCAGACATCACCCTTACAGTTGCAGGGTTTAAGTTTGAGTATGATCTGTTCTACTTTTTTTTATAGAAAGAGGCTTGAAATTGAATTGAGGCAGATTTGGAGTCAGGAGTGAGGGTAGGTCCAGAGGTATGGCATTGTCAATAATGTTTTTCTTTATTTTTATTTTGTTTAGAAGCATAGTGATTTTATCTTTGAGCACATTCTGTATGTTAGTGCACCATAGGGTATCCTTTGTGCATGGGTCACGTATAGGAGCAGGAGATTCAAGTTCTTTCAGTATGTTGAATAATTCCTTGGTACTGGAATTAGCTTTGGCAATGCGGTCATTGAAGTTATCTTTTTTGCCTGTATAATAGCTCTTTTGTAGTTAAGTGAGGCTAATGTGAACATGAATTTATTCGTTTCTGAGGGGGATTTTTTCCATACTGTTTCAGCTGTAAGTTTTTATTTCCTAAGAGTCTTTAGGTAGGGCGTGTACCATTTGTTAATATGGGCACGAGGTTTGGATTTTTGCATTTTAAGGGGAGCTGTCGTATTGATGGCCTTAAAGATAGTTTTGTTGTATAAATTAACTAAGTTGGATGGGTCCTAATGCAAATTATGAGGGTGGGTGATAGGATGTAGTAAGGGTATCAGGTTTTCTAATGTAACGTTGCGTTTACTTCTTGTTAGCATGGCTGGAGCATGAATTTGTGTCAAAGAGGGTACTGCCTTATCAATAGTAAATGTGATAAGGTGGTGGTCGGTCCAAGCACAGGGAGTGTTGGCCAATACATTTATGCTGCAATTGAGGTCCGCAGCCAATCAAGCTTTCTACCTTTGTTATGGGTCATGTTTGTTATGCGTTGAGTGAACCATAGTTCAGAGATGTTGTCCTTAAGGGCAGCCGCTTTGGAGTCTTTCGGATCATTGAGACCTAGATTAAAATCTCCTAGGATGATAACTTGTGATTTACTTTTAGTGTTAGTGGACAATAGCTGAGATATATCATTTTCAAAGGTGGAGGTAACACCAGGAGGACGGTAGATTAGATGCATAGTAATAGTGGAGGAGGCAGACGTGGATATTTTAATAAAGAGAAGTTCAGCGGATGGTAGGTGTTGTTTATTAACCATTGTTAGCTCTAACGCTGATTTGAAGATAAACGCAACTCCATCTCTCTATCTGCACATAGAATGGTGTAGTTGTCTGGTAGGGCTAGTGCTAGTGAAGGTCCTGATGTTGGGTTGAGCCATGTTTCTGTAATAGCAATTATATCAAGGTCTTGGGTAGTCAATATATCTACTATGTCTAAAGCATGTGCTTTAAGAGATCTAGCATTGATGAGGCCTACCTTGATAGTATCTGTGAATTGGTACAGGTATTTGTGTTTTACCATTGTTGGTAGGTTTGATAGGTTTGATGGGTTTTACTAAGGAATGGTCTTTGTGAAAGGCACCTGTATTATGATCTTTTAGTATTTGTGACTGTTGTTGTGAGGTTCTCGAACCAAGTCTGAAGTTTCGCAGTGGTGTGAGGCACGGGACTGTAGTGGACGTTCGGGCGGCACCTATATCGTCTAGGTGCATAGGAATGGTATCTATGTTGTAGACTTTAGATGTCTGAGACTGATGTTGTGCAAATCTTGTGCCAGTTCTGAAATTCCGCAACAGTGTGGGGCACGGGGCTGCAATAGTCTTTCTAGATGAACACCGATGTACTGGGTGCACAGTTGTGGTGTCAGCCAGAGGCATGGTCTCTATTTCAGGTTTTTGATTATGTGGCGCAGCTATTTTGTGGTAAAAAACAGAATGAGCCAAGTAAGTGTAGTCAGTAGGTGGGGGGATCCACGGAGGAGAGTATGGGAATACATTCATACAGGGTTGTAGGAATTTTGAAGGGGCAATATTATTTGATAGAGGCAAGTTAGATGACATACTAAGGTGTAGGACAGGCATATTGTGGCATAGATGGGATTCAATTTGATTTAAATGAAGAACCTTAATTCTACACATATAATTGAATGTGGTATCGGAAGTATGTTCACTAAATAGGAGTAGAAGCAACGTTAATTGTGGGGGTAACATGGCTAGTAGGAGGAAGTGCAATTTGCCCTTAGTTTGCACATATGGATCGAATGCAGTGAAATGTGATGCAATTTGCAGCGCAGACTACCGAGTATGGTTAAATTATGCTACAAAGCCGAATAATGGGTAAGCATGTTAAAGGAGCATATAGGTACTTGCAGTCAATGTAAAGCAGTCAAGCACAGTCAAGTTACAATCGGATTACATGGTGCATGGTGCATATATGTCAAGACTATAGACATGGCGAAATGCTAGAATTACGGAAATGCAGGCGATAATTACACAAACATATTTTCACTTGAGTTATATGGATAACAAGCTGTAGCGAAGTCAACACAAACATATAAAGGCATATCAATCGATTACCAGGTAGATTGGAAAAGTCTGGTTCTGAGATTAGATAGGTTAGCTAGGCATTATGTCCTGTAGAGTATATGGGGCTAGTATCAGCAATGTAG
Source organism: Ambystoma mexicanum (assembly GCF_040938575.1). Taxonomy (NCBI): domain Eukaryota; kingdom Metazoa; phylum Chordata; class Amphibia; order Caudata; family Ambystomatidae; genus Ambystoma; species Ambystoma mexicanum. The sequence goes on along the minus strand of NC_090937.1, from coordinate 694,029,416 downwards.
CTGCTACGTTTGGCACCTAAGAAGCTATGCGTGAAATGTTAGCAGAAGTGCATATTAGGGTAAATAGTATATTAGAGCAAGTGAGAGGAAATTATACTAATCGATAGTAGACGTGTGATGAGCATACGTGGTGAAAACATGGCAAAGGTTGCAGATGATGAGTTGGTATACATGTAGTTAGACATTATTACGTAAATTGTGATACCAAAGGTACGTAAAGGTTAACAGGGTAGTTCACATAGAGTGCTCTGCTGAGAGAGGTAGTCCGAGTGACAGCAATTTGTATCGGATACTGACAGAGTAAAGGGTCATAGCTCAAGTGGACAGTAAGGGAGGCTACAGATACAGAAACATATGGAGTTTTAGCAGAAGGTGAAAATAGTAGTACATAGCAGTATCGCGGATCGCGAACAGTAGTAGATGGTACGCTCGTGCATAGATGGCAATGAGGCACAGAGCATTTAGTTACAACGTTTGTAACAGTCAATAAAAAATGTGCATAGAAGGTTTTAGCGATTCCGGTGAGGTGTAGGGATATGGAGTCGCGATTACCACAAATATCTGGCAGACTCTAATGAATGTTGCAAGTACAGTAAACTCTTTGTGCAATAGTCTGATTGAGGATTGTGACAAACGGTAATTGTGATAAGGTTACTGGGTGTCGGGGGCTTACCAATGTTGGAAGTCTCAGAGAATGGTCAAATGGGGAACAGAGGCAGTGTTTCTGGCCGCAGGTCAGTCGGCTCCAGACAGGCTCATGACAGGAAATGAGCCTTGAAGATGTGCCTTTGCTGGAGTATAGGCTAGTATGTAGCAGTGGAGGCCCAATCACGTCGAGTTGATGATCAAAACAGGAAGTCAGGAGGATGTTCCATGGACGAAATGTAGTGCAGCCATTTTAAAGTGACTGATCCTCGTGGCTGGCAATAGAGGGTAGCCCAAAAATGGCAGATAAATGATTCAAATGCAGCGAGGAGGCGGAATAAAGCCTATTTAAGGCATAGAGCGCTTATAGGGCAGAATATGCAGCAAATTAGCAAACTTCTCCAGGGTTCATGGAGAAAAGCTGCAAATTGAAATAAAGCAGCAGAGTATGCCCCAAGGCCTACCTTAAGGGGAAATGGTGCCTCAGGGGCTCCTCTGGAGCGGCGGGCACTGCTCCTGCAGCGTTAGAGGGCTCCTGTTCCCCCAAGGAAATATGTTGACTGAAGATAGGACAGCCTCACGACAGGAAACACGTTAATGTCCAACCTGCTTTAATACGTTTAGTGGAAACATCCATAATTCTCTCATTCCTATGTACCTATAGGTTGGTGCTTGCCGCAATCTATTTAGTATAAGCGTAGAGCTAGCTTCACGATTACTTTGCTGTTTGCGTTTCTTCTGCATCTGTACACGTGTAAAATGACTTAATATCTTCATTTGTTTCTGTGGCATAAGTTCCTTCACCTTGAGCTCAAGATGTCACTTATTCTTATTGCTTTCTTGATGCCTTATTGAATATCCGCATTCTATGGTCACTGCATCTTTTATGTACTTCATCTCCAGCTCCATGTAACATATACTTGGCAATGGCTAGTGATATTACCATTCATCCTTGCCGTTTATTGGTTCTGCTTCTTCAGGGATTTCATTCAGATAGCCATCATATTTCTCTGTATGCAGATAAGGCTTTCTCAATGGGTACCTTGGCTCCCAGATTCTCTTAGGTACTGGCCCTTTCACTGGCACTGGACTGAGTCCATATTCTGCTCTTTGTCGATTCAGCTGTTCTGTATACGTCACATACTCTGGTTTCCAGCATACAGGTAAGAGGGGTGGGTCGATTGAGGTGGGGTACTTGGCTCCTTCTCTACACAAAGACAAAGGAGAACATACAAAGCAAAGAGACGCTGACTCTGAGATCTGAACCTGAAATACATTATGTTTTTCCCGGCCAAGTTGAAAGATGTGTCAGGGGGAAAGTCATGGTTTTTTACATCCTGAAAGAGGTGTGGGAGTGGCTAGACACTTTGCCGCAAGATGGGGAGTCACAAAATATGAGGGGTTTGGGGGAAACACAATCCGGAGCAGGGAATTGAAAATAGGGGGAGAAGCTGGAAAATGTGTGGGGGGAGCCATTATGGAGTAGTCACCTAAGGGTAAACGACAGAATAGAGGAGGGGTGAATTATATTGGATGGGCGAAGGCGGGGGCAATGTGAAGCCCCCCCACTCATACAATGCCATTGGCTACTATCCACAAGGAGTGGGGTAAAGGTGGGTTACGTTAGTCAAGGGGTCTACGTGCTGGGAGTGGTGGGATGAAACCCAAAGGGGTGCCATCCAAGGAACACAGTTGGGGAGTTTGAGGGAGGGAGGAGGGTGGGGGCAAGCGGGCAGTGGGAGGGAGTTGGGGTTGATGATACCAAGTTGGGGATGGGTATTACCTAGGATGTAATTGAGAGACAGGGAGGAGGCAAGGGACCTGGGGAGGGACCAAACTTTGGAAGGCACGACACCGGAAATGGGATCAGGAGAGGGGAATGGCAACGCAATATGGCAGCTAGAGTGACCGGGAAAGGGTCTGAGAGGGCTAGGAGTAGAATTGAGGAGAGGGACAGGAAATTACCCTAACCGCTAAGATGGCAGAGCTGGGAGCCTGACAATTGGAACATGGAACGTTCGAGGGCTAGGGTCAAGGCAAAAGAAACTGAGGGTGGGAGAATTTCTGAGACGACATGGGATACAAGTAGCCCTGATACCGGAGACACACATGGGTAAGGGAGCCCTGGTGAAACTGGGGAGAATGTGGGGTGGACAGGTATTCAGTGTGTCCTACTCAACTCAAGCGAGGGGGGTGTTGATCTAGGTGGCGTGGGGGGTGTCACTACAGGTGGAAAAAAGTGCTGATGGATGAGATGGGGAGGACGGTGATGCTGGTGGGTGCATGGGAAGGGTGTTCATTGTGTCTGGTGAACGCATGTGCACCGAATGTTGATGACAGGGAATACTTCCCATCGGTCCTACATATGATTGGGGCACATAGAGGGGAGATGATCATATGGGGGGATTTTAATTGTCACTTATATGCGTGCCTGGGTGGGACTGGATGAAGGGGACCCAGTAAAAAGCATATGGCGGCTTCCCTTCCAAGGTTATGGAGGAACTTGACCTGGTGGAAATATGGAGGGAGTGGCATGGTGAGGAGAAGGGGTTTTCATATCACTCAGGGGTACATGGGTAGTAACCGCGCCTGGATTATCTCCTAACGGGGAGGGAAAACTATCAGCAATTGGAAGGGCCAGAATATTTGGGACGCACCCTCTCAGATCACTCCCCCCTGGTGGTTAAATTGTCAGGGAAGGGGAGGAGACCCCCCGCCCGGTAGCTGTGGCGCTTGCAGAGGGATGCATTGGGAGATAGGGCATTTAATAATGAGATATGCAAGGGGATTGAAACTTTTTTGAGTTAAATAAGGGATCGGTGACATCAATGGAGATGCTCTGGGAGGCCTTCAAGGCAAACATAAGGGGGGTGTGCTTCTCTGCGATGGTGGGGATGGGAAAAAGACTGCAAGAAATACTGCGGCGGGCAGAGGGGCAGGTGGCAGAATTGGATAATGAAGCAGCAAAGGGAATCCAGGTGGGGGATAGGCTGGCGCGGAACCTTGAACTTTACCACAAGAACCAGGCAGACGTGGCATGCTTTGATAATAGTAAACAGGATGTCCGACTACAAGGAGAGGGAGACAAAGTGGGGAAACTATTAGCGTGGTTGATAAGTAGGGAATGCCCAAGACCGGTTATAACCCAGATCACAACCAAATCGATCGAGATAGTGGGATCTCAGGAGCGGATTAATGAGGCATTTGCAGAATTTTATGGAAAACTGTATACCAGTGAAAATGGATATGTGGAAGTAGATGTGGAAGATCTGCTGGATATGGTTTGGTTACCAAAACTAGAGGGTGACATGAGTGAAGAACTGGAAGCCCCAGCAAAACTTTTAGGTGATGAACTAAACAATTATTTGACATGCATGACCTTTAGCATCTCTCTCATTCCAGATCAACTCACACGTCAGAGGCGTCGGTCTCAGAACACAGATGAAGACAATCCAGCAACCGAATCTCCTGAACTTTTATCGGCACCTAAAGTGTTTGTTGGTGACACCGTTCTGATAAAAAATGTCACTCGAAAGTGGCACGAGCCACGTTTTAATGGCCCCTTTTGTGTTGAAAATATAACCCCCTCAGCAGTAAAAGTCCAAGGCAGGCGAGCTTGGCTTCACTTGAACGATGTGAAATTGTACAGCGGCAAGACCACCCTTCCTACTGTTGTTGATCCAGAAGCAAGACAAGATGAAGAATTTCAGCATGAGCAGACTCGATCGATGACAAAGAAGAAGGACAATAAAGCAACCACCTATTAATGCAGATTTTGCATTTGGACTAAGGTTCAGTTAGATACTAATAGATATTACAGTAGGAGTACAAAACCCTTGCTGCGAGCCTTAGGACTTTTTTCAAAATGAACTTTAGAAAAATATTCATGTATCACAGATATGCTTGAACGTGATTTCAAGTCTGAAGATTAAAAATGAGAGCAATATCCAGATTCATTTCTCACTGAGTATCTATTTGGTTAGGCCCATGGTCCTGACTAACGGGGATGTGCACAGGCTTATATTTGCTGTTTTTTATTTGTCCTTCAAACGTATGCTGCTCTTGCCTGAAGAAATGTTGATGTTCGCCCGTTTTACAGGATTCTAAAAATGGCCCTGTAATCAGAAGACTGCTCATAGCAATTATAGAGGAGATATTGAAATTGCAGGAGTACAAAAGTATTTTTCCTTAAATGATCACAGTAGAAATTAGGAATGTTGAAAGTGGTACGATTTTAGGGAATGAATGAGCATGGCCAGTACCAGGATGGCTAGAGGTGGATGGCCATGGTCTTGTGCATATGATATGATATGATAGTTTATTTATATAGCGCCTATACACAATGCGTTTCAAAGCGCTTCAAGGCAAGTGCGGGAATAAGGGAAAATACAATGACATTCTTACAGGCCATGAACAGTAAGGATGTGAAATTAACTATCGTACTCTGCCTGACGACATTTCAGATAGTGCAAGAGCTAAGACATAGATAAGGAAGGGAGGGGGAGAGTGGGAAGGAAATGGGAGCAGACAGGTGACTACCGTACTAGGCCTGATGACATTTCTGGTAGAGCCGGAGAAAACAAGAGGTGAGGGAGAGTGGTGCAGAAAGGTAGCCCTGACAAGATTTCAGATAGTGCTGGAGAGGGTGTGGGGAGGAAAAAAACAGTAAGGGGAGGTGGGAGGAGACAGATGAGGTTGCTATCATACTAGGTCCAGGGATAATTCTGATAGAGTAAGTGCATAGAAGAAAGTAAGGGGAGGCGATAGGAAAAGGGAGAAGGGAAAGAGGAAAGAACAGTGAGTTAGCAGTCAAAAGAGTGGAGAAGCAAGAGGGGAGAGTGAATACAATTGCAGAAGTCAGAAGTAACACATAATGTTGCAAGCCAGGATACAAGATGAACAGCATGATTCAGGGCCACCATGAGTACAAGATGCAAAGGAAGTCCAGCATGAGAGTGAAGAAAGGGTGATGGTGAAACCAGAATTTATCAGGACAGACTCCTGCAGAAGTAGGCTTGAGAGAGTTAGGGGGGAGCAGGGTAGAAGAATCAAGCAAAACAGGCAACACCTGTGTGTGAGAATGGTGGGGGCACAAGGGAACATCAATCGGGGACCAGAGGGGGTGGGGATGGCCTGTGGCGAGAGAGGGAGTAACACATGTTGGTGCATGCTTACCTGCTGTCTGAGCAGGGGGTCAGGCCCTGGCTCCTCCTGGTCCGAACAGGTCCAAACAGGAATTGCCCTTTTCTTCATCTGCCCTTCACTTAGGACGCCTGGGCGAGAGACCCCTTGATCTAATAGTTAAGAGCAGGAAGGAAGAGGCAGAGCTAAGAAGGTGGGTGGTGCTTAGGCCAGGTGACCTAGATCCACTTGCACCTGCTCCCCATCTGCAAAGGAAAAGAGGCTGAAGGGCTCCTTGAGTAGGGAAAAAGAGCGGCAAGCAGGAAGGCACCAGGTGGGCGAGGCTTGCTACGTGGTGAAAAACAGCAGCAGGCAGGAAGGCACCAGGTGGGCGGGGCTTAGGCCAGGTGACCTAGATCCACTTTCACCTGCTCCCCATCTGCAAAGGAAAAGAGGCTGAAGAGCTCCTTAAGCAGGGAAAAAGAGCAGCAAGCAGGAAGGCGCCAGGTGGGTGGGGCTTGCTAAGTGGTGAAAAAAAGCGGCAAGCAGGAAGGCACCAGGTGGGCGGGGCTTGCTAAGTGGTGAAAAAGAGCAGCAAGCAGGAAGGCACCAGGTGGGCGGGGCTTGCTAAGTGGTGAAAAAGAGCAGCAAGCAGTAAGGCACCAGGTGGGCGGGGAATGTACAATTTCTCTTTTTGTATTTCTGTTTCATCTGTTTCACACTCTCTATTAGATTGGTCCAAATAAGGCAGATGTCCCTTTGGTTCTCCCCACTATGAAAACCACTTTTGATTCACTTTGTGGTCAGTACAAAAACCTTGCATATGGGAGAGTTAGGGGAAATGCAGAGGAAGATAATGAAGGGATAAAAACTTATCTAGATAATGCGGCACACTTGGGTAATAACATTTGGTATCAGTACATGAAAAAGGTGGGAGAGAGAAAGTCTAAGGAGAGTTTCTATGTGTGTTCACTCATACCTTATGCTTTCGGAACCTCTAAAATATTCATAGCCACAGAAGTATCAGTGAAAAAAGCACATTGCCTGACACATCTCACACTTTGCCTGACAAGAGGACGGTTCCAAGGCAGAACAGCATCCATAGTGTGGATGAATAAAGCAACATCTCAAAGAGAAGACAATTATATGAAAGATTTAAAGACAAGAGAGAAAGCAGAAAAAAAACATCAAATAATAAAATATGAACGGCCTGGAATAAATGGAGCAGGAATCAAGATTGAAGAAAACAAGATCCTGCAATACAAAGACAACAATGGGAAGGAAATACGAGAATGCTGGGAAAGAGGTCAACTACAAATCAAAGGAACAGTGCTTACTCACAAAGGATGGGCTGATGGACTGGTTGTGTGCAGTAGCCTTAACCGGACAGTGGGAAGTAATTGTGGCAAATGCAGAAAAAGAATGCAAAGATCAATGGCCGAAGATTGCAAGATTGTTGACATGTGTCGACGATAAGGGAGGAACATTACAAATACTCCCCCGGAAGAATGCGTCCTTATGTTTCAGAAATAATGGTACGGGGAAAGTTGGTGAGAATCGCCAGAGTGGCTGAATTTTTGATGTACCAGGCATGAAGGAAGGAACAGCAGTCCTGATGGATAATTATTGGGCTTGTGAGGCCAGAGCCTACATGAAGCTGCCCAAAGACTGGGGAGGGACATGTTCCTTGGTGCTCATCCATGTTCCAGCATTAGTGATTCCTCAGAGTGACCTGAACATTGGTGAATTTCCAAATGCAGATGCCCATTTAAGGAGGAGAAGATCACTCGAATTTCTCAATCGAACGAAGAGGGAGAATTATTTCCCGGCGAAATGAAGAGAAGCCTTTGATGCTATTCCATATGAACTCAGGTTGTTTAGCAAGACTGCAGCAATATTTACGACTATCTTCATGCCTGGGATCCAGACGATGGCCAACACCAAATGGTTACAGATTTTCAGATGGGAACTTCTGCAGACCATCAACACCACCATAAAGGCATTCAATGCTGTCAGGGAAGAATTGAGAGCCATAACCCTACATAACAGATTTCTCCTTGATATGATCAAAGCAATGGAAGGAGGAATTTGCGCCAAAATTAGGCCATCGTGTTGCACGTTCATACCTTCTCACGATGACGAGAATGGGACTTTCACAGATGCCATAACGTTGCTAACAAACCTGCACAACAAGATGGAAGACGAGACAGAGGACATTGCAGATGACGGCTAGTTAGCGTCTATTTTCTCATGGGTTCCACAATGGATGGCGAACATCTTCAAGTTTCTTGGAGCAGAATTAGTGATGGTGATGTTTGGATTCTGTGTGATCAGGATAATAATTGCACAGTGCAAGATGACAGAGAAGAAGACAGTAGGAATGAAGATCATGATCGATGTCGAAGCAGGGTTGGGATCCAAGGAGTTGACTGTTGATGATATCAAGAAATATATAGAGACCAGCATCGTAGCACCTGAGGGAACCAAGTTCCTGCATCCAAGAAATTGCAAGAAGTATGTAAGACAATGGGTCTATTGTAATTTGAATGGACAGTGCAGCTACATGACCTGTAATGTGGATGAACACGTGGATCAGCAGGATTCCTGAAGGGAGTAACGAAGATCTGGACCCCGAAGAAGCATTTCTTCAAAAGAAGATACCAAAATGTGGAGAATAGTGAAGGTGTGGTCGATGAATCAACAAGAGGTTCGAGTGTAGAGTAGCAGCCAACTGCCTTTGCAGGAAGTCCCGCCCCCTTCACACCTATATGCGGGATGCCAGAAATCGTGTCATGCTTGACACCAGCGAGTGTGACTATTCTGAATCTTCGACAAAAGGTATCCACTAAGAAAACCCTATCAGATGTATTCCCGAGGAGATCCGCAAAGGAATATGAAAAGGAGAGTAAGAGAAGTTGGTGACGTCACAAGAAACAAGCGTGACACACTGAGAAGACTGGCTGACAATGAGAATGTATGGACCTTATAGAAGCTGATGACGAAGTAAAAAATCGAGTAAACTTTAATATGCGAGACAAAGATTGCATGTGTGAAGAGCACTGCAGAAAATGTAAGCCACTTAATAACTGTACAGATCCAGTAATGCAAGTAGAATAAGTAATCATAGAAGATAGCTATGCAGAGTGAATAGATTACAATCGTATAGAAGCTGGACATCAGTGTCACAACTTTAGCAAGTTCAAACCCCTGGAGAGAAAAGCCGAGGGCTGTGTCGCAGCAAAGAAGTAGCTGGGAGAATTGAAGAATCGAGAAGGGCTGTCTGGCCTGGTGTCAAGGTTGGAAGCTGCCAAAGAACTGTTATCTATCCTTGAAGAACAGCGAACCTGAGACACTGAATCATCCTTTGTTAAGGTGCAAAGAAAGAACACTATGAATGGCAAGTTTGTTAATTTAATACAATTAAATGCTGCAAAATGGGCCGAATTGCGGTCTCCAGTCACTTGAGCCAAGGATGGAAAAATAATTTGGGCATGCAGTTCCAGAACTATGATACGCGTGTGCCCGTACTCCCCAATATTCTCAGAGATGAGAATACATTACAAGGCCAAGTTCAAATACAATCTTCATGGCAGAAGGCATGGGTGATGAGAGATGTTGGGCTAATTGGGTGGGGAGGTAAAGGCATGTCCACCTCCTGTGACCTGGGGTATAAGCTTACTTGCTGCTAGTGAGCCGAATATTCCAGAAGGGCACGAGCATGCCAACCAATTGTATAGGGCCATATAACGGAGGGCCTTATAGTTTGAGAGCCAATGGTGTACCATGTATCTAATAATTGACGAAGATGACTTGCCCTACGGCTGGGCATGAGTTGTCCACCTGACAGTAGATCTCCAATCACAACCCAATCCCTTATAGAAAGTATACTTAGATGTTCCCCCTGAGCGTATCACAACACCCCGTAGTTTTCTCTTATTTTCCACATATTATGACGTCACGTATGATGAGTTTTTACTATAAAAGTATAAAAGCTTCGAGAGAATGCTGTGCGACGTCTGTTGATGTCCGTTGTAACTCCCTGTTTTAGACAATTGATAATAAAACAGTAAACTAACTTTGCCATCTTCCTGAGTTGGTTTGATTATTTCGTGTAAAGAATTACTCGGCATCCCATCTACTGCATGACACGCTACCTGCCAAAGGTCATACGTTCAGTGAGATGGCAGGAGCCCCACACCTCATATATGAAGGAAACCCCAGAAGACCCTCCATGGTGGATGGGTAGGGTAGGGTCCTTACAGCCTCTCAGTGGTGGTGCCCTGGGTTGGGCTTTGACTTTGGCTGTGCCTCCTGCTCATTTTATGATCTGCTACCTTTAATGGTAAAAGCCATGGTCTTGAATTGGGTTGTTTCCTGATGATTGATGAGGGAAGAAAATCCCTTTACCTAGAGTGGGTGGGTAAGCATCCCACCCTAAAAGACCAGGTCTTGAAGTACTGGATTGACAGTATAAGCTTTCTTGATCACACTTATGACACCACTTGCTACAAGGTTACATTGCACCAAGAAGCACACCAAGGTCGTATGTTCTAGTTCAAAGTCTCGTGTTAGGGAAATAATTACAAAGGGGTCAACTTAAAGTAAAACTGGATCTTTCCAGGAGACAGAATTGACAGAATTGTGTTTCTCTTTGGGTTAACTAGGCCTCTCCTCCCCTGGTAGACTCGCACAGTGTCTTCCCAAGTCGCCCCAAGCTCTCTGATCTTCCCAGACTATTGAATGTTCTTCCCTCACCTTATACTTCAGAAAGGATTTCAGTCAACCCTTTTCAGTTCACTAGGAGTTGTGGGCTTTAAGAGTTTTTCTGAACCCTTCTTGTGATGATGGTCTAAATGCAGGCTTTCTGGAATCCTGTACAAAAAGATCTGGCTGGAGCATACACTTGCCAGCAGATGGACCAGTGGGTGTAGCCAGCAGGGAGAGACATTTCCTGAAGGCTGCCTTAACTGGGGCACCCCAAAGCCCCCGCATCTCCTCTCTTCAATTTTCTTCTTTTGACATGTCCTTCTTAGCCCCCTCCCATTCCTCCACATTTCATCTGGTCCTGCCTAAGACTGACCTGGCCCACTGGAACCTTCCTGTGCTTTCTGACCACGAGACTGACCTCCTCCTTCTCCTCAGTCCTGCCTTACCGACCTGATGCTACCACGTCTTCCTCCTCTGAATGCCCTTCATTTCCTGATGTTCCTCTATTTACCACCTCTCCTACACCACCTTCACCTCCTGTTACAACCTCCAAAATGACCACCTTCTACCATTCCTTCCCCTTGTTGTTTTGACTTTTGCCTCCTTTGTACAAGTTTCAACACCTGATGTTTCCATCTCCTCTATATCACTTCCACCATGTGGCGTTATCACCTCCATCTCATCTTGTCCGTTAGGTCTTTCCACCTCTTCATGACTATCTCCCTCTCCTTTTGATGTTGCCATTCCTCCTTTATCTTGGTATTACCACATCCGACTTTAACCACTTAGCTCTCAAAACCTCTTCCTGCTTTCCACTGCTGCCACCTCTCCAAGCTCTCTTGCTCTTCCAAACCATGGGGGTCTCTACTTTGATAGTGCTTTCCTTTTGGTGCCTGTGTCGACCTGGGTTGGGCTTCTGGTAGGGGTCTGCACCTGTGTCCTATAATTGGGTTAGGGTTTGGATTAGCTGCTGCTCCTGGGTGTGCCTGGTCTAATTTTAGGCACAGGAGGCCAGACCAAGCCTTTATTTGACCTGTACATTATCTTGGATTCTATTCTCCCCTTTCTGCCAGACTGTAGTGCGTGCAGGGCCCAGGTCTCCTTAAATTATATCAGGCCCGGCTCCAGGAATTTGTATCTGGGTGGGCCAGGGTTGTGATCAGGGGGGCCCACATTCCATTGGGCATGGGTCTAGGGTTACCCTAAACAAAGTGCAGGCATTGATCCAGATTTCCCAGATCCGTGATCCAGCAAAAATGTCTTCTCAGATCTGCAAAAATACATTTGCACCCCTCCATAAAAAACTGTACATAGCAAAAGAGAAGCAAGGGCAATAGTGTTGCAACATCAATCTACCTATCTTCCCTTCCCATCTGCTCTCCCCTTTCTGTTACATCTGATCCTCCTTCACCTTTCACCGTTCAGTCACCTTCCTCCAGCTGCCCTAACCACTGTTCCCATTTACCTCCCTTCACACCAGCACCCAACATGCCTTTCCTGGACTGGCTTGGGAGAATTGAGGGTGATGCCTCCTCCTCCTCCTAGAGGGCTGAGCAGTGAGGCCTCCCAGTCTCTGTACCATCTCAGATGGTGTCCGTCCAACAATACCTTTCTGAGCACTGTGGCTATTCTCAGCAGTCGCCGGAGGAGATGATTGTGGTCCTTCCATCTCGTTGTGAAAGATAGACCCCACCCATAATACTGAAGCAAGGAATATGAGATTTTGTTTCCTACCAAATTACATTTTCTTTCAAACCTCTTTAAATTTCAAGAACAGAACATACCATGTCTAATCAATACAGATAGTCTAGTTGATCTTAACAATATTTCGAGCACAACAACATATCCTCCAATAACGTACGCATGTATAGAATCATCCCTTCACCCACCCATTCCACAACCTCCTCCCCCCTCCTTTCCAACTGAACCCCTACAGTAGTCTCATCCTGAATGTCTCCCATCAATGGTCCATGTCTAAAACTACATTTTAAACACAAATGCTATTTTTGTTGCATTTTTCCAGCACATTTTAATTGAGTTGAGAGTGCAAGGGAGTGCTAGGGCTGTAGATTCTGCATCAGGAGGCAGACAGGGCTGGTTGAGGTGTTTGTGGCCTCCTGGTATCGCTCCTGGTGGGGTGTGCCCCTGTACATTATTGTCTGGTATATACAGTTTACATACTAGTTATAATATACAATTGTCCAGAATGACCCTTTGTTTGATGTGTTTACTTTGATTTGCTATTGAATGACACAATTGTGTTCAATAAATGTGGCCAGGATATTTTCAGCGTTAGAAGTGTGTGTGTCCTAATCCCTGTGCTGCCCATCTATTAACCCATGAGTGAGGCTTTTTGGAATAGCTTATAATGCGAACTGAATCCCTTCTAGGGGCACCTATTTTTAACAGGTAAGGCATAGTGAAATAAAACAAATATGCCCAGGATCACACATGTTGGTCAAGTGGTAAAGCCATAATTTGCGCCTAGCCTGAAATTTAGATACTTGACCACACCTCTTCCGAGCTCAAGTTGGTACAAATGTGTGTTGAAGTTTCGCTTTGAATACCTAAAATAATACTAAATTGTATACAGATTACTTTAAAAATGCACAAGTCACAAGATAAACCAACATGACAATGTATTCATGATTGTAGAAACATGTTGATGAAAAGATTAAGGGGGCATTTTGTTTTGAATCCTAAATTGCACAGATCAGAATTCTCCTGTTTCTACTTTTTTGCAAAAGGTGCCATTGATTAATTTTAATTGTTTCCACCAAGTACTGGAAAAGTAACGCGTAAAACACAGGTGAAAATCGCTTTGCCGTTTTACTTTACCACTACGTGTTTGGAAAAGTGTAAATCACTTTCACAATGAACGATTGTGGGAGCCATCCACAATGGAGTCCTTTGGACTCTTCCCGCTTTTTCCAGGTGTAAAAGTCAGGTAGGTCCCGTAGTAATCCATTGGTTTTCCGCCAACATAAAAATACGTGCTGGTGGAATACCAATCGGATTTGGCAGGGGGACTTTGTTAAGTCTGATCTGTTCTCCAACTTCACCTATCAATTCATACAAAATCCTGCAGCTCATAAAAAGTGGAGCTACATGCATTTAGCGCCACTTGTTCCACTCTACTTGACCTGGAAAATGATCCCCTATGGCTGTAGCTTTCCTTTCCCCATCCTAAATGGAAGCCTGAAAGCTCCACCACAGCAATTAATGAGAATTTTCAAAAAATCTCAAACAGACAAAAAGTGAAATGAAATGCATGACAAGATTATTGTTTCACACAGCTTGTTCTTACTTACTAATCACCCAACAATCACACTTAAATCGCTTCTTAAAGTGCTATATTTTTTTAAGAGAGAGTAGAGCGGGGGGGAGATTTGCATTTGTCCATTGTCCAAATGTTAAATCCACCTCTGAATGCACCATTTAGAAAATATTTAAATACTTCCTTTTAGTTATAAAAGATGTACACCTTTTATACTTTGCCCGCAACATTATTTTAAACGCTCTTCTTTTTTGTTATTTTATGGGTGTTCATGTTTCAGTTCCGGCACTGCCTAAACACCCACCACCCAGGATTTAGATCATACTTTCTAAACAAATCTCACAACACACATGACATTCTGTTTGCATGCAAACTCTGTAAAGTTACTCAAACAGAATGAGGTTATCAAGTAAGTACTTAGTTTGAATCATGAAACGTTCTGTCAGAGTAGACTAGGCTTCCAAACAAAGATGCATTCTATTTAGGTCAGAGCCCCAATGGTAAGTATGCATGAGAAGATCTGAAACTGGTCAATACTTGCCAAACTAGCCTTATCATTTTCAGGTAGGGCCTTGTTGGACCAGCTCAATGAGGTGCAGCTTAATTCCCTAAGAGTAGCAAGCAAGATACCCACATCTGGGCATATACACGTTCACTTAGGGAGACAAACGGAAGCCAACATGCATTGGCAAAGCCAACCGCTTGGGCTTTTGTTTAGGCATGGATAGGCATTTGCCAGGCACTGCCATAAGGGTACCACCTGGCCATAAATTGGGAACAGGTGGAAAATGGTGCAAGTAACTGGGCATAAAATGGCATTGCCTAGCAAATGTCTGCTAATACCTGTACGCAAGCCAACACTGCTGGCTTTGTGATTGCTTGTTTAAGACAGGACTTCAGTGCAAGTCACAGAGGCATTGACAAATATATCGCTAATAAAATCAACTGGCTGAGGACACACATTAAGCAAATTGTACTACACCAGGAGCTCATTTACAGAGGCAATTAAGTAATTAAACACTCAAACGAATGCTTAGATATAACATTGGCAGGCCCTATACAGCAACATGTTAGGTGTTACTTTGTGATAGAGATTGCTCAAAGAGTTCTAGAAAGGTTATGTTTTGGTGGTGAGGCATTGACATAGCCATGGCTAGTCGTTAGTTGGGTAAATGACCAGACACACCCATATGTTTTTCTCCTCACATTTTATTGCCATCCTATCTGTGTTCCACAGCATGCGTTCTGGTTTTTCCTAATAGGTAAAAAGTCTCTGAATCAATTAGAACCACTGGCATTGCTCTGACCAGCCTTCCATACCATTGTTTGCATATCAGCCTTGGCCCTGTCACTAATGTCAGACGCCCTTCCCAAACTGCTAGACCACAGGGCCTAAACATTCATATGGTTGCTTGTGTTCCAGTGCAGATGGAACACGGCCTAGCAATTGAGATTGAACTGCACCTTTTGGCGGCAGCACCAAATGTTATTTGCTAATGGCTTGTCCCCTTCTCTAATCACACAGGAATCCTACAGAATCATGTCATGGAATGTTGTGCAGAGCAACGATAGTGGTAATGTTTAATTCAAAGCCTTGCATCTATCACTATTTGATTTTACTACACTCTCCCCTCCAGAATTACATTTTTGTTACTACCATCCTTATCTTTTCACTTATACTCAAGTAGTTAATGCAGCAGAATATATACTTTCAATGTAATTTGTAAAGAACCCCCAGTCAGTTGACACACCTTCTGCAGAAATCTGTATTCAAGCAACTTTACCTGTCATTTATTGTTTGATATAGTTAACCATTTTATTATGCATGATGTGAAAAAACACTATATTCCCACAAAAATAAACATACGTTAAATTACAGAAACCAACATTGTGATTTTAGGTTTGAGAAAATAGTTGTAGGCAGCCTGCTTGAATAAGTGCGCTACCTCACGTACATGTGTGAATGGTCCTCCATCTCCCTGGTTATTTGTACTTTTATGGCTGTGGGGCATAAATCATTGTCTAGGGCAAGAAAACAAATCCTGGCCAGACCTCCTGCAATTCAGCCTCTCAGAATGATGTCTCTGAGGTTGCTGCAGAATATTTACAGTGACATCCACCCCCAGTCCTTCGGTTACCAGTGGTGTATAACACCACTGACATGGCCTCCTTTCTAGGGGGGGCAGAGGCTGGCTCTGGGGGGGCCTGGCCCCCCTGACCCTCCCTGCTGGCACCGGGCCTGAATTATATAATGAAATAACACTTGGTACAGTGTTTAGACTCACTGAATATCTAAATAATATTTGTTCTCAGCAAATTAGCAACATTATATCCTTGGGAGGCAATGCTCTTATTGGAGACAATGGGCCTCATTGCATGTTTGCCGGTCCGGAAAAAAGGGTGCCATTAAACTCACCGGCACCCTTGTTTCCTTGTTTTCATAAGCCCCAATGGATTGTGACTTTTGTATCACAGTTAAATCTTCAGTAGGAACCTGCACACCTGCAACATAGCTTCAGTCTTAGATCGCCGGAGCTCACTTATGGAAAAACCTGCATTTTGAAACCCACAAACCTGCAACACTGTATGTGGTATGGGACCCTAGAGTAGGGGTGTACCGAATAGTGAATTTACTATACGGCCGAATCCTCAATAGTTGGTCCAGCTATTCAGCTGGGGCCGAATAGTGAGCCGAATAGTTGTTTTTTTAACTAAACGTGTTCTAGAACTTAATAAACAACACTTCATTGAAAAAAATCAGTAGACATTCTATTGCATGAGTATTCATCTTTATTAATTAGACATATATATCTCACTAAGCTTATTCAAAAGATAAAAAGAAATTAAAAAAACAGATTATCTGAAAGAAAAGTCCAAGTGCAGTTCATTCATATGTCACTAATAGGTGAAACATATATGGGGAAGGTTGTATTTAAGAAAGACAAGGCGCTCTACATTTTCTGGTAAAAGGCTACTTTGGTGTTCTGAATAAATATCTCCAGCTTTACTGAATACTCCTTCGTTATCCACACTGATAGGAGGAGGCACCAGGTAAACACAAATACCTTTCGCTAACCCTGGAAATCGCACACTGTTAATTTCCCAACACTTCAGCGAGTCGTTTTAGTGAACAGAGGCTCACTGAAAAAGATAGTGAGTTCAGTGTCTAAGGAACTCATTCATTGACTCACAGAAGCTGTGGACTGTTGAACAACACTGTCCCAGAAGGCCCATATGCCACATGATGGAACACTTGTTTTATTTGGTGGCTCGTCATCTTGCAGGTCATAGATGCACGTTGCCCCACTGTATGATGCAAGATATCTTCATGCAGGGTTAGGGCAGTGGAGTGGATTGCACATTTGACACTATTTGCTACAACATAATTATTGAAAGATTCGAACTTGAACCAAGGATCGATTTTTGTCACCACAGAGTAGATAGGTATATCTTCAATGACAGCAAAGGGTGCTTCAGTACTGTTGAGCTGCTCTGTGGGCCGCCTGCTTTTCCTTGCCTTTCTCTGGCTATTTCACTCCACTCTGCTGCTGCAAACTCTGGCTTCTGCCGTGCAATCCTGAGGCTGTGCACTGTCACTTTAAGGAGACGAAATCTCAGGCCGGAAGACCTCCCCCTTGGAAGCTGAAGTCGGGCTCATAAGCCGTACCCAGCAACCCTTGCGGCGAAGCCCGCTGCTGCAAAGGGTGCTGCAGTACTGTTCGACTGTGGACAAGACGCATGCAAGACTGTTCAGGCTAGGTCCATTATATAAGTAAGTGAACCGTAACTGCTCATTATTGGAGACTTAGTAAATGCCCCCATCCCTCACCCTCCAAGTCTTCATCCCGAATGTAAGCATGTGTCAGGATGCCTACCCCCGGAGCACCAGGCCAGGCCCAGCACCCCAGGGAGCAGGCATCATGCCCCCGGGTAAAAGCCCAGCGGCCCCTTATAGGGGCTCTTTGGACTCTGTCCTGGCGCTGTTGGTGCCAGGCTCATGTTGGACATCAGTCCTGGCGCCATAGGCGCCAGGCTCATAAAGGAAGGTGTTTTGTGCACTTACCTGATGCAGACCACGCTGCAAGATTCAGGCCTCCCTGAGACCTGAAAGGGACTATTTTTTCATTGGGACTATTTTGCCACTCGGGCGTGGCCAGGGAAGGATACTTACCTGGAACTACTTTGGGGGCTATTTAAGCCACGCCCAGACAGTCGCTCACGCTTCGCGTTGTTCTGCATCCAAGCAGCTTAACGCTCACCGTGTCTGCTCCTGCATCTGGTCTCCAGCCACGGCCGCCTCGATCCTGGAACACCTATAAGGAAAGAAGAGAAGAGAAAGGTGAAAACCAAGAATTTTATCAAACTTCTTACCTGCATCCGGAACCTTCACGCCAGCGTTCCTGAGAAAAGACTTTCATTTAAAAGCACTGCGTTGCTCGCTGCAGCGCCGCGCTTCACTCACCTGTCCTCGGGAGTTCTTCTGGCTCCACCGCGACTGTCTGCACCGGTCGCCACATCTCTGCGCCTAGGGGAGAGAAGAAGAGACAAAGGGTGAGTAGAAGGAACATATGAGGAAAGCCTAATTTTTCGCCATAACACTTACCGGTCTTCTGTTGGTGGACCATTCCTCATTTCGGGTCGGCACCGCTTTGTTGGCAGGTACTGCAACCTGGCCCCTAAGGGGAAAGGACAAAAGACATTACTGGAGGAATATAAAGACATTAAGAGGGATCGCCCCCATCGCTGACTCACCTGAGTTTACCATCGGCAATTCAATCCCTCAACGCATCGCCTTCATTCTGCACCTGAAATAAAGGACAGATCACAGGTTAGGAAGGCAACAGAAAAGGAGGCTCTACACTTGAACTTTTGTAATCTTCATACTTACGGCGTTCCGCTCAGAAAAGTCAAGTGGATTTTGCCAGCGCCATTCTGAAAACCAGTGAAGTAACTGGACAAACACGCTCCCCTGCACCAGAAGCAGAATGGAGAGTTCATCCTTTCAAACCATAAGGTGAGCTTAAATCGGGGATTTCGGAGGAAGTTAGAGAAGATTGAAGGGGGGAAGGGGTGAGCAAGCACACTATTCTGCAGACTGTTAATCCCCTTTCTCATCTGCAGAAGGATATTCCTACGGGCCAGACAAGCAAGATTTGAGGGTCCTGTTCAGTCGGTGTTCCGAGTTCTGCGCATCACGCTCGAAGAGGCCACAGCAACCCAGACTAGACCAGCGCCTCCGTGGGAGTCAGGTGAGCGTTACAGAACGCGAAGACTTCCTACAAATTCCCACCCAGGCGCTATGGAAACTTCTGAGACTGATCAGTTGGCCCAACTACTGGGGGAATTACGGGCCGAAGTACACACCGCTCGTCAAGACACTAATGCTCTCTAGAGGGAAATGATTGTATCAAAGGAAAGAACTGATGACCTGGCTAGACAGTTTTTGCAAGGTCAAGCTGGACACACTCCTCTACCCGGTTCCTGGGGGAACCCCGCTCCTGTGGTTCCCAGTAACCCTGTGCAGATTAATCTACCTGGAAACATGCCGCTGGCCCCACCCGAATGCTTTGCTGGGGACCCCAAACAATTCGCCGTATTCAAGAATCAGTGTCGTTTGCACTTCCTATGCAGACCTGGGGCCTTCCCTAATGACCAGACCAAGGTAGCCTTTGTATTGTCATATCTCAGCCGCTTTGCTGCCGATTGGTCAGTTCCACTGGTTACTCAAGATGACCCGATTCTCCGTGATTTTCAAGGATTTCAAGCAAGCATGGAAAGGTTATTTGCTCGACACTCTCAGGGGCAGGCTCTGGATGACAAACTCCTATCCCTGCGACAGGGAAATCAGGACCTCCTATCCTACATTGCAACCTTTAATAGACTAATTGTGGAAACTGGGTGGCCAGAGGATAAAAGAATCACGTTATTTTATCGAGGTCTACGCGGAGAACTTAAAGATGTCCTGGCCCAAGTTGTAAATCCGCCCCAAGAATGCACAGAATATATAGACTTAGCGGTCCAATTGGATCACAGACTTCAAAACAGAAAAGCAGATCGGTCCAAGTTTGAGACCCGGGTGTTGGTCAAGACCCACGCTAACCCCAAGGGTGCTGATGTCTCTGAGCCTATGCAAATCGGAGGGGTTAAAGGACCTTTAACTCAAAAAGAACGTGAAAGAAGACGGCAGATGCAATTATGTCTTTATTGTGGGTCCTCTGGACACTTTCTACGAGATTGCCCGGCAAAACCGCCCAAGAAGGTGGTAGGAGCCGCTGATAAAAACCACGAAGACTCTGTTTCGGGAAACGACCACGCCCGACAAGCATAGGGGTACGCTTGCCGAGCTTGAAAACTAACTCTCAGACCTCGCATTTCATTGTGCCAATGGTCCTCGTAGATCCGGAACAGCCTAAGCGGTTGCATGCAATAAAGGCATACATCGATAGTGGGGCTATAGGAAATTATGTGGATCGTGAATTGGTCTCTAGGATTAACCTCCCTCTGCGTCCTAAAACCAGCAAAGATGTCATCACCACAGTCGATGGAACCGAAATTGCCTCTGGACCGGTAACACATTCCACTGCTGAGGTGACAATTATAGGTCCGGACAGCCATCGGGAGGCAGTTGTGTTTGATGTAATCAAGGCTCCACAGTTTCAGGTTATTCTCGGAATCCCTTGGTTAGAGACACATATTCCTCGAATTGATTGGCGAGCGAAGAGAATAACCTTCCCGGATTGTGCACAAACCTGCTACCCAGAAAATCTGAAGATTAGTCTAGCATCTGTAACCTTTGTCTCCATGCAACTACCTCCGGAATACCAAGACTTTCAGGACGTCTTCCAAAAGGAACAGGCCAACACGTTACCACCCCACAGATCGTACGATTGCCAAATCGATCTGGTGCCCGGTGCACAACCCCCTTGTAGCAGGATTTATGCCCTTACTGAACCTGAGAATCTGCATTTGAGACAATATTTAGATCAATACCTAGCCACTGGTTTCATTCGCCCGTCAAAGTCTCCGGCATCCTCTGCTTTGTTCTTCGTGCCCAAAAAAGAAGGCGACCATAGAACTTGTATCGACTACCGCGCATTGAACCAGATAACCGTTAAAAACCGTTACCCTCTGCCTCTGATCCCTGAACTCCTTGACCAGATGAAGGACGCTTGCGTATACACCAAGTTAGATCCCCGGGGGGCTTATCTTCTGGTGCGAGTAAAAGAAGGCGACGAATGGAAAACGGCCTTCCGTACAAAATATGGATTATTCTAATACCAGGTGATGCCTTTCGGGTTGTGCAACACGCCTGCTGCCTTCCAATTCTTCATGAATGATGTCCTTCAGGAACTCATCGATGTTTGTGTTGTCGTATATATCGATGACATTCTTGTGTACTCCTCTTCGGAATCTGATCACAGAAAGCATGGCAGGGCCGTCCTTGAGAAATTGCGCCAGCACAAACTGCAAAGCTGGAAAAGTGCGTTTTCCATACCACCGAGGTTGAGTTTCTTGGATTCATCCTGACACCTAAAGGGGTCCGAATGGACTCACGAAAAGTGGATGCCATCCTCAAATGGCCATCACCCAGTTCGGTGAAAGGTGTCCAAAGCATGCTTGGTTTTGCTAATTTTTATCGCAGATTTATCCCGGAATTTTCACGTGTGGTACAACCAATCACTGCACTCTTGCGAAAAAATAAACGCTTCGAATGGACCGAGGAAGCCGAACAGGCCTTTCAGGAATTGAAAGCTAAATTCACGTCCACACCTATTTTGAAGCACCCGCGTCCCGATCTCCCATATATAGTCGAAACCGACGCGTACAGCTTAGCCATGGGAGCTGTCCTGTCTCAGAGAGACCGTGAAACCAACCAACTGCACCCCGTAGCATTTTGGTCCAGAAAGTTCTCGCCGCCTCAGGTAAATTATGCAATCACCGACAAGGAATTATTAGCCATTAAGTCTGCCTTTAAGGCTTGGCGGCATTATCTTCTTGGCGCCAGGCATACCATCACCGTGATCACTGATCACCGAAACTTACAATATTTAAAAACTGCCAAGGCTCAATCGTCACGTCAGCTCCTATGGGCTTTGTTCTTTGCTGAGTTCGATTTTGTAATCACTTACCGCCCCGACTGTAAGAATGGTAAAGCGGACGCGCTATCTCGAATAGGAATGGGAGAAATAGACACAAACTCAGAACCTGTGCCGATAATTCCCGAACAAAAAATTTTGGGGATAACCTCTTTACAAACCCTTGAAGACATTCAAGCACGGGTAAAACAACTCCTGGACTCTACAGCCTTGTAGGATTGGATCCAAAGGGGGTCTTACTTTTCGGTCAACGATGGCCTACCTTACTTCCAAGGACGCTTATTTCTGCCTGAAAAGGAATTGCAAGAACTGGTTATTTCCCGTCATCATGATACCCTGATGGAAGGACATCCTGGCATTGCCAAAACTGAGGAAAAAATTAAACGACAATTCTGGTGGCCTTCCTGGCGAAAGGATATTAAATCTTTTGTGATGTCCTGTGGAGTTTGCGCCCAAAACAAAGGCCAAAAGACAAAACCCGCCGATCTTCTTCAGCCTTTAGACATTCCACCAGCACCTTGGCACACTTAGTCACTAGATTTTATCACAGTCCTGCCCCCTTGTAATGGATACAATACTAGTCTGGTTGTGGTGGATTTATTTTCCAAGATGGCCCATTTTATTCCGTTGAAAGGATTACCATCAGCTTCTGTCCTAGCCAAGGAATTCCTCGAAAATATCATCCGTTTGCATGGATTCCCGTGCATACTAGTCTCCGACTGGGGAAGCCAGTTTATTTCTCATTTTTGGAGAAAGTGTTGTATCTGGCACAAATCGACGTAAGACTCTCAACCAGCCACCACCCACAGACCACTGGTCAGATGGAGAGAACGAACCAGACCCTTGAACAATACCTACGATCTATATTGCACCAATCGGAGGGTAATTGGAAGGATATTTTATGGGTGGCCGAATATGCATACAATAACTCGGTACACTCTGGAACTGGACAAAGCCCCTTTTATACCCTATATGGACATCACCCTCGTACTTCAGACCTGGACTCACCTCTGAGCCTTGAAATGCCCACAGTGGACCATTTGCATTCCACAATAACTCAAGCCTTCAAGGATGCAACTGCACATTTGCAACAAGCGAAAGCGAAATACAAAAAGAATGCGGATCTGCATCGGAGTGAGGCGCCTCCATACCAAATAGGGGATCAAGTATGGTTGGCTACCAAACACTTATTGCTCAAGGGACCTCGAACTTTTAATCCAAGGTATTTGGGCCCTTACTCGATCAAAGCTATAATTAACCAGTGGCAGTCAAGTTCGATCTACCAGCTAACATGCAGATTCACCCCGTTTTTCATGTGTCACTTTTGAAACCATTGCAACCAGGAACCAGATTAATAAAGCCACCAGAACCAATCCAGATAGATGGGGAGCCTGAATTCGAGGTGAAGAACATTTTGGATTCTAAGATCTCAAAATCAAAACTTTTCTATCTAATTGATTGGAAAGGGTACGGGCCTCAGGAAAGGACTTGGGAACCCAGCGACCACGTACATGCACCTCGGCTGGTAAAAAGGTTCCATCGGAGTTTCCCAAACAAACCGAAACCTCCAGAGGGAACGACCTTGGGAGGGGCCTTGGGGGGGAGTGCTGTCATGATGCCTACCCCCGGAGCACCAGGCCAGGCCCAGAACCCCCGGGAGCAGGCATCATGCCCCCGGGTAAAAGCCCAGCGGCCCCTTATAGGGGCTCTTTGGACTCTGTCCTGGCGCCCTTGGCGCCAGGCTCATGTTGGACATCAGTCCTGGCGCCATAGGCGCCAGGCTCATAAAGGAAGGTGTTTTGTGCACTTACCTGATGCAGACCATGCTGCAAGATTCAGGCCTCCCTGAGACCTGAAAGGGACTATTTTTTCATTGGGACTATTTTGCCACTCGGCTTCGCGTTGCTCTGCATCCAAGCAGCTTAACGCTCACCGTGTCTGCTCCTGCATCTGGTCTCCAGCCACGCCCGCCTCGATCCTGGAACACCTGTGTTATCCTCAAAGAACTTGAAGCACCCATCCCCGTACCTGACAACTGCATTAAGGACAAACCTTGGTGCTCGAATATCCAACAAGCATTGATAGGTAAAGTTGCTTCCCTTCAAACAAAAATTAAGAACAAAAAAGCATCACTATTAACCAACTCGCCCAACAATACTACTATAACCCCTCCCACTATGTCTGACACACTAACACAATTCAAATTCTCAAAAGTTACTATTCTCGAAACAGAAAAGACAATACTCTCACTCAAACCCTCTAATTGCCATGGTGACCAATGCCCTGCCCAACTCATAAAGGATGCAGCCAGAGAACTGTCACCTTTCATCACTAAATTGATCAACGCATCATTTAGGACCAACCGCATCCCCACTAACCTCAAGGAATCCTGGGTGCTCCCCTTACCAAAGAAACAAACTTTAGACCCTCTAATTCCCACAAACTGCCGACCTATTACCACGGTACCATTCCTCCTGAAAATCATTGACAAAATAGCCTATCTACAAATTCAAAAACACTTGGAATCCAATCATCTGCTGGTTTCTAGACAATCAGGCTTCAGGCCCCAACACGGGACTGAAACTGCATTAATTGACTTGAAGGCCCAGATTGATGACCTCAGGGACAGGGGCGACCTAGCTATCCTCTTGCTCCTGGATCTATCGGCTGCCTTCGACCTGGTCGATCACCAGGTCCTATGCAGCCACTTGGACTCGGCAGCACACTTCTCCCCAGAAGCTATTGCCTGGATACAATCCTTCCTCAGTGATCGTACCATGAGAGTATTCTCTCCCATTGCTTCAGCCGACCCTATCGCTATCACGTGCGGTGTTCCCCAGGGTTCATGTGTCTCGCCTACCTTATATAATATCTTTACTAAGCCCCTTTTCGATGATTTGGATCATCTGGATATCACCTACACTAACTATGCAGATGATACGCAGATCCTCCTACCAATTACAGGTGATTATGAAAAGGATTTGGCGTTGGTAAATAAGGTTTACCTCATCATCCAGGCATGGATGGCCTCCCATGGACTATGCCTGAATGATGACAAGACAGAGATCATCATCCTGGGTACACAATTTTCGTTAAAGAAACTAAGCCCAAATTATTCTGCCTTTAGCGTCGACAATAACATTATTACAACTGCTAAGGAAGTAAAAACATTAGGATTTTACCTGGATTCTGCCTTAACGTTTAACAAACAGGTAAACACGTTGTCCTCGGCCACAGCCTATACCTGTAAATTAATCAGAGCTGGCAGAGCCTTCCATTCCAATGACAGCTGCATCACCCTTGCTAGAGCTCTTATACTATCAAGACTTGACTACTGCAATGCCATGTACATTGGGGCGAGCAAGCAAACCACTAAGAAAATCCAACTCCTGCAAAACAACGCTCTTAGAGCTGCGCTTGGAATTGCCAGGAGAGACCATATTTCGGACACCAGAAGAGCTTACAACTGGCTGTCTACAATTGACAAAATAAAACTTAAAGTCGCCTCCCTTACTCATAAATGCCTTAATAAAGCAGCCCCTCGCTATCTTATGGACAGAATCACTACTAAACCCAAGACAATACTAACCAGACATTCAAACACTAACTGCCTCCTGACCCCTAGATTCAAACTGGCCAGAGTGGGAGGTAACAGCTTCCAGGTCAAGGCTACCCAACTATGGAATTCACTCCCTACCCCACTCAGACTAGAACCATCCTACACAAAATTTCGTCACAGCCTTATAAAAATGTTCAAAGATTCTGATGGCTAAGTGTGATTCTGGCGTTTGCCCTCTTCACCTAGAACTTACCCTCCTCTACTTCGGACCTCACTCGGTATGCCGCTCGTAAAGATTTTGCATAAATTCATTTTGTATATACTGTGTATATTTTCCCTGCGCTATTATCATATAAATTGTAAAAAACTGTAAAAGTGTTAACTATAATTATGCTTTTGACTGCATATAACAACTTTGTTACTGTAATATCTTTCCATGTACAACTAAGCTGTGAGTAAACTTATGAGATGCGCACGACTACCTGTGGGTTTGGTGCGCAATACAAGTAATAAACTAAACTAAACTAAACCTGTAAGGAAAGAAGAGAAGAGAAAGGTGAAAACCAAGAATTTTATCAAACTTCTTACCTGCATCCGGAACCTTCACGCCAGCGTTCCTGAGAAAAGACTTTCATTTAAAAGCACTGTGTTGCTCGCTGCAGTGCCGCGCTTCACTCACCTGTCCTCGGGAGTTCTTCTGGCTCCACCGCGACACTCAGCACCGGTCGCCACATCTCTGCGCCTAGGGGAGAGAAGAAGAGACAAAAGGTGAGCAGAAGGAACATATGAGGAAAGCCTAATTTTCCCCCATAACACTTACCGGTCTTCTGTTGGTGGACCATTCCTCATTTCGGGTCGGCGCCGCTTCGTTGGCAGGTACCGCACCCCGGCCCCTAAGGGGAAAGGACAAAAGACATTACTGGAGGAATATAAAGACATTAAGAGGGATCGCCCCCATCGCTAACTCACCTGAGTTTACCATCGGCAATTCAATCCCTCAACGCATCGCCTTCATTCTGCACCTGAAATAAAGGACAGATCACAGGTTAGGAAGGCAACAGAAAAGGAGGCTCTACACTTGAACTTTTGTAATCTTCATACTTACGGCGTTCCGCTCAGAAAAGTCAAGTGGATTTTGCCAGCGCCATTCTGAAAACCAGTGAAGTAACTGGACAAACACGCGCCCCTGCACCAGAAGCAGAATGGAGAGTTCATCCTTTCAAACCATAAGGTGGGCTTCAACCGGGGATTTCGGAGGAAGTTAGAGAAGAACGAAGGGCGAAAGGGGGGAGCAAGCACACTATTCTGCAGACTGTTAATCCCCTTTCTAACCTGCAGAAGGATATTCCTATGGGCCAGACAAGCAAGATTTGAGGGTCCTGTTCAGTCGGTATTCCGAGTTCTGCGCATCACGCTCGAAGAGGCCACAGCAACCCAGACTAGACCAGCGCCTCCGTGGGAGTCAGGTGAGCGTTACAGCATGCTACCGCTGCAAACCCGAGGTTGGGCATGGTAAATGCATGCAGGTTACAAAGGCGCGTAAAATTTGTTGGGGGAAAACTATATAGTGAGGAGCGTCAGCCATTTCAAAAGGGCTCCCACTACGCGCAGCTTATTATACTTGCGAGAGACAAAGGGATTAAGGGCGTGGGTACAGGTGCTAAAATACAAAGCAGCCCAAGAGCCAACAGTTAAGGTTAACACTACCCTTGCATAGAATAATAATCGTTGCCGACTGCAACCTTTTGACTAATGACAACAAAGTAGCAAAGGGGACCGTTATATTGGTGGCACCTCGTAACACAGCACTCCAAATCCCCTGCTTCAGAGGACCTGACGGCAGTGGAGTATGTGGAATCCTCTAGGGATTAACATACCATCTTTAGCGGAATCACCATAGAAGCTATCCCGTTATAAAGACAACAGTAACAACATTCCATAAATTATTAAAAGGTCTGCACGGGCAAACACAGGACCATACAGCGACAAGCAGTGGACCATGGGCTACTAGCTGAGCACCAAACCTAACTAATCTGGTGTGCGGAGGGGGGAGCATAGGACTAAGCGCGCTCCTTGAGCTGTCAGGCGTGCCTCCCCTGCCCTCTGCGAACTTTTAATTTGGTTGAACATGGTTCTCATAGTGGAGGGTGAGCCCATAGTCCAAGCACCTTATCTCATCTAACTCGTTGAGTGGAGGGGGAAGTGCTCCTTGAGCTGTAGGGCGTGCTTCCCCTGCCTTCCTCTGGTTTGCATTCTTATCTTTGGAATTACGTGGAAAGCCTAGAAATGTGACTATACTGTGGTAGTTGGCTATCACCCAGAATACGGCTGAACTGAAGTAGGAGCTCACAGGAGCCTTCTTACAAGCTTTACTTTTTACGCCCTCCGTGTAAGAGGTCCTTTTATTAGTGGTCTGGATTTCATCGTGGTACGTATTTTACTTGGTTTTGTACTGTGTTATATTCCATTATATTATATTGCAAATTGATTTTAAGTATTCGAATATATGATCCCTGCATTTTTTTGTTCCCTACATTTTTTTTCCACTTAACTTTTATTAATTTTTAACATTGGATGTGAACATACAGGAGGGTACATATTATGCATTGAGAGCTATTTCACGTCAGTGTTTCAGTCCACCATAACAAAAATGTATCAACATTAACGTTCATTATTACAATGAGGAGAAAAAGTGAAAGCCCCTCTCCCTCCTGGTTCTCAAGTCTCCTCCCTTAAAGGCATTGCTACTTTGAATCGTAGTAGGCTGCATGGCATTCATCTTCGATCGTCCTTAGGTCATAGATCTCCAATATGGACTGTGACAGGCAAGGGTTATTAGCAGTGGGTTGCTCGGCTTTCCGCCAGTGGTGGCGTAGGTTAAGTGTTAACTTCTTTGCTGTGTTGAGTCATCTGTGGTTGAACGTAGGATATATTGTGCGGTGAAGTCGCACCAGGCTTCCTCTTGTCTTGCGGCTTTGTCATGTAGTATTGCTGTTATTTTTTCCATTGTGTAGATGTTTGTGGCTATCTGTATCCAGTCCTGGTAGGCGTGGGGCCTTCCATTTTATCACTAGAGCTGCTCTCGCCGCAAGTAACAGGGGGGATATCAGACCTTTTACCCTGATCATGTCGTCATCTTCTTCCTCGGGGCCATAAAGGATCAGGAGGGGTGTCAATTCCCTCTCTATGCCGTCCAGCTGTTTGATCCATCCCAGGACCTCCTGCCAGTAAATGCGAACTTTGGGGCAGGCCCACCACATGTGCCAGTAGTCGACATTCATACCGCATTGTCTCCAACATCTCGGGCTGGAGGTCTGGAACATTTTAGACAGTCTGTATGGATCATACTGCCATCTGTGAAGCAGTTTTATGGCGTGCAATTTATACTGGGCTGCGATTGATGTTTTGGATGGCGTCTCACAAATTTTGTCCCAGGCTTTTTGGTCAAACTCTCTGGCAAAGTCTTGTTCCCATCTTGCTTTGTGACGGTGGCTTGGTGCGTCGTCTTTGGTAATTAAGGCCCTGTAGATTTGCGCTATGAGGCCTTGGGAGGTGGTAGTCGTGTCTAGGATCGTCTCAAAAGGCGTTAGTTCTCTCTGTGTGGTGGCCTTCCATTCCTTCCTGGATAAGACGCCCTTCAATCGCAGGTACAGGAAGCCTGGTATTGGGTGGATTTGGAGGGCTTCTTCTAGATCCGTTATTGAGATGAATTTCCCTTTTCTCCACAACTGACCGACTCTCTCGAGGCCGGTATCGAACCAAGATTGGTATCTAGCATGTTCCGGGATTTCTTCTCTAATCCCGGGGGACCAGAGATGGCTCAGGGGCGAAGGCCACGTGGTGATTCCCAACATTGCTCTCCCCTTCTTCCATATGCTCCACATTGTGCCCAGTATCGGGTGGTTACGTAGTTTTCTCGTTAGTTTCGGTCTGGGTACCCATAGCCATTCTGCCAGAGTTACGTTGGCTAAAATGTTGTTGTCCAGTTGGACCCATTGGAGGTCCTTCCTATCTCGCAGGCGTGGGATTAGAATTCTGAGCTGTGTAGCTTGATAATAGAGTTCAATGCCGGCAGACCCACTCCTCCTAAGTCCTTTGGTAATATTAAGACATCATAGGGGATTCTGGGTTTCTTTCCGTTCCATAGGAATTCTAGTATTGACTTTCTGATGTGTCTGAAGAAGTGCTCTGGGATTGTAATGGGTAAGACCTGAAAGGGATATAGGAACCGTGGTAGGGTCACCATTTTATTTGCGTTTAAGCGCCCCATCCAGGAGATTGTCAGTGGTTTCCATTTTTTTAGATCAGTCTTGAGGGCTTCGAGAAGCGAAGGGAAGTTGGCTTTGTAAAGGTCGTCGAGGTGTTGCGTTAATTTAATCCCCAAGTATCTCAGTGTTGGGCCTCCGATGATCAGCCCGAGGTGCTCGAGGGCGATTTGATGTTCCGGAGTTGGATCGTGGAGTGGAAAAAGACTGGTTTTGGATTTGTTGATCTTGAATCCTGCGAGTGTGCCGTATTCCTCTATCAGCTCGATCGCTCGCGGAATGGAAGACGTTGGGTTTGACACATGGAGCAGAATGTCGTCCGCATACAAGGCTAGCTTATATTCTTTGCCATTCACCCTTATCCCTTCTACTGCAGGATCTGCTCGCAGCATTATTATAAGGGGTTCTAGGGACAGTGCGAAAAGTATTGCCGAGAGGGGGCAACCCTGTCTCGTGCCCCTGCTGAGGAGAAACCAGCGGGAGAATTGGGCGTTCACCATGACAGAAGCTCTTGGGGATGTGTAGATTGCTTTGATCCCTCGACGGAGTGTGGGGCCTAGGCCTATCTTCGTTAATGTGGCCTCCACGAAATGCCACTGGACTCTGTTGAACGCCTTCTCGGCATCAATTGAGAGTAACGCCGGTTTGCTCAACGATGTTTGAGCCTCGTGGATTAGGTGCAAGGTTTTCCGGGTGGAGTCCGCTCCTTGTCTGCCTAGGATGAAACCCACCTGGTCGTTGTGGATTATTGCGGGGATGTGTGACTCCAGTCTTGCAGTAAGGATTCTCGTATAAATTTTGGCATCGATATTTAGAATGGATATTGGGCGGTAAGAAGAACACAGTTTTGGGTCCTTACCCTCCTTAGGGATGACAGTTATCAATGCTTCAGAGAAGGATTCGGGTGCCACACCGGATTGAAGGATATTGTTAAATAGGTCAACCATGAATGGGAGAAGGGCATCTTTAAAAGTCTTATAGAACCCTGCCGTGTACCCGTTGTTTCCGGGGGCTTTTCCCGTTGGAAGTCTTTTGATTGCTTCTTCAATTTCTTCTCCTGTGATGGGGGCTTCCAAGGTGTATGCAGTATCAGACGGGAGAGTGGGCAAGAGTATTTTGTCCATACATTCACTTATCGCTTCTGGATGCGTAGTATATAACTCTTCATAAAAGTCGGCGAAGGCTTCCGGGACGCTGGGGGGAAGTGGTTCGTAGGAGCTCCCTTCTGTTTGGATCGTGGGCACCCACCGCTCTTGGCGTTGACCTTGGAGTCTTGTGGCTAATAGGGCGCCCGCCTTGTCCCCATGTTCATTGTATTTCTGCTTCAGGTATTGAAGCTTGTGTGCGATGTTACCCGCCTCCAGTTGCCGTAGTTCCTCCCTCTTATCGTTGGCCTCTTTAATCTTTTCTAGTCTATCCTGAGGTCCAGTTGGGTAATCTCGTTTCGGAGCCTGTTTTCTATCAACTCTCTTTCTCTTTTTTTCGCTGCTCCCTCTTTTTAAATAGAAGCCCTCTCCAGGTCACCTTGCCTGCCTCCCAAATTGTGTTCATGGAAGTTTCGCCCGTGTTGTTAATCTCAAAGTATTGGGTGATGTCTTGCTCTAGTTGTTTCCGAAAAATTGGGTCCTTATAAAGGGTCTCGTTACAGCGCCATTTGGAGCATCTGCGAGGAAGGGCTATTTGATCAAGGGTGACCATGACCATATCGTGGTCTGACCATGAGACAGGGATTATAATGGCTTCTGTCATTGCTGTGATGAGATCTGCAGTCAGATATATATAGTCTACTCTGGAAAAGGTTGCATGCGGCGCTGAGAAGAAAGTGAAGCCAGTTCGGTTGGGGGTGGTATGACTCGACGCATCGGTAAGATTGTAGGCAGCCATCATATCTGCAACCCGTGGGCGTCTGGTGCCCGCGAGAGGGGGCGTAGAGGTGTGTCCTGATTGTCGATCTTGTTCTGGATCCATCCACGTGTTCAGGTCACCACCAAGTATTACGTCGCCTTCTGCTTCGCTCATGACTTTCGGGATTATCCTCTGCAGGAATCTGTCTTGTCCCGTGTTGGGGGCGTATATTGCCGCAAGGGTGACGACAGTGCCTTGTATCCTGCCCACTAGGACCAACGCTCTGCCACTGACATCCGTCCATGACTTCATGAGATCAAATCGGATCGTTTTGTTGACTAATATGCCGACTCCCGCCTTCTTCAGCGGGCCAGAGCCCCAGTATTCAGAGCCTAGCTTAGCATGTAAAATCTTCCTCTCTTCTCCCTTGCTATATCAGGTTTCTTGTAAGAAGAGTACGTCTAGTTTGGCTCTCTTGAACTCTCTCGTTACCAGCGATCTCTTGGTGGGGGAGTTCAGACCTTTAACATTCAGCGTGCCAATTTTAAGTATGCCCTGCCTGTCACTTCATTCGTTGTGTCTGCGGGACATTGATAGGTTCGTAGCGAGCATTCGCAATGTCACGCTGCCCATTGTAGGAAATTGCCTTGGTGGAAGTAGTGTCGTAGCTGCCCCTACTTAACAGAGGCTTTACATGAGGCTGTGCCATTCCCTGTGTCCCCCCCCACCCCTCTAGGGTATTGAACATCATACCCTTTGCCCTCTGTTCTCTTGCTTTGCACTTTGGTTCTTCAATGAGGTTCTGTGTCTATTTTTGATGGCGTCCGAGTTGGACTGGATGTGAACAGCCGGTCTACTGTCGGACCACCAGCAGGGGTCGTAACCGCACGACCCATCAACTAATAACATCAACATAACATTTCTGAGCCCCCATCCTCCCTTTCATAAAATTGTGTAACAAACGGCAGTATGTCAAACACCAACAACTTTAACTATAGGCTAATATATATTGTGATACATGCGGTTTCCGGAATCTTCATTCCTCGACAGTTCTCGTCTGCGGTTCAGGCAGTTCACTTGTCGTATGATGAAATCAGAGATGCAGGAGTGCCGTGGTCCAGGATGTAGGTAGGTCCTCTGCAGGTACCATGGAAACAAAGGTCGCCGGGATATAGAGCTTGGGCTTGCAATGTCATTTGTTGCTGTCCGGTGTGTCGTTGGGTCGCCTGTACTTCCTGGATCCCTTTACTCGTTTCCTTCGCGGGCCCTGAAGTTCCCATCCTGATCTGTCCTGCGCAGGGGTATTCTGAGTTCCCTCCCCCGAGGGCGGTCCGAGGGGGTCGGCGATGCATTCTCGGATTTCTTCCTCAGAGCTGAGTAGGATCTTCCTGCTCCCATGTTCAAACGCGAGAGAGAAGGGGTATCCCCATCTATATCTTGTGCCTTGCTCTTTTAGCCATCTCGTGAGAAGACCACAGAGGCGGCGTAGGGCCAGTGTCAACGATGAAAGGTCCTGGAAAACAGAAATTTGGGCCCCTCCAAGGGTAAGGGTGCCTCCGGATCTGGCTTTAGCATGTATCCTTGTTCTGTCCTGATACCTGTGAAATCTGGCGAGGACCGATCTCGGGCCACCTGAGGGGCCTCCAACTCTGTGAATTCTCGCGGTCTTGAGTTCAACGATGTCCTCGTCCGCTGTCAGGATTTTGACAATGTCATGTATCGTTTGTATGAGATCTTCTTCTGTCTCCCCTTCTCTCTCCGGAATTCCAAAAAACCGTAGGTTATTCCTTCTCTCTCTATTTTCCAAATCGTCTATCTTTAGGCAAATCTCGTCTTCTTTCTTCTCTATGTTTCATATTCTTAGCTCCATTTGGGCCTCTAGGGTGTCGATTGAAGCTTGATTGTTCTCGACTCCCTCTAGTCTCTCCTCGAGGTTGTCTATCCTCTGGGTCATCTTATCCATTTTACCGCCGAGGTTGGCACCCATGTTCCGAATTTCACTCAAGAGGGCGGCGATGTCTCCCTTGGTAGCGGCTGCTCCTGTTTTGGAGGCCTCCACTGACATTGTTGGCCTGGGGTTGTAGGCCTGTAGCAGCGGGGTATAGGCGTATTTGGCAAGCTTACTCGGAATGTTCATGGAGCACTCGCGTGCGAGGATGCGCACACCTCGGGCTCGGGGGCCGTCCCCTCGGGCCTGGTGTGTTGCAAGGCACGTCGGCAATATTGGCAGGCACTGGGGTGATGATCCTGGGAGCGGGGGTTCTTTTGGCGGGAGGAGTGGGAGGAGGCACACGCCCTGTCTCCAGGGGCTCTACCCTCCGTTCTGATCTGTCTGCTTCGGTGGGTCCAATGTCTTGTCCGGGGTGCCTGAGTATCGGTGCAGGCCCGTAGTGGGGCTTCGGGGGGAGTATGTGGGGCCAGGTCCCAGGGAGAGGGTCTCAGGTACAGGCGAGGCGGGGGGATGAGCACCTCCAGGTATTCCGCTGTTCTCCGTTGGTGGGCCACTTATCCATGTCCTGATCAGGCCGTGAGCTGGGGCCTCGCCAGAGGAGGGCACACGCCCCAGGAGTGGGGGCCCAACCCTCTGCCCTGCCTCAGTGCACCGGTGAATATGCTGCTGCGTGGGGAGAGGCCTCGGGGGATGAAGTCCGCAGGGATTGCCCACTTAGGGGCAGTAGAGGCCGGGGTGCGAGCGGACCATCATTTGCTGTGTGGGGTCCCTGCAGTTGGGAGGCAAGGGCGACTTTGTGGTCCACTGGGGTTGGAGCTGTGTAGCGCAGCAGTCACCGTTGGGCCGGTGTATGGCATGCGCTGGGCCTGTGGGTCCGTACCGAGTTTGGGGCCGCCTCCAGCTGGGCTCTTGTGTTCCGGTCAATGGGGCCCCCTGGGGCGTCAGAAGGGGGCTGCCGGGGGGATCAGGCCAGTGGAAGGCCTCCGCGGGCTTGTGCACCTCCTTGTGCTGTACGCTGCCAAGTCCTCAGTGAGAGCGGGGGAGGAGGGGTCGCTTTGGCACCCCCTGCTTGGCTATTCAGGTCCGGGGGGGAGGAGTGGGCCCCCGTCAAGGCGCGGTGCGTGGGAGCACTTCAATGGGGGGCGGGCACTTACCTCCGCAGCACGCTCCCGCGTGTCGCTGGGCCGGCCGAAGCGGCTAGGTGTCCGTGGTCTCCTCCGGCACCTCAGCACGGCACTGCTCAACCGCGGAGAAAGCAGAGGGAGAAGGCGGGTGCCGCGGGCCGCGGCCTCGTCCCCAGCTGGTCTCCTCGTGGGCGAGGAGGAGACGGGTTCCGACAGAGTTTTCTCCTGGTCTGGAAGTCTGATTTTTGTTGGATTTTCGCTCAGGGGTTGTGGGGGCGCTTCCAATGTCTTAAACTGCCATTGTTGGGCACGGGGGTGCAAAAGTGGGGGCTCAGGTTACTTTTGGGGCCCGTGGGTTAAGAGCACACACGGAGGCGATCATCATCCGTGCGCCCCCTGGTGGCCAGTTTTCTTCCCTACATTTTTAATAACACTTCATAGTATTTTAATACACATCTTAACACATATCCCATAGTGGTTGTATTATTCTTCCTACACATCCAGCAATAATGAAAAGGAGAGCTGCACACCCTATCTCTCCTAGGGAAGGGAGTAAGAAGGTCTACAAATTGCTCGAACCTATTAATGATGTTAATATCCTCATAGTGGAAATCGAGGATTTACTACATAACATAGGAGGCCCGTAGGGCAAAAAACAAGAGGCGCAGCTCTCAATGAAAGTAACTGCAACATCAAATTGTGTGTCTGAGATCAATAACTCCGAAATCCTCTCAGAAAATGTCATACCAGTCCCAAAATCCCCTTCATCAATCGGCTACGACTAGGAGGAAAGAGACACACAAAAACCCTATGGATACATTTGAAATCGGGAAGTTTGTGGGGCAGGAAGGAGGACGGAATTAAGCACTACAGCCAGAGATTAGTAAATCCAACGGGGTTCAGATCATTGAAATTCATCCCAAGGGCGGAGACTTTTTACAGTCCGCCACATACAACCAAGTCTCCTGGCAGTCCCAAGGAGCTGATGGTAGAGACCCAATCCACGGCACAGGATAAACCCCCCCATAATAACGGTACCCATATCCAATAAATATCAGGCACTGAGTGAAATGGAAACTCAAGATGGAGGTGCGAAAGGGGGAGAGGCAATAGCTAGACCCATTAAAAAGGCAACAGGACCTATTAAATTGTCCTCCCGCCGGTTGACAGGTGGGACTGTAAGTAAGGGGATCAGTAGAGGGACACATACTGACCCAGTGGACTGAGGAAGCCCCCGAGAGGAGGTGAATGGAGGAGAAATTTTGGAGAAATTGAGGGATGATCTACGCTCACTGGAAGAAGTGATTGTGATAAATCTTGATGAGTTTGGAATCGAACTGACTAATATTAAGGAAAAACTGGTTCCCATTCCTATATTAAGGGTGCCCTGCGGTAACCCAGAAGTGGGATTCAAAGACCCGGACCATATGGTTAATGCTACACCATGTGCAAATGTGCAAATGGCCCCTCAAGCACCCTTCCAAATGGGCTTCCGTGCTATGGAAGTGATGCCCAATGATACTATAAATGTGAGACGGACGGGCTTGAAGCAGGGTTATGGACAGGCCAAGCCCCACCCTTTTGGTGGGTCACAGCGGATTAATGGCCCAAACCTGCACCCATGTAGAGGACAAGCCCCTTGGGTAAGTTCTTCAAATCGGACCCCCATAGGTCGGGGCGACAATAGAGAGAGAGAGAATGACGTTAGCATGGGATTACAGAAGCAACCACACATCCAAGCAAATGGTTGCCATAGGGTGGTGGGAGGCCCAAATATCCACTCTGCAACATTGCGTAATGTGACCAGGGTGAGAAATTGGGCGTATGAAACCCAGGATTCACTGGTGAACAAATGTATCCACTATCTAAGGCACACAAGGGGGTGTAATTGAGTAATCCATAGCAACATAATGTATTGTGAAAGGCGGAGATTCCCGAATGGCCATGATGATGAAATTGTGATTTATATGCGAAGTGCCCATTTTATGGAAGGTCTATTGTCCATTGAGTACCAAGCATACTCCCCAGTCGGGTCAAATATACAAATCAGGCAAACTACAAATAGAATATTGGAGAGCACTAGGCGGAAAAACCACCCACAAAGACTAGAGACTGGGAGATTTATGGATCCCAGACAATTAGCCGGAAATGGTCTGGTGGGTACCGACATGGATGGGGTGGAATGACATCATACCAGCCCTGTTATTGAACAGCAGCCATGTGGGAACAATGTTAACATAATCTCCTGAAACATAGCCGGCCTAAGAAAACATCTCATAGATCCGGTCTGGTGCAGCCTGATACAGGGCTATGATGTCATACATTTCCACGAAACCTGGAAAGTTCAACCACTCTTCTTTCAGTAATACGACATCCATGAAATTCCTGCAGTTAAGGGCAAAAAAAGGAAGACCTTCGGGGGGTGGGTTGAAAACATGAATTAAAACCAACCTCGAATGGAAAATGTTATGGGTGGAATCCACCTCCTCTGATATCCAGATCCTGGAGTGCCAATCTCGGGATGGTGAACTGCTTATACTGGTGAATGTGTATAACCGGGTCTCTAATAACTATTCTGGCAATATGATTGCTGAAATAACTAAATCTATAGAATCCTTGGAAAACGGGCAGGACCCCAAGGATTATGATGGTGGGGGATCTGAATTTACAAATCGAACCACTGGTGGATATGGAGGGATTATGGGATGACCTTGACGAGGTATGGGATATTCCTTCCCTGTAAGCGCACAGGCCAAGGAGGGAGCATCCCCAGGCTCTGGGATCTGCCACAACTCTTCTGGGAATAGGTCTGAGGGCATGCAATGGGCGGTTTACCGAGGATTAGCCGGCCTGACCCACATACATAGGAATTGACAGAGCTACACACAGACTATGGGCCTCATTACAACCTGCCAGTCCGGGACCGTGCAA
The DNA here is from genome assembly GCF_040938575.1 of Ambystoma mexicanum. NCBI lineage: Eukaryota > Metazoa > Chordata > Amphibia > Caudata > Ambystomatidae > Ambystoma > Ambystoma mexicanum. The sequence goes on along the minus strand of NC_090937.1, from coordinate 693,991,895 downwards.
AATCCGTGACGGCGGTAAAAACGTTTCCGTGTCTGCAAGGTTGCTGAAAAAACCGTCCGATTACACGTTGTTGGTCGCGCGCACCACACGGACTCGGAAACGTTGTTACCGCCGTCACGGAAAACCCCACGGAAATGGAAATAACGCAGCCACAAGTGGCGCAAAACCCGTGTCCGCCTCCGCCGCCACGGAACCGGAAATACCATGATCGCCAAAACAGGAAACAGAGAGGCGGCCATCATATAAAAGCACAATCCATTGCCATCCAGAGCCAGCACAAGCGCAATCCTAACTCTGAGAAGCCAAAAGGGACAACCAGCATGTCTGCCAGGATTCCTGCTCAGAGGCAGCGCAAACAGCGCTTCAGCGAGGCGGAGCTAACCGTCTTGGTAGAGCACATCGTGGACAATGCAGAGAGGCTGTTCAGCGCCGACCAACGGCGTGCCACACAGCAGCGGAGGAAGGAGGTGTGGGCCGAAGCTGCACGCAAGTGCACCGCTGTGGGCGTGACAGCAAGGAGCGTGAAGGACTGCCACAAGCGGTGGGACGACCTGAGGCTGAGGGTACGCAACCTCATTTCCACGCACCGCCAACGCAGCAGTGGGACAGGCGGAGGATCCCCTTCCCCACTGAGGCCGCAAGCATGGGAGGAGCGTTGCAGCAGCGTCCTCCACCTAGAGGGAATCCATGGGATCGGGGAGGCTGAGGCAGGAGTGAGCCCACCTGCAGATGCCGATAAGTGCCCAAACATGTATGCCACATGAAAATATGCAGTTCTGAGTACTGGGCTAAAGGACCCATTAACAACTCCCCCCCCCCCAGGCAGTGCATGTGTGGGCCAAAGGACCCATTAACAACCCCCCCCAGGCAGTGCATGTGTGGGCCAAAGGACCCATTAACACCCCCCCCCAGGCAGTGCATGTGTGGGCCAAAGGACCCATTAACAACCCCCCCCAGGCAGTGCATGTGTGGGCCAAAGGACCCATTAACACCCCCCCCCCCAGGCAGTGCATGTGTGGGCCAAAGGACCCATTAACAACTACCCCCCCAGGCAGTGCATGTGTGGGCCAAAGGACCCATTAACAACCCCCCCAGGCAGTGCATGTGTGGGCCAAAGGACCCATTTACAACCCCCCCCCCCCCAGGGAGTGCATGTGTGGGCCAAAGGACCCATCATGATCGTATGGCAACCAATATCACAGAATGCATACACCAGCAATAAGATACATGTGAATAACACTATTCAATGTACAATCTTAATGACGCACGTGATGCACCCATCTGCCACCACAACAACACTAATTGAATGCCCTTTGTGTCCCCACAGCCGTTTCAAGTGACAGTGATACTGCACAACAGGCCAGCCAATCTGCACCGGCAAGTACACTAGCCACCGCCACCACACAGGAGGATGCTGTCGGCAGTTCTGCACCTCTGGCCACATTACCAGCCACTACAGATGTGCCGCCCACCACCACCACCGACATCCCCACCGTCTCCACACTGCCTGAGTCTAGACAGGTGCCACGGGAACCTATCATGGCCACCCAACACAACACCGAAGGCAGCAGCACTGCAGAGGGGGCGGCCTGCAGTGATAACAGTGCCCCGCAAGAGCACTCGGAAACGGGGCCACAGGGGGAGATGCCCACATTGGAAGACCTGGGCTCCTTCCATGAGCTGGAGTTCAGCCCCACATCACTGGGGAGTCCCATGAGGTCGCCCACCCCATCCATGGCCGAACTGAATGCCCGCATGCAGCGGATGGAGGACCAGCAGGCTACCCTCACCCAGCTGGTGGAGAGGCAGCTAGAGGAATCCAGGCTGCAGAGGGAGAGCTACAGCGCCTCAGTGCGTCGCCTGTCGAGGTCCATCGGACGCTTTGCGAGCACTATAGTGACCCTTGCACGCCATGTGCTGGAGGGCAACGACCACACCTCCAGGCTTGTAGAGGCCATGTTGGTTGGCCAACAGGCAAATCTGGCACGGATGCCCTCAATCCCAGATTCTGCCCAATCGAACACAACCACCCCATCCAGCTCCACTACTGCCAGTCCAAGGAGGCACTCGAGTAGGCTAACGGGTCCCTCGGGCAAGGTTGCACAGGCACAGAAGCGCACACGGAAGTGATGGCATGTGTGTGGGGCAGTGCAGGACACATGTGGACTACAAGGGTGTGAGAGGGGTGGGCACGTTTGGGTGGTGGGGTAGGTAGTTTTGGGGGTTTGAACAATGAGGTGTGGGTGGGGGTGGGCACGTTTGGGTGGTGGGGTAGGTAGTTTTGGGGGTTTGAACAATGGGGTCTGGGTGGGGGTGGGCACGTTTGGGTGGTGGGGTAGGTAGTTTTGGGGGTTTGAACAATGGGGTCTGGGTGGGGGTGGGCACGTTTGGGTGGTGGGTGGCCCCGGGTGTACAGCTTCCCTAACCAATGCACCTCCTTCCCTGTTGTTATTACATCAATACATCACCATTTTGAATCAAGACATACATGTGTGGACATTGATCATTTATTTTGCAGTGCAACTATTAATTCATTGTCGTCACCATGTTCGTGCATTTCTGTGTATGTGCTGTGACTCAAAAGTAAATGCGAATCAGGGCATCCCGTGCTCTCTGGCCATCATGTGGACCCCCAGGGGAAGGCGGTGCCATCACATCCCCATCTCCATCCCCATCCCCATCTCCATCCCCATCACCATCTCCATCCCCATCCACATCCCCATCCTCCTCATCTGCGTCTGGTGGCATTGGGATGTTCCTGCGCAGGCATATATTGTGCAGCATGGCACATACGAGCGTGATTTTACCTGTCTTCACTTGGCTGTACAGCAGTGATCCGCCAGATCTGCTCAGACAGCGGAAACGGGCCTTCAGCAGTCCAAATGTCCTCTCAATCATTCCACTTGTGCGGATATTGTCCCTATTGTATGCCTCTTCATGCCTGTTCCTTGGTCTCCGTACAGGTGTCATCATCCATGGCGTGAGTGCATATCCCGCATCACCTACATGGGATGTAGATGGGGGAACATGTCAGTGTTTGTGGCATCATGTCCTCATCTGCTGCTGTGCATTCTTGTATCATCATTCATTCATGCATATGTACCATGCAGTGTATGGAGGTATGTTTTGGGCATCACAATGTATGGCGCTAACTGGATATGGGCCTATACATTTACTTGCATGTTTACTGTGCCCTGCGGGTGACATTTGATTGTGTGCATGTCACGGTGCAGTGCTGTCCACACATGGCAGAGTGACTCCACTGTACGGAAGTAGTAAATACACATCGTCTCATTTACACGCCTCTCGTGCCTTTTGAGGCAGTGTTTCAATTGAGGGTGGGTGTCTGCAGTGGCACAAGGTTCATGGGACAGTGACGGGATTGGCTGTGCCAGCGCGTGCACGGGCACTTTGTGGTGCCCTGTCATGTCTTCCTTCATGATGTTTGGCATCTGCTGTGTATTTGGTAGATGGAAGGGGGGTGATGCATGTGCGGTCACAGCGGCACACTCACAATGCTCATTGGCCTGGACACACACACACCACTTCGACAGGGTTGTAGCATCGTCAGCTGTACTCACCCAATAGCCATGTGCTTTGTCCGGCATAGCGTTCCATGTACCGTGGCAACGTGGAATTCCGCAGTACCATTGAGTCATGTGATGAGCCTGGGAAACGTGCGCAGCAGTGTGTAATCAGTTGCATGGCATCACAAACCATCTGGACATTCAAAGAGTGATACTGTTCCCTATTGCGGAACACCGCCTCAATTGCACGTGGTACTGTCAGCTCGACGTGGGTGCAGTCAACTGCGCCTATGCAATTTGGCATGCCTGCTATGGCATGGAAGGCCAACTTGGTGACAATGACCTCGGGGAGGGTGCGGGGTAGGGCTATGTGTTCCGACACATGGCGCAACAGGGCCTCCAGTACCTGTACCAGGATTTTGGAGAAACAGGGTTGTGATATGCCGTGCAGCTCACCTACCGTGTGTTGATAGGTGCCAGTGCCAAGGAAATGCAGTACTGAGACACCCTTCAAGAGGGGGGCGATGGCGGTGGGGGTGTCAATTAGGCTGCTGATGTTGTCCTCAATCATGGCGGTGATGTGCAGGATTGTTGCACGGTCCAGCCGGTATAGTGTGTGGATCTGTCCTGAGGTGAGGTTCCAGGGTGAGGCCCTGATGCGTGGTATTGCTGGCTGGCGGCGGGGTCGGGCTGGCTGGGCAATGGGGTTTGCCATAGCTGCAGGGTTGGCTGGTTGCCGCCTGCGCCTCCTACGCCTACACCTCCTCCTCTGCGCCATTACTGCCACCATGTGCAGTGCTGCCTGTTGGTTGAGTGGCCCAGTACCAGTGCTACTAGACCTGCTGCCTGCATGGTTCTGTGTTGTGTTGGGCTGGGTGTGGCCCTTTTGTAGGCTCCCAGTGGCCTGCTAGGTCCAGCTGGGCTGATTTGGTGCACCTGTGCCCTGATTCAGTTCAGCAGGCAGTGTATAACGCCATGTTCGCGGTGGCGGCGGTTCCGCCACCGTGATCACGGTATTTATGCCATTTTTTTGCCGGTATTTCCGTGTCCAGCTAGTTGTGATGCTCACGGTGTTTCGTGTTGACGGTAACGGAGGGGTTTCCGTGCAGACGGACTTAAAGGGACCCCTATTTCCGCTGTGGCGGTTTAGGGTGGTGCTATTACCGGGGCCGCGGGTCATGATTGGGCGGACATGGAAACGGTGCCGGTATGGTTTTACCGGCAGTGTTAATTCCGGACCGGAGTACTTGTAATGAGGCCCTATGTCCTTTTATCGATATCCAGGGCAGTGATCATAGACCCCTGTCCCTATGATTGATGTATATGGGCAGGTGTAAGAGCTTTTCTCAGCATGGGGCCAGTAACCTGATACAAACTCATGGACAAGCAAATAAAAGGATGAAGTGGACAGACCTTGATCTGTCATCCCTTAAACCAGGGATATATGACTCAATCCTTACCAATCTTGAATATCTGCTAACCCCAGACTCACAAGATGAAGAAGTATCCCTTGCGTATTATAGGCTTATCCTAGCTATGCTCCCATTTGTAACCAAACCATGTAAAAATATTAAAAAACATGTTATTACATGGGCTCACTGGTACGATGCTGATGCAGAAGAGCAAAGCTTGATCTGACTTGCATTAAGTGTGGTCCAATAGTAGATCGGGTAGAATTAAAAACCCGGAAAGCACACTATAGACAAATTATAAAACCAAAAAAGATGAGTCAACTTGGCAAGAGTGGGTAGAACTCCAGGACGCAGCCAATCAGGGGGATTCCAAACTCTTCTGTGGCTTAGTCAGTGGGAGTAAATAGGCTAATAATAAAGGCCCTCCTGATAGTATTTCTCCATCTGTAAGGAGGGGTCACTTCCAGAATTTGTTTGGTGGAGCTGATCCATCTGAACATCAGAGTATGGGAGCAAGGACAGAAAGTGGAGAGGGTAGTGTAATCCGCCTACAGATAGAGCTTTAGGAGGTTAGTGACATGATCTTACTGCAACATTGGGCCAAGGCCCCACGGCTTGACTTTCTGCCTCTCAACCTAATAATAGATGAACCAGATATATGGGCACCCACCCTGTGGCACCTGTTTGATGTGATTCTTAGAGTCAACAATAATACCTATATACAAAAAAGGAGGGAGGAAAGACCCAAATCATTTTAGGCCCATATCCATTTTGGATGGGGTAGGCAAGATATTCAGTAGAATGATTTACGAACATCTCCAGGCATGAGTCGTTGAGGAGGGCCTTATTGATCATCTCCAGGTGGGATTCTGCCGTAAGCTAAGTACCACGGATGAGGTATTTTGCCTAAGCTTGTTTAGACAGAAATACACGATCCTGAGGAACATGAACCTGTATTCAGTGTTTGTGGACGTCAGGACCGCTTTCGATTGTGTCGCGCGGTATGAGTTGTGGTCTATTATGGCCAAAAGAGTGATACCAGAAAACTTCATCCAGATTATCATGCACTTGTACTCCAACAATATAGCAATAGTCTGCTGGGGTTTGGCAGATAACTAACTGAAAACTTTGCCATAACAAGTGAAGTGAGACAGGGGTGTGTTCTCAGTGCACTACTATTCCTTTAATACATTGACGAAGTTGTACGTCATGTCAGGGAAAAGAGCCTTTACCAGCCCAAACTAGGGTCGGAACCCTTTCCCATTCTCCTCTTCGTGGACAATGCCATCCTCCTATCGAAATCCAAAAAAGGCCTAGAAATTACTCTGGAAGCCTTTGTCGAAAAGTGCACGGACTTGCAGATGAGGTTAATATTGGGAAAACTAAGACTATGCTATGGTCTTCCTGCCTACATTTTAAAACATTTCCAAAATACATCTTTCCATTAATGGTAACACCCAGGAGAAAGTACGTAACTTTGATTATCTCGGAGTAAGATAGCAGGACAGGGGCGGCTGGATTCCACAGCTAGTTAAGTCAAGTGCAGCATTGGTCAATTATAGTGGCGCAATCTGGAGATTTTTTCCTCAAGCATGGACGGGGGGCTATCTCACCTGCCTTGAACATATATGCAGCATAAGCAAAGGCTGCAGCACTATATGGAGCGGAGATCTGGGGCCAAGGCACAGTTGAAAAATTTAATGTGGTAGAGAGGGGGTTTCTTAAGCGATTTGCTTGGTTTACCACTTCCATGCCCAGACATACCAATTTACTTAGAACTCAAGCTCAACGCAATAGGTGTCGATGTCGCACTTAGGCCTGTTCTGTATTGGATCAGGGCATGGACCATACCAGAACTTGGGGTTTATCGTGAGGCCATATCACACCTGCTGGAATCAGAGAGCGGTCACTCCCTGCCCTGGTTTGCATATGTCAAGGGGTACCTGTCCAGTCTTCATTTGGAATCCTATTGGTCAAATCCATTACAAATACCACCAGGTTCCACTAATAGGTTAAAAAGCATGGTGCGTGAGGCAACCCTAGTGTATATGATCAATGGCTGTGGCAATTTGGTCATGGGAGACAACTATCTAGAATGCAAACAGCAACTGGGGTTGGAACAGTATTTGGATTTGGTGACACTACCCTATGCGAGGTGCCTGTACACAAAGTTTAGGTTGGGCGAACTTAATTTAACTTACCATACATACAAATGGGAAGTGGGGAGGAATGATATTTGCCAGGGATGTGGTAAGGCTATAGAGACCCTATGCCACTTTTTGTTCTTCTGCGAGAAGTATGCAGGTATGAGGAACAAATACCTAAAAACACTTTGTAACAACTATGGCATACGTAGAACAAAGGATGCTCTATTGTTGTTCCGATACTCCCAGAATATTAATACTGTATATTTTGTGGCGTCCTTCCTCTCCAAGGCTTGGCGCGTGAGGTCCAGGTTGTAAATGGAGCTAGGCCTGACAAATGAATTGGTGCTAAAGCAGGTATGCTGTCTAGCTTCTGCACATAATACGAGACGACTGAAAAATGCACCATGAGTTGGCCTGAAAAGTACCTCGTTATCCCTCTGTACCTTGGTGGCTATACAGTGACCTCGATTTACAGAGAGCTCAAGACACACACCCAAAATGCACACAAGCACTTTGTGTTAATTCGGACTGATTTTCCCCATATACAATATCTGGTACCAAGGGATGTGTACTCACCATATAAAATATCTTGTACCAAGGGCTGTGTATAAGCTTAAATGCACAGTACTCACCATTTAAAATATCTTATACCAAGGGCTGTGCATAAGCTTAAATGCACAGCGCTCACCAAGGAGAACCTCCTATATTGCTGAATGTATTGTTCTGTTTTAATATGTACTGAACCTCGATGCATTCTTCGAACAATTATTTTTAAGAAGCCCAAAATCCACAGTTTTAACAAACCTTGTATGATAATTTATTAATTGTTTTTGTATTATGTGTATTACTATAAACCTTGTATGACCACATATGAATTGTCTATGTACTATGTGTATTATCAATTGTGTTTTGGCTAATGACTAAATGTTGAATACAAGCCCTATGAAATTAAATGAAATATCTTCAATGTCTTCTAACCTTGCTTTTACTGCCTTCAATAGCTCTGTTTTGACAAGCTTGACACCAATGTCCCTAACCTCACCATAGCCAAGCTAGTACCTTAAAGCTTTGACAGCAGGATCAACCAAGGAGATGCTTGATGCATATGAACGTATCTCCTTTGTGAGCCCTGCAAAAGGCACTAACAAACATAGAACATGTTCTGCCAAAAGCCACTAACAGGCAGAAACATTAGGCACTTTGGCATCCCCCGCAAAGCACAAACTCACTGGCCGTCTCTGTCCCACTAATCGCCCCAGCATCAAAAACAAGGAGTTCCACAGTGATGACACATCTTGGATTCACTGCAGTTCAGGAAACCCAAGATCTTTTTGCATTCAGCACAAACGAGACGTCGCGGAAATCACATTTTTTAAACGGCTAACAAGTTTTTTTGCATGCAACAGCATCTCGGACACAGATCTTTGCGCAAAAAGGCCATCATGGATACAAAGCTGTAGGGTATGTGCAAAACACACCACACTAACAAATCTGCACCCCTGAAAGCCTTACACCTGTTTGTTGCAGTATCTCGAAAAATCACATGCACTTTAGAGTGGCTAATTTTCCACCTTTGAAGCATTTCCTGGAATTCCAAGCCTATTTTAGTACCAGTATGGCTGCCTTCAAAAGCATCACATGGCAATAAGACCCCATGCCTTTTCATGCTGCTGGCTAACCAATGTTCTGTTAAACTCATAAAAGATTTGACTGTATTATCAGAGGTCCAAAGGTCTACAATAAAAGCACTCTGACCCTCGGCTGCAATCTTCTGGCATACTTGATTCGTACATGTCAGGGATGATACGAGTTGAAAAATATTGATGTGAGGGTACTTTGTACCATGGCTTCAGCTTATTTAGCTAAAGCACACAACCTACATCCTCAACAACAGAAAATGGTTGGAAGTCTAATGCGATCATTTCACCAATAATGTGATAGGCAGCATGTGCGGAAGGCTTGTCCTGAGGCCAGACTTGCTTTTTGTCATTGCAATCTTGGATGGACAGCTGCCACAATGCCCTCTTGCACTTTACCAGAGTCACATTGCTGTTCCTTCTCCTGACAACAACCTTTTTTCTTTCATACAGTGAAAGTCATTAGTATGCTTTGCACGCCGATGATTTGTCAGCGCAAATGTGCTGCACTGTTTAGAGTTTGAAGAACCACGAGACAAAACCGCTGCTCACACAGCACACACTGCCTTTGAGTTGTCACCAAGTTTACCTGCAAAGTAATCCACAACCAGGCTTGTTTTTTCCTTGATGCTACTCATGCTGACAATGAGGAGCTCTGCGGCTTTGGGCCAGGGACAGGGTTTCTGCTGGGCTGATGGGAACGTCTCCTAGCTTTTGCTTGAGGGGCTTCATGCAATTCAGAATCTCATACTGGTGACAGAAAACAATGTAAAGCAAAAGTCACACAAAAGAGTATGTTTACGCAGGGCTGTATCGAATGTTGCCTTTGAAGTGGTATTCAGTTTTAAAATATGGCCAAAAGCCCTCTTTAAAGAAGGTATGTAAAAATAATGAAAAAAGGACACACAAGTGTTTAATAAAAAATACATCCTTAGGCCGCGACAAGTGTAATCTACCCCCCATCATTTTTCAGGCATACACACAGACTGGTGCCGCCCACCTCAAACTTCCCCTGAATAGTAAATGTTTGCCCCTCTCTCCGGCAACCCCCATAGTACTTCCGATGTTCGTAGACGGTGATTTGCATCAAGTTGGAATGGCAAGCTGGTCTCAGAGATGGGAATTCTTGCATGGGTGCAATTGTAGGCGGGACACAAGTGTTTGTCCCCCCCAACATCTGTGGCACACCATTTTGTTACACTCATTTGGCAGGGGCCCCTTTCATTTGGATGGCTTTTCCCCTCCAACATTTTCAGCAAAGTTACTCCACTGCATTATTGGTTGGTGCTGCGTCTTTTCAAGGCAGTTACAAAACTAAACGTAAAAAAGGATCATGTGTGAGAGGCTGAAAGCCGGGTACACCAATGTGCGGCTACCAGGGAGTAAAGCCCCCCTGGTGGTTGGCCTCATCCTTTCTGGGAGGGAACCTATGGCGAGCCTCATTTGGTTGGCTAAAGGGGAAGGAAGATGGGGGCCACTGTCAGTAAGTGCAGCAGCCCCCATCAGCGAAAGGCTGCAATATTGGAAGCCCCCAGGTGGCCTCCTTGTGTGGGGGGATGTGGTGCATGTAAGGTGCAGCCACTCGGGAACAACCCCCCCCGGTGAGTTGGTGGCTTCGCGTGGGCTGATGCGGACCGCACCTAGTTGGTGTAGCGTCCCCCATTGGGTGGATGCCCCCAGGGGTGAACCTAGGATAACATTTTGCGGGGCCAATACTTCAAATGTTGGGAGAGGTACTAACTTCAGAGACTGTGGGGGAGGGGCAAACTTACTTGTTTAGGGGCATCTAACTTTCTAATGAGACTATTCTGGTGAAGCTTCAATGTCCCAAGCAGTACACTCTCTTCTTCACGTTTGAAACCACACACTTAAGGACTGCTGTGAGATTGAGCCTTCCCCCCGACAGTTCCAATCACTCCCGGTGGCATGCAAGTACTAACCCCATATCATGATTTCAATTGCCTAAAAACGTATGCATATGAAATCAATACAGGTGCTAACAATTAAATGCTTTACGATAGTAATTCAGGGCCTTTGTTAACAGCGAAGCCTAGGTGTGGTTTAACGTCTGTGTCCTGTTCTGTTTGGCCACGGCTCTGTAGTTCAGCCATGTCAAGTCAAAATAACCCCGAATTTTGTGGTTGGGGGGGCTAGAGCCCAATCTGCTCAATGGTGTTGCGCCACTGGATGCAGCATTTTTGGAGCAACCGGCACACAAAGCCGGTGGCCCCAGGTCAATGGGGAGGGTGCAGGTTGGAGGAACGGTGAGGCCGCTGGGTTGCAGAATACCCCACCGGCCTCACTGTGTGTTGCAGGGGGGATATGATTGTGCATTGCTAGGCCGCTGGGGAGCAAAGTCCACAGTGGCCTCACCGTGTGTTGGAGGGGTTGGGAAGCACCTAGGGTGTATTGCCAAGTCTGCCGGGGAACAAAATCCCCTGGCTGCCTCATTGTGTGTGTGCCAGGGTGGGGGAGAGAGGAAGGGGGGTGGCGGAGAGATGTTTGCTTACCTGTTCTTGGGTGAGCTGGCTGCTCTACTCTGGTCTGTTTGCACAAGAAGTGAAGGAAGGGAACAGTTTCCTTCACTCACTTCCTATTTCAAGCAGGCCTGGGCAGCTTCCTTTGGTCAGGCACCAGCAGCCAACATTAAAACAGCTTATTTGGCTTGTGCAGTGCCCCACTTTCTGCGATCGGCTGTAATCTCCCAAACAGGGAGAAGACAGCTAATCCTAGAAAGTGGACTTCAGCGTTGAGTCACTAATGCAGAAAGTATTCGGCCGAAGCCGAATAGTTGTTTTATAGCCGAAATTTGGACGCATAGTGACTCAAAGTTGAAGTTCAGTACACCCCTACTCTGGAGTTCCTGCAACATCTCCCTGGCGCTAGGCAATGATTTCTCTGACACTGTGTGTTGAGCAGTAACAGTATCAGAACAAATGCTGCTCACATAGAGTGAATGAAATTGACTCTGGTTGAAGGAAAATGATTGTTCTTCCCTTCTCTATTTGAGGTTTGCCTAGAGAGCTTGAGGCTTCCTCAGTTGTGGAGGGTCATACTTGTTGATGCTGTGGGCCTGAATACTGGGCCTGGAAGGGGTCACCTTTAACCACAATGTTCAGTACTGCACTACTGGAATGTGTGGCGGGGGTTCATGGATTCAAATAAAATAAATAAATAAAAATAAATAAATAAATATCAATCAATGGATACCCAGGCTCTCCTGTACCGAGTTACTGAGCTTGTTCCCTGCCCTGACGGGGGCCAAGTGTTAAGATGGACTTCTAAAATCTGGCCTAGTGGGCATATTTTAGGAGGGCACCATTGTTATAGTAAAGAGGGGAACTCTGGCAGTTTAGCCAAACCAATCAAGGTAATCGTGGAAGAGAAGTCAATACTAAGTCTCAGGAGAGGTCAGTGGGGGCCAGGGGTCCACAATGAGTCCACACAGTGAAATACATAATGATTATTCTTAGACAGGTAAGTACAAAAATACTCTATTTTTTATAGGCCCAAAAACACACTATAAAAATGAATCAAGCAGGTAATCACACAATAATCTAAACATAAAACATATATACAGTCACAGTTGATTAATACAATGCATACAATTCACCAATAAACCTGAAAGGGAAGGTGAGCAATTAGGCAATTGTATAATCAGTCCATAGGAATAGAAGCCCTAACTTTATGAGTCCAACCCTAGGTTGAGTGGGGCCTTAGGGCCAAATGTTCACAAAGTACCTTTAGTAGATGGGATAAAGTTAGGAAATGTTCCTGTGGGTGTGAAGACTGTTCCAGGAGTCTTTCAAAGGGATTTTAGTTAAGTAAAATACTTCTCGCTTCTAGAGCAGCTTTTTCAACAAATGTTTAAAAAGCAATGGAATGGTGTATAAATCAAACTTCTTCGCAAACTTTATAATGGAATAGGTAGAACCGCAGGTAAGTATTGCGGCTCCTCACTGCCCGTATTCAGATTTTCCCAAAGGACTTGGCAGGTCGAATGGGGGTCGCTGGAGGTAGATTTTTCCACTGTTGGATCCAGTAGAAGATGCCTGGGAGCTGCGGGTGCAATGAAGTTTCCAGACGGGTCAGGCAGCTGAGTTCAACCCTTTCCAGCAAAGAAATGTAGCAGAAATGCAGCAAGCACTGATACAGAGCGATTCAGGACAATATGGGGGAAGGGTAGTTCCAGTGACAGTTACTGCCCATGGGTGACAGCAGGCATCTCGTCGCAAACAAAGAAGCATACAGATGGAGACCCCCGAAGTTCTGAGCCAAAACACAGAACGGTTTTGCTTCTAGCACGGTTGCCCAAAACGGAACTGGTCAGTCCACTGGGTGGTCCAGGGACATTTCTGAAGGCTCCAAACTGCACAATCGTGGGACAGAGTCAAGACTGGTTGGTCCCACCAGTCCAACAGATCGAAGCACCAGCAAGGGTCTTCTGAGATCAGGTAGTCAAGCAGGGCTTCACCGGGACAGCAGCAATCTTCAGGATTCGTCCTCAGGTCGTCCGTCATCTGCACAGCTACAAAGGATACTTGTACCCTCTTCTTATTCTAAATTCAGGTGAGTGAACAAACTCAACCCTCCAATAGCAACGGTCTGCACCACTCAAACACACCAGCAGTGGTCCAGTCAGGGCCTGCTGTGGAGCTGACTCATGCATGCACACTAGACATAGAGGCACCAGTTTGTGGATTAGGACCAGATAGTCCAAGCCCATTTACTGAGCCCATACACACATGCCATCCACTAGCCCGCAAAAACATCAGCTTTCCTGGGCAAATCCCTGACCACAAAAGGGAACTCCTGACCTGAGAAGGCAGGAAGAAGGCCAAAGAACAAAATGGCCAAACAGCAAGCGAAAACCCTAGTAGCACGACCATTTTAGGACACTAGCCACAGTTTGCATCCAAACGCAGTAAACACGAATGTGCTAACTAGAAATATAGCAAAACTTGTAATATTGTAACTGCTGGCACCAGTTTGTCTATAGGCGCATTTAAAAGTAACCAGAAATCCTGTTGGTGTAAGTCTACGGTGACAGAAATGTATCCCCACTGCACTGCATTGAAAGATGCTGTGTGCAATATGAAAAGGTTACCCAAACAGATAACATGTAAAAAGAGAAAAGGGAAACATAGTTTCCCAGTACTGACAGTCTGAAGGACTAGTCAGTTTCCCCATAACAAATGAGCAAAAGGCCAGTGAAGTGAAGCTGAAGGCTTCCCTTCTCTGTAAACAGTCAGGTCAAGGGGTAAAACAAAAGCAACATTTTGTGGGTCAATAGAATTTGGAGGAAAAGCTGCTTAAAAGAGAAACTTTCCTAACACCAATGAAGTGTAACCAGGGGTTCCTCAGCATCCCACTCCCGCGGTCCAACATCCGCTGGCTATAGACGACATCTGGATTCTGAGCCACCCTCTTGCTAGTCCCCAGAGTAAGGTAAGGACTTCATCACTCTTCCCTTTTTTATATTCTGTTGAGAGAGTGATCTCTAAATGTTCAGCGAACATGTGGTTCATGGCAGCCGATACATGCACGGTTTCATCCTTCTTGAAAAGAGAGGGCCAGAATGACTCTGTTCATGAGACACTAAGGTACCCGGTGACATAGAAGACCATAAAATGCAGGAATGAAACAGAGGATATACATTGGATGGGGTCAAATATTCCTGAATCTTCTTCTTGTTGATGGAGCACCGATAGCTCGTGTGAACTGTTGTAAACAATTTGGGCAGCGTCTGCCATTTATTTTAAAATGGCTACCGTTCGACTTCCTTACTTTCCCCTAGTTAAAACTCACTGCGTGAGCTGTCTGTAATGGGCCATCACCATGTGCCTTTGGTTGTTTTTGGGCACTGTTGCAATTGTATTTGGTTATTTATAACGTGCTTAATACCCAGAGGTTCCTACGCGCGGGTGTTTACCTTGTGAATTAGTGCACTGGTATGGCACTTACCTTCATACTCGAGAGGATCGAAGGCAGATCCCGGGAGTAGACTGGATCACCTGGATCCACACAAGCGCTGCATTCTATTCTACTAACTTTAACACAGCAGGCATGAGCGATCACAGGTGTAGGGCGCCTGGATGACAGAGACACTGTGGTTTTAAAAACATTGAATCAAGTACCAACAAAAAACACCACCACCCCGTTGTTCACATACCCAGAGTAACAGATATCAAAGGCTTGAAGTAAAGGCCTCTGCAGAGCTGAAGTTATTTTTTTGGGGTGAGAAAGTCCTAAAATGTCATGCCTACAAACGTGTGAAAGGTTGTATTGTATGGATTTCTAAATGTTCCTGTACTTGACATTTGCAATTAAATGACTTTCATTACAAAAAAATGTAAGTCTGGAAACAAAATAGAAGGAAGATCAGCCATTCCAAGAGGCTTGATCTGTGTACAGGGGCCAGAGGGAGGACCCACAAAGGGTTGAGCCGATGATATCTTTGGACATCTCTGAGCCCGTGGTTTCAATTTTCAGGTTTATTTTGATTCATTTTTTGGTTGTATTTTGGCTTTTTCGAGCATGAAAAACATCCAAAAGGGCTTACACGGACTGCTGGGCTCACTGCGTGAAGTGTTGCAATTGGGACTGCCAAGGATATACCGAAATGGTCTGACAGAAAAATGGCAAACACGATTTCTAAATTAAATTTGAAATCCACGGTTTAAAGTGCCCCAATTGCATTTGGGACAAGGGAAGGGGATAGCTAACAGATACGTTTAAAGTGGGCAGAAGGGGTGGGCATTGGGCTCAAAAAAACAAGGGCGGAGGGCAAACTTCATAAAAATCATAGAAAGGAAAATCGGCGCTCCTTTATGGAATCGTTCAGGCATCAGCAATACACGTCCCTGGGAAGCACATTGTTGTGACGCCGAGAGGGAAACAGAAGTCCAAGTTCAGACCAGAGGCGTAGCCAGGATTGTCTAGCAAGTGGGCCATGAAGCTAATGTAGTTGGGCCCACTGCAGTGACATTAACATCTGGAAATATCCACACGGTGCTGCTGAGCGGCCATTTACAGATTTTGTGTGGACCTTGCCTTCCTGGGCCCTACCTTGTCTACCATCTGGGTCAGACTCACCTCAAGCTGCCTGTGCACCGAATACTGCAAATTCAGCGTCAGATTGAAGCATAAAATTGGCTCGGACAACTGTGAAAAAGTTGCCCACTGTTGCAAGTGGCAATCCATTCCTTTCAATGCAGAGTAGTACACAAGGGGGCGTTTCTCCTCAAATGTTTCAAATTGTGCTTTTTATATAACACATGTGCAGTAACCATGGTCAAAGCAGCTAGCTGCACGATGAAATAACGCATCACACTGGCTCACTTTGACCAGAAAACTGCCCTTCATTGACCAACAACGACCCCACCGTAGCATATTGGGCCTACACTTGGGTCACCACTGACCTTGTGCCTTATAGACCAGTCCGATCCTGGCAGAAATACAGAGCCCAGAACTCCGCGAATACCCAAACAAAAAGTCCCTGGAGGATAAGTCACAAATGCACAGAATAGCGCAAGTGCACACAGTGGCCGTGGTTTAACTAAGTGAGGGCACCGGAGGTCTGTGGTTTCTGCAGAGTACAACGAACAAACCAGAACACACCCATGAAGGTACCAAAGAAGCCGCATTTCAACAATAAATAAAGAGTTCTTTAGAAATAACTCCTGAATGTCAAACTCCCCAAAGGTAACAGAAAGCAAGTAAAAGCCGGAACAGAAACTGCCAACAGAGCTCTGGGAGGAAGTGCGCGTGTGAGACTGGCTCCCTCGCGGGCGGGATATCTCATTGTTAACGCTTTCTGCACTTAGCTGTCTGTCCTACAGTAGTGATCCTGTGTGACTTCCTGACACACATTCTTTCAGGCAGCAACGGGGGCCCAGGCTGATAGCCAGCACACATTTAATTAAGCACAAGGGCAGTTTATGTTTAATAACTGAAGGGCGGACTGCTAATCCTTCTGCATTGATTCAAACACTCCACTAAAATGAAGGCATGCGCTTTCTTTAAATATTGAGCAAATAGAATGAAACGCTCAGGTAATACGATAGGCGGATAAGCAGTATTCTGTATCATGCCCCTTGAGATTCAATGTGCAGCAAGTCTTTGCCCCTTCTTGTGGACTCAATGCGCCTCATTTCGACCTTGCCGGTATCCTGGCCTAAAGCTGCCAGGATACTGGTAAATGCTATTACTGTTTCCGGCACTCGGCTCGCCGGCATTAACACCGGATTACGAGTGTCGGAGTGACGGTGTAAATCCTCATTCATGGAGTCCTACAGGACCTACAGGACTCCATGGGGGCATTTGCCGTCATTATCGACACTGGCAATACCGGTGCTGGTAATAAGGGCGTTTTTTGCCGGTAAGGTGCCTGCCTTACTTCCAGCTTTTACCTGGTGGTAACTCGAGTGCTCTACCGGCAAACCTGTAGTCGGCCGGTCCAGTATGTTAAATCCGACACTTTAATACCAAACTGGGCGACTTTGTATTCACTTCAATTGGCCCTTATTATGAGGTTGCTTGTAACCCGACGGTGCTACCACTGGGTTGCCGGCAACCTCGTATTACCGTCACCGCCGCCTGGTCAGGCCTGACGGTTGTTCCGTGCCCCTACTGGCATACTCCAAGTGAGCCGGTTCCAAAAAGGTGCTGGTAACTTATTACCTTTATTTCCGGACCGGACCCTTTATTTATGGACCAGCCCATTGTCATTGGCTCCTTCTTATCGTTCTATCAATAGCACCTCCAGTGTCCCTCTTACTCCAGAAACATAGAAACCTCTTGCTCATAATGTCACCCTCCCTCCAGAAAGCTGAACATGGGCCCTGTACCCCTGTAATGGTTGTCCACTGGTCTCTGGTTTCGAGGAAAGCCCCTCTAGACATCTCATCCATCGATGGCTCGTTGGTGACCCTGTGGGGATTTCTGCTCACGTACGATGCCTTCTGTAGAATAGTTCAGTTAATGTGTTACCCGAATGTTCCATTGCTTCGCCGTTTTCCACATCCATGTAGAGCCATGGAGCACGCCCGCTCTGATCCCTCTGGGGACGGAACTATGGGATACCTCGTTTGTCAAGTCACAGGCTTCTCCCAGTAAGCTGGTAATGTGGGGCATTGCAATAACACGCGCACACTAGCAACCGTTCTGCTTACACGCTTATCCTTCGCCATTGGCCTTTCAGGGGTCACACGGGCTGCCTTCCGCCGTGCCCTCATCCTGTCATCTGGCTCGCTGCCTTTCTACTCTGGTTTCCCGAGTTCTGCCCCCTGCTACCAAGGGGCTATCAATAGCTTTACAGCACATGCAGGGCCTGACTAGCCACGTTTTTAATGCGGCGGCACCATTGTAAAACTCTTGACCACAGTTTGGGAAGAACACTCTGAGGCACCAACTCGTTCTTAATTAATAATGGATATTTAAGAATGCGGTTAAGCGGCGTTGCTTACCAAAGGGCAGGCAGCCAGCAGGGAGCTGAAACACCAAGGGTCGGATTTACAAAGCATTGTTCAATGGTGTTACCCCATTGAAAAACGCGATTGTAAGTCTAGCCCTAGGTGCCCACCGAAAAGCTAGTAAGTTGTTCTCTGTCAGACAGGTGCTAATGCAGAGTAAACCAGAGTAAAAGTCATTGAGGTGATAGCAACGCCGCTGGATGCTGGGCACCAACAAGGGCGGCCTTTAACACGCATGGGCCAAAGTGCAAATGTTAAGTCTTGAATTAAAATGACAGCAGCCAGCAAAGGCCGCCTGTAACACACGCACGCAAAGCACACATGTATTGTCATGAATTAAAGAACCATGTTGCTTTGTGCCAACAGGGGATCAGTTACTAGGCCCTTGCCCGAGGCGACGGGCCCATGGCCTCATTACACGGTAGGCGGTGGACTAAGGTGCTATTAGCACCTTGGTCCATGCCGGTGAATTACAGGCACCGCCTTGGCGGAAAGGGGAATTACCGCCCTACTCCAAGGTTGGTGGGGCGGTAATTCCCCCTTCCACCATTGCCCTTCCCCATTCCCATTTTTGCCCCATAGGGCATAATGGGAATGGGGAAGGTGCTAATTACGGTACCGCAAATTTGCGGTGCCGTAATTAGCACCAAGGTCCCTTTGCGGGTTGGGTTTTAACGCCTGCAAAAAGCAAGCGTTAAATTCCCCAACCCGCAAAGGGACCTCGTAGTACGGCGGTAAGGGTTAACGGTCACCGTTACCATTAACAGTGACCGTTAACCCTTACCGCCGTCCGAGTTGAAAGGCCATGACGCCGTCCCTGGCACTGAGACCTGCATGCTTATTTAACACAAAGTGCGTGCTACTCTTAGATTTCTCTTTCACTGCCTAACACCAGAAATGCCAACCTCCACTTCCCATAGTAGGGTGGTATTGCTGGGTAGGCACAGGAAGCATCAGCACAAGCTCAAAAGTGCCATCCCTCCTCCTGCACTGATGCTCTCTCAAGAGTTACCCCGGGCCAAAATACAAGCAATGATGGACGCCACAGTGCAAGCAGCATTGCCCAGGCGGTTTCGGCTCTGCATACTACAGGAATCCCATGCAAAGAAACAGCAAGCATTGGCAACAACAACAGTTCTGAGTTTTGTGCTGGTATGGGAAGGGCATTTGACAGGCCCTGCTATAGTGCTATTAAATGCCCATTGATGGTAGCAGCTGCAAAATGGTGCGAGCACCTGGGCATACACTAGCAGTGCCTTGCAAACGTCTAATAGTTATACACAAGCCAAAACTGTTGGCTTTGCCAATGCCTGTTTTTAACAGAACTTCATGAAGGACACATATAGTGCTTATAAAATACGTGGCTGAAGGCAGATCTTGTTAAGTCATTTGTATTACCCCAGTAGCCCATTTACAGCTCCAATTAATCATTAACTCTCCAAAGACTCCTTTGGAAAAACACTGCAGCAACTTAGAGCACAACGTTTGATGATAAGGCTTGATAAAGCTAGCTCATAGATAACCCAAGAGGATGTGGTTTTTGGCAGGGAGGGGCAGGAAGTCGGTGGGAATGACCATAGGAATGAGCAAGTCCAGGGGCAGTCAATGAGTGGGTAAATAAAATAGCCAAGGACAACACCTACAAGCTTTGTGTCCCTACTCATCTGCCATGTTTCCCTTGCTGTACTCTAATGCAATAGTTTTGACTTAACGGTTGTGCTTAAGTGCCACCTAATAGCAAAACTAAAAAGCAGCTGCAGCGCCAGATTTACTCTTCAAGCAGGACGAAATGTTGGGTAGGGGGTTCCCTAGAATATGGTTGGAAATATCTCTCTACGGAGGTTATGTACATACACAAAACAGAAGTCTCACACTTCTGATCCGCCAGCTCTCACTGGAATCGTAAAGGCTCTGAACAAGGAGTGGTACACACCTAACAAAACTGGGGTTCCCTGCTTTTTGACCAAATATATGCACTTCCTCGATTTGATAGAGTACCCAGCTTTGTTGAAGATTGTAATCTCTTCTTCCCACTTTAGTAGGGCAGACAGCGGTTGCATCAGGAGGGGACATCTCTCAAAAGCACCTTCAGTAACTTGGTCATAAGGGAGTCTACTTATGTTATGTGAGATTTGTATATAGAAGTTGTACCCGTGCTTCAAAAAACAATTAGACAAAAGTATATTTATATTGTATACTTGTTACACTGTCTACACCAGGGGTGCACGACTGATTTTGACAGAGGGCCGAAAGTACCTTACATGAGGGCTATAGTGGGCCGAAAAGTAAAAGTGGGCGGGGCGGTAGGCGGGACATGTCAGGAGGCTTTTTCAACCCCCAATTTGTATTAAACACATGGAAAAAGAATATGTTTTTGAGGGGTAACGATTTTTATTGCATTTCAAACTTACATTTTGTACTACACATTTTCCATTGTTATAATTTATTTCGATTTAGTTATTGTATATCGTCTGTTTAATTAAATTATATATATTTTATTGACCATTGATTGGACATTCCGTTATTTTGGACTGCTATAGTTTGCTGTTTGGGTTGCCCAAGAGGAGTATGGCCTTCGTTGAGTCAGGTTTCCTCAAAAAAGCAAAGGATGTACATCTCCTAACTGTGCCTGTTTTAGCTTTATTATTGAGTTCACTCATGGAGTGCAACACTATGCCCCATGGCTCCCACCCCCAACCAAACAGTATGCCCCCTGTCCCTCACCCGCCAAGCAAACACTATGCCCCCTGTCCCTCACCCCCAAGCAAACACTATGCCCCATGGCCCCCTCACCCCCAAGTAAACACTATGCCCCATGGCTCCCACTCCCAACCAAACACTATGCCCCATGGCCCCCTCACCCCCAACCAAACACTATGCCCCATGGCCCCCACGCCTCATGCAAACACTATGCCCCCTATCCCTCACCCCCAACCAAACACTATGCCCCATGACCCCCACGCCTCATGCAAACACTATGCCCCCTATCCATCACCCCCAACCAAACACTATGCCCCATGGCCCCCTCACCCCCCAACCAAACACTATGCCCCATGGCCCCCACTCCTCATGCAAACACTATGCCCCCTATCCCTCACCCCCAACCAAACACTATGCCCCATGGCCCCCACGCCTCATGAAAACACTATGCCCCTATCCCTCACCCCCAACCAAACACTATGCCCCATGGCCCCCTCACCCCCCAAGCAAACACTATGCCCCCTGTCCCTCACCCCCCAAGCAAACACTATGCCCCCTGTCCCTCACCCCCCAACCAAACACTATGCCTCCTGTCCCTCACCCCCAAGCAAACACTATGCCCCCTGTCCCTCACCCCCAACCAAACACTATGCCCCCTGTCCCTCACCCCCCAAGCAAACACTATGCCCCCTGTCCCTCACCCCCAACCAAACACTATGCCCCCTGTCCCTCACCCCCAACCAAACACTATGCCCCATGGCCCACTCACCCCCAACCAAACACTATGCCCCATGGCTCCCATCCCCAACTTAACACTATTCCCCCTGTCCCTCACCCACCAAGCAAACACTATGCCCCCTGTCCCTCACCCCCAACCAAACACTATGCCCCCTGTCCCTCACCCCCCAAGCAAACACTATGCCCCCTATCCCTCACCCCAACCAAACACTATGCCCCATGGCCCCCTCACCCCCAACCAAACACTATGCCCCCTGTCCCTCACCCCCAACCAAACACTATGCCCCCTGTCCCTCACCCCCAACCAAACACTATGCCCCATGGCCCCCTCACCCCCCAACCAAACTCTATGCCCCATGGCCCCCACTCCTCATGCAAACACTATGCCCCCTATCCCTGTAGTGATAAGCTGCTAGGCGCTTGCAGTAACCTGCATTTGCACTAACCCACTGAGCTATCTTGTGTGTATTAGAGCCTATTCGAAGCGTGGAGGAAAATGCTGACATCAACCAGGACTCTCAAACTGGGTGAGCCTGCATGCTTGCAAGGGGTTAATTGCAAAGGCCTTTTTTGAAGACATAAAACATCGTGCTTTAGCAAGAGGCTCCATGCAGTTCGTGGGAGCCAGGCATTGCTTTGCCCGTCTTCGCTCTGCAAGTCAGGTGCACTGATAAGACAAGAATGCAAAGAAACAGTGCCCGAAGCCTGGGAGCCAAGACTGGCTGTTTCCAGTCTTGTAACTTTCCAAGCAAAAAACATGTTTACTGCCAGGAGGGAAGAGCCTAGAAGCTTCTCGAAGAGCTGACACGTCATGATGATTGACGTGCAGCTCCTAATAAGAGAACTATACTTGGACCAGGGAGGGGGGACTCATCCTGGACTGTTGGAAAGACGTGCGTATCAAGGACAGTGCCTGGACGACCAGCTGTGCGCTATCAGGGCCGAGGCTCCTAACATCACATCCCTGCTCTGGTGTAGGACTGTGGGGGCTTGGCCAGTCCTCCCCTCCTCTGCTGAGGAGTGCCGGGCACCAGATAGCGGCGAGGGTCCTGGATGTGATCAGATCGTATCTTCATCTACATTTCATTAGGAGCGTAAGATGAATAATTGCATATTCATCTGTGATTGATAATTGGCATTATATAGCTTGCACTCTCTATTTCCACATTATTATAAATTGCTGCTTAGTTTTCATTAGTCATTGTAGATAATAAATGCAAGCATCATATTCTGTGTGATTGGCTTTTTTCCAGACTGAGTTCATCGTGCTTCTTAAACCTTATTTGTGTGGGAAGGTAATTAGGAGTGATTTACTTTGCACAAAGGGCTGGATCCCAGGGAGGTGCGGGTACTGTTTATCACTACATTTGGCGCTGTGAGCAGGGTTTTCGAGCACGATGCCCTTCTGGAAAA
This sequence comes from Ambystoma mexicanum, assembly GCF_040938575.1. Lineage (NCBI taxonomy): Eukaryota > Metazoa > Chordata > Amphibia > Caudata > Ambystomatidae > Ambystoma > Ambystoma mexicanum. Next base: position 693,968,848 of record NC_090937.1, on the reverse strand, counting down.
GAAATACAAAAGATGAATGCAATGGGGAAGATAGTGCACTCTGTCACATTCCAGGATGGCCGGCATCAAATGCTTGGTCGGGTGTGGCAGATATTTTGCATCGGTACTCGGCACCGATGGCATGGGACATGCTTGAAAATGATGTTTCCCCGGCGGTAATTAGTAAGTGCTTGGAGAGTTTACCGCTTGAGAAATGCAGAAAGGAGCTCAAGGCAGCAGGAAATATAGGCTGGTTATTCCTGCAGGCGCTCAGAAAGGTGCATGAGAATGAATTGCTTAAAGATGCTAAAATTAGTAAATTAACAGACGAGATATCCCTGCTCCAAGAGCAACAAATTATTATGAGAGAGACCCTTGAATCGTCCGTTAAACGGGCTGATCAGATGGAGGACAGGTGTGCCTCTTTAGCTGTGCGTGTAGCCACGCACAAGCGCAGACAGCAGCGGGGCAATCCATCAAAGATAAGGATTCGCGCGCTAATTAGGAAAGATAACTGGGACCCAAATTTATGGTCGGGTGAAGTCAGTGATAGTGAAACTGAGCAAGCACATGACTGGAATGAGTCTGTTGAGATTAGACTTGCTGAATTAAATTGGTCTGATGGAGAAGAGCTGGAATGTGTTCCAGAGAAATGTGTTTATCCAGCACGGCCATTAATCACTAACAAATCAAAGGGCCAAGCTGGCGGTGCAAATATTCAAAATACAAGGATTGTCCGTGATTATACACAGACAGAGCTTTTAGAGATTGCTAAGTTATTTAGACAGAAGCTAGGTGAAGCACTTTTGACTTGGTTCCTTCGCATCTGGGACACGGGTGCCGATAGTATCTTCTTAACCCCAGAGGAATTGTTAAAGATGGGTTCACTCACTACTAATGTGATGTTGGGACAGATAGTGCGCGGTGCGCTTGGACAGCAAGGTTCTCATTCCTTGTTTAATTGGCTTCAGACTGCCCTAATGAATCTGTATGGGAGTCCAATGGATATGGAAGAGAGTTGGGGCTGTTGGCAGTCACTAACTGAAGCAACAAACCAGCTTAGAGAGATGGGTTTGCAGTGTGCACTGTACAGTGCAAATTTTGCAGGGCCTGACATGGAGTTGTTTACAGCTGGCATGCGCGCACGTTTGTTAAGAAATGCACCGAGTCACATGAAGGGCGCATTGCTTTCATTGCTGGGTCCAGCGCAGGGCAAAGCCATTGGTGAAGTGGCACTTCTGTTAGGGCAACTAGAAGGGCTGGATGTACGCAAAGCAGCACGTCTAGTGGCTGCAAACAATGATTCAGAAAAAAAGCGTGGTAAAAATGTAAAGTATAAAGAGAAAGCTGATACTGTTGAGATCACACGCAAACAAATGTGGGTGGACCTGCTAAAGGCAGGAATTCCAAGAGATGAGATAGATGGTAAACCCACATCTGAGCTGCTTGAGAAATGGAAAAAAATTAAAAGACAGGGACGGGAAAAAACTAAGCCCTCTGCACCCTCTGAAGAGGAGGTGTTAAAGCCCAAAGTGCGAGCAAAGGGTTACCCTGATTTGGCAAAGAACAAGTGGGAGGTCCCAGACCCCATTTTTGATTGAAGGGCTGGCTCTGTCTTTGAGGTACGGTTAATAAAGAGAACTAGCCCCAGAGACAGACGCCCTTTTGTGCCACTTACCTTGTACTTGGATGAGAAAGTAAAACATGTTTTGGCTCTATTAGACACAGGAGCTGAGGTAACCATTCTGAATGGCAATCCCAGTAAATTGTCTGGTCCCAGAGTTTTGGTCAATGGTTATGGGGGAGCAGAAACTGTTGCAAAAGCCTTTAATGTAAAAATGTCAATTGGTGAGGGATTGCCTTTCACAGCAAATGTTTTGATTGCAGATATACCAGAGTACATCCTTGGCATGGATGTGTTGTTGGGCAAAAGTGTGACTACAGATTTAGGCGAATTTGTTTTTGGCAATCGAAAAATCCATGTGAGAGTTGTTAACCCTGTTGTGGTTGGGCATGCCAAATGGTCCCCCTTGCATTTACCTCCTCCTGCTGACCCAGTGTGTGTGAAACAGTACCGGTTGCCAGGAGGACATAAAGAGATTGGTGAAACTATTGAGTCATTGGTGAAAGCTGGCATAATGAGGCCGGCAGTCAGTCCATTCAACTCGCCGATCTGGCCTGTTCGCCGCCCGGATGGGGCATGGCGTCTGACAATTGATTACCGCATTTTGAACAAGAAGGTGCCGCCCTTAGCTACGGCGGTGCCAGACATCATTACTCTGATTGAAAACCTTACAAGAGAAGTGGGTGAATGGCATGTGGTCCTTGACCTGGCCAATGCATTTTTCTCCATTGATATTGACACTGAATCACAAGACCAATTTGCTATCACTTGGGGAGACAGACAGTTTACCTTTACTAAATTGCCCCAGGGGTATGTGCATAGTCCCACTCTGTGTCATGGATTGATTGCCAGGGACTTAAAGATGGTGCAATTGGATAATGTATTTATTGCTCATTACATTGATGACATCATGCTGACCAGTGTTGAGAAAGAACATGTAGAAAATGCTGCTGAAAAGTTGATCACACACATGCAAAATCGGGGGTGGGCCATAAATCCCAAAAAGGTACAGGGGCCTGCTCAAGAGGTGAAATTTCTAGGTGCAATCTGGTCTGGGTCAGTTAAGAAAATTCCCGACCCGGTAATTGATATGGTTCAGCAGATGGCTCCACCAGCAGATAAAAAAGAGGCACAAAGATTCATTGGGTTAATGGGGTTTTGGAGAAATCACATACCTCATTTAAGCCTGATACTGAAACCCATTTACAAAGTCACCAGAAAGAAACATGACTTTACATGGGGCCTAGAGCAACAGACTTCCTTCCAACAGGCTAAAGATGCATTGCAAAATTACATCACGCTGGGGCCCCTGACAAAAACTGATCCTTTTGAATTGGAAATTCTTGTCTACAATGACGTGGCTGTGTGGAGCTTGTGGCAAAAGCAAGGACATAAAAGAGTGCCACAGGGGTTCTGGTCAAGGAAACTCACAGATCCTATGACAAGATACACTCCTCTTGAGAAACAAGTTGCTGCAGTGTACTGGGCTCTAGTTGAAACTGAAAGAATCACAGGCGAGCAACCAGTGACAATTTGCACAGAAATTCCAATCATGGGCTGGGTGCGTGACACTGCTGCAAATGGGAAAAGTGGCAGAGCACAAGACGCCACTCATGTCAAATGGAAATGGTATTTACAGCAACGTGCGAAAGCTGGCCGCACAGGGGTTTCCAGACTGCAAGAACAAATGCTGGAGGCAGTAGATCTGGATGCGATGCCTGAACCAAACACCCATGTGGCGTTGCCAGAATCTCCCTTCAAAGTCGCACCAGCCTATGATACATTGACAGAAGAAGAACAAAAGTCTGCATGGTTCACGGACGGCACGGCAAAGTATGATAAAGGGCAAAGACACTGGCAAGCTGTCGCATTCCAGCCCCATCGAGAAACACTGCTAATGAGAGAAGGTGTGGGAGGATCAAGTCAGTATGCTGAACTGCAAGCAGTGGCCTCCGTGATTGAACAGGTGACGGAAACAGAGACTGCATACATATACACAGACAGTTGGGCCACATATCAAGGCCTGACACATTGGGCACCGGCATGGAGAAGAGATGGTTGGCAAATCAAGAACACGCCGATCTGGGGAGGGCCAGACATCTGGGAAGAGATGTGGTGCAAAGGTGAGAGGTGCAAAATCTGCATTGGGCATGTCGATGCACACATGCCCCCTGACACCTCACTGGCTGCCCTGTTCAACAATGAAGTGGATCAGATGGCAAAGATTCGCCCAGTGACAACACCGCAAGAAGCTGAGGTGCTGCAAGGGATGGCGGATTGGGCACACCAAACCTCAGGGCATCTAGGGCAAACAGGAACTTACCAATGGGCAAAAAAGAGACAATTGCCCATTACCATGGATCAAGCCAGACAAGCTGCCTCCCAATGTTCCGTGTGCAGTGAAGTGAAGCACTACCCTCTGGAGAGGAAGCCACAAGGCCCTTTGAGAAGAGGTGAAAGAGCTGCTAGCGTATGGCAAGTTGACTACATTGGCCCTTTACCGCCCGAGAATGGAAAGCATTATGTGTTGACCATGGTAGACACATACTCTGGACTATTATTAGCTTATCCAGCCGCCCATGCAGATCAAAGGGCTACCTTGCAAGGCATGGAATACCTCATCAGACACTATGGCATCCCGGATGAAATCCAATCAGATCAAGGCAGCCATTTTGCTGGACACAATGTGCAAGACTGGGCACTAGAGCAAGGCATAAAGTGGACACTGCACATCAGCCGATACCCAGAATCCTCTGCTCTGGTGGAACGTAGCAATGGGCTGCTCAAGCAACAAATAAAGAAGCTGACTAAGACTCACACTCTCAAGGGGTGGTCCAAACATCTGGCACATGCACTGTTTGAACTGAACAATCGTCCACTGGGAAATCGCCAGACACCCTTTGTGAGACTGACAAGTGAGAAAGTGGAATCTACAAAGACTCTTGTTGTGTGGAAAACTGACAAAGAAGCTAAGCTGCCTGTGCAAGCCACTGCAGGCAGCATTGGACTTGATCTATCTACCTGTGAAGATGGTGTTATACCGGCGGGGCAAACCAAATCCATCTCGCTGGGCATTGGCATCAAATTGCCGGCTGGCACTTATGGACGCATTGCTGCACGATCCAGCCTGGCAAAACAAGGCATTGACATATTAGGAGGTGTGATTGATCCTGATTATAGAGGGACTGTTTCGGTACTTTTACATAATGCTGGTGCATCTGCAGTACCATTAACCAAATATGACCGAATTGCACAATTGATTTGTGAACAAGCAGTTGTCCCCCTAGTAGTAGAAAGCAAGCAATCTCCAGACACTACATTGAGGGGGGAAGGAGGCTTCGGTAGCACAGGAAAAAAGGTGTGGGTGCACCATCCTAACAAAAAGCCTGAGGCTGGGGAAGTGTTAAGTCAAGGTGTTGGAAGTACTTATGTTGTACTTTTGCATAATTCTGATGTGCCTGTTTATATTCCCGCTACTAGGCTCACACCACGAACGTAGAGCAGTATGAAGGGGATGGGACTTGCCTTGCTGTGGGTGCTCCTGGCCTGCCAAACCAACGCTTTCTCTGTAAAGAGTGGGTTATTGCAAGACACTACATGGACTCTGAGAATCGCATGCACTACACCTGATGCTCCAGTCCTGCGTGATAACTACAACCGCACCGTAACCTGTGAGAAAAGTGTTACAAATGAGTATCCACATGGAACTGCAAGAGTTCTAGATTGGCACATTGTTGGACACCTTTTATCACTAACTCATATGACTGGCGCCTACGAGATTTTAGGTCCAAAAGTTTCAGTGAATGGATCAAATAATTTGTTTGATGTTTCATGTTTCTTTTGTCCCAAGAACTGCAACGAGTGTACTCGCCAAGATTTTCTGGACTATAACTTAGCCACATGTTCTTCATATAATTGTACGTTGAAACAGCCTATACCAGATGGTAGTATGGTGTTTGTATCAAAAACCAATATTGTACTTGGTAGGCATCCCACTTGGAGGATGGTGTTTTTCAAATCTCACAAAGAGGAGTTGGTAAAACTGCTAGATTTTCCAATAGTAAGACAACATTTAAATTGCAGACATGTGATGCACGCTTCCATTATTTCAGAGGTACACTTAGACATAGACTTGTCACGGGGCAATGTCTCCTTAGTACTACCAAGCTGCTATAAATGGAGTCAATTTCTATGGCCCATCACCAAATTGCGCGTAGCTAGGGGTTTAGATTCCTTGATTGCGGGTGCAGCGGGAGTGGGAACGGGGGCTTTAAATGCTTTTGACATAGAAACTGTGCGCAACAAGTTAGCCACTATGGGTTCTGATGCCAGCGGCGCTATAAAACTTCTGGCTCAGTGGGGCCCATTGATAAGTCCTACCCTGCGCAACACTGCTACAAGTATTGGCAACCATTGGAAGTGGCAGAATTTCAGCTATGAAGACATTTTCTCTGCCATAGGACAGGTCAACAAAACTGCTAAAGACACACGATGTATTTTATGGCAAACTTTGCTAAATCAGCAGGTGTTAGCTTTCCGCTCCGAATGGGGGCGACTATCTTCAACCCACTGGCACACAGAGCTACAGTTACCAGCAGACATATGGATTAAGCCGCTTGCTTTTGATTGCATGAATAACACCTGCCATGCGTTAATGCAAGTGAGTAGGACCGCTTATGCTCTAGAAATATGGTGCCCTTTTATAGTACTGCCTATGAAAATCAATGGTTCCTGGTGGGTTCCGCAAATACGAGGGGAATGGTTAGACAGCCAAAACTACACCATCCACAGTCACACCTGCATGCCCTGGGATCAGGGGTGGGTGTGTCCCCTAACTGGGAGGGTTCCGGACCCATGTATACATCCCGTAGCAGGGGAGTGCACCTGGATGCAATACCACATAAATGGGACTGACATCTTTCAGATAGATCAGCATACAGCTTGCGTAGTTACTAATCATTCCTTGCTTATTAACAATTATAGGTTATTAGGGAATCCTCAAGTATTTTGTGTAGATCAAGTTGTGACTATCCTAGACATTGTTACTCATACCCTATATTCTCTAACCCAGTGGTCTCACACTACTCTGCATGCTGAGCTCACGCATTTGCTTAACTGGACTCTATCCTATGGAGTGATTACTGCCCGGCTTCAAGCTATTAGACAATTTGCTCAAACTGCTTGGAAAGATTTCCAGACGCTAGCTACCTCAGTTATTTCTGCAGAGTACAAGCTAATAATAGACAGAAACCAATTAATCAAAACTGCTGACCATCTGCAATCTGTTACTACTCACCACTGGTGGGATATATTCACTGGATGGTCTCCCTCCTCCACTAAACTGCTTAATATAATACTGCACCCATTGCTGTGGTTGCTGATTTCCCTAATATTCATACTTATCGTCTTCATTGGACTCTTGCGCAGAATGTCTTTCCTTTATACTAGAATGTCTGCGCTAGAGAAACGCTTAATTGGCCTACAGCACACTGTGCATGCTTCCAGATCATGGAACTGAGTCAGCATTTTCAGGCCTCACTTCGAAAGGGGTGGAATGTAGTGATAAGCTGCTAGGCGCTTGCAGTAACCTGCATTTGCACTAACCCACTGAGCTATCTTGTGTGTATTAGAGCCTATTCGAAGCGTGGAGGAAAATGCTGACATCAACCAGGACTCTCAAACTGGGTGAGCCTGCATGCTTGCAAGGGGTTAATTGCAAAGGCCTTTTTTGAAGACATAAAACATCGTGCTTTAGCAAGAGGCTCCATGCAGTTCGTGGGAGCCAGGCATTGCTTTGCCCGTCTTCGCTCTGCAAGTCAGGTGCACTGATAAGACAAGAATGCAAAGAAACAGTGCCCGAAGCCTGGGAGCCAAGACTGGCTGTTTCCAGTCTTGTAACTTTCCAAGCAAAAAACATGTTTACTGCCAGGAGGGAAGAGCCTAGAAGCTTCTCGAAGAGCTGACACGTCATGATGATTGACGTGCAGCTCCTAATAAGAGAACTATACTTGGACCAGGGAGGGGGGACTCATCCTGGACTGTTGGAAAGACGTGCGTATCAAGGACAGTGCCTGGACGACCAGCTGTGCGCTATCAGGGCCGAGGCTCCTAACATCACATCCCTGCTCTGGTGTAGGACTGTGGGGGCTTGGCCAGTCCTCCCCTCCTCTGCTGAGGAGTGCCGGGCACCAGATAGCGGCGAGGGTCCTGGATGTGATCAGATCGTATCTTCATCTACATTTCATTAGGAGCGTAAGACCAAATAATTGCATATTCATCTGTGATTGATAATTGGCATTATATAGCTTGCACTCTCTATTTCCACATTATTATAAATTGCTGCTTAGTTTTCATTAGTCATTGTAGATAATAAATGCAAGCATCATATTCTGTGTGATTGGCTTTTTTCCAGACTGAGTTCATCGTGCTTCTTAAACCTTATTTGTGTGGGAAGGTAATTAGGAGTGATTTACTTTGCACAAAGGGCTGGATCCCAGGGAGGTGCGGGTACTGTTTATCACTACAATCCCTCACCCCCAACCAAACACTATGCCCCATGGCCCCCACGCCTCATGAAAACACTATGCCCCCTATCCCTCACCCCCAAGCAAACACTATGCCCCATGGCCCCCTCACCCCCCAAGCAAACACTATGCCCCCTGTCCCTCACCCCCCAAGCAAACACTATGCCCCCTGTCCCTCACCCCCAACCAAACACTATGCCTCCTGTCCCTCACCCCCCAAGCAAACACTATGCCCCCTGTCCCTCACCCCCAACCACACACTATGCCCCCTGTCCCTCACCCCCCAACCAAACACTATGCCCCATGGCCCCCTCACCCAAACCAAACACTATGCCCCATGGCCCCCTCACCCCCAACCAAACACTATACCCCAAACACACTCTCAAGCATGCACCCATACAGACCCGAACCCCCGCCCCCAACGCACCACACACATTCTCAAGCATGAACCCATACAGACCCGAACCCCCCGCCCCCCAACGCAGCACACACATTCTCAAGCATGCACCCATACAGACCCAAACCCCCCACCCCCCAACTCAGCACACACACATGCACCCTTACAGACCCGAAACCCTCCACCCCCCCAATTCAGCACACACACATGCACCCTTACAGTCCCGAACCCCCCACCCCCCAACTCAGCACACACACATGCACCCATACAGACCCGAACCCCCCACCCCCCAACTCAGCACACACACATGCACCCATACAGACCCGAACCCCCCACCCCCCAACTCAGCACACACACATGCACCCATACAGACCCGAACCCCCACCCCCCAAATCAGCACACACACATGCACCCATACAGACCTGAACCCCCACCCCCCAAATCAGCACACACACAGACCCGAACCCCCCCAACCCCAACTCAGCACACACACAAACATGCACCCATACAGACCCGAACCCCCACCCCCCCAACTCAGCACACAAAAAACATTCAAATCAAAACATTCATACACATCCGACACTCCCCCACCCCTACATCTCAACATACACACAAAAACATTCAAATTCCAACATTCATACACATCCGACACCCACCCCCACATCTCAACATACACACAAAATACATTCAAATACAAACATTCACACACATCCGACACACCCCCCACCCCCGCATCTCAACATACACACAAAAACATTCAAATTCCAACATTCATACACATCCGACACCCCCCCACCCCCGCATCTCAACATACACACAAAATACATTAAAATTCCAACATTCATACACATCCGACACCCCTCCATCCCCCCATCGCAACATACACACACAAACATAAAGTAAAACAGACCCGACACACAAACACAAACAGACCACTTACCGGAGACGAGCTGGAAGGCAGGCAGGTAAGCTGGAAGTCGCTGGAATCGCACTACAGCTGGCATGGTCCAAGGCTGAAATGCCTTCCGGCATCAAGCCTTATGGACCATGCCAGCCGTAGTGCTGGCCCTCCATTGGGTCAGCACACACACACTACGTGGCTCGTAGGAGCAACGTGGTGCATGTGTGCTGAGCCAATGACGGCCAGTGTTTTGTCCGGCCCGGAAGACAACAAAGACTTTCCTAATGGAGGGCGGCCACGGGCTGCCCTCCATTAGGAAAGTCTTTGTGCCTCGCGGGCCGGACAAAAGAGCGTGGCGGGCCGCAACTGGCCCGCGGGCCGTATGTTGTGCACCCATGGTCTACACCATGGAACCTACCCGCATGCCAAATATCAGGTTTGTAACGTGTTGGGAATCATGCTGAACATTTCGAAAAGACACACCCACACATGTCCACAATTCCATCCCCCCCAAAGAAATTAGACAAAGGTATATTTATATTTTACAGGAGCACGGTCCATCAAGAGAGGAGAATCCATAAGGGGTATTCAGATCAGACAGGAATGATAGAGTTTCTTGCAGAGTGAATGCAAGTGTTTACTGAGAGCAGAGAGCAGTGTGGCAGCAGTCTTTTCTCCTGGCTTTTCATCACAAGTCTCTCCTCAGTGTTTTTTTTTGGAAAGAGGAGTGGCTTCTATTAAAACCTCGGCTCCAAGCGCAGTGAAGGCGAGTGTTTCATGCTTCCATGAGACAGACGGGCCGCGAGCCAAGCTCTGCAGATCTTCACTGGCAGTATCGTTTTGGATTGCAGTGAGTTAATTGTGCCAGAGTGACAAACTAAACATTGAACTTGCGGCGAGGCGCACTAGCTGTAACATCTCATTTGTCGGTTAGGCTTGCATTATAAGGCCCAGAAAGCGGTGAATGCAGGGAAGTTTTCCCTTTGGCCCCTAGAGTGTGTGGCTGCCTCCTACCATCTCATCCAGGCATGAAAGGCAAAAATAAAAACAATGCCAGGCGCTACCACTTAAGGAGCTCAGCCCAACTACCAGCGGCAAAAAAATGTAAAGGAGGGCTCATCAGTATTGGGACCGGGACCGGCGGGGGCGACTGCTGAAGGCAAAATTACTGCATTTTTTCCCCCAGAAAGGGAAACGACTCTACAGCCAAATTCTCGCCTGGAAGCTTCTGCCCAAACTAATTCTACGATGGGTCCTTTGGAAGGTACGAACCAGGATCTAGAAATCTCTGGGATTGTTTGTCACAAGTGGAAGCAAGTATGCATTTGATTGAAGTATGCCTTAGGCTGGAAAATGAAATAGGAGCAGCATAGAGTGCCTATCAGTGTCTCAGCATCTCTCCTGCACTCTTCAATACGCAGAATCCTGAGGTGAATGTAATATCAGATACTCTTTCGCCCGGGAACTCGCTGGTGGAAACCTCCTTTGCAGACAATGATCTACCCCCGCTGTCATCCAAGGGTGACAATACCTGTAGTCATGCTCCACCAGAAGGGTGTGCAAGTTCAATTGCAGCATTGAACATTGTTCTACCTGCCTTTATCAGACTGTATGATATAATTGCACTTGAGATTAAAGTGAACACCTCAGCCTTGGCTAACATTAATAAACAATTGTTGTAGTGCCCACTCCTTGCTGCGCGGGGCATGGTTAAGGGGGTCTTACCGGAGAGTCACTCGGTACAGACCAGGCCACGTGCATCAATCTGCAAAGGCATTAATACAGATGAGCAGGCCCCTGGCCAAACGAGTGAAAGGGCCTGATCCTACGTCGATGTCTACTACATTCCTAGGGAGGAATTCGACAACTGCTAAGAAACCTAAAAATATCAAAAATGGCCCCAAAGAAAATAACAGGGGCTCTCAAAAGCTTCTGAGGCATATGTTATGCTCCTCCAGGACACATAGGAAAACCATTGGGACGTTCCTGACAGAGGTTCAGACTGAGCCTATCGTGGACCTTGATGAACCTAATAACTCTGGGAGAGCACAGGGCCCCGTTGAGGAGTCAGTGCTGGATGCAGACAAGACCATCCTAGAGGCAACGGAGTAAGGCTCCCTATGGGCAATCTTGGACAGAACACTGACAGTCATCCCAAGAACTCTTCAGGCAACCGTAAGGATACCCAGATGCAAACAGTATTTCGGGAACAGGGTAACCAGAAAGTGGCCCAAACCTGCTCCAAGGCAGTGTTACAGCAGGAGCAGGAAATACGGCCAATCATCTTTGAGTCTGTATTCGAAGAAGACAAGAACCTCCCACTCAACAGACAGGGCATACTAGCCCTTCTGGCCATACTCACAGCCATTTCCTAGGTTGACATCCAATTTGTCCGCTTGTTTGACAACCACCAGCTTGGGAAATGTGTGGTCTTCTTCCATTCTAAATTATTGTAAACAATGGTCAGTGAATGCCAAGAAGGCCTCCTCCTGAATGGCTTTGAGACATACTACCCCCAAAAAACCGGGGAGGAGGCTTGAGATCAAGGGAGGGTGAATCTGACTGTACAGCGCTTTTCTGACCCCCACCAGCAGAGGCAGGTTGGCCAGGAAGGGCCCTCCGAGGGTTGGCTCTCCAATGCGCTTCTAAGGATGTGGATCTGGTAATCTGCAGTTGAAACTCAATATACCACAACTCCTTCTTGAATACTTCTTGAATACTGACCCGATTGCTCTATTTAAGGTGGCGGACATCATATTCTCACAGGAAACACGGCTCAGGGATACCCCCAACTTTGATGGATATTTGATGATTTGTAGCGTAGCAAGGCCAAAAAGGGTGACAAAGGAAGACCGGTGGGTGGATTACTAGTGACAGTACAAATTGAGAAGAGGAGACAGTTCCATCCTCTTAATAGGAATGGGGAGGGTTTACTAATCTCTAAAATAGTAGATGTGATCAATAACCAAGTAGTTCAGACTCTCCTAATAAACATCTATTTCATCCTCTCCTGGGTGACTCTGACACGGTCTTCAAGACAATAGAAAATGCCATACAGGAATGGCAAACAGAGCGGGTTGGGAGTCCCATTTTTCTTGGAGGGGACTTAAACTGTTATTGTACAGTGACACCTGGTGAGTTTGTTGAGCCAGACAGGAGGGAAATGGGGGGGGGGGGTAACTTTTAATTTTGTATTATGTGACCGTTACTGGGGACCCGAGGTTGTGTTAGTGGTCTGCGTAGGTGACTGTGCAGACCACTAACACAGCCTTGGATCCCCAGTGGCTAACCAGGCTCTTCTATGCAGGATGAGAATCCCTAACCTTTCCATGGCCTTCTACCTCCTTGTACAAGGACCTCCACTAATTGCCTATTCTGCCTTGAGAAAGACTTTGGTCAAAACACGTGTTGGCTCTTCTCACATGCAACTAGCACTGTACATGGTAGGATAGTGGTCACATAATATAAAATGAAAAATAAAAAACTAAAATAGTGAACCAAGATGAGGTGTATTGACCTTCTTACCGAATAAGCCCTATCCAGGATGTAAACCTGATCCAGCGCCATTACCAGCAAGGTTTGCCTTCCCACTTGTGTATACTCTACCTTTGGGAATTTCAGAACTTTTTCCCAAGCAAACCATGTACCGGGATGCAGGATTCAACAAATCACTCGACTGCTTGACAAACTGGGAAGTGTGAGGGATTTAACAATAGGGACGCCCTTAACGCCTACCCTGGACGCCAAGAGGCAACCATTTGACAGTACAGTTCACAATAGAAAACGAATTCTACAAAAAGAAATTAGGAATGTAAAAAATTCCTCCCGGGTTAATAAGGTGGTGATGAAAAAATAAATGAATTCCCTGAAGCAAAAACACAGATTCTGGTGCAAGCATCAGAAAACACACACATATATGGATAATAATCAAGGGCTATTGGCAAAGTTAGTGAAGAAAGTCACCCGAGGTAAATGGTGGATACTGAACAATAAGACTACACTTCAGTCTCCGCTGCAGATGTCGGGTGTGGCAGAATAAGCATGGGCGAAGTTCTTCCAGAGCAAATTTAGTGGGGGCCGGGATTTCCCCACCTGTGATTCACAGGTAGTGGGCCAAGTTCCAGTATGGAAGGCCAGATTTGATAGGGAAGACTTAGAACTCATCATAGCCAACCTTAATAATTAATGGGCCAGCGGACCAGATGGGGTGACAAATGGTCCCCTGAAGAATAACCCCTCTCTCAGGGCTGACATTCTAGGAAACCTGTTCAAACAAATCGCTAAATCTGATAAATGTCCCGATTCATGGCACCAATCCATACTGATCCCAGTCTTTAAAAGGCAGATAGGAGAGCGCAAGGGAGCTACCGCCCTGTCTCACTTATTGGTACGCCCTCTCAGGTCTTTGCCACTATGGTGTTACAAGAACTGAGTTCTTGGGCGGAGGCTAGCCGCCGCCTGCATCCATTTCAAACCGGATTCAGGAGGGGAGTGGGTACTTTACAGAGTGGTTTTCTATTACGTGCTTGCCTTTTGGAGGTTGAAGGTAGTGGGCCTACTAATTTGTAGGTAGCAACCATAGACCTCTCAGCAGCATTCGACAATGTAGATCTTCCATGATTGTGGAAGAAGCTGGCAAACTGGGGCATTGATGCAGGTATTTTGGCAATGATTTGGATGCTTTACTCGCATACTACCTGCAGAGTGAGGGTCTACAGCAGAGGCACCCTCTCAAGCTCTATTTTAGTGGTTATGGGGGTTCGACAAGGGTGCATGGTTGCTCCCACTATTTTTATTCTGTATCTTGCAGATTTGTGGCAGGAAGCTAAGATGTGGGGGGTTTTGCCCTAGGTGGAGGGAGCAGAAAGTGGGCTGCACCGCGTATGCAGATGATGTAGTCCTGATTGATTAAACTCCTGCAGGACTCCAGCGCTGTCTTACGGGATTCATGATCTACCTGGCAAAGAACAACTGTACAGTAAACCCAGCTAAATATCATGGAATGACTTGTACTAAGAGGACAAACCTTATTAGCTACAAGTGGAAAATCAACGATTCCTGGGTTAGCAAAGTGGAGTGCATCCAATATTTAGGCTTGTCTGTCTCTCACAAACGGCGACGCACAATTGAAGAAGGGAAAATGGAAGAGAAACTGGGGTCCTGTTTGTCCTTGGCCAAAGCAGTTAAAAGAAGGTTATGTGAATTTTCCCTACTTCCCTTAATCGATTTCTACAGGGCTAAGATATCGGCGACTGTCCTGTATGCAGTCAAATTGACTCAAGGAAAGGATAGATAGGATTTTGAAGAGGGTTTTGGGGCTCCCCACCTCAGTCCCAGTTAGCCTTATTAGATTGGAGCTGGGACTAGTGTCTTGGTGGGCTCAGCTGATGAAGCGTAGCCTCACCCTGTTCTTTAAAATGGCTAGAGCAGAACACCTTCAGATTGACTATTATTTGAACTCCACCATGGGCAAGTGAGCTAACCCCTTCCTGCACAAATTTAGGAAAGATTGCGAGGAATTCATGGAACAACTTGATCTCCAGGAACCTGTCTCTGATGCTCTGTTGAAATCCAAGGTTAACAGATGGGATATCATAGCTGATCTCTGAGACCTCGAATGTCTAAAAAGGTATGGGGGGCAGGAAGTTTGGTACCTGGATTGGAGGTGAATGCCGCCGATAACGGTACCGGCACTGGGCTCTTTCAATGGGGATTTACCAGTGTAGTCCGACATTTGCGGGACCGGTAAGTCCCCATTGAAAAAACCATTCCCCATTCCCATTTGAGCCCCCATAGGGCTCAATGGGAATGGGGAAGTAGCTAATAACGGTACCGCAATTTGCGGTACCGTTATTAGCTCTGAAGTCCCTTAGCGGGTCCCGTCCTACCGGCACCGGTCTCCTTAACGGTGCCCACTATCCCTTACCGCCCTACTCGTAATGAGGCCCTGTATATTAAAAAATGTCCATCGGCGAAGCTGAGAGGCTGGTACCTTACATTTAGGGCCTCATTAGGACCCAGGCGGTAAGGGGTTTACGGCGGCGTAAACAGCGCTGACCCTTACCGCCTGATTCCGAGGTCCCTTAGCGCCATGGAGGTTTTAACACCTGCTTTTAGCAGGTGTTAAAATCCATGGCGCTAATGGCCTTGTTTTTAATTACGCCACCGTAATTTACGGTGGCGTAATTAACGCCTTCCCCACTCCCATTATGCCCTATGGGGCAAAAATGGGAATGGGGAAGGGTAAATGGGTTAATGGAGACTTACCGCCCCACTCACCTCGGAATGGGGCGGTAAGTCCGCAAACCACCATGGCGTAAACGTAGTTTACGCCATGGTGGTAAAGGTACGACCCAGGCGGTAACTTACCGCCTGGGTCGTAATGAGGCCCTTAGACTCAATTGCTTCCCGACCTTAGAAGTGGTGGGACCCAAATTGGGGATTCCTGCTGAGCTCAGACTGTGAAGATTATGTGGAGGGGAAACTGAGTCGATGCAACACCTGGTGATGCATTGCCCCCAAGGTATTGGACGAGAGGACAACAACGTTCTCAACCTTCATTGACTTCACGTCACGCGTCATATCGGATGACCTATAGCATAGACTCATGACAACTTCCCACCTGTCACTTACGCTGGCCTTGGTAAAGTTCCTGATAGTAATATTTGGGAGACTGGATGAAGTGATGAAAACAGCTCAGCTCGAACTAGCTGATCTGGTGGGAAGCGGGATGGCCGTTAGTCCTAGTTAGTTGTGGCGAGAAAAGCCACTAATGACTATTGGAAATTAGGTGGCGTATTTACTTTTGCTTGTATGGAAATCTAATGAATTTGGTATTTGGATATTATGAAGTGTATTTAAATTGTTTCTGTCTCATTTTGTAACATTATGTAAAAGTACTATGTGCACTAAAAACTTTTTTTTTAAAAGAAAATTATACTTTATACTTTTTACATTGTCTACTCCATGGAACCTACCCACATGCCAAATGTCAGGTTTGTAGCATGTTGGTAAGTATGCTGACCATTTCGAACAGATACACACACAAATCCAAGCATTGCAGACTTATTACAAAAAAAAAGCTTACTTTTTTTTTAGAAAAATGTATATTTTATACGTTTTACATTATCTACAACATGGAGCCTGCCCACCTGCCAAATGTTAGTTTTGTAGCATGTTGGGAAGTATGCTGAACATTTAGAACAGACACACACATATTCACAAATTCCCCCCACCGAAAAAAATGAGACAACAGTATATTTATATTTTATACTTTTTACATTGTCTATACCATGGAACCTACCCATGTGCCAAATGTCAGGTTTGTAGCATGTTGAAAAGTATGCTGGACATTTCGAACACACACACACACCCACACACACACTTATCCACACATTTCCTCCCCCAGATAAGAAATTCGACAAAGGAATATTTTTATTTCATACCTTTTACCTTGTCTATACTATGGGACCTACCCACATGCCACATTTCAGGTTTGTAGCATGTTGGGAAGTATGCTGAACATTTCGAACAGACACACACACACACACATATCCACAGATTTCCCTTTTATAGACATTATATATATATATATATATATATATATATATATATATATATATATATGTATATATAGATAGATTATTATTATTACTATTATTATGTTATTTGAGTGCAGACCTAGCTTTGGGAAGCAACGGAGTGCTTTACAAGTCATGGGGGAAAGACACATTGAGGGAAGCAGAGAGATACAAGGGAGCAGGGAGCAATCGGTGAAGGCATCAGGGCGATTTGGCAGCAAGAGATCTACAAGCAACCACGGGAGTACGCAGGGGGGGGAGCAGATCACCCTGTCTCAGGTCAGAAAGGGAGAAGAGGGTGTGTAGTTCTAGATGTTAGGGACGAGCCATCCCTTGAAGAGAAGGGTCTTGAGTACCTTCCTGAAATATACAAGCGATGGCGCGGGTCTGGTGTTGACAGGGAGGAGGTTCCTAAGTCTTCAGACATAGACATATTAGGCCTGTCTTCTGCTTCGTTCACAGTGATAGAATGGATTTCTAAACTCTGCTCTGGTGAAAAGAAGTTTAGGAGGCCACCCTTGTTAGTGAAACAGGGAACACTTCTGGGAAGATAGCCAGACCAATTCACGGCAGCTTGGAGAGCAGCCATGGCTAAGTCACAGGAGGAGTGGGGGCGATCTGAGGTCTTTGATGAGCACACAGTAAGACACCAATATTTACCCTTAGCCAGTAGAATATGAAAATATGCAATTTATTAGGCCCAAGAATAAATACAACTGAATAATGCACAGGAAAAACACCACTCGAACAACACACTTTGTAAAAGATATGCAGTCACTGATGTCAATGCGGTAAAGTGCTAAACACTGCCAAAACTTGTAAGGGAAAGGTGCAGGCAAACATTATAGCATAGACAGTCTTCAGAGATGGATAACCCTAACTGTATAATTCCAGCACTACGATAAATGGAGCTTTGTGCTCAATGGTCTATGCTCGCATAAAAGCGCTCGGTCGTGCGTAACGTCACGAAGTCCAATTTGTAAGGAGCTGGCAAAGTTAGAGACAGGATTCTGAAGGGTGAAAACAGGTTCCAAGAGTCAGGGCAGGATCTGCTGCGCTGAACAAAGCTATTCTCAAATTTTGGAGGACTTTAGGAAGCAGGGGCTACCCAAGCCAAAAAGAGGACCACAAGGCATCCTGCGTGCATCAAATACAATGGATGAACAGAGGGCCACAGGTAAGTGGTTTCAGTACTACCCGCCCTTACCTGGGCTTGGGTACAAACTCAGCAGATCTGGAGGGGGTCACAAGAAGTTTGATTTCCCGCCCTGGTTTGGCATGTTCCTCAGCACATTGTGTTAACGTGGATGACTTTAAATGTTTACTGATACTTTATATTTAAGGTCCTGTGTGTTCATCTTTCACCGATTTGCTACATAAATACAAATTGAAATCAATCTGTTTTCAGTTTCCATTTATTTTTAAAAAGAGCAAAAACCAGAAAAACAGGTCTGTCTGCGTGCTTCCTCGTGCAGTCAATTGCAGCACAGAGTGGCATCACAGAAAGGGTGAAAGAAGTGTGCACAACAGCTTTGAAGTTACAGAAATAGCAGCAATCACAGCCATTTGTTGGGATACAAATGGAACTAAAGTTGATGTGGAAGAATACAGCTTCATACGTGTCTTTTTTCAAATATACATTTAATTGAAATAAATGCAGAAAAATACTACTTTCAAATAATTATTTTATAGGACAAAGAATAAGGGCCTGATTTAAAAAAAAAAATCCAATGGGACTTTCCTCATGTTCATTTTTTTTTGTAAATCAGGCCCTAAATGTTGTTAAGCACAGATTACATGGCCAATAAAATAAATATGGATAAATACAGAAATGTCAAACAAATAAATACAACTCAGAGCCATAATTATATTGCATTTACGGTTCGAGCAAATGGCAATGGCAGATGAAGACTACCACCCCTAAATGGCACATAGCCACTCCCCCTATTTCGAAGACAAACATCCAAAATGTGTTCAAGTATAGTGTGACCCAGTTCCTTTCCCTCTTCTTAGGACAGAAGAGGGACTACTGCGGCACCCCTCCATGCTAGTGGATGATGGGTCCGGGGGCAAGGAGGGAGGAATATGGGAAGTCCCCGGCCACCACTGTAACCCAAGTACTAATAGAAAGGCACTGTGGGCCACACGGGACAGAACCACCACATCCGAGCGGCTCAGGATCCCACACAGCAACGGACCTCAGCAAGGGAATCCCGACATACAGCTCCATCCTTTGTGCTCATTGGCTGTGGCCTTGAGGGAAGAATTGCACAGGGTACACTCACGCATTTGAGTCAGCGCACATTCCACAAGCACAAGGAACAAAGAATAGAACTCACACTTCTGATGACGTGATGATCCAGGATGACAGAACGCCTAACATCCAAAAACCGCCGCCACAATGCTGACTGTGGGCAGCCCGCCACGTGTGAGATTCAAGTTGCTGATTGACTGCTGAAATTCTACAACTGGGGAACAACTCTTTGTCAGACCCATGTGTCTTGGAGATCCTGTGGCAGTCGAATAGAATAGATTTTTTCCGGCAACCACCACTACTTGTGAGAAGACATAGGGCCTCATTACAAGTATGGTGGTAAGGCAACAATGGTGCTGGTAGCGCTACCGGCACCGTTGCTACCATACCGCCATACTAGGAGTTCTGCTCAGTACAACTTCTGTGCCAGAGTTTTTACATATTGTAAATTACATCTTATTGCCCCTAACTGGGTGTGCTCCTTCACAGTTCCTTCTTGATACCAGAGACCCAGAAAAACTTTTGCAAGACATTCATTTTTAACCCTGATGACTTTGAGCGACCAGCGCCATTGCAATTCTGACCTATTGCTTGAGTTACCCGTTTGACCCATTTTTCTGTGAAGTACTCCGATTAACAATTGCTTTTTAACTTTATATTGATTGGTTCCCTTTGTGGAGACCTCTCCATTGTATAACAGTTCCCTTTGCAAAGCAGTTTTGCAGTCTGCCAAGGATCTATGTGATCATTGCCTGCCCTGTAATATCGACGACGGAAATACTGAGGCCCCTATTCTCAACTTAGCGCAGTGAAGGAGCTAAACAGCACGATTCACTGCGCCAAAAGAGGATGCCCAGGCTCCACTAGTATTCTCAAGTGGGCCTGGGCGTCCTCGTAGAGCACGACAGTGCTCTGTGTGGATTGCGCCTGTTTTAAGGTGTTACGAGCGCAATCCAATCTCGGCAGCATTTTTTTAAAATAACGACATATTCGTTATTCTACAAAAATGCTGCAGAGAACACAGATTAACACGTTCCTATACACCAAAGTGAGCAGCTTCAACATTGCAAGATGTTGTAGCTGCTCGCTTTGGTGTAAATGAAAGTGTTCATATACACCCGTGCGGGTGTGACCAGAATAGGTCTTAAGTACCGAAAAGGTTGTTAAGCCTTTTAACGTCCTTTTCAGTACTTAACACCTGGATGAGAATAAGGCCCCCAATCGGAAATCTGCGGCACACAGTGATCCCATAAATCACACTGCCCCGCATTTCCACAACCCCGCAGTATATACTTACATTCTTTCTGCTGACCTACCTGCACTCTGGCATCTCGTCTCGCCCGTCTCCTTGCAACTGAAGTTTCTTGTCCCTAAAGAGAGTAGGGACTTCTGTTGCAGGGTCCCTTTTTCCCTTTTTGTAACCTTATTTTTCCTGCATTACATTCTGGGCTTGTGGGGGACACCCTTGTAGCCCCCGAATACCAAAATACTGAAAAGGGGAAGCTGGAGACACCCCCTCAATGCCTGCTCCCCTGGTTCGGTATTTTGGGATTCTGAATTTTCCTAACAGCCGAATGCACAGGAAAAGAGCATTCAGCATTTTATGTTCGATATTTTGACGTAATATGCTCTTGGTTCATACAGAGCTTGCTACGTACTCCTTTGTATGGATTGGGACAAAGAAGATGGGACAAGGAGGTAATGCCCCAATTACCAACCGGTAATCTTCAATACTCTGGGCTCACAACTTCCTGGTCCCAGTCCACTTCCCTTCCTACCTAGAGCTTGTGTCTGAATTAAGATTGGGCATTTAACATGCAGAATGAGGAAGGGATTGACCATTGGTTTAGAGCCAGCTCTTCAGATCAAGGCAGCCATATAGGATTTTAAAACGTGTTAAACAAGGTTCTGTCCTGGTGCTGTAGCTTCATGTACAGACTGGGATGAGGAAGATGTGGACTGAGAGTAATGAAGATTAGCATTAAGGAATAGGGGCATTCTCCCACATTGGTGGTTCAAGGTGAATGTACAGATAGGCCTTGATGGGTCTTTTGGCTTCCTCGGCTTTCAGCTCCTTTTGGCCATCTCACGTCACATCTGGACAGAATTGTGACGGTTAGCATTGCGTCACATCTAGACAGAACTGTGAATGTCAGCTTGCATCAATCTAGATAGATTTGTAAAAGATTAGCTTGCCTCACATCCAGACAGAATTGTGAAGATTATCATTTCGCCACATCTAGACGGGATTGTGAAGATTAGCATGCGTCGCTTCTAAATAGCGATGCCACTGACCTACCCCACTAAACAATCTTACCCCTCTGCATATACCTCTCACACTCGACACAACCACACCTCCAAGTCTCTACAAACCGCACGCACTTCACGACATTGCAACACCAAAACATATCACACATAGCCTCGCACAACAACACATGACGGCTACAACCGAATAGCACACCTAAGCTCAGCGAACAGTGTTAACCGAACTGAGGCTGCCAACAGCGCATTACAGCTCTCTTGCTCTTTTCCCCGCTCAACCTTACTAACCCATCCCCCCATCCTCTTCCCTTTTGAGAGCCGCCAGAGCACCAGGGAACCACTACGGTGGTGATAATGCGCTGTAAAAATATCCTTTAACATAATATCTGCAATTTTGGGTGCATAGGGTGAATATTCACTCTTTTTTTCTGCCCCGTCCTGATGCAACAGTGACAGTCATTTGTGGCTTTAGCTCTAAACTTCTCTGATATAACCCATACTCTAGTCACGTTGGCCTGGCCTTGGGGGACGACTTCAAGCTTTGACAATTGGAAAGTGAAACAATAAGTTATTATGCGGCGGTTAAGTGCAGGAGTCTGCCAGGGACGTCATTTCAGCGAAATGCCACGGGTAGCAGAAGTGACATCGCACAACCCTTGACCTCTGATGACATCACAGGAAGTGATGTCATTTGACCACACCCCAAAGTGATATCATGGGAAGCGATGGAACATGCCCTTTCCCCCCTTGACAAAACAGGAAGTGTAATCACATTGCATTGTTCCTAAGTACACCACGAAAGATATGGTTACGATACCACTATAATGTGATATACATTTCATACAAGAATGGATCGCCATATGTATCTTTAAGATGAGTGTGTATAGGACCATATTACAAAATTACTGTGAATGCAAGCAGACGTCCATGGCCAAATGATAATGATGTGTTATTATATAGCACTTATGCTTAAGCGCTTTATATAGTACAAATATACATACAATATCACCCAACCTCTGTTGGTACTCATTTATCGACCTCAGAAAGATGAAAGGCAGAGTTGAGGTGTTTAAGAACAGACTAAATCAGTGACTCGCCCCCTGACGTGTGACTGAAATAAACCTTTAATGAGTCTAGCAATTATTCCATAGAACTCCAGGAAGAAAAATTATTTGGTATTCCTCTTTCTGATTTAGGGTCACTGCTGAAAGTGTTAGACTTGTGGAACCCCTGTTATTTTTGTACTTTTTTAAGAGGTCTGAACAAGAAAGCCAGCCACTCCAGAAGTAAAGAGCCACATGGTGCTGACCACAGCCCAGGACCTTAAAAATATATATTTTTTAGGGGTAGCAAAGGAGACCCCAGGGGTAGCAAGGGTGACCACAGAGGTCGCAGTCGCAGATGCCTGGTGACCCCCAAATGACGTCCCCGGAGTCTGCGGGTTTCACAGTGATCTCTACCGTAATACCAGAGGAAAATACGCTGCCTCGGTACTTGCCCCCTGTTGAGGGGTTCTCCATCCACATATAATGTTAACATTTTCGATGCCCTCTAATGCTCCCCCATAAGATTAGTTTCATCCCTTTGTTTTTGCCAGTATCATTTGGCATTCTGACAGCAAAAAGATGTCAAAAGCATAATTCCATTTTGGTCCTATGGTCATTTTAACCAGCTGGGACGTACCTCATAGGGTCATTTGACACGTACCATGTCAGCTTAATGCATTGCCCGCCAATTCAATGCCTTCACACTCCCAGCCCCAAACTGCTCAAATATATTAACAGCAGGGGTGGAGCCCTCTGCAAAATTTGGGAGCGGGTCTGGAGGACAGTTTTGAAAGCAGTTCACGGATGGGTTCATCAGTGATCACTTAACGCCCAAATGGTCCTCCGCGTCCCTGCGTGGCGCTGTCAGTTGTGCCTTTGCTTTGTGCACTCTGACCCCAGTAACACTCGTTCATAAGCTGTCTCTCTGCTCCCAAGTATCCTGAAAAAATTGTGGGGAAAACATGAACGCCTAATCGAGGTGATGTGAGGTGACCACACAGCCCAGCACAGCAGCAAGCATGTATCAGTACCTCATTGGAAACTGGATGCCTTGCCAGCAGGTTACACATAGGTAGCTGGAGTAGGTGTATTAACCCACTGTGCTGTCGACCCCCTCCCACTGAGACCAGGAGGCTGAATATCTAGGCCTTCTTTTGCACATTAGAGCTATCTTTTTCTCCAATTGAGTGGATACTTAATGGCCTCATTATGAGTTGGGTGGTGCAGGTTAAATGCAGCAGTATCACCATATACTTCATTTATTTATTTATTTATTTTGCATTTTTAAAGCCCTCACACAGCCCGCGGGCATCGAGGCGCTATTACAGGAATTGTTGGGTTTTTTTTTGTTGCGTAATAGTTTTTTGTTGTCTTAGTTGCGTATTTATAACGCGCTTAAACACCCAGAGGTTTCTAAGCGCAGACCCAGGGATCGAACCTGTGTTGCTTTGTGTCGTCTTGCTTCCAAGGCGCGCACGTTGCTGTTAAGCTATCCTCCCGGGATACTGCTGTATTACCGCACCCCCAACTATGATTTGGGGTGGAAAGTTGGAGGATTCACCTCCAGCTATGTGGTGGAAGTAAACCCACCAACTTTCCCCTGATTTTGCCAGACCTACCACCAGCAGAGTTACCACTGTGGTAATTCCCCCGAAATGCGGCATGAAGTCTGATGTACTCCAATCAGGGCTTTAAGTGGGGTAAGAAATCGAGAGGGGCCTTCATTTGGGGGTGTAGCTTGTGGGATGGGCATGGCCTAAAAAAGTACACAAACCGTAAGGTATACACACAAATATATATAAATGTTATTCAGTAAAAAAACTTTGTTAAAGGGACGTTATGGTTCCAAGTAAAGCCGAAAAACCCCTGAAATTCGCCAGTTATGGTAAGCTAAGCAACCATAACTCGCTCCACCACCGTGCACTGCTAAGACTAACACCCAGGACATCAAAGATGACATCACAAATGTCATTGATGACATCACTGATGACATCACATATCTGACTCGCTCTTTTTTCCTTTAGTGATATATCTTGCCCAGTAATAGTTGGGAACAAAAAATCTTATAGACTTATACTTCAAATATGTTCTTACAACAATTCACTTAGGGTCCACTCACAGCATATGAGACATATACATAGGGAAAATACACACTTGAAAGATAGCAATGTTTTCTGTGTATGAAGACAATCAGTAAGGTTATCAACACTTTCTTATTGTTCTGCTGTTTTTTTATTACTGTACTTTCTATGGATATGCTCATATTTGTATTTGTATTACTTTCTTTAGGGTGCAGTCACATCATGTGATAGTTATACATAGGGAAGTAGTAGGTTTGAAGCAGAGCAATCATTTCTGTGCATAGAGATAATCAGTTAGATTATGAACACTTTCTGGTTCTACTGCTGCTTTTTTGCATACTTCACTTTCCCTGTATATACTCATATTTGTATGTGTTGTTGTATCTTTGTGTTTTGTATGTAATAATGAAATTATGTAGCAGGTGGGTTTTATTAGCTACTTATTACATGTTGCACAGTATACAACACTCTAATAAGAAAGCATTTATCATTTCTTTATTCAACATGGGAAGATTATGAATATTGCACCTACATCATGTATGCTGCACACAATGCTTATGTTTATACATGGATAGCTTAGTATACTGTAAAGAACTTCATAATAGAATGTTATTTATATCAATGCATTGCTTAATGCACTACATAGCTCATGATATGTATTCCAATGATCCGTGACACTTTTTTTTCAACATTATAATAAGAATCCCTTGTACAATCTTTTCATGAAAAGTAAATTCACATATGATGTCCTCAGTGATGTCATCAATGACTTTTGTGATTTCATCTTTCATGTCCTGGGTGTTAGTCTTAGCAATGCACGGTGGTGGAGCGAGTTATGGTTGCTTAGCTTACCATAACTGGCGAATTTCAGGGGTTTTTCGGTTTTACTTGGAACCATAACGTCCCTTTAACAACGTTTTTTTACTGAATTTCATAGGTTTTTAGTAGCGCAACTTAACCATAACGTCCCTTTAACAAAGTTGTATTTTGGAAAACAATTTACTAGACACATACTACCCAAACAGGAGTACCACTTTGGAAACCATGTGTCTATACCACATAGCCCAAAACTTCACATACAAAAATAACATAAAACCAGATGAAAACAAAGGTAGATACAGAGTGACAAATTGTGAAGGCAGTTTAGTGAAACTTACCAAAGCAAGCTTAATTAATCATATCAAATTGTCATTAAAAACTACTCAACATAAAGAACTATATTACATGTCCCTGCTACAACTTTTTAAACCATGGAGAAAAGAAGAAGAGTTACTAGATATCTATGACTCCTACGAAGATGCTTTCAAAGCAAATGAAAGCACTATAACAGATGTAAACTTTGCACAGTACAAAAAAATGTTGCACAATGAACAGCAACATGAAGAAGAACTCCAGGCCCAACTAGATAAGGACATTCCCGACAGTAGTCAACCTTCTGTTACAGGAAGCCAAGACCCGCTGGGAGAGCCACTAATAGCAAATGAGGCAGAATTAGCTATGACAGAAGTAGAAAACACCATGTCTCACTACGAAAAAGATAAAGAAGGCTTAACTGTGCTGAAATCAAAACTGAACAAATAGCAGCTTAGCATTTTTCAAGAAGTAACAAAAGAAATTGCACATGGTGTAGAACATGAAAATAAAGAATGTACCTGCCAAAATTACAAACCTATACTAGTATACGTCAGTGGTCAAGTTGGTTCAGCAAAAACATTCTTAATCAAAATCATCAGCAAGTTCCTTCAACAATTGACAAACAACAAACTGTCAACTGTTGTAACTGCCCCCACAGGTTTAGCTGCCTACAACATAGACCGTGTCAATTTACACCGATTACTACTCCTTCCAGTAATACACCAAAACAAATTAGAATATTACAAACTTTCTACAGAAGCTGCAATGGAACTACGCAGAGTTTTGAAACAAATGAAAATGCTACTAATAGATGAAGTGAGCATGGTCTCAAACCTAATGTTGGCTTTGATTCACCTCAGATTACAAGAAGTACTCAAAACAAACTACGAAGAGCTCTTTGGAGGAAAACACATTATTGTTTTCGGAGATCTTTTTCAATTGACACCAGTGAAAGGTGAACCTATTTTTAAAACCTTAGAGCAGAAACTCTGCCGTAAAACTGTTGGCAGCATAGGAAATGTCAACCTATGGCAACATTTCCAATACAGAGAATTAACAGAAAACAAGCGTCAGTCTGCAGACCTCACATATGCCAACATTTTAAAAAGTATTAGAGTTGGTGTACTATCTCAAGAAACACAATCAATATTAAAAACCCGGCACATCCATGCACTGTATGGCCATAACTCATGTGCTACTGATGTCATGGAAAAATGTGCACACAAAAATGTCAATTGTATGTCCTTGATGCCAACTCTTGCAAGCTGTTCAAAATTCAATGAAACAATGTTGAAAAAAGAAATGCAAACAATAATTGAAATTTGCTCCACAGACAAACTGGACGTACATGGTATGACACTACCCATGTGTCAACAAGCCACAACAAGACTAAATACCTTAGAAAACTCTATCTCCAACACAGCTGGTTTGGAGAAGATAATAAAATTATCTTTAAACTGTAGAGCAATGCTTAAACGTAAACTTGATGTGGAGCAAGGACAAGTTAATGGAGCACTTGGTATAGTTGTTGGCTTTCAAACATACCCACGTGACAATAACATTCAGTTTGTCAATATTCTCTTTGACAAACTATCAGAAGTTAAAAGGATAGGACACTCAACAGCTGTCATGATTCCTGCCCCTCATGTCCCCAGCCCTCCAAGATGTCAGGCTGGAGCCAGGCCACGATCACCTACATGGCCCTCAAGAGCCTCTCCATCCCTCCAAAGACCCACTTGGAGTCAGACTTGGCGCCTGTGGCACCAGACTCACTCACTCCCATAGGATAACATTGGGGATTGGACTTGTAGTGCATTGATGGGGACAAAATGGACGCCCCCACATATTTCGGTTCCCAGAACTGCATGTGCAGTCTAGTCTTTTGTGTGTGGTTCAGCCCAGAGACACCTGGGATCCTCAGAGACTATTTAAGCCACGCCCAGGCTGAGAAACATGCTTTGTGTTTTCTGCACCTGCAGCGTGACACTCACCGTGTTCGGATCGGTCTCCAGTAGGCCTGCATCTTTCTTCTGCGCTCAGCTCCTGCAAGAACAAGAAAACCGTTAGGAACAGCCTTACCTTGCGGCGCTTCTGCCCATCATTCATCGCTCCTTCTGTTCTGCGGGCATCTTCGGCGGTGTCATTCCCATCCATGCACGCCGCTTCCTAAGGAAAAGGGAAAAGAACAGAAAAAAGGCATTAGTAAGCATTCAGCAACTCTTCGCTTATTTTTAAAGACTGTACGAGCTTCAAACACTTACCTGAATTCCAGGCGCTCTGGGGGAACTCTGTCTCCGGAACTTCTCATCCATCTGCAAGAGGGAAAAGACACTCCAGGTTAGCGTGGAAACATCTAGAGGCGCCGCATACCGCGCTTATTCACTGCATTTATTCTTCATAACCGGCATCCATGCTGAAAACATCGCGGCACCTAAAAGACACAGAAAAAGAACTCAGTTCAATACAAATACGAAAGGGTCGCATCGCACATCGCGCTCTCACTCACCTTCAGCTCTACTCATCTCAGCAGCACGTCGCCATCCCCGGACGCCAGCCATCATCTAAGGAAGGAAAGGAACAAAGTTAGAGAACTGTTCAAAAGACTCATTATACTTACCTCTCAGACTCTTGCCAGTGAAGTAACTAGGCAGCAACGAGCCTGCATCAATCAACGTGCCCCTGCGCTGAAAGCAGGACGGAGAGCACACTTTCCAAGAAAACAAGGTGAGCTGTGGATCAAAGGGAAGGGCTGGACCCCGGGTAAGAAGGGGTTTAAGCACACAGAGACAATAGGGAGTTAAACTCTACCAATCCTGTGTTTCAGGCCCAGTCTCCAGTCGAGTAGACTCCAGGGAAGGGTTCAAGGTCGTAAGAGGTCAGAACAGGCTGGGTGACGTCCCTGTGGATACCAGGTGAGCGTTACAACAGTCGGATTCCTTCTTTTCAAAGACATGTATGTACGCAGTGAACAATTTTCTCTAACTCTAGCATACGCAGTCACCATTCACAAATCACAAGGTCTTACCCTAGATAAAGCATTAATAGATATTGGGAACACAGTCTTTAAAGACGGCATGAGCTACGTAGCACTATCATGCTTACGTACACTTGACGGTCTATTTCTAATCAACTTTGATACAAGTAAAGTAAATGCTGATATTCTTTGCATTGTAGAATACAATAGACTACATTCACTATACACCCCCATCTAAAAACCGATCCTGTTCCACAAAAAGCAAAACGTTGAAAAAAAAACTACTTCGAACAGAAATACAACAGGATCACACTACAAATCCTCCAAAGAGAGTAAAAAAAGATAATACTTCAACAATTACTACAACCAAAGAAGAATCTACTACTCAAAGTAACTCGGGTACTTTTTCAAAGAAGCAACACACACTCAGAAGAAATGACTTGGACACAGAACTATCAGGTCCATTCAAATTTTCAAATATAAGTGGTGTAAATTGCTACGTAAATGTAGCAATAAATATTCTATTCCAATTGCCACCAATTATTCACAACATTTACTTACACATTACAGACCAATTCTGTTTGCAAATGTTAGTCCTTCATAGATATGCAACCAACAATCCTGACAACACATACAGTGTTCATGGAATAAGACAAGAATGGGACTACTGTGCTGGAATGGTGAAATTCACTATAAACTCACAAGACGATCCACAAGAATTTCTAATGTACTTACTACAAATACTGGAAAACAAAAACATACCTATAAATGAAATCTTTCAGATTTCATACATGTGGAAACATACATGCACTCTCTGCAAACATGTGGCACAGGAACAAATCCCTAATGAACGCTTTGTGTATGTATCCATACCTAACTGTGAATCTATTCCATTTCAGCAACTTGTACAAAATGCAAACCATGGCAGATTATGTACTACATGCAATTCAGATAATCGCTCCATCTTACAAATACAAACACATAGTAAATACGTAATACTAATGCTTTTACGTTACAATGCAGATGGTACCAAAAACAACTGCAAGCTGACTGGATTCACACATGGTCAAGTATCACTTGGTAAGAAAACCTTCACAACAATAGGTATAATCTACCACGCAGGAGCCACAACCAATGCAGGTCACTACACTGCATATATAAAAAAGAATAGTGGATGGTTCAAATGTAATGATAGTACCATTATTCTAAAGGAGAGATTACCATCAAATCTTATAAACGCTTATTTAATATTCTTAAAACCAGAATTTAATAACTAATCTGTGCATAAACATTAATAAAACTTCAATTAGAAAACTATAAACAGTTAGAATACGCCAACAGGTATCTAACTGCCCCAAGATTGTACAACAACCAAACAGATAAATTAATACCACTAAAATATAAGAAGAAATAAACAGTTAGAATACGCCAACAGGTATCGAACTGCCCCAAAATTCTGCAACAACCCAACGGATAGATGAGTAACTTGAAAATATAAATAAAAAATTATAACCATTTAGAATACGCCAACAGGTATCTAACTTCCCCAAGATTCTGCAACAACCAAACAGATACATCAATACCACTAAAATATAAGAATAAATAAACAATTAGAATACACCAACAGGTATCTAACTGCCCCATAAATCTGCAACAACCCAACAGATAGATGAGTAACTTCAAAATATAAATAAAAAACTATAACCAGTTAGAATAAGCCAACAGGTATCTAACTGTCCCAAAAAATCTGCAACAAGCCAGAAACAACAAATAGACACTGAAAACAAAGAAAGAAATATATTGTACCATAACAAAAAAGGTTTTTTTTTAAATCCAGCATGGATTTTTTCCCACAGACCCAATGATTTAAGAAACAAACACAGAAGCTGAGCAAATTGCACAGTACACTGGTTTGTAAACTACTAAATATGAGGGTCGAAATAATGCAGAAATGTCTATTATGTAATGCAATAACTCATTGTGAACTACCTACACTAACATGATCTTTTCTTTTATCACAGAAATTGAAAAAGAATATCTGCTCCAGTTACCCAAGTCATGAAAAAAATATATCCAATCACAAAAAAATAAACAGTAAGTATATAATAATTGAACTCACATATGCTGCTCCATAACACAACCATTGACGAAAAGATCTAACTATACACCACAATCCAAAATGTTTACTTCCATGGATATGTTATACTGCAGTGCTTGTTACAAAACTCTACAATCTTAATTGCATGACGTAGCCAAAACTTCACATACAAACTATACAAATCAAACAATACACAAAATATAGATTTGTGGATATTTGATGGATGTTTCATTCTATGGGTGTGTTATGCTGCAGTGGTTGTGACCAGGGCCTAGAGTCTTGGGTCTAGAGTCTTGGGTGCATGGCCTACGGCCTACAGCCTTCGGCCATGCACCCAAGACTCTAGGCCCTGGCCACAACCCCCGCAGCATAACACACCCATAGAATCAAACATTTGAACTGTGCTATATGGGCTACTTATACAGGATATTAATTACAATCAACGCTGTACTAACAACCCAAAACCAATATCATAGTAAAGTAAAATAGTCAGAAGTGCATTTTTTATGTCCACGGACAGCCGCGCTGACCGCGGACATGACGTACACATCAGGGGCGCCTGTCACCTAAACAAATACAGCATTTGACCCATCTCTTACTCCCCCACCCTCCCCAAGCACTCTTACACACCAACACACTCCCCAAAGTTGTATTTCTTCCCCCCGTTCCTCACTGCGCTGTCCGCAGATCCAAGATGGCAGACGCATCAAAACAATACGACGCACCTCACGCTTCAACCCAGCCAATCAGCGAACACGTCATATGTCCGCGGACATGACGCAAGCCGATTAGCCAATCGGTGTCCTGTCCGCGGAACGAACAGAGAGATGTGTCCGCGGAGCGGACATAGATATCACTAATTTTTTTAGTCCTACTTTTTGGTCGTTTAAAAAAAAACGACTGGACGGATTTACACCAAATTTTCAAAAGCACGCTTTCGGGACCAAGCCGCTGCTCCTGCCGCCAATCTGGTGCAAATCCGTCCAGCGGTTTGAGCTGTAGGCGTGAGCAAAGCTTTTCCCTCATTCACTCTATGGGAAAAAAATAACTTTTGGGACCCCCTCCCTTATAACTTTGCCCCCCCGCACCAAACCTCACTAAACTTTGCAAAGAAATGCAAAGTGGACAATATACTCTTTTTGCAAAGTTTGGTGAGAATTCATCTAAGGGGAGCGAAGTTATAAACCGCCCAAAAAGTGCTCTTCCTATGGGATTAGCAACTTAACCATAACTACATGGCCACTACCGTGGGCCGTGTAATATATTTGTTTGCGTACCTTACTATGGTTTGTGTACTATGCAAGCCGTATTTTCTAAACATAGAAATATGTAACATATTCCTATGTTTATCAAAGATGGCTTGAAAGGTACGCAAACCATAGTAAGGTACGCATTTAATATATAAATGCTTACATTTATATATTTGTTTGTGTGCCTTACTATGATTTGTGTACTTCGGGATGGCTTGAAAAGTACACAAACCATATTAAGGTATGCACACAAATATATACGATTTATATATATTTGTGTGCATACCTTACAGTTTGTGTACTTTTCAAGCAGGGACGTAATTTCACCAAAATGCCAGGGTTAGCGGAAGTGACATTACATTACATGACCCTTGACCTTTGATGCCATTACAGGAAGTGATGTCATTTGACCCCACCCCAAGGTGACATCACAGGAAGTGATGGAACACGACCTTTCACCCCTTGACAAAACAGGAAGTGGCATCACATAGCATTGTTTCTAAGTACACTTCGAATAATACGGTTACAATATCACTGTAAAGTGATCTAAATTTATACAGGAATGTATCACCAAATGTATCATTCATATCAGCACTTATAGGCCCATATTACCAAATTACTGTGAATGCAAGCAGACGCCCAAGGCCAAACGATAATGATTTGTTATTATGTAGGACTTACGCTTAAGCACATCATATATAACAAATATACCTACAGTATCACCCAACCTGTGTTAGTACTAATTTATCAACCTCAGCAGGTTGGAAGGCTGAGTTCACCTTGCCCGGAGTCATACCTGCGACCTGCAGATTACACACACGTGGCAGCAGCGAGTGCTCAACCCACTGAGCTGTTTTACGAGCTATAGCTATCAGAAAAACAGCCACTCCAGAAACAAAGAGCCACATGCTGCTGGCCACAGCCCAGAAGCCTCAGTTTAATTTTAAGACAAAAAAAAAGTAACTTTTATTTTTCGTTTTTTTTGGGGTAGCAAGGGAGACCTGGCGACCCCTAAATGACGTCCCTGTTTTCAAGCCATCTTTTTAAAACATTTCTATGTTTATAAAAGATGGCTTGAAAAGTACACAGTTCAATCCATCTTGTATAAAGCTTTGACAACGGACAAAGCCTGAGGTGTCTTTGTCCGTCGGCAAAGCTTAATAAAAGATGGCTTGAATTATGTACTTTTAAAGCCATCTTTTATAAACTTCGAAATATGTCAAGGAATCCCCAGGTTCACCATGGGTTAAAGACACCTCGGCAACCTGGGGAGGGGGTGGGGAAACAAAGGGACAGTAACTTTCTCTGGTGACCCCTCGCTCGAGGGGTCACCACCAGAGGAATTTACAGTGACTGACAGAAGTGCCAGCCAGACACAGCGACGCCTGACTTAATGGTGGGTGCATCCCCGTCGCTGCTGGGGGCGGGATAATGTGTCCCGCCAATGTTGTGGTGGGACAGGGGGGACCCGGCTCAGCTCCACTTTTTGGAGACTGCTGGGATCCTGCCCACTTAAAGCACTGACTCCAATGAAATGGGGACTAAAACTGCCACTTTTAATCTGGTGGTAATACCGTCAGCCAAGTGGCGGTAAGAGTAATTCTGTTTGGTGGTATCTCTGCGAATTCACAGCCGGGCATACCACCAAACGTTTAGTTTCACAAAGCGTTGCTAATCATTGGGAGGCTGAGTGTTATGTCCAGTTGTATGCTCTGTGTTCCATTATTATGATGTTGTTATGTTCTTATGTTGTAACCTGTTGCTTTCTGATCCTGGCTCTAGAACGCCACAGGTTCTGAAGCCGGTTGATCAGTTGGCTATTTCCCAGTGGCAGTGCCTGCTGCCTGTTCCTCGTAGACTTAATAAACCTTTCTTACTTTAGTATGGTGTCTCCATCAATTTAACACGGAGCCATCTAAAAGCAAAGTAGAGCAGTTAAGGTGTTGGCTTCATAGAGGGGATACAATAACATGGGCAGGCAGTCAGGCTTTTGTAGTATTGGTGGTTGGAGGAGATCATCAGGAAGCAGGTATAACAACGGAGACTTAAGTATATAAAAATTAGTACGTTTATTCATATGTTACAGGGCAAGTTAAGTAGGAAAGGCAGGAGCTAAATAGGTAACATCCTTAGGTTCTCCCATCCTGTAATCCCAACTGTAGCTATTGGGACACTAACGTCCCACATAATTCTAAATGGCATCACTGTATTCTACTATCTGCACACTGTGCACCCAGTACAGATAGATGCTACACATCTCCCTCTCTTCCAAATGAACACACAACAAGATAACACAGACCAGGCATTCAGAGACCATCAAGATTTCCACACTGCACACATCTGTAAAACCCATACAACAATTGCAACCATAAATGCGTATACCACATTCATGTAGCTAACATTCAACACAACCAAATACACAATTCACCACCTGCCCGGGACTGCCACTCCCGGGCCTCAGAGCTGCCACCTGCAAGCACATACATTCCCAGCCACCAACACGTATCTCCTCCCACTCCATCTGCCACCTGGAGACAAGGGTCTGCCACACCCAGCACAACCGCGCACTCACGCAACCAACAGGTAACTTGCTAACATCCATATAGACCATCAATTTTGATCCTTATCACAACTATAACTACAATACACCACCATCCATCTCAGAAAAACCTGTCATTTGCGCCATCCAATTATACAGTTCACATACACACCCCTGCCTGAAGAAAACACCAAAAGTAGGAAAATGGACAGAAAAGACAACATACAGAACAAAGATCACATCAAAATAACGCAGCTGGGAAAGAACAGCGCGAGAAAAGAAAAACACTACGACAGAGACTGATCAGGTCCTGAGTCCGAGTGTAAAATTGATCTTTCATAAAACTGGAATGTAGTCAAAACATGAAAGCCTTCAAAGCTTAATACATGTATGGCCAGAAAATAAACCGGTTAATTATTAATTATAATATGCATGTCATTTATCATACGCCCATAACCTTGCGTACTTATCACGCAACATTCATATCAACATTTTATATATTGGGCACAACTCTTTCATACATTGAGCTCATACAACTATTTCATGACACTGTCATACCTCATTTATGAACATGTGGAGCCATTTCTAATGCACCACCCAAAATTACAACATGACATACCCTATTTCAGGCTCATGTATTTCATGGCATCAGAACGATGCTGCGCCACTACTAAAATACTTATGACAGTTCTCATCATGAAATAATATCATATATATCATCATATCTGTTCTTTAACATTTCATAACACAAAAGTCAAAATATTGTATAATCACATATACAATCCACAATTTTAAGAACCTGAAAATCCTGTAAAATTGTTAAACACTGCACACAAAATATAAATATATATATATATTAATGTTTTGGGTTTTTTTGTTTATTGGTTATTGTTAAGTGATTAGCATATTATGCATACTCCATGGACCCTCGTGCAAACATATAATGCATAACAAACAACCAATGCACCTTTTGCCTTCCCAGCCAAGCACACCATCACCCAGGCACATACATTCATTCACAACATCCAGTCACCCTTTAAAATATTGGCATATGCATCAATACAAAATAATATATATTACTTTGTGGCAAATAGTACTCTAATCATTCATATTATGGCACTACTAACTCTTGCCCATTAGTTGCAAACAATATAAAATGTCACTACTAATAAACATTTAAATTGACTGTAGTGGATAAATTACACCTGGAAATATCAGCCGCAACATTTCTGTACTTAAAAGTAAAGTGTCCATGAATTACACGTGGAATAAAAAAACATAAGCCGTTGCAAACAGTTCATCAAGAAGCAGGTATAACACTGGAGACTTAAAAAAGAGTAAGTTCATTCATAAGTTACAGGGCAAGTTAAGTAGGAAAGGCAGGAGCTAAATAGGTAACATCCTTTCAGTTAGGTTCTCCCATCCTGCAGAGACGTCATTTCACCAAAATGCCAGGGGTAGCGGAAGTGATATCGCATGACCCTTGACCCCCTGATGACACCACAGGAAGTGATGTCATTTGACCCCACCCCAAAGTGATATCGCAGGAAGCGTTGGAACACGACCTTTCACCCGTTGACAAAACATGAAGTGGCATCACATAGCATTGTACGCTATGAACAATATGGTTATGATATCACTATAATGTGATATACATTTCATACAAGACTGGATCGCCATATGTATCATTAAGATCAGTGTGTATAGGCCCATATTACCAAATTACTGTGAATGTAAGCAGACGTCCATGGCCAAATGATAATGATGTGTTATTATATAGCACTTACGCTTAAGCGCTTTATAAAGAAAAATATACACCAAATATCACCCAACGTGTGTTGGTACTCATTTATCGACCTCAGAAGGATGAAAGGCTGAGTTGAGGCATTTAAGAACAGACTAAATCAGTGACTCACCCCCTGAAGTGTGCCTGAAATACACCTTTAATGTGTCTAGCAATTATTGTATAGAATTCCAGAAAGACACATTATTTGGTATTCCTATTCTTTCTTGTTTAGGGTCAGTGCAGAAAGTGTTAAACTTGTGGCACTCCTGTTATTATTTTTCTTATTTTTTTAAGGGGCCTGATCAAGAAAGCCAGCCACTCCCGAAGTAAAGAGCCACATGGTGCTGGCCACAGCCCCAGAGCTTGCATTACACAAACAAAAAAAAGAAAAAATATATATATTTTTTTAGAGGTCGTAAGCGGATCACAGAGGACAAGGGAGACCTCAGAGGTCGCAGATGCGACCTCTGGCGACCCCTAAATGACGTCCCTGCGTTCCTGTAATCCCAACTGTAGCTTTTGGAACACTAACGTCCCACATAATTCTAAATGACAGAACTAGATTCTACTATCTGCACAGTGTGCACCCAGAACAGATAGATCCTATAAATGCTACAGCTTTTATCCTCTGCCACTCTACCTGTATTGTGGCTGCTGCCTGCTGCCTGCTGCCTGTTCGTGATGTGGACACTTTAATGCTCCGCTCCGCTCTGGGAGGTGAGAACATTGACATGATCTTGCTGGAGGCCCCCTTTCCCATCAGGCCCGAGGCTGAGAATCACTGCAGAGCGTTTCCTTCTGCTCCCACATTCCTCCGTTTGGGGAGGGGCTTAAGCCCTTCCAGGCCACGCCTCCTCCCCACTGCTTAGCAGTAAAAGGAACGATTTTATATCAAGTCGGATTCTGACCATCAGGATTCATGAATGAAATGACTTCCCCTAAGGTCTGTGAACATAACCAATAAAAGCAGGTCCCCGGGAGCGTTCCAGGTATCCGAGGCTTTCAAACCCTTTCACTTTTATTCCGTGCAGCTACCTTTGATGTCATGGCCGGCAAGCCTGCATTGCAACATTCCTGCCCTCCCCGAGGACTCCTTCAAACTAAGGCAGCACGTGGGAGGCACAGAAGGGAAACCTGACTAACACATTTGCAGACGCACTCGGTTCGAAAGCACCACTTTTCGTTTTAAACTAAGGGCAAGTATCGATCTTTTCGGGGAGTGTTTCGTTCCTTCCCTGTTTCGGTCGGGATATTTGGCCGTCTGACGTCACCCGGGACAGCAGCGCCCGTGGCCCAAAAGGTCTTTTTTCCTTTCCTTTGAGCGTCATGCCTTTTATTGTTTGCTGAAATCCATCCGTGGAAAGGATGGCCTTGGCATTCTACCACGCCGGCCTTATTGCCTATTTGCCCTTTTTATTTCGTACCAAAGGTCAGCGCTCTTCCGCAAGTAGAACGTTATTGCATTAAAATGTAGGCGTATAATACTTGTGCGCGTGATGGCCATACTGATGCCCTCTCATAATATACTAAAAACACACAGTTCCAGGCATAATTTGGACACATGAACACTGGTATGTCCTGGAACAAATAGTGTATAGTGTATAATCAAGTATTCTTTCTGAAGGCTGCAGTTTAGTGGGCAGG
Organism: Ambystoma mexicanum; assembly: GCF_040938575.1. Lineage (NCBI taxonomy): Eukaryota > Metazoa > Chordata > Amphibia > Caudata > Ambystomatidae > Ambystoma > Ambystoma mexicanum. Next base: position 693,930,775 of record NC_090937.1, on the reverse strand, counting down.
CCCTGAAGAGCATTTACTAGAAGCCACTAGACATGCATGCGTGTGGCTTTCGGTTAAGTGCTTTAGCTGAGACGAGGCAGCACACCTGCTGCTAGCTGTCTAATCAGCCGGATGTCTGCAAATCACGGCCTGCTCGGCTCTTCATCTGTATCCGTCAGCACGAAGCCAGAAATGGGCAAGGCCCCACCCAGTGGCTTCTTCCCCCTCTCTCTCTCTCTCTCTCTCGCTGCCAGAGATATTCTGGCAGCGTGTGTTTGGAGGCTGAGGCTTTCGCCTTATTACTCCAGTGTAGCTGGTTGAAGTATTAAGTCGCGTTTAGGAATACTTCTTGGTTTGCATCATAGCGCCTATGCAGTGTTGGAAAGGGAAAACATTTAGAGGGGGATCCCGGTGGGGGCGGAGTTTGTAGGAGGGGGCAGGGTTCCCAGGAGGCAGATTTCAGAGGGGGGCGGAGCTGACAGTTGAACTCCACTCAAAGGAAATGTTCAAAATAATAGTTTAAAAATGGTGCAAATTCTTTCATTGCTGCTTCTTTCCAAACTCCCACTGTACATCAATTCCTCTTTAAATCACTTCCAGGGCAGTGGTGCACCCAAAACATGTTGTCATTGCCACTTTAAAATCACTTTGGGAGCGCATCACCTGAAGAGGTTTGAAGGCGAGCAGCACGCGCTGGAGTAGGGCTTACATGTGAGGAGGCCGTGGTAAGGAGTCTATTCTGCATGGCGTTTGCCACACTTCGGACACATTGCTGTCTATTGATTTCTAAATCAACCTCACTCCCTCCATGCAAAGTAACCCCTTGACATTTTAGAATATTGGCAGATTCTGTGGCAAGTGTGGTCAGGGTCGGACTGGGACAAGAAATAGGCCCGGACAACCCAAAAAAAGTGTCCCACCCTTTGTCACAAAAAAGTGGCCCTCAAACCATCAATCGTGTCAATTCACTACTTTGCAGAAAATGCTACTTATGGAGGGTTAATGTGTCTTGCATGTTATGTTTTGTGTAAACACTTGAGAAAGTGATAACATTTCTTTTCTTTTTTTTTTTAAACAGACCAGCTGTCTGTTAGTTATGCGGATAGCTTATGATAAAGTGGGTTTGGTCATGTATAAAGTTCCCAAAAGGGGGGTGCAATCCCTTCCCTTGAGTTCTAGTATGTGTCTCCACTTTGTCAACAGGTGAGAGAGAAAATATGCCCTCTGCCCTACCAGCGACAAAGGCTTCACTGCATCAAAATGCCATGGATCCCGTCTCAGAAACTGCCCAACAGTACAGGCTGTGTGGGCTATAGGTCTGGACAGGTATGAGCCAGTGCCTCCCTTCTAGAGGATGTTCAGGGGTATAATGATGTCAAACGCACTTCCCAATGTTCATCATTACGTACATCTTTAGTGCCAACAGTGATAGACATCCAGCTTAACTCCAATGCTAATGCTTGGTTATTGTAGTTCTGATGGTCATGTTTACAGTTACACAGGGCCTCTGTGGTTGCTGCTATTAGCATCTGAAAACGTGACCATCACCTCCCAAGGAAAAACCATTTGCATTGGAATTAAGCCGGATGTTAGAGCATTGAAAGTCATTTGCCAATATCTTAAATAACAATTGGGGGTGGGCCAACAGTGAATTATGTTGTGAAGTCATTGCCATGTGTGAAAGTGTTCCGCAAAATGGTGTTAGAAAGATGGCCACCCTCGTATCGGAAGGTATGGAAAAGAAAGAAAAGTAGGAGTAATGAATGAGAAAAAAAAGATATGAGAGAGCAACATAGTAACAGTGGTACCTGTCTTAAAATTTCAGCCGAGTAAATGCATTAAGAAGTTGACACTTTAGCTGCAGCAAAGCAGAAGGGCTGTGTCACAGAAAATGTGAGTACTTGAATTGCCGGACACAGAGTTGGTGAACGACGCAGAACAGCGAGGCTGCGCAGCACCGGGTACCGCTTCGAGGCTATGGTGGGCAAAGGCTGAGTGGACATTTTGAGATGTCAGAAGGGCAGCAAGGGGGTGTCATGCACGGCAGGGTAGGCAGCCAGTAATAAACATGCAACAGTGGACGAGAAAGTGCAGATTTCTGAACAGAGTGGAAGTGAATAACCACACAGATACACACAACTAACGGATCTGAATTAGATGATTCTGAACAAGATAACCAGAGTCTCATCAGCACTCTCACAACACAAGACTTTAAATGTGTAATGCACCATTTGCCACATAGAAAAGACTGATTGCTCCACCTCCTTCCCAATCCAGTTCCAAAAACATCTCCTCAAAAAACCTATTCGTCACCGAAAAACAGAAAGTACACAACATGACTCGGATTGGCTAGGCCTGTATGCGTCTTCAGACCGTGAATACTATAAAAACGCACTCACTACATGAAATCGCCACATCATTTCAAAGAGCGAATCGCTTATCGATCGTCTTGATCGTCTAAACCATTACTTTCAGTCCCCGTTACTGCAGTCTGTTCTTCTTTCCTATGTCCACATCACATAAGATTAAAACAACAAGAAAAAAATGTGGTTCCACTCAGTAGATAAGAGAGCTTATTTTTCAGAGGTTGATTGTGATGTAAACTTGGCCAGGATGTTATAATATTTTTGGCCGCGCCCTGCTTCCCGGCGGACCTGAGCACTAGTGTACAGTTTGCATGCTCACCTGAGCACTAGTGTACAGTTTGCATGCTCACCTGAGCACTTGTGTACAGTTTGCATGCTAATTTCTAAAATTGATCTTTTCAGCTTTCTTCGAACATTGTAGGAGGTTGACTGTCAACTGCTCCTTTGAAGTTAAGTAATCATCGTGCGAGCAAGGCCTCTCAGAGTGACGCCAGAGTAGCATTAGCTCTGTGGAAGTGCAGGTTCCACATGCAAACTCTCTCATGTTTCCTCACACACACTACACACACTGCATTATTCAGGTCACTGTGCAGGTAAAAATGGGTTTAATTGCCCAGCGTGTTCAGCCATGTGGTGTATAGTTACTAAAAGGGAAAAGGAAGTGCATAGTTTGGTTTGCTGAAAAGCTGTTGTAAGTGTTGCATACTGCGCTCACAGCTGACCCGATGTTAACTGAAATGTTCATTATCGGTCATTCTGCTGTGTGGGCTGGCCGGGTTTACACGTGTTATTATCACGATTGCAGAGGTTTAGCTTCCAAGGCTTCTAACGGGTCTATCGCCAATGGCGTTTCTCCACCATGTATGCGTGTCCCCGGCACACGCCATATCCTATTGGGCTAGATGCTACTACAGATTTGGGGGCAATCAAACTGGCAGATCACACCTCAGGTTATTGTACAGAAGCAGAGCCATGATTCGACTGCAGAGAAACGCTTAGGGTTCTGGATTTCTGTTATGTTTGGGGGACAAGTCTCCAGTCGGCTTGCTGCTTCATTGCACATTCCAGTTGCCCAGTTACATATTCTGCCTGTTGGACGAAGTGGCTGCAAATTCGATATTGAAAACAAAGCTGTGTGCTAACAGTAAGCAATGCACACACGTGGTGTCGCTTGAAAATGTTATCTGCAATGCAATGCTCGTGTTGCGCTGCCTGATGGGACAACATTGTGAAAACTCAAAACTGTGCCTGTACAACTTGAAAAAACCCAAAGAAAATCTTGTAAGATTGAAAATCCCGGTAAAAATGCACATGTAATGCAAACTAAGCGAATTGGTACACATGCAATTAAAATGCATGCCGCAATGAAGGGCAACATATGCAAAATCAACCTCGAGAGCAGTGGCGATCCACCCAAAGGTTGGGCTCCCTGTATTTGGTAGCGAGAAATATGTATCTTCTGTGTGTTTACGAGGATAGCATCCTGAGGCGATGCAAAAGGACATACATTCAAAGGTCACTTTACTTGAAATGATCCTGGATGGTAATTTCATCGTTTTTGCACCTGGAATATAAATGGTATTAGCCAATGGGTCTACAATGGCTCCATGTTCTTTCCAACATTGAAAAGTATGATGTGCATGTTCAGTCTCTTACCTCCTGTCAAACGACGCCGACGGCACCTCCTCTCCACTGCTGCCAGCTGTGCACTGGCTGCTGCTGTGAGGGTGGCCTGAGCCACGAGGTGCCAAAGCAAGAACTTGGCGTGACGTGCCGGGCGCTATTCGCTCTGCAGACTACCTGCTGCTACTGCCCCGTGTGTGCAGCTGACTGTGTGCACAAAATGACCAGGGTGCCAATATCCTGACTCCAGAGGCAGAAAGAGAGATGTCACGTCACCACGGAATTGACCTGACCTCTCTAGGCCTGGCGCTGGCGGCGCAGAGTCTGTGTCCATCACTCTGTACTGCATTTCATTGGCTCGTGCTGTCATTCGGCAGCCCCCAGCTCTAGCCACTCAGTTGGTTTCAACTTTGCAAGTGCAACAAATTGGCACCTGCAAAGTTGAAAGCAACTTAAATGGAGTGTACTGTTTTGTTTTGTGCCGCACTGGCCCAGCCCTGCAGGCTTATATAAAACTCAAGGGAAATCAGGTATAACTAAAGGTTTCGGGGGAGCAAACCTGACATATATTGAACAAGAACAAAAGGCTCCCACACCTGTTATAGGTTTAGGAGACACAATTCACTGGCTAATCTTGGGACTGTCACACTTACAAACAACAATTCGAACTATGACAAGTGGAAGTTCATGGAAAATACAACCTGACTTCAAGAATTATTGTTATAAAATTAGCACTTTTTAATATAAAATAGTATAAAAACAATCACATAAAAGTTAACAAAGTGACCAGTGCTACAGAAGTGCTTAGTGCCAATCACCACACTAGTGACAATGTGCAAAATATGCAGTCAATCTGTATCTCTCACTTAGAGATCTCGAATATCATCAAGTGTACAGATGTACATGTGAACAGCTTTAGGTTATTTAAACCTCAATTGTTGAAGGGAACAAAACCACACGATATACAGAATGTTAATACAGAGGCCTTAGTTGTAAAGGACTCTTGTCTTGATGCCTTGGTCATTAAGTACCTACGGTGCACCTACCAGAGATTCTGGTACTTTACTAGATACTTTATATTAGTATCAATAGTTGCCCTACATGTTTCATTCCTATAGTCATTAAGGTTAATATTAGGAACTTCTTCAGAGGTGTTAGAGGACCGGGGCGTAGCAACGCCTGAAAATCCAGCCTCTTGGTGGTCTCTGAAATCGGACTTGGCAAGTTGAGGCTGTCATAGCAGTGTAAACACTTGAGTGTTATTTCCCAAAGGACAATTCAAAGACGTAATTGTCCACACATCTAGTCTTGGGTACAAAGAGGGATAATCCAGGCAAAACCGTCTCTTAATGTCGGTAAAGCAATCCTTGAAGGCTGCATTACCTCTCAGTGTAGCAGTCTCACGGGTCCTTGAAAAGCAGCATCTACTGTAGTGATGCAGTGAAATTGTACATGTATTGCTCTTCACGTTAAAGGTACATGAGGATAAGGCTGCTTGTAGTGTCCTTGTTGTCTAGGATGTGGCAGACGCCGTGTCTGTCTGGCCGCGTCCACGGTCCGTTGGATGCTGAACAGGAAAGCAGCCCAGTGCCCAGCCCAGGCGACAGAGGTGTTACAATTTGCACTTGTGACTTCTCTCACACAGGAGCGCGGCCTGACTGGTGCCAGTCCAGCCACGCCATCCCTGGATGCCAAGTCCTGAGGCTGGGCTGAGGAGGCAGGCCAGTGAGCACCGCACAGTGCTCCTCCTTACTGCATGCAACATAAAAAAATAATCATCAAAGCAAGGTAACAACGTGTGTTACCTTGCTTTGATGAATGCTCACATCCGCTTCTGCTGGTGAGCTGCTCGGCCGCCAGAAAGTAACTTATGTTACTTAAAGTAACATAAGTTATAAACATAATTCTCACCTACAAACACCTAAAAAAAAAACAGCCCAGGGGTGGCTTGGTAAAAAACCGGCCCCCAGGTCCTCAAGGTCATTCGACCACGGGCCGAACGACCGATAGCCGAATTCCAACCCTGAGTGTGGTGCACTCTGCTTGCATGCCTCCTGGGACAACGTGCTGTGAAATATGTTGTTTTGACCCTGGGATGAATATGGCTCTCTCCCTACTCTCGGTGTGGGAACTTGACCCCCGTAGTGAAAATCAAAAGCTGGCACCCATGAATACGCACAGCAAGTGAATCTGAAAGACATATGTTCACATTTAGTTCAATTGACCTTACCGCTTAAAAGAAAGTGCACAGGACAAAAGAGCAGTGGCCAGTAAAAAAAAAAAAAACACCAGCAAAATAAGAGATGTGATTTTCCATTAACTATGCAGGCAAGGCAAAGTATAAAAGGTGCTCACCTTTTAAACCCAGAAATCTGTATTGCAATAATCCCTGGAAAACTAAATTCAAATATGAGACATGTGCTTTGATGACAATTTTATGTAGTTTGGCGGGTAAGCACCAACAATGGGAACGTGACAACCTCAGTGAAATCCTGCTAGCCAAACACTTGAGCAAGCTTGCCGTCTTCAAAAACACAGAAAAAGTGTTGCATCTGCCCTTGGAAAAAAAGCAAAACTGTCCAACCATATGTGTCCTTTCCTTGTGTCCTAAAAAGCAGCACATGGCCACAATCAGGCAAAAAATTACAGCTTCAGTCTCCAGTATTGCAACCTCTCTTGCCACATCCTGGGCAAATAGTCAATACTCACTTGCCCTCTCGTCCTTTCCCCTCTCACCCCCATGTTTGGCTTTCAACAATACTCTATTTTATAAAGATAACTTGAAAAGTACACACACCATAGTAAAGTACTTGCGCAAATATATAAATCGTTATAGAAATGTGCTAGGTAAATTATTTTTGAATTGTAGTATTATCTCCTCCGTGCTACCTTGAATGAAAGACTACAAATACAAGAATGCAATTCAGCAGAAGGCAAAAGATTTCCTGTTGATTTTGAAAATGTATTTTCAAGACTTAAAGACTAATGTGTAATGTGGGAATAGGTTACCTATGCGTGTTTCATTGTTTGACAAAGGCATGCTTCATATATAATGTGAGAGAAATGTGAGCATGTGAAAATAAGGGAGATAATTTAAACAGGTTTGGGGGGGTATGTTTAATAGTCCTGGAGGAGGGCATACATTTAGGCAGATAACTGGTGCTTTGCGTGTGCTTTCACAATGCAGATCTTAACACGGAAACCGTAATGTATTGCCCAAAACAAGGGTCTCTTTAATGGGCAATCACTTGTAAACACTCACACTTTAAATGCTCTCTTGAAGAAAGAAAGTGATAAGCAGTAAATAGAGGCCTGCAGGTTCTGATGGGCGGCTGGGAGGAGGGTGTTTATCTCGAGCGCTTTGCAGCATGAGGTGCCATGCCTCGGGCCGGCCCTGGCTGTCAGGACAATGAGGGCGCTGGCAGCTCGTGTTGAACATATCCCTCGGGGTGTCGAATGGGAAAGGCGTCCTGCTCCCAAATATCCTGGTCTAGACTGCTTGTCAGGGCTGAGGCAGCCTGGATCTGAGATCCGGGGAGATATATGATGCCGGATCTTGGAGCAGGCGAGAGCTTGCCCATTGACCAGCGCTGGCCCTACCAAACCACAGGCCGTGACAACTGTGGGAAAGGTGTAGAGAAGCCCCTCAATGCTCACACCAGAATGAATACGACCCACTAGGGAAAAAAGCCCCAGCACAACCCTTGAAAGGAGAACAAGGTTTATTCTCATAAAAAGTCAAGTTCGTAATAGCAAATAATTCTGCTGCCACAGAGCGCTCTAACAAAACCAACATGGCAGTTTATAAGGACATAAAGCGTCACAACTGATGTATATCAGATAGGGTACAAATCCACAAAGCTGGTGGGTGTGACCCTATACATAGGCTGCCTGCTCCAATTGGGATGCAAGATCTTTGGTCCCTGTTCCTCCTGTCCATCTTCGTCCACGTGGGGCTCTTTTCACCGCATCATTAGGTGCCGGGCTCGACAATTCGCAATTAAGTGTGCAAATCGTAGAATTCCCTATGAGCGGCGTAATGTGCACCTGGTACTGCAGAAATGGGGGCAGAGGCTACATTCAAGGTCATATTATCTTACAAACCCCAACTCGATTCCAGGCGCGTCAGCACCATTCCAGATCTTCCCATTCTGGGCTTTAAATGTTTTACTCTTCCTCCCTGGCACCCACAGCACAAATCACAGGGGCCTTGAATATTCTGTTGTGGTCTTTATAAAAAGAAGGGTATTAGAACAGTGTTATGGGCTGGGGTCTTGAGCTGACTGGTACCCTGGAATGTTAGGGTCTTGAGATGGGGGCATCTGGTCCCTATAGCTTAGGGTTTGGGCTGAAGTAGGTCAGAGGCTTGTGCCCTCCTTATCGTGGGATAACTGCTTGCGGGAGCTCTCTGCCTCCTCATGGCCTTGATGGGCGCATTCTTTTTTGGTTACATATGCAAACAGTATGAGACAATGAAAGGTTTATGGAACCTCGTGGTTTTGGCCTTCCCCACTACAGCCCAGGCTGCAGCTCATTCCCACGTTCACACACGTATCTATGTCTTGCTTTTGGTTCTACCGTTGTGGCTGCAGTGCAAAGCCAGGCCTCAATTAAAAGTTGTCTGCTATTTTCCAAGATGGAGTTCTATGTCTAGTGCACTCTACACCGAGTTTCACTGCAATCTACCCCCCTAATGCAGCTCTGTTGCCACCTTCCAACACCCTATATTGTCCCCAGACACCTACAACACGGATTTGGGCCTCTGCCACATTCAAAACCACTTGGGGGCCTGGGACGATTGCCCTTGCTTCACAACATTCCCCCCTTCTGTTAATCCCACATTAACGAACTGCCAGGTAAGCATTTCCCTCTCCTCCTTCTCAATTTTCTCGCTCTCTAATCTTTCGGCTTCGAAATATGTCAGTGTGCCTTCCTTGGGTACCCGTGCTTTGCACACATGCCGCAAGCTTTCTGTGGCCTGCGCATACTGCAGTGGGGTGCATGTGCATATATATATACAGATATATATATATATATATACACCCCCCACCCCCTGCTAGGTCAACCCAGTGCTCTACAAAGTTCTCAGGCTCTGGTGGAGGAGTGGTGATTGTGCCTGGGGGTGGAGGCGTTGCACTAATACAACCATGCAGTGTTTACCAGGGCCATCTGTTTGTACCACACTGTCTTTTGTACCACAAGGTGCCGCTTGTACCACAATTGAAACCATCATCATTGCACTGCTAGGCATTGAATTAGCACAGCACCGAATTCCCATCTGGCAGGTGCAGAAGATCACCAACATGAACACAACTACTGGTACCATCAGTTTCACGATTGCCCCATCCACAATGGGGCCCAGGAAAAAAGGTTGTTGAACCAGTCACTTCTTTGAATGCCAGCTTCTGTTTGCATGTGAGCGCAGAGGGTGTGCAAGGTCCCTATAATGTTGGTGAGGGATCTGTTGTCTGCATCATTAGGAAGCATGTAGGTGCAGCATGAATCAGCACTCTTCTTGCAAACCTCTTCTTGCAAACCCCCCTTCCATGGCCGTGAGGCAGTCCAGTACATAGCGGTCCTGCAATGTCATCAGCCTGATCGCTCGCATCTCCATCTTGATAGCGTTGAGGCCTCGTTCAGTGTCGTTGGCCAGCTGTATCACTTCCCAGCACATGATCTGACGCCATTTGGCATTAGCGGCTGTTTGTACTTCTGGTGTCAATAATGATGTAAAAAAGGTTTATTCCTTGTTGTATAGTCTATATTGATATGGTGTTTCTTTGAGCAACTGTGATGAATCTTGGGACAGATAGTTGGACCTTCTACTTCTCTGTAATTTTTCTGTCTTCTCCTTTTCTGGCAGGATGCAGCATATAGGCCGCTGCAGCAGCACTCTGGTAGGAACATCTGACACTGATGCTGGTGTTGGGGCAGCCAAGCCACCTGGTCTCACTATCAAGTGCTTTTCAGTGACCACTGGGAGTGCTGAGTGCAATGAGACCAGGGAGCAGCTACCCCTCCATAATGGCACGAGGTTCAGAAACACCTGCTGGCCGCACACCCAATATTTAACCATCACGGATGCTGTCCCTTTATTGAGGTCTGGGATGTAGAATGTCTTGTTGCACCTGCTGTTGGTCCCTACGAAGACCCTCCCTTTGTTGTAAAAACACAGTTCACATTCTTCCTGCTTTTGCACTTTTTTTCATTGCGTCAACCTATGTGGGTTTTGCCACATGGTCATTCCAGTATTCTCTGCATACAGTGTTCACTTTTTGGATCACTTCTTCTCCGAATATTGCAAGTCCTCCTGCCATGCAGCTCATTGTAGTTTCCTGTAATCTGCTTGCAAGTTACCCTGCATGGAAGTGCAGAATAACGTGAAGCGTCTGCCTCAGGGATCAGAGCAGCTTATATAGCTGTGATCGTGGGCACACCCACTAGGCCTGGCTTGCCTGCCACACCCTGCCACTCCTAGACAGTCAGCATGTGAAGGCAACCCAATAGCAGCAGCAGCCACACCCAAGAGAACACGTGGGCTGCTTTAGTGATGGAAGTTCCCATGTTAAATGCACCTTACACCCAAAATGAGGTCTTATGTCCAAAATAAAAGCATTCTTGTCCCAAATAAATATTCTTGTTTATTGTTATTCATGAGCCTGGCACCAGGGGTGCCAGAACTGTGTCCATCCGGGGCCCCTGTGTATGTGGCCCTTGAATGTTTGCATTCTTGGCCCGATGACCATGACAGAACGGAAATTGTTCAGTAGGACAGAAATGTTCTTCGTGTCAGTAGATCCAGCTGTACAGATATACACAAATGCAAAATGGCTCCAGATTACAAGGTGGGAGGTGATGCAGACTATAAACTCAACTGTCACTGGCTTCAATGCCAGAAAAGAAGAGCTCGGAGCAGTAGTGTTGATGGCCCTCCAGAACAGATATGTTCTGGACCTTCTGACAGCAATCGAAGGAGGAGTTTGTGCGAAGATTGGGTCATCTTGCTGTACATTCATGCCCGCAAAACGATTAAGCAAATGGCCCACTAACAGAGGCAGTTACCAGATTGTCGAAAAAATGCACTCCAAGATGGAGGAGGAAGCAAAAGGTACAGGAAAAGAGCAACACTGACTATTGTATATATTTTCATGGATGCCAACATGGATGGAAGATGGACTAAATGTCTTACTAGCAGCACTAATATTGGTACTAGTAGTACTATGTGTGATTAAGATATGCATCACGCAATGCCGCAAAATGACAGAGAAGACAATTGGGATGAAATTGTTAGTAGATAAAAGTGGTGAGGAAGACAATATAGTAGAAGAATGAAATAAAGTAAGGACACAGATAAAGGAGTGGCCATTGTTCCCGACCGAGATGATAATATTCGATGACCCTGTTGACTACAAGAGATATTGGGCAAAGTGGGTGTGGTGCAGCCCAGTAGGAGACTGCTGCTAAATGACATGGAGTTTGGATGACCATGCAAATTACTATGGGCATCTTGGAGGAGTAATGGAGATATGGCTGCCAAAGGCTACAGTGAACAGATCTGGAGATGTGGTTGACAGGTCAACCAGAAGGGGAACTGAAGAGAGGGTCCCTGGAATGTCCCTCGTAACCCCTATAAACATGACAGCCTGAAGACTAAGAAATGAGAGATGCTAGTAACTGTTTGGCCAGCCCCCAGGAAGGCCAGTGACCTCCACATATGTGAGCAGATATTCTCTTAGACAACCATTTAAACCCTATCCAGCTGACATATTAGCGAATACAGGTGCCTCAACACTGGACCTGGTTGTCTAATGATAAATATCCAGCTGTGCTGATGTCATTAGAGACACCACAACATAGTAACTTCAGCCATGAAGCAAACCCGCATCCCTGCACAAAGTTACACGGACACACACATGTACACACGAAGAAGATGCTTACACCGTTCTGTAGATAGAGGACAGTTACATATACATACTTACACATTTTGGATCCTCTTTTCTTCCTTACGTATGTGTATTAGTAGGCTTGTGCCAGGTCAATTTTTCCTCCCCTGCACCTTGAACAGTTTTATAAATAACTATAGATTGACTTCAAACACATTTCTTTTGAAAAACCGTTGGAGTGCACCAACAAACCTCTTTTCACATATACATACTGTCAGAAGCCCTTCCTTTTCATTAGCAAAACGCAGACACACAGAAATGCAAAAAAGCAAGAGATGCAGAGTAAGCTTGCAGCTGCTTATTGCAACTAACCATATGGAACTATTGAATCATATAAGGAGCCTGGAAGAGCCAAGTACCACTAGCCCATAAGGAAAATAGTACAATATAGACATATAGAAATTATAGCATAACTATAGCAGAGTTACATGAAACCACAGGCCTCATAATAAGTGACAAAGGAAAACAGATTTCACAGCCTGCAGCCAAGGTCAGAGGCGAGCATAACATTCCTGGCTCCAGGGACAGGGAGCCACCTGCAAAATAGCAGACTACATCCTCACTAATTGCAGACCAAAAAGCTCCATTTTGGGGTCCCCACCCACGTGGTGCAGCCGAGCCGAACAGTAGCCATTTACCTGCGGTGGGAAGAGGAGCAGTTCCCAGCGAAGAAGACAAGAACTGATTCATGTGTTGTCTAACATCGTTGCAACCCGCAAGCACTCGCTCAGGCTAGGAGGATATACCACTTGCAACAATGGGGACACATAGTCTTTCTCATCACCTTGAGAAGGTACATTGAGGACTGAGAACAGAGCAGGGTGCTAGGCCCGAGGAGACCTTCTCCAGCCAATCAGGGAACGCAAATCCAGGGGTGGATGGCAAAGGGCAAGGGTCAATGGTAGTCCTGCGACCCTGCCGCATGTAATAGATTGTTTTTGGGGAAGTCTTAGGCGAGACCACCTGACATGCAAGGACTATTAAGCTAACCTCTATAGGTCCCGTCTTTAGGTACTACCACCCCAGCCACCCAATAGTATGGGCTCATAGGCTTTCAGGGAATGGTTCTACATTGTGACAACATTTGCTAATGGGATCAGGAGCTGTGATTGCTGGAGAATTGTTTTCCTGTATGACCATTCTGGTCAACCATCCGTCACTCACCCTACTGAGATACTTCAATATCTGGTTTGATATACCCAACAACCCCATGACCCAACCCATGGTCGACGGCCTATAGTCACTCAACCTCTCCGGGAATACCACTGGTCCCACCCACACCTGAGGGCACATCCTTGATGCAATCCTCAGCTCCTCCGACCTCATCTCGGTGTCCAACCTCTCACCTGGACCGACCACTCAGCCCAACCTTTCTCTATCCACCCACCTACCCCACCCCCCTTGGTTCACCGGGTCTCACCACATGACCACAAATGCTGGAACATGGTGTGATGAACCTGAAGGTGTCTCATTTACTAGTCCCCGGGATCTGTCACCCAGGTGGCCAGCACACGGCCATCGCTATTGGATCCAGTTCCTGGGGGTGGACCAGTGCGGGAGGTTCACCTGGATGAGGGTCCTCAGGGAGTGGAGGTGGGACAACGACAGGTGAGACGATGTTACCCCCTTCTTCTGACACCTTTTTCCCCATTCAACCATGTAAGATACTCAAAAACTCTAACCCCCCCCACTTTCCGACATAAACACTTTTGCACACCACGAAAGACAGCAGACTAACACCAGAGCCATTTACCTGACATGTCCCAAAACACGGGTCAGACAAAGTCAGACAATTGACCAGAATCACACACACCTGACGGCCCTTTCCCTTCCCCACAGGGATAAAAGGTGGAGCACGAGAGCACACTGTGAGCAAGGTAAACCGCACAACAAGACTGCTATCCCAGGACGACAGTTCAACAGGAGGAAAAAGGCACAGAGACCCGAATGGGCAACAAGGAGAGAAGCAACCTGCCCTTTCCAACCCTGACCTGCAAAACCTCCATGGAAGGAAACATAAGACCGCGAACAATAGTCAGCATGTGTTGAAGTAGATATCAAAGGTACACGAAGCCCTCCTACACTAATAATCAGGAAAGTGAGTCTTTTGCTACCATGGTACCATCCTTGACTCAAGACACAAGAAAAGCCAAGCGGTTCATCACAGCCAGTGAGTCGAGGGGAGAACTGATAAGAAACAAAACTGTGTTGAACGAAAGTGGCAAATTGGCAAATTAAGGGACGTTCAAAGAACTGTTAACATCTTAGGGGAAAACCAGATGCAGAGGGGTCTAGCACCACGAGGGTGATTACTCGAGAGACTCTGGTTGATCCCCTTTTTGTTGAAACTAAAGATACCAGAAGGCCAGGGGAGAGATGCCAGGAAAAGGTCAAGGTGATCATACAGAGGTCTAGCAAAATCCCTTGTACAGTCAAAAGACTTTGACCAACAAACTATTGGAACACTAAGGGAAAGTAGAAGGAAGTAGAAGGAACTACAAGGCTGGCAAACGTGAACCCAGCGCAGGTATGTCTGCAAACCGGGGTGAAGCATGATGCCCCAATGAACATTGTGTGGACAAAAGTGAACCCGACAGAGGGATGCCCACAGTGGATTGTCTAAAAGGACATTAAGACTTATGAATACAACAGGTCAAATTGTTTTGGCATAAAAGCTGTAGTGAACCCGACGTAGGGAGGCAAACATTGAGAAGGGTCTGAGCCCAGAAGAGGGGGTTTCAGGGGTGACAAATCATCACCCAACGACACATGAAAGTAGAAGATGAAATCCTTTGAATACAAGCCATAGTGAACCCGATGGGAGGAGGCTGATATTCGACAGGAGTCTGAGCCCGAAAGAGGGGGACCCAGGGGTGAAGAATCATCACCCTAACTGCAATCAGAAAATAACTTTTATTTGTTATTTTGAACATATCAGGCCCTCCGAAGCAAGAGAGTTAACCACCACCGGCCCTGATATTGCTAGGAACATTTGCTAGATCTGAGCCCGGAAGAGGGGGATCCAGGGGTGAAAAGTCATCCCCCAACATACATACGGAAAGGAACTTTTTGTTTGTTATTTTGAACACATCAGGTCCTCAGAGGCAAGAAACTTTTTGTAGGAAAGAGACTTACCCACCAAAGGTCCTGATACCTGAGAACGGAACTGTAGTCCCATGCTGGGAAAGCTTGAGAGTGTGCTGTGCGCAGGAGTCCCGCCTTGTCCCGTTCTCAAAACGTGGGGACGGAAGACCCCCGGCTACCACATCCTGACTTATCATTTGTGAACACTTCTTTCTTTCTTGTGAACTCTATCCCAAACTCTTTTGGTATTTAGTTGTAAGGATTGGCAATCATTTTATTTAGTATAGGCCCTTTGATTTGACAAGACGCCACTAGGACTGCCTTATTAATATTTGATGGTCGTAGCTTGCTCCCATCTTAGATTTAGGTTTAGATTAGGTGTTTTTCCAACCTACCTATACAATTTAATAAACACCCTTGACCTGTGATCACTTGTGTCTGTCTTTACTGTTGGCACAATGAGTTCTCTACAATGGTCAATGCACTAGCTGAAGCCTTGCTACGCTCACTCCCAACCACAGACAGACCTCTATCTATTGAATCCGTTGACTCTTGGCTCAATGATTCACTCATCCCTCCCACCCCCTCATGGCCCACCCGCACCCGCAAAAGACCAATCCCCAAATGGTTCACACCCAACCTGAAGTCTATCAAAACCCATAAACGTTCCCTCGAACGCAAATAGCACACATAAAAACCTTAGCAAATCCCTGTTTGCCCGCCATCACCATAACTACAAAACCGAGATCCGAAAGGCCAAAAAGACCTACTATAATAAGAGAATCCTAAACTGCTGCAGTAGTAGTAAAGAACTCTGCAGGGTCACCTCAGAATTTGTGAAACCCACTTGCACCACTGTCCCACCACGCTAACACAATGCTCCGCAACTCCCTCTAACTCCCTCTCCCATCACTTCTACAGAGCAGCACTGGACAGGATGGCCACACTTACTGTCCATACTCAATCACTCCTTCACCTCCAGCTACTTCCCAGACCACTTAGAAATAGTGCATGTCAAACCCCTTCTGAAAAAGGCGGGCCTCAACCCCCTATAGCCATCCAATTACAGGCCCATCTACAACACCAGATTCCTAGCAAAACTTACCGACCTCTCTGTCTACTCTCAGCTCAACCTTTTAGCCGAATCCAACAACCTACTACAACCCGCTCTGTCTGGTTTCCGACCTCGCCATGGAACTGAAACCACACTGATCTCGATCTAGGATGACCTCAAAGTCACGGCAGACTCTCAAGGATGCACTGCTCTGGTTCTACTTGATCTCTCAGCTGTTTTTGATACCATTAACCACTCAATCCTCCTTGACAGGCTCCACTCCCTTGGAATCCGAGACCTGGCTCTCACCTGGATTGCCTTGTTCTTTAACAACAGGAAACAAATCACTATCCTTCCCCCATTTACCTCCTCTGCTCGCTCGTTGAACACTGGAGTACACCTGGGCGCTTGCCTCTCCTTGCTCCTGTTCAACCTCTACCTGACCCCGCTGCCAGGGATCATCCGGTCACACAACCTCACCTGCTACAATTATGCTGACGACACCCATGTTGTCCTGAAAATCCAAAAGATGAGCTCTGATCATCCCCTCAACCTATCAGCTTGCCTCTGTGGTATAGACCAATTAATAACTATTATCCAGCACAGGACTGCGAGACTTGTCCTTGGCCTCAAGCCCAGGGACCGTATCTCTCCAGGACTGAAATCTCTACACTGGCTCCCAGTGGCTGCGAGGATTAAATTCAAAACCCTCTGCATTGTCCACAAGGCCTTCTGGGGCCTGGGGCCTAAATACCTTCAACTCTCTCTTCCTAAATATCTTCCTTCTCGAGCTCTTCGCTCATCCGTCTCCAACTCCCTCAGGGTCAGCCGCTTCTCCAAGCAACGAGTTGGGGGTAGATCTCTCTCCGTGGCAGGGGACTCCCTCAGGAACAGCCTTCCTGCCTCCCTGAAACTTGAGAAGAACCATATCTGGTTCCGGAAGCACCTCAAAACCTTCCTCTTTGCTTCTGCTTTCTCTCCCCCTCTCCCCTGCTAAACTCTTGACTGAAACTGCACTGAATCAGCAACTGGGCCACTCTCACCGATCTCGGTCCTTGGCCCAGCCACTCTCCACTTGCACTGCCTCCCTGGCAACCCCTGCACTGCGGGACTGTCTCTGTATCCCTACAGCCCCCCTTCCCAGCACTTGTCTGCACTTACCTTGCACTTGCCACCAGCTGGCCCTAGCATTTATTTATTGTTCTACTTACCCTGTACCGCACTTTCCCCCCTCCCTTCCCCTTGCACTTTTCCCTTTCCCTCCACCCATGCACTTGCGTGATCTGAATGACACCTGGCCTAGTAGGATCGTTGTCTGTTTTCCCCTTGTTCCCCCCTCCCTGCCTCGTCGCGCCTTGAAACACTTGTGTATAGGCGCGTTACAAATGCCATATCATATCATAACTAGAAACCACCTCCTTCTCAACACAGGAAAAACAGAGATCATGGTATGTGTGTGGCATCACAACTCTACTCCCGCAACCACTCCCATGGTCTCCCTCCCTCTGCACTCTCCTCCCCCACCTCCAGCACAGTCAAAAACTTTGGCTGCACATTGGACTCGGCCTAACCCTGTCCCACCAGATCAATAATGATATCCAAATCCTGTCACTACCAACTCAGGCTGTTGAGACTCATCTTCCCCTATCACTGCTTCCTGAACAGATTGACCTCTATTATGTCAATTGTCATGTCCAGACTGGACTATGAAAACTCCATGTACCTAGGTGCTCTGGCATACCAACTTAACAAACTCCAAAGAGTCCAAAACGCAGCTGCTGAACTGCTACTTGCTCTGGCACGAAGAGGCCACAACTCGCCTGTTCTCCTCAATCTCCACTGGCCACCTATTGGACGAAGAGCCACTTTCAAAATCCTGAACATCACCCAAGGCCGGCCTGAGATACCTCCAAGAGAAGACTATGTGCTACCACCCAACACGCACCCTAATGTCAAGCACGGCCCTACTACTGATCCCAGCCTCCAATTCAGCCAGACTTGGAGGGTCAGCCTTCTCGACTTTGACACTAACTCTATGGAATTTGCTACCTTCCCATATTTGACACACCCAGGACTACATGACCTTCCGTAAAGCAGTAAGAACATGTATCTTCTCAAATCCGTGAACGGATAAACCCAAGGCCATAAACCCATCCCCAATGACCAAAGTCCGGTGAGAATCAGCACTTACCTGAAACACAACAGTAGAGCCACGGAAGACGGCTGACCAATTAATTAATTACTTCACCCCGGAAAAGCAGGAACAGTCAAGGCATGGAAGTCGACCAAAGGACTTCCGGCCTATGCAGCTGCAAGCCACATACACCTAGCTCTATCGCCAAAGCATAGCTGGTGCTACATGATCTATTGAGGCGACCCCTGCCTACCTAGGAATAACAACCTACAACCCTGCACCAGCAGCACAGAAGTAACTATGCTTGGCTACACTCTCTGGAGAATCATCCAATAACCCAAGAAGCACTCAGCAACCCAGCTTAAAATTCCTCCACAAATCCGAAAAATGGGCCCTCCGAGTCTGACTACAGAACTTTAGGGAAAGGACAGCACGACCGAGATAACACAACACCCCACCAGCCAGTTTGCCTCTCTATGAAATCCACTACCTCGAACACCTAGGGCAAACACGGGCGGGGCAAATTGAGCTCCGTAAGCATTCCAAGTAAGGAGGCCACTCACTGATAACCGCAGACATTCCTACCAATATGCTCACTCCCCACTTTACATCAACAAACATCAGAACGCAGCTACACCCCTCGATCAATTTGGCCTAGTCGCACACATACCTACATCGCTCATAGAACACCGTAACAGCCAGGTACAATGCAGCTATACCCCATGAAGAAATCGGCCTAGCGGCACACATCATCTCTTCTACATGCCCCACGGCAGCCAGAATGCAGACTCGGAGACCACCCTCCTTGCTGCGCACATAACTATGATCTCTCATATCCACCGCACCACACTTAGCATTAGAATGCAGTCAACCCGCACAAACCACTCGGGCTGCTCACATACCAAGTGCACCCAAACACTACACTACTCTCTCAACTGAAATGGACCATGGTTCCCGAGGGCGTTCAACCCACAGCGCTTTCAGATCATACCAATGGTACAAAAGGCGCTGTACAAATGAACTATAACATAACATTAACTCCTTGGGGGCTCCCAACATGTGTGGTATCAAGGAACAAATGTAGCACCCCCATTAACCCTCTCTTTGCCCACTGAGCGCATGTCAGTGTACCAACTATTACTTAACTCTGTATGGTGCACATCTTCTATCACATCTAGACCTAGGCCTTTGTACTCATCAAATTCTGCTCTTCTCAGCTGTCTTTTAAAATGTTTCAAAGCAGTAACGTGGGAAAAATTCAACCTTGCTGTAATTTTAAAAGCCACCATGGGAAAAAGCAGTGGCATAACCAATTCAGTGAACTTGCTCATTTGTTCTCTGGTATCATTTGTGCGTACTAAAGATGCATTGTTTTTCTCAGTTTTGTCATATGATGTAGGTATAATACTCATATTAGCATATAATTGGGACAGTTTGGCAGAAAGATTGGCGAAAATTAAGAGTATTAGTATTCCCCTGGCCCTCCCCCCATCTACATGACCTCCCCATATAAAATGACCTCCCAAACAAATCCCCAACTTAAACATTGACAGAGCAAATAATCAACCAACACAATGTATGACACAAATGTACATGGACGAAAATGTAGTTATCATAGTGTGGTCATGTGACCGCAAATCTTGCTTTCTTCCAAAGAAATGCACATGACAGTACATTTTCTATTACACACAAGAAGAAAACAGAAGAAGAGAACGAGAGAGAGATAGACAGATGTGCAAAATGTGCTTAGCAGCGTGTATATTTTGTAAACAATTTTCAAAAAATCAAAACATAAAAATACTGCTGTCAAAGCCCAAGAATAGTTTTGCTTTAGAATATGTACACACAGTGTTATGGGTACTTCAATCAGCATGTGCTGTCACACGTTTAGTAATTACTCATTCTGTGAGTGGCATGTTGCATTGGGTGCATTGTGGACGTCCGAAAGATGTATCCAACACTGCAGCTCCCTTAACTTTACCTCCAGGGGAGTAGCATAGACAACAGTGAATGGACGGTTGTAGCTAGGCTTGCTTCACCGATGGACAGCATTTATAACATAAACTAAATCGCCGGGGAGAAGCTGAAGCAGTGGTGACGTCAATGAGGTATGTTGCAGCGTTGGTTGTGCCTTCAGATCGTGGCAGTGAAATCTGTTGAGAAAAACATTTTATTGCTTTTGTTAGGTTAAATATCGAATCCCTGAATTCGTCCCCCAGAACGGACGCAGCACTGTGAGCATCAGATGCTTTTGTTATGGGAGATAGGGCAATCGCTGCCAGTCACCACCTTATGCAGTGATAAATTATGATCCTTGCAGGTCTACGTGTGTAAGCTAAACAGTGCCAGGGGCAAACAGTACACCCAGTTCTTCTGGAATGTGGTGCACAGTCTGGACAGTTTCCCCTTTAACTGACAGTTGACCCTCTCGACATCCCCATTGACTGAGGGTGGTAAACGGTGCACATATGATGCTTGATGCCGGGTAATACTGTTATCGCCTTAAAGAGCTCATTGAAAAAATGAGTGCCGTTGTCAGATCTTAACACATCGCACACTCCTCATCGAGGAAAAACCTCCGTGACCAAGAATGTATTGGCACACTTAGCGTCGGGATGCAATAGTCATTTCCACCTTTCCCCCGTGTCTGAGTAATCGATATGCAATTCGCTGAGCGGCCCAGTTGGAGGGGGCAAGGTACCCCGGATTGCTCTCACAGTATGTCCAGTGCTGTAAGACTGGCACCTAGTACATTTAATCACCATTTTGATAGTAACTCCTGCAGATTGGGGACGAACCAGTCCTCCTGTAAATCTGTGGCAATATGAAGTTTGGACACGTGTGATGGATGATGCAGCTGTTCAAAAGCGAACAGTAGCAACACCTGCAGCATGAGCACTTTGCCTGTTATTTGCTGCCGCCACAACAAATCTGTCGGGGACTGCTTACATCCTCCTATCACCCACAATTCCTTCTCCTCCTGGGGACCCGACTCTGTAGTTCGATAATTTGAGTAAGTGGTAGTGAATTATAGGAACCAGCAGTTGAGCTCAGCCTTGTGCAAACCCTGGATATTCTGAAACATTGGGCACATGGATATATGCTCACCTGTGTCATTGGTATGGGTAGTGCATTTTACCACAGCCGCCATGGAAGGCTGTGAAAGCGCATCTATTAGTTTATCTAGACTGTCTCTGTATCCCTACAGCCCCCCTTCCCAGCACTTGTCTGCACTTACCTTGCACTTGCCACCAGCTGGCCCTAGCATTTATTTATTGTTCTACTTACCCTGTACCGCACTTTCCCCCCTCCCTTCCCCTTGCACTTTTCCCTTTCCCTCCACCCATGCACTGCCAGGGGCAAACAGTACACCCAGTTCTTCTGTAATGTGGTGCACAGTCTGGACAGTTTCCCCTTTAACTGACAGTTGACCCTCTCGACATTCCCATTGACTGAGGGTGGTAAACGGTGCACATATGATGCTTGATGCCGGGTAATGCTGTTATCTCCTTAAAGAGCTCATTGAAAAAATGAGTGCCGTTGTCAGATCTTAACACATCGCACACTCCTCATCGAGGAAAAACCTCTGTGACCAAGAATGTATTGGCACACTTAGCGTCGGGATGCAATAGTCATTTCCACCTTTCCCCCATGTCTGAGTAATCGATATGCAATTCGCTGAGCGGCCCAGTTGGAGGGGGCAAGGTACCCCGGATTGTTCTCAGAGTATGTCCAGTGCTGTAAGACTGGCACCTAGTACATGTAATCACCATTTTGATAGTAACTCCTGCAGATTGGGGACGAACCAGTCCTCCTGTAAATCTGTGGCAATATGAAGTTTGGACACGTGTGATGGATGATGCAGCTGTTCAAAAGCGAACAGTAGCAACACCTGCAGCATGAGCACTTTGCCTGTTATTTGCTGCCGCCACAACAAATCTGTCGGGGACTGCTTACATCCTCCTATCACCCACAATTCCTTCTCCGCCTGGGGACCCGACTCTGTAGTTCGATAATTTGAGTAAGTGGTAGTGAATTATAGAAACCAGGAGTTGAGCTCAGCCTTGTGCAAACCCTGGATATTCTGAAACATTGGGCACATGGATATATGCTCACCTGTGTCATTGGTATGGGTAGTGCATTTTACCACAGCCGCCATGGAAGGCTGTGAAAGCGCATCTATTAGTTTATCTAGCAATGCAGCATGCTGAACTGGGGACTTGTCAGCCCTCCTAAACCCCTTCAGCTTCTACCATGCTAATCTAGAGCGCACCGTGCTGGTGACATAGGTGGATTCAGAATAGACAGTTACACAACACCCCTGGGATGCTAGGAGCGCCTCAATGAGCACTATAAACTCTGCTGCTTGGGCTGAATAATGCATGGGCAGCCTTTTTTGTACAATCACTTCATATTGTCCGTCCACCAAAACGGACAACTGCTGCACCCGTGTGTCTCAGGCCAGTTTCCTGGTCAATAGTTGCTGACCCGTCAACAAAGAGGACCTCCCCACCTTCGAGTGGGCTATCTTTTGCCTTGGGAATGTCTTCCTCCTCCTCCTCAAACGTGACACAGTCATGCATTGCAAGGTCTTCATCAGTGCACATTTCTGTGAAAAACATGGCAGGGTTTACAGTCTTGCACCTCACTATGTGTATGTGTGGGCTGGACAAGATGACCTCATATGCAAATGCCCGTTGTGTGGTCAATGTTGATTTGGATCACTCGAGAATGGCAAATACTGCATGCTCCATGTACAGTTTTACCAAAGATCCCATGACAATTGTGAATCTTTTCTCAAGTGCAAATTCTGCAGCAGAAAGCGCCTGTTCACAAGGGAACTGGCCCTGCATTACCGAATCTATCATACCACTGTAATAGGGCAATGGCTTGTGGCCCATCATACTTTTCTTTGTGAGCACCGCAGTCATCATTTGGCCATTTTAATGGGAGAACAGATATAATTCCTGGCCGTAATCAGGGGTCGCTTGTACTGGTGCAGTGCAAATAACTCCTTTCAGGTTGTTAAAACTTGTAAGCATTTCCTCTGTTCACACAATTGTTTTTTTCTGTTTTTTGTACCTCCTTGAGGATTTGCAATAGGGGCGTGGTGTACACAGCATAACCTAGAATCCATGCTCTGCAATAATTACACAGACCCAGGAACTTCTGCATTTCTTTAACTGTGCTGCGCACTGTCCACTTATCCAGCCTGCTCTGGTGTGATCTTTGTCGGTGTCCGGTCAAAGGATTGAATCAAAAGGATCGAATGACCTTTTGTTCGAATCCAAAATGACCGAAAAAAAGGTTGAATTTAATGTTTTTTTTTTATTTATTTTTTTAGGTTTAGTGTACATAAAAAGTTATTTATATGGGCACCCCCCATAAAAAAAATTCACCCTTTTTTTCGGTCATTTTGGTGTCGAAAAAAAAAAGGCATTCAAGCCTTTTGTTTTCGAACCTTTGACCTACAACCATCTTTTTCCCATGAACCGATATCAGCTATCCCAGATAAAGTACTTCCTGGAGACAATGCTGTAGTTTAGCCCAGTCCACTTTGTACCCCTTGTATGCTAACAGCTGCAAGAGGGTGGTCGAGTCACTTCTGCACTGCTGTTCACTATCACTGCACACTAGCAAAGTATCCACATACTGAATGATGATACTATGCACATGAATGTTCCCCAAATCAGCATGTTATATTCTGGTAAAGATGCTGGGGGATTCCCAATATCCTTGTGGTAGTGTTGTGTATTAAAAGTGCATTCCACAATGCGTAAACTCAGTGAAATTTTGTGAGTCTGGATGCAGAGATATGGAGAAGAAAGCATTTTTCAAATCCACCACCGTGAAATATTTTGTGTGTTTGGGGATGCTGTACAAAAAGGTTACAGGGTTAGGAACCACAGGAAATTCTGCCTGTGGAATGTAATTTAGGGGATGGAGACCCTGAATCATTCTCCAACTCCCCACTTTGCCTTATTTATGAGATATATGGCCGTGTTGCATGGGGAGGTGAAGGGTAAAATAATTCCCTGATTGAGCAGTGCAGGAATGATGCTGTCTCGTAACCCTTCCTCAGCTTCTTTTTACAGGGGATATTGCTTTACTCGGGGCAGCACCACACCTTGCTTGAGTGTTATTCTGATGGGTGTCACTCCCTGCAATTGTGGGCGTTGGTTGTCCATAGTCGCTCGGGGACCTGCTCTAGGTCTTTGTCAGTGAAAGTGGGAGGGGCAACAAGGGCCATCAAAGAACATTGCACTTTAGGGTACTGAACCATAATTTCACACAGGATGCAAATAGCCAACACAATCTCTCCATTACCAACCAGATCCTCAAAGCGCTCTGCATCTGACACCTCTCTTAGGGGTACAGTGGGGTTGATGCACAACACAGTGCGCCACTCGCACCCATCTGTATCATTTCTATGACAGCAATTAATTTCGCAAATACCACTAGGCCTTGCAAATCCAATGCATGCATTGTTCCTGCTACAGGCTCTGGGGTCACAACAGGCCTAAAAATGAAATCAGAGGGTCCTCGCCAACATACTTTACCATTTTGGGGCACTGCGTCAAGTAAAACTGTGATCCCATACACAAACATATATGGGTTAACAGGGATGTCCCGAACTACTACCTCTCCTCCTCTCGCATGTATTATCACCATTGCTCTCATTGCGGACATCCCTGGAGTGGCACACACTATCCCCCTATCTGTAAATGAATGGTCATATTCAGTTTGCTCAGGAGGTTGCGCCCGAGCAAATTTCCTGGGGAAGTTTCTGAATATAGTAAGGGTGCACGCACCACTTTCCCTCCTATTTTGATTGGTACCTATTCTGTGTATGGAACCGTGGTGACAGCCCCAGAGAAGCCCTGCGTGTCAAGAGTTTCACCTGATAGTGGGAAGTTTCCCTCACTGATGCATGATTTAGTGGCACCTGTGTCGACCATAAAGATGAATTGTTTGTTATCTATCTCAGCATCAGGGTGGGTAGTCATGGACAGGAGTGGGCATGTAAGAGCTTCCTGTGGACTGTCCTAGTCAGGATATGTGTTTGTTCCTGGGAACATGAAAGGATTTCCTCCCATCACACTCACCCCCCAGCACGGGGCCACAGTCCTGTTTGCTGTTTGGGACTGTGTTGGCTGTAGGTGCAGGTCCCCCATATGACTGGTGCTGTGAGGTCATTTGCATTGGGTGCTGGGCGGGGCAGACAACTGTGCTTGTGGGGCCTTGCAGGTAGTTGTGTGTATGCCTAGTGTATTTTGAATGGGATGGACGTAGCCATCGGGGGTGGGAATTGAACTTGTTGTGGTTGCTGAACTGGTCCTACAGGGGCATATGGATTGTATCCTGCAGCCATTCTATTCCTGCATTCTCTTGCAAAATGACCCCACTTCTTGCACGCCCAACATTGTACTGGCCCTGGCCCTCCTCTCGGCCCCATCCCTCCAAACCCGTCTCTGCCCCCTCTGAACCATCCTCTTTCCCGTTGCTGACCTCCTTGGTACCATTCAGAGTGTGGTGGCTGCGAACTGCTGCTCCACTCTCCTTGTCCTCCTCCTCACCAAAACGCTGCTATCCTCATGTCCGTCCATGCTGCTGCCTGCTCTGGGGAGTCCGTCTGTGTCACTGCCGTTACCGCCCCTTCAACTGCTATCTTAGCTCATTTCTTTTGTACCAGTTTCGCTTCCCCAGCATGCAGTCTATGCACCTTTTTTTTGTCCTTCTCTTTAATTCTTTTGCAATGGTGTATAATTGTAGTCTGCCCACCCTTTTGCCTTCATACCCCCTATCTTTTTGATCACCTTCTGTACCTCATTGGGCAATCCCCTTTTGATGAAAAAATAGGAAAGAGGAACTGATCAGTCCCACTGTTCTCCTGTTTCCGCTCTCCACATCTCCTGCACTTTCAAAATATACTGTGCGGGGTCTTCATCATCCCCCATGGTGTATTGCATAATGGACTGTAAATCTGGTGTGTCGGGACATACTTGTGGCAAGGCATCCCACACTTATGCTCTGATGTTGTTAAAGGGGGCCCCATCATGTGTATCATCATCTAGTTCAACTCCTGGGCAACCAGCCATGACCCATATCTGCAGCCTGATCACCCACAATAGCTACGAGCAAGCTTTGTATGTCTACCACAGCTAACAGGATCCCCCTGGTGTGCTTTTTAAATGTGTATTTCCATTTCCCAGCCCCCAAAGTAAGAGGTGGGAGTGCTTGTATTATGTTATTTTTGTCCATCTGGGCCCTGGGCACATACTGCACCCTCCTGGGCCTTTGTTTAGCAGTGGCAGCTGGGTGTCCATTCCTCACCTTACTTTCCATTTGTCACTTCCCTTTTTCCGAGCCACTGCTATCCATCCAAACCTGTTCCTCACCTGTTTGGGCCACAAGCTCTCCACCCGTGGAGTAGTTTCTGGTGCCTCCTGCACCACCTCTTCATCATCTTACTCATCCATGGTGTCCCATTTTCTGTCCAATAAATCCCTGCCTGCATCCCTGTCCATCCTCACCATCCCATAACCTATACTCTCTGCCCCTCGGTCACTGCTTTTCCCCTTCTCGATGTGCACATCTTTTATGGTGGTGCAGTCCCACCTAAACAAAATATCTCTGGCCCTCCATTCACCCAGCCCACACCCTGGTTTTCTTTTCCTCTCCCTTAGAGCCTTCAACCTTGCTAGTTCCACTTGCGCTGCTTCTAATGCATTCTCTAACTCCTTCTGTGGCTGTGTTGGTTTGTTAGGTGTTGTGTCATTTGTGTGGTATGAGGGGTGCTGTGGTGGGTGTAGGCACATACACTGGGCTTGTGTATCCTGTGGCTGGGCGGGCAGTAAGCGGGTAGACGCCTCCTCTAGCCGGGGGCTGTTGGATGCATTGCACTTTGGGCAGGACTGTTGCTACTCTGGGGCCTGCACTCACCATTGTCCTCTACTTCCTCTACAATTTTCCACAGGTCTGAAATCTCTTTTCTCTTCTACCTTTATATTTTGCCTCTGGGCACGCAGACATGTGGTCCAGTATCCCCCTGTGATTTGTATTCTGTTCTGGCCATGGGCGGGGCCTCACCCTGTGTGTCTCAGTCTACAACCGCTTGTGGTACTTCTCAATGTTGCCCCTACACAACTGCAAAGCGCTATACATGTATTCCAAAGGAGACGTTACCCCATACTAATGATTGTTACCGTCAATACCCCTTTATGTTATAAATCATGCCCAATTTGTCGTAAATGTCACTACCAGTTCTCAATCCCCCCACGCACACACTCTCTCCCTCCTCACACTCCACACTCATACTACTTCCACAGGCCCTCCTTCAGCCTCCATCAATTACACAAATAATATTCAATACGCTAAAACAACAAACTAAAAAAACAAGCTAAAACAACAACCACTACTTTATCTCATTCCCCCACCCGAGATATATTGGGCACAGGAATCCGAGCTCTGTAATTATATGGAGCCCCTACTTTTGTATCCTCTTATCACATATAATAAATATGGTGCCACCTTCTCTCCTAGCTCCGAAAGGCTCCCACACTTCTGTTTCTCTCCTTGTATTCTTACAACAATATCCTTCTACTAATAAAAAATAAAGCCATCAAAAACTGCCATGTGATGGTTACACACTCCTCAACTCAGTCACACACCAGCTCACTATTCACTCTTGCACGCTCTCCAACACGCTACACCCACACCATTTCCCTGTGTTCCCCTTCCCTTTTAGTGCACCCTCCCCCTCATTGTTGTCGCCAGCAAGAGATGCGTGTTCACCCAATCTCCTCCGTCACTGGTCCCAATAATGGCCTGCACCCATGGCACTCCCCAAAGAGCAGACAGGAATTCTGTGAAAACGGCTCCTGTTCACCATTGCGGGTTGCGCACTTGGGACTGGTCAGTAAAGGAAGGCGCGCCCGCTCCAGAGATGCGGCCTGGAAGCCCCTGTCTTGTGCGGAAAAATCTGGGATCACATCGGGGTCACCAAAACTGTAAAGAAGCCCCTCAATGCTCACACCAGAATAAATACAATCCACTAGGGAAAAAAGACCCAGTGCACACCTCTTGCAAGGAGAACAGGGTTTATTCTCAGAAAAAATCAAGTTCGCGATAGCAAAAAACTCTGCTGCCACGGAGCGCTCTAACGAAACCAACATGGGCGACAGTTTATAAGGGCGAAAAGCATCACAACTGACGTATTTCACATAAGGTACAAATCCACATAGCTGATTGGTTTGACACAATGCATAGGCGGCATGCTCCACATGGGATGCCAGGTCATTGGTTCCAGCTCCTCCTGTCCATCTTCTTCCACGTGGGGCTCTTCTCACTGCATCATCAGGTGCCGGGCTCGATAATTAGCATTTAAGTGCCCTAGTGGCAGCCTAATGTGCACTTGGTACTTCAGACATGGGAGCAGAGGCTACCTTCGAGGTCATGTTATCTTACAAACCCCAACTCGATCCCAGACGGGTCGGCGCCGTTCAAGGTCTTCCCACCTTGGAATGTGTTACTCTCCCTCCCTTGCACCTCTCAGCACAAATTACAGGGGCCTTGCATTTTCTGTTGTGATCTTTATAGCAAACGGTTGTTAGAAGAATTTTATGGTCTGGGGTCTTGGGCTGGCTGGTACCATGGAATGTTAGGGTCTTGGGATGGGGACATCTGGTCCCTATAACTTAGGGTTTGGGCCGAACTAGGTCAGAGACTGGTGCCCTCCTTCTCGTGGGATAACTGCTCACGGGGAGCTCTCGCCCCCTCATTGCCTTTGTGGGCGCATTCTTTCTTGGCTACATGTGCTTACATTATGAGACAATGAAAGGTTAATGGAACCTCATGATTTTGGCCTTCCCCACTAGTGCCCCTGCTGCAGCTCATTCCCACATTCACACACGTATCTCTATGTCTTGTGTTTGAGTCTACCGTCGTGGCTGCAGTGCAAAGCCAGGCCTCAATTTAAAGATGGCTTCTATTTTCCAAGATGGCGTTCTATGTCTAGTACGCTCTCCGCCCACTTTGACTGTGATCTACCCCCCTAATGCAGCTTCTATTGAAACCCCCCTGTCCCCTATATTCTCCCCAGACACAACACAGATTTGGGCCTCAGCTGCATTCAAAACCTCTTGGTGGCCAGGGACGATTGCCCCTGCTTCCCAACAAAGGACACTGACAGTTGTGAAGATAGGCCCTGTAAACAGGCGGCTTGCCTCATAAGTCCAGCACTACCACCTGTCAGAGCTCGGGGCCAGAGACACAATTCAACTACCATACAAGGCAAGGGTAGGGGCAGAAGACAGGTTTTGTGTGACATTAGCATTAGCATTTCTCTATGTGCTAATCAGTATCAGCCATGTACGGCCCCGTTATCATTCCTGCATATGAAAGCACGTAGTTAGCCACATGCAGCCATAGCGAACCAATAAAGGAATGCAAGCTCATGTACACGCATGCCGATAGCCACGTACAGCAGTGTTAGATGTGTGCACTAAAGGTAGCACTCTTTTGCAGCATTTGAACTGCTACTGCGACGTGTATGAGCTCCATGACATTGCGCGAGACAACAAGGGACACTCTGGGCGACACCTAAGTGCATATTTACGTGACATGCATATTCACTTGCTCATGCTGTTGTATATGCTGTAGGGAACTGTGTAGTGCGCATGCCTATTTGTGCTGTCTTGAACGGTGGAAGCGTGCAAATTGGTTTTGCTGTTACGCTAACTTCCCCTACCTATCCACAACCTCTACTTCACCCTTATTCCGGTTACCCTATATCCCCCTACCTATCCAACCATTGGTACCTAACACCCCTTCCCTGCTGGGGTTGCAGAGCCCTGTGTAAGCCCTGACTTGCAGATCCCAAAACCACAGTGGGGGTGGTGGGTTTGTGCCACTCCTGCGCCTTCGAGCCGTGGATCCTGTCACCACCACAGTATGCAATTACCAGGAGGAATGAGCAAGAGTGTGTATGAGACACAAATATTCTGGTGGAGAGACCTTTTTCTAGTGGAGGAGCATACATACGTTCATGTAAACGGTGTCAGGCAGCATGCGCCAAACCATTGGGGAAAGAGGGAATGAGGGTTGGTTCTCCCATCGAGAACCTTTAAAGCTTATTTTTGTTGTTATTGTGTTAATGGTTTGTCAGTAAACCTTACACAAACAAGAAGCATGAAAAAGCAACATGAATATTAAAACATGCTAAAGGAAAAACATAGTATCACAAAAAACAGTAGTAACAAAACACAATACAAAATAACAGAATACACAGTACCTCAGCTGATATTCACAACATACCCATCATTAAACATCCAAGATCTTAAAGACACACCCCTGCACACTCGCTCCAGAAAAAATACAACCCGCTAGGGAAAAGAGCCCAAGACTTTGCATGCAAGGATAACAAGTATTTATTTCTACAAAATAGAGGTGCATAAGCAAAGAACTCTGCTGCCGCCGAATTTTCTGCATTCCGTAGGCATGTGCAGCACATTATAAGCACAAACGACATCGCTTATGACGCCATTACATATAGTACAATTCAACAATACGGGTTGGAGGAGCCGTGTACATGTAGGGCCTGCTCCATTTGGGATGCCAGGCCATTGGTCCATCTTCATCTGTCCGTCTTCGTCTACGTGGGTGTCACTCGGCTCATCATCCGCGGTGAAGGTGACATAACAATTAATTAGCTACTTGCACAAAGAATGTTATTTTACCATAGTAACAAACACCTGGCAGATACAGGGATGGGCTTGGGGGAGTGCTGAGGTCACACTAACTCACATGCTTCACTCGCTCCCAGACAGATCAGCAACTCCGTCTTAGTTTTAGGCTATAATTTTGATGTTACCCTACACAAATCACACAACCCATTTCTGAAGGCGTGATAGCCTTGCCTTCTGATCTTAGTGATCGATCGAGGGGTGTTAATGTTTTATGGTCGGTGTTCTGGGTTTGGATGGTGCTGTGGCATGCGGGGGTGATGGGATAAAAGCATGGCAACGCTGTATTTCTCATGTGGAGATCGTTGGGGGCAGGAGGGCCTTGCTATCTGAATCGTTGGATGGTAATGCCAAGAGGCGCTCTGCTCCCTTCTAATGACCTTGCAGGGCGCATTCTTTCCAGGGTGTGAGGGCCTGTAACTTTCTGGACAATGGTGGGTGTTGTGGATCTCTGAAACCTGGCCAGGTTGGGAGTGGCGTTCGCACTCATGCAAGGGGTCTAATACAAAATGTTGTTTGCCACGCTTGGTGCTAAACTCTATGATGGCTGCTGCTTGCCAAGATGGCGTTCACACCCTCATCTAACATGTAGCTTGTAATGCATGCACAAAGGTGATTGCGCACCCTCCTATATGTGCACCCCCCTACCGCCTGCTCCCTGGATGTGCTCTCTTAGAGTTTATTTCTAATTCAGTATCGCCTAGGGGGGTGAGAAAACCCTCTCTCCTTCCCAACAATCTCTTCGCTAGAACGTATAACTGCCCGGCTCAGGGAAACCTTTCTTTCGGCTAAAATCTGAGTCCAAAACGACTCCTGATCATATATCCTACATTTTGTTAAAAAATTATACATTTTTTTTATATCTAATTGTTAACATTTGCAGACAGCTTAAAAACAGATGTTTCAGCATTTCAATTAAAATCTTGTTAGCACAGAACCTACAAGACCTACACATTCTATCGCAGGACAATGCCGAGGTGTTGAGCGACGCAGGTGTGCAGGAGACGCTGCCTGACTATACGTATCACACTTTGCTACGTCCACGCAACCATGCCTATAAGAACCGAGGTACAGACCCTCTGTGCCAAAGCCCTTGCAGGACAAGGTTGCTGTGTTGAGCAACACATATGTGCAAGAGACGCTGGCCAACAATACGTAGCACACTTCGCTATGGCCACACATCCGTGCCTATAAGAACCGAGGTATGGACCCTTTGCGGCAAAGCCCTTGCATGACAATGCCATGGTGTTTAGCAATGCAGGTGTACAGGAGACGCTGACTGACTATATGTAGCACGCTTCGCTATGTCCACGCATCCGTGCCTATAAGAACCGAGGTACGGACCCTCTGCAGCAAATCCCTCGCAGGACAAGGCAACGATGTTGAGAAATGCAGGTGTTTGGCAGCGAATGGTGTTTGTGGTGTAGACAGTGATTGCAGATGACCTCACCCTCCTGTCTGCACCCGCCAGGTAAGAAGGAGCAGGGAGAGTTAGCTTGCTACACTCCACGCAACGCCCCTGACCTGGTGCCCCTTCTCACTCCTGCACATGTGTTGTTTTCCCCTGCAACCTTTGCACTCATCCCCCCGACCCCCTGCTTACTTGTGCTCCCTCACATCTTAGGCTGCACATGCTCCCTTGCAATTCTAGGCTGCATGTGCTCCGTCGCATTTTAGGCCGCGTGTACCACCTCGCATCTTAGGCTGTGTGCGCTACCTCGCATCTTAGGACACCTGCGCTACCTTGCATATTAGGCTGCATGCGCTTTTTAGCATCCTAGGCCGCGTGTGCTCCCTCGTATCTTAGGCGTGTGTGCTACCTCGCATTTTAGGCTTTGTGCACTTCAGGTCCTAGGCCGAGTGCCCTCCCTTGCAATTTTAGGCTGCGTGCGATCCCTCTCATCCTTTGCTGCGTGCACTCCCTCACATCTTGGCTGTGTGCACTCCTTCGCAACTCTAGGCAGTGTGCGCTCTCTCCCTACTCAGCCGCACATACCCCTCCTTCTCCTAACAGCTACGATCCCCCTATTCCCTGTAGGCCCTCTCCCCTTTCCTAGCTCCCTTCCCCTGACCTTTTGTGTACTGTTCTTGAGGTTTTTTTCTCCACGGCCGTTGGCTTGCATTGCATTGCCTCTATCCCTATTGTGTTCATTCCTTTCTTCTAGGTTCCTTTCGTGATTGTTCTGTTTTTTGTCGTTTTTCCTTTCTCCACGGTTGTTGGCTTACATTGTACTGCCTAAATCCCTGCTGTGTCCATTCTTTATTTCTAGGTTTTTCGTTGGTGATTGACTTTTCTCTATGTATTGCATCTGATTTTCTGTCGTTGTTCTGTCCTCTGCATGCTCCTACTCCTTCTGTGTCCCCCTCACCCTAGTGTTTCCACCCCACCTGCCTGCTTCCCAGCGCTAGCCCCCTCCACCCTGCCTTCACCCCCCCCCCTCTCCCTCTCTGCACCCTCTATGGTGCTCTCTGTCTCACCTATCTTCTCTAACTGCTTTTCTATCGACTATCCTATCCTAATCACTAGGTCTGCTGTTCTCCGACCCAGGCCTCCCTATCGCTGATTCCTACACCAGTGATTCCTCCAGACACTTACCGACATCCTCTTTGTTGTTCCCTCTCCAGGCCTATGGACCCCCATATGGTCTCTGTTCTCTCTCCTTTTTCCTCTTCACCCATTAATGGTGGCACCCAGTGAGAGGCCCTCCTGGCCCCCTTCCACTCCTCCAAGACCATCATTAATATCTACCTAAACGGCACCGTCTTCGTCCAAGGCCCTCAAGCCAACCTCCTCCTTTTTGAAAGATGCTTCCCGTGCCTTATCAACTTACTTTCTTCTCCTGCTGTCCCTTCTTTCCACTCTCTGGCTCCTCTGTCACCTCCATCCTCTGCCACCTCTACGGCTGCCTCTGCTGCTTCTCCAGCCACCTTGTTGCCTCCTTCCTCCGCCACCCCTCTGGCACCCAGCTCCTTCTCCTTGGCTACCTTGCCTTCTCTTCCTTCCTCCTCTGCCCATCCTCTGCCGTCTGCAACACTCTTGCATGGCATACTTCTGACCTGTACCCCTCCACGGAAGTCCTTCAAAGAGGGCAACCTGCTCCTCATTGCTACTCTTAACTCTTGCTCAGCTGTCAAAAACTCCTCTGACATCTGCCATCTCCTGGAAGAAAACTATCTGGATGTACTCAGCCTGACCGAAACGTGGTTCATGGCCAGCTCTGTCCCAAGCTTTGACACTCTCCTTCCTGATGACTACAAGATCCTCTCCGCACAGTGGGGGAGTATGCTTGATCTTCCCAGAGTGGACACCTGCTTCTATCATTCCTATGCAGGACTACTACTCCTTTGAATTCCTGGTCTGCAGGCTCTCTATCTCTCCTGGCCTTTCTCTCACTGTGGCCACTCTCTACAGGCCACGCAGCCAGGTCGCCTCTATCCTCTCTGAATGGGCAGACCTCTCCTCCTCCCTCCCTGCCTCTACCTCTCAACTTCTCATCCTCAGAAACCTTAACATCCACCTTGATGCTACCTGTCCTTCTGCAGGACTCTTTCGCAACCTCTGTGACTCTCTCTATCTCTCTCTCTCTCTCTCTGTCTCTCTCTCTCTCTCTATTCTTCCCTCTGGCCCGACTCACTCTGCAGGACGCACCCTGGATGTTCTGATCTCCTAACACCTCCCCCTCTCCAACCCTCTCACCACTCCTCTCTCCTGGAGTGATCACTTTCTCCTTCCCTCCCACCTCTCTCTACCCCTCAGGCCAAGCCGACTCCAGCACTGCCACCTACCTTCTCAGCCATCCGACCCATGAAGAGTGTTTCAGTTGAGACTTTCACTGCTACTTTCTCTCCTCCTCATGCACCTTTTGTTGACTCACATCCTGACACAGCCCTATCTAACCATCATCTTTCTATCTCTAACACTCTTTATGTACTTGCCCCTGTCATGAGGATTCACTTGAAGCCCAAATCCAAGTGCAACTCTTGGTACGACTCCGACCTTGTCACCCTCAAATGCAAGTGCAGGGTGGCTCAGAGGAAGTTGAGGCAATCAGGTGCACCCTCTGACAAAGTAGCCTGCTGCCTGCTGCAAAGGCCATACAGACTCTCTGTCCTTGCCAAGAAGAGAGCCCTCATCCAAGCCAGCATCACTACGGCATATAACAACTCAGCAGACTCTTCAAAATGTGCAACGAGCTGGCCAATCCTGCTGCAGTCTCTACCTCACCTGTTCCCTCCCAGGCCCTCTTACAGCCTTGGCTTCTCATTTCATCAGTAAAACTCAGGACATCCTGTCCACCCACTCTTCCTCCACCTCCACTCATGGCCTGCCTGTGGCCGCCTCCCCTCCTCCCTTCTCTTCCTTTCACTTGTTCACCCCAGACAATGTTTCTATACAAGTCTGATCTATGAAAGTCTCGTCATAACAGGTTCTTCTCTGTTCAGTCAGAACCATCAAGGACCACATCGAAGCCTTACTCCAGCCTTGGCCGATTTCTGCAATCATTCCTTTGCCACTGGAACTTCCCCTCCCCATTAAGCACTCCCTTGTGCACCCCCTCCTAAAGAAGCCCTCTGCCGATCCTTACTCTCCAGCTAACTATCACCCTATCTCCATCACTCCTTTCCTGGGCAAACTCTTAGAAAAGCTGGCCCTCTCCCAGCTTAATCTGCACACTGAATCTGTTTGTTGTCTCCACAACCACCAATCTGGCTTCAGAGCAGCCAGAAGCACAGGCCTACTCTCTAACCTTGATTCTAACCTTCCATCTGTCATCATTCTCCTCGATCTTTCTTCTGCTTTTGATACAGTCAACCATGCCATCCGGCTCAATCGCCGCTGTGATAACCTGGGTATCACTGATCAGGCCCTTGCCTGGTTGACCCCCTTTATTACTGATCGACCCTCTCAGGTCCTACTGGGGTTTTTCCTTTCTTCTAACTCTCTCTCTACCTCTGGTGTTCCCCAGGGGTCTAACCTTTCTCCCTGGCTGTGCAACCAATACCTGGCACTTCTTGCGCACTGCATCGATACTCTCTGCTCCAACTTGCAGTGTTATGCAGATGACACACAGCTCTCTTTCAGGCTCTCCTTGGTAGCCTCTTCTCCTTCTCTTATTCCAGACTGTCTGGCCGCAATTCAAGAATGGTGTGCCGCCAATGATCTCTGCCTTAATGCCAGTAAGACTGAGATCCTCCTCATCTGAACAGCAGCCCTCTCCTTTCCTCTCTCTCTCTGGCCGCCCACTCTGGGCCCTCTTCCTGCTCCTACCTTTGAGGCTAAGAAGGTCATATTCAACTCCACCCTCTCCTTCTCTCCTCACATCTCCGGCGTTGCTAAGAAGTCTAAAAAGTCAAACTATGCTGCACCTCCTCAGATGTATTCTTCCTTTCCTCACTTTCCCCCGGAAGCTCATTGTCTCCAGAGCTGTGGTCCTCTCTAGGCTGGACTACTGCAACAGCCTCTTTCTAAATCTTCCTGCCTTTACTGTCTGTCCTCTACAACTAATCCAGAACAGGAATGCAAGACTTGTTCTTGGCCTCAAGCCCAGGAATCGTATCTCTCCAGCTCTGAAATCTCCTCATTTTCTCCCAGTGGTGCCAAGGATCCTGTCCAACACCCTCTGTAT
The DNA here is from genome assembly GCF_040938575.1 of Ambystoma mexicanum. Lineage (NCBI taxonomy): Eukaryota > Metazoa > Chordata > Amphibia > Caudata > Ambystomatidae > Ambystoma > Ambystoma mexicanum. The sequence continues at coordinate 693,894,222 of NC_090937.1, read as the reverse complement.
CGTCCACAAGGTTTTCTGGGGCCTGAGACCGCACTACCTCCAATTCTCTCTTTCTAAGCATCTCCCTTCTTGAGCTTTCCGCTCATCCACCTCCAACTCTCTGAGGGTCAGTTGCTTTTCCAAGCAAACAGTTGCGGGCAGATCTGTTTCCTCGGCTGGGGCCTCCCTCTGGAATAGCCTCCCTGCCTCTCTCAAACTTGAGAGGAACCACTTCCGGTTCCGGAAGCAACTCAAGACCTTCCTCTTCACTTTTGCTTTTTCTCTTCCTCTCCCCTGCTCCACGCACTGGTCACCTGGCCACCCTCTGAACTTGGGCCCATGTCTCTGCACGTCCAGTTGCACTGCGCACTGCCTCTTGGCTCACCCAGCACTTGTGGTCTGTATCTGCAACCCTACCGCCCCTTCTCTCTACACTTATGAGCCACCTGTTGGCTGCACTTTATGATTTACATGCACTGAGCTACCCGCTGGCCGTACTTTTGAGTTACCTGCACTTCTCGCCCTCCCCAACTCCTCGGCACTTCTCCCCTTCCACTTCCCTGCAGTGGCATGATCTAAATGACACAATGCCTAGTAAGACTGTTAATTTGTTCTCCCTCTGTTTCCCCCTCCTTTTCTTGTCAAGCCTAGAAACACTTGTGTACAGGCGTGTTATAAATGCCATATCATATCATAGCTATACCATTCCTAGCCCCTTCTATCTCTAGGGTGGCAAGTAAATTCAAACGGAATCTAAGAACATTTGTTCTCCACACAGGGGAAGGAAACCTCTCGATATATAACTCTTGAACCGAGAGAGGCTTTATAATTTTCAATACATTTTGAAATAAAATGTAGTTTTCCCACAGACTTACTGTTCGAAATCCAGTCCCTCTCTTTCACAGTCCTTTTTACTTTAAATGGTTCCAAGTCCAATAACTCTAGAGATCTGTCTTGATCCGATAGTACAGACAACGTGTTATTTACCAAACCCAAAAAATTAGGGGATGACTTGATTTTTCATTTTTTAAATGTTATTGTTTAAAGCGCAGCACTAGCTTGAGAGAAGCAGAGCGCTTTACAGATTGTGGGTAGCGACATTTGGGCTGGCATCTTTTAACAGGAGCGCAGTACTGTGAGGTGTGTGCGTCCATTGGAATGAGTCCTTTGTCAAGTGTTGTTGAAAGAGCCATGTTTTGAGAGATTTGCAAAATTGGAGAATTGTGGGGCCATTCCAAACCGACGCCTGGATCGAGTTCCAGAGGGTGGGTGCATGACAAGAGAAGGATTGTTTGTGGGTTCTCTCTTTGCGCACGAGTTGAGATTCCAGCCGGTTGGCCGATTTGCTGCACAAGGAACGTGTGCCACCAGATTTGTGGAGTTTAGCCAGCAGGTCTTCAACAGTATCCTGGCTTAGAGTGGAAGCCAATGTAGTTCGCGTAGGATGGGAGTGATTTGGTCAAATGTCCGTGCTCCCATAATAAGACATGCTGCAGCATTGTTAGGCTAAAAAAAAAAAAACTCTCCCATAGCATAGATGGTATATTATGTTGGCCAAAAACCAACCGCATCATGGGCCCAGCATCGTCAGTCTAGGATCATCAGTACAACCATAGAACGTCCATTTTGTAGGAATAGAATTCACCATTTTAATAATTTTTGCTTCTCTTGCTATTCTGTTCAAAATGCTTTGCTGTAAGTGGATTCTATTTATTTCTGTTCATGCACAAAGCAAGGCCACAAGTACATGTTGAAAATCTAGCCCAGACAGCAATGCCCCGGTTCCCTCCCTCACAAGTCCTTGGAAGTAAGAAACAAGGCATTTAATCACTATGCAGGTGCCAGCTAGTCTCGCTGGAACAGCAGAAACTGTAGAATTAGACAGTTAAATGGTTTGAATTATACTTTCCTTACGGCCTCCCTTTCCTGGGCCCCTGTAGATTGTGCTTGCCCCTTGCTCAGAAATAAAAACTAGGAGATAGCAGTGCCTGGAATGTGTCTCTCCTACGAGCGCAGCTTGCTTGTGGAACAAGAGCACTATGTTCTCTGTAACAAAGAATAATGTCTGCACCTTTGCAGATTGCAATTGTTGCTAAATGAATGTCTTTAGGGGTGTCAAACTCGTCATATTCTTCACATTTGTCAATCATCATGTTGGATGCGTCATTACTGATTATATGATGGTAATTTTGTATATATGTAAGTGTTGTAAAATGTTCGCTCTCTTGCGTCTCACAAGGTCTGGATGACACACGTTGCGGGACGTGAGACCCAGTCGGCCGACTGAGACTATTTGCTTTGCAATAAACCCTAGATTTTGGGAATTGAACCTTGTGTCTGGCGTATTAGTTTGTGTGTGGTGATTGTGCCTTGTTTCCATATGCGAGGGTCCCCTAGGGGCCCCTATCAGCATGTTGGACTGCTTTTAGGGGAGCTAAGGTAGCAACTGGGAGCCCTGTCAGGAGAGAATTTCCCTGATCGATGTGCGAGACTGTTAAGATGGATTTCTAACCTCTGACCTGTTACTGGTACTACTGGCTTTCTGTACCTTGACAATAGCAATCAGCCAATGCAAAAAGACTGCCAAAAAGGGAGTAGGAATGAAAATAGTGGGTGTGTGTGTTCAAACAGGCATTATTCAGCATTATTAACCATAAAAGCAGTATTACAAATAAAACAATCAGAAAACTTAAAATTCATTTACAGCCATAAAGAAGAGAACATATTATTACAATTAAGAACCATTGACGGCTGGCAGTATTTAAAAATCAGATTCCAAGTTACATCTACAGTTTTCATTCCTAAAACACAGATTTTGTTCTTCTTAACCATGCTCCATGGAGACATTTTGCAATAAAATAGATAGCGTTCCTATCAGTAGTGCTTTTACACAATGCTACAACGGCTTCAATTTCCCTTACACCCTTTACCCTGAATATAGGGACAAGATAGCATTTCCTAATGTCCAGGCACACAGGGCAAAAAAGTAAAAAATGAAAATAGTAATACATCTGGATACACACATGCATGAGTATACACAAACAGGTGACTTCCCCCGTACTCAAATAATAGAAAGCCCTATCGCACCCCCCGGGTCAAAATGTATATATTCTGAAGACCCTTACAATTACACTGAGCACTGGGTGTATTGTGATTCCAGTGGGGAATGCTGCTACATGACCTGAAGTCCAGATGAACACATCCAACGTGGAGGTAGCTTGAAGGGGGTGAGTAAAATACGGATACCCAAAGAGCCTTATGTGGGGGAGCGCAGAAGAATATAGGTGGTCCAGGACTTAACTGCAAGGGAGAGTGTTGGGAGGCAGATGGATACCTCATCCATAACTTCTGCCCCCCCCCCCCCCAGCCCAATACAACACCAGCGTTACTCACTGAGACAACCATACCGCCCTTATCCCAGGCAGGTACAGCAGGACGTGAAGAAAATGTAAGCTGAAGATGGCAAAAGCATTCAAACTAACAGTGTAACATTAACAAGCACAAGCATTAGACATGAAGCAACCATGCACTCCACACGAGGGACACGTACACTAGGTAATATATGCATTTATACATGGACAATATTAACATAGCCTCCAGAAGACATGAATAACACTAACATCGCCAATGTATAAGGGGAATACAACATGAACGACAGGCGAATATAGCTCACTAACATAGAAACAAGAGTGTAATTGGGCAACCATTTCCTAAAAATGGAAGCCGCAGCATGTCTTTAACTTTAAATGAGAAAAGGCCTGAGGACCTCTCGAAAACTCAAAAAGCTGAATCCACTGAAATACAGATCTGTGTAGAGCTCAGACGGTAGCTGACAATTAGTGTCAATGTTAGAGTGAAATATGCGAAGATTGGAATGGCGGAACGAAGGCCTGAAATAGCAATTCCCAAGATGCAAGCAGTATACTCCCAGATTAAAGTTTTAAAAGAATACAACCATTCTTTGTTAGCCAGGTGCAGTAACCCAGCAGGCCAAAACACTCTGTGAAGAATAAGTGAAGAGTGTCTCTGGTGAAAACAGGAAGAATGATATGCAAGTTAATAATAGTTAAAATCCCAATAAATTGAAGGTAATTCAATTTCATTCACAGTCTTCTAATACGTGACCTATAATTGGAGAATGCTGACTACTCATTAGAAGCTGACATAGATAGGACACCTACAGTACTCCCTAAAATCACACACTGACACAAGGTGCCACCCAAGGCCAGGTACAAAGGGATTGCCAAGGCTCATGGCCTGAGAATGAGGGATGGTAACTTTTTTAATTGAACAAAGACCATTCCATGGGCCTCTCTCTCCCTACTGTGTCTGGCTCATATCTTGACAATCTGTCAAGTGTCCAAGGTTAGTTAGAAAGGAGCAAATCTATCAAAACCCAGAGTGTCATGCCGCCCATCAAGTAGTATGGCAACCAATTTTTTTGTCGTAGAAATTATCAGGGTAATTCATAGAAATTCGCACAAAAGTGGCGCACGCGGCTTGCGCACAGTGTTCCCGTGCGAATGTCTGCGCCAGCCGCAAGCGCTAAAATCGATTTCCGCGCACAGCGTATTCATGGATTTTAGCCTCCAAAAGCCGCCGTGGCGCAGAGTGGTGCAGCGACCCTGCAGCAGCGCCAGTTACGCCCCCAAGAACGCCCTCATGCAAGGAAAATCCATCAAAATCCCCAATCCAGCGCAAAGGGCTGCGCCAACCCTGGACCAGTTTACCGGACTGCCAAACAGCAAACGCCAAGCAGGGAATGTGTATTACGGGTTTCGCGGTAACTTCCACACGCAAAAGGGCCTGTGCGAGTGGGGTACGTGTATAACTGTTGTTCGCGTGAATTTTTACACGCGATTGGCCTGGGTACGTGTATTCCAGGGGTGCGCGGGAAGTTTCACACGCGATTGGCCTGGGTACGTGTATTTCAGGGGTGCGTGGGAAGTTTCACACGCGGTTAGCCTGGGTACGTGTATTTCAGGGGTGCGCGGGAAGTTTCACACGCGATTGACCTGGGTATGTGTATTTCAGGGGTGCACGGGAAGTATCACACGCGATTGGCCTGGGTGCGTGTATTTCAGGGGTGCGCGGGAAGTTTCACATGCGATTGGCCTGGGTGCGTGTATTTCAGGGGTGCGCGGGAAGTTTCACACACGATTGGCCTGGGTACGTGTATTTCAGGGGTGCGTGGGAAGTTTCACACGCGATTGGGCCTGGGGGAGCGGGGTACATGTATTTCAGGGGCTCGCGGGTAGTTTCACACGCGATTGGGCCTGGGGGAGCGGGGTACGTGTATTTCAGGGGCTCGCGGGTATTTTCACACGCGATTGGGCCTGGGGGAGCGGGGTACGTTTATTTCAGGGGCTCGCGGGTAGCTTCACACGCGATTGGCCTGGGTACGTGTATTTCAGGGGTGCGCGGGAAGTTTCACACGTGATTGGCCTGGGTATGTGTATTTCAGGGGTGCGCGGGAAGTTTCACACGCGATTGGGCCTGGGGGAGCAGAGTACGTGTATTTCAGGGGCTCGCAGGTAGTTTCACATGCGATTGGGCCTGGGGGAGCGGGGTACGTGTATTTCAGGGGCTCGCAGGCAGTTTCACACGCGATTGGCCTGGGTACGTGTACTTCAGGGGTGCACGGGAAGTTTCACATGCGATTGGCCTGGGTACGTGTATTTCAGGGGTGCGCGGGAAGTTTCACACGCGATTGGCCTGGGTACGTGTATTTCAGGAGTGAGCGGGAAGTTTTACACGCGATTGGCCTGGGCACGTGTATTTCAGGGGTGCTCGGGAAGTTTTACACGCAATTTGGCAGTGTGTGTCCTCCCAGGTGTCCCCTCTACCCCCTCCACGGCCCCTGCAGGCAGCCCACACCACAGGGGACTACCCTGCACCCCTGGTCATGTCCCGCAGGCAGCCCATCCACCATGGGCATGCCCCTCAGCCAAGCCACATGTCACGTTGCAATATGATCACCAACTCATGTCTCCCAGCACCCCCACCCCCCAGCAGTCAGGGGCACCTGCCAGCAGGCCCCCACTCATGTCCCACTCATGTCCCCCAGCACCCCCACCCCCCAGCAGTCAGGGGCACCTGCCAGCCGGCCCCCACTCATGTCCCACTCATGTCCCCCATCACCCCCACCCCCCAGCAGTCAGGGGCACCTGCCAGCAGGCCCCCACTCATGTCCCACTCATGTCCCCCCCAACATGTCAACATGACCCACAATCATGGCCCTCGTGTCCACCAAAATCCCACGGCACGCCACCCCTGCCCAAATAACCAACCAAGCATAACATACATCCCACATTGAAATGCCCATTCCATGAAACAACCCAAATGGCATGTATGTACATCAGCACATGTCCGTCACACACACACAATGGGTGTCAGTGAATGTGAACACCCACATCGTGACATGCAGGAAACCAATGAGAGAATACCACACATTAAAGTACGGGAACAAATGTATTGAACAAAAAATGTGGTGAAAGAAAATCAAATACCAAACAATGGACATAAGGAAAACAATGCAGAATGTCACATAATGATAAAAAAAGGAAATCAGAATCCAAAATATATGAAATCAAAAATGTCTCCAAAGTCTCCTTCCAACAAAGCAAATCCAAACCGAAATGAAAAAGTAAAATCCATTGCTCTATGGAAAAATCAAAAAAGAAAAAGCCGACAAATGCACACTCCAACTATTTACAAGGATGAAATCCTGGGTCCATGAGCCCAACTGTCCAAAGGAAACCTACAAAAAAGCCTACAGAATAAACAACCATATACATAAATGTGGGGCATAGTCCATGCGCCCCAAAGGGAAGAAAAAAAGAAAGGAAACTAAACACTAATGAACTATATACAATGGCGGTGGGCAAGTCCAACGGCTCACTGGTTGATGTCATGGGCCAGGGCATCATCAAACTCCTGTTCAATGGCTTGGAGGCGGGCATGTTCACTGGCCCCGAGGTCTCACAGGGATAATGCGGTGTCCAGCTCCAACTCCCTGCGAATACCCTCGTGGCACTCGGCCCGCCTCAGCGCCCTGCGCATGGAGTTCTCTGCCCTGACCATTGTGAGCCGTTCCTCCTCCGCCCGCCGCCGCTCCGCACCTATCTGCTGGCCCAACCGCTGCCACACGGAAGACACTCCCATTCCAGGGTTCTCCTGCCCTCCGGCCGATGCCTGCCCCTCTGATGTAGATGGCCCGAGCCATGATGCCTCCCACGTCGAGCCTTCCGCTGCCTCCGACGCAACTGCCTCTGCCAGCACGATGGCATCCAGGCTGATGGAATCCACCAACGCCGTCGTGCACGTGCCCTGCCCGATGATGCCGGCACATCTGTGGCAGGGATGGGAGCCCCACCGAGCTGGCTGCATTGGTCGGGGCAGGTCCACAGGGGGCCCTGGTGGCATCTGGGCCGGAAGACGGCATGGAGAACGACTGGCGCATAGCCTCCACAGAGGAGGAGAGGGTCGCCAGAGTGGCCGACACATGTACGAAACCCCCGACCATGGTCGCTCGCAACTGGGCCACGTTGGCACGCTGCTCTTCGTGATGACATGCGTGCTCCCCCCGGAAAGCACGCACGTCATCACGAATTACACCCGTGGGCAACGCAACACCAATCAGGACCTTCTCCATACGGCCAGGGGTCCCCTCGTCCGCAGGTAGAGGATTGTCAGATGACATGGACATCCCCCCTACCTGCGGACGGGCCTGGGATGGGGCATCCCTGCTGGTGCATGGTGGTGCAGTCACAGTGTCAGGGACAGTGACATGCACAGGCCCCTCCACGGCGACCTGTGCTGCCTTGTGCCCCTGCCCCTGGACTGCACCACTTGCACCAGTGGTACCACCCCCACCAGGCCCCATGTGCAGCTCAGTAGCGGCCTCCTCCTCCTCTGTGGAAACCAACAACCTGGATGGCTCCACACCGTCTTCCGCCATTGCAAGCCCCTGTGGGGGCTCACCCACCCCTTCCGCTGCAGCCGTGGGGGTATCCCCGCCACTTTGCTCCATAGCGCCGTCTCCGCCCTCTTCTTCACTTGCCGCTGTGTAGAGGGAGACATAGAACACAAGCATCAGGGAACTGTACAATGGTCCCCTAGACAGGAAGCAATGGCAGATAAGTGGCACTGTCAAACATCACTTCCATCATGTCCCTCCACAACACATGGGTCAGTGCAGGCAAAACACATTCAGTAACAGGCATGGCGCATGCTATGGACATTAGCATACATGTCCAAGGGACTCTTGAAACATACAATGTTGGTTTGAAACTCACATGCATCATGGGTCATGCCTATCACATGCACACACTTCACCGTAGTTTCATCCATCTGGCCTCGTGCACCCCAGACACAGTGGATACAAGGATGACTAGGCTGCATCAGTGAATCTGAACATTGTCACAGACATGTGTCATGCATCCATGGCATTCACAAGTCACAGACACTCAGGTCAGACACACAGACATGGACACCATACATGTACATGGCATCAGCACCCATCCCTCTCCCCCACCCACGTCCAGGAACAGAGACTGGCATGCTCTCATGTGTCCATTCCGCATAGAGCTCCCCATGTTGCATTTAAACACATGCACCAACCATGTGGTTCTCACATTACTGGTCTCACATGCATGACCATGATGTCCCTGCACACACACATACATACATGGCCTATGTCACACATACAGGCAAGTATCAGACAACCAGCACACTGCAACATGCCCTGTCTCACACAGCAATGCTTGGCCACTTACCGCTCAACTCCAGACGAGTCTGCCTCTCAAGGATCTGGGCGTGGAGCGCTGGGCGTACGCGTTCCAGGACCCTCAGCTGGATGGTACTCATGCGGCCCCGGCCCCCCTCCACGAGGAGCCGGGCCTTTAAGAGGGTCCTGGACCTCAAGTCCTCCCAGCGCTTCTTGACTTGCTTGATGTTGCGGGTTGCCACCCCCTCCGTGTTGATGGCAACCACAAAGTCGTCCCAGATCCTGTCCCATCCTTCCTTGTTGGCACGTGATGATCCGAAGAGGGCATCATAATGCCCCAGGACAAGCTCCACCAGGACACCAACTTCCTTCTGACTGAAGCTGGTGGCCCTCTGCCCCTCTGGCTGGGGGTCGCCAGTCGTCTCAGATGGTGTTTACCCCGACATGGCGAACCCCGAGGCAGGCGTGGGTGGGCAACTGGGTCCTGGGGCTGGGCTGTGGAGCGATGGTATACCAGTCGGGAGTATTCTATTCCAGCAGGGGTGGACACAGCAACTGGACCCCTGCAGATGGCAGATGTGCAGGCACAAAATGGCAGGGCATGATGGCAGCAGGCAGGCAGGCAGCAGCAGATGGCTCGTGGGAGGCTGGTCGTGGCTGTGGCGGGGGCAGGAGCATGGTCTTCCGTGTGTTTTCGCGTGGCCAGCTTGATACGGAGTGATTTGGCACGTGAAATTCTTGCACGTCAGCGTGTAATTCGAGGAAAGTCCCTTAGCGCGTAGGCGCGTCAGCACGCATACGCGATTTCATTGGACCAAAGGCCCTCAGCGCGTAAGCGTGTCTGTGACGTATCGCGCACGGGCCTGTTTGTGCTTTTTGTGGGGTGCGGTGCGTGTGTTTTTCAGGCGTTGAGGTTCACACGCTATTACTTCACAGCGGGTGGGTGTTGGTTACACGCTCTTCTACACGCAAGGCAGACGGTGAGTGGTACCCCGCTCGCCCAGGCCCAATCGCATGTGAAACTTCACGCGCACCCCTGAAATACACGTACCCAGGCCAATCGCGTGTGAAACTTCATGCGCACCCCTGAAATACACATACCCAGGCCAATCGCGTGTGAAACTTCACGCGCACCCCTGAAATACACGCACCCAGGCCAATCATGTGTGAAACTTCACACGAACCCCTGTAATACATGTACCCCACTCCCCCAGGGCAAATAGCGTGTAGAACTTCCCGCGCACCCCTGAAAACCCGCACACGCTATTTTTCACACAGCGGGTGTCCGTGTTTGCCGCGTACCCCTTTGCACGTCATTTGTCCTAGAGGCCCACAGTATGGGACATTCTACATAGATGTATATACCTGCTTTTTGTGGGCACACATTTTGGCGCACATTTTTTTCATGCGCAGGGACGCGACCGCCTGCATTCGTGTGGCGGACGTGTTTGGGCCTGTGCGCGTCTTTGCCCGTGCGCTGTTTTGCCCTATTCGATTCCATGAATATGTGTTGTAGGCGAGCGTGTGGGCGTTCTGCGCACTTGCCTCCTGTACTTCCCCCGTGAAACCCACATTTTCACGAGTTGTTCCCCATTCCGCGTGTCACGCCCCGTATTCCGCCTACTTTTGTTATGTGTGCCGCGCTATGTGCGCTTTCGCTGTGGCCTTAGCGCACGCCGTTAGATGACCTGTGCGCCGGCGCGCGCCGGCGTGTGACTTTTTCAGCACACATCCCAGATTTTACTTGCGCACGGACTTCCATGAATAGATGTGCGCTGGTTTCCCTGCGATATTCGCACTTGCACTGCGATTTTCGCTCTTTCACTGCGAATCACACGTTTTCGCACGCTTGCGCCGATATTTTCAGCGCACATTAATTCCATGAATCGGCCTGTATGTATTCTTACATTTATCAATATAGGGATGGTTCCAGGTGGAGCCATCAGATAGGTCTAGCCCAATGGAATGTTTAACCCCTATGTGATTTATATCTAGCCAAGCCCACTACCCTATCCCTTATCCTCGTAGGTTTTGTAAATTGAGATTGTTATAACATCATCGATGACACATTTACAGAACTTAAGTAATTGTTTTTTATTATCATATCGAAATACACATGATTTCAATGCTTGTATGCTGTCCCTGCTTTATTGTGATGATAATAAAGCTGGATTTTGCCTTGCACTTTGTCTACTCCGTCATTGAGTCTGGTTTAGGTTGATTCCAGTTCCTCTGGGTTATTTGGGACTTTTGAGACCGCCTTAACAGATCGGTGAGAAACATATATGGTAGTGGCTTGACAATACAGAAGGGAAGTCTCTGTCTGAGTGGGTTTCCTGTAAGTGAAGAATTTTGCAGCTTTGGAGTTGACTGGTGATTCTTTCTGCCGGTAATGCAAGCGTTATAGCAGATTGATATTCTGATGCATGACAGTTCTAATACCACATAACTAATAGCAGGGTTCAAAATACAGATTAGAAGGTGAGGAGCAAAAACCAGCTCCTGGGTGTCTGGTCAGCAGCCACCTTGGCTAGAAGCAGAAGTTAAATAGCTGCCAGCAATTTCGAACCCTGCAATAGTGCAGTCATTGTTCTTAAAATGAGATTACCTTTAATATTCTAGTCTGTAAATGCCTCAAAAATGTAGCAAATGTGTGTCAATAGCATGGTTTTGTGGTTTTGTATGTGTATCCATTATGTATGTTTCAGGTAGAGTCTAATGTAAAATGTACATTTGTAAAAGACTGGTTAACTTGCACTGATATAAGAATAGATAATTTGCAATACGAAACATGACACTTCAGTGCTAATTTTTGTTTTTTGTGCATTTGTTGAAGAACAAAAGTAGTGGTGGTTGTCAGAAAAGTATGCAATGACAGCTTCAAAATTCACTTCTTCATAGTTAAGGTGTATTCTAAATGGGTGTGATGGGGTCAGGGTCATGACTGTGTCTTGCGGGGGCAGGGACACCTCCCACCTTGGGGCAGAAGGCTTACTAGGACAAAAGCCAGAGCCAGCCCTATCCCAGATGCGGGGAGTGCGATTGGGGGCCCCCAGTCTCTGAAACCCCCACATGTGGCATGAATGTCATTAATGGTACCACACTTTGTCATGTGTTGCCTCCCAGTACTCTTTCTGGCCTGTGTTCTCTTTTCTGTTTCAGGACTGCAGCTCCCAGAGTGCATCTAGGTGCTACTAAGCAAACTGATATAGAGCCAGGGGAACAGAATCAACACCGAACAGAGAATGAACTGGAAATGTCCTTGCCCAACAGAAATGAGACACTCAACACCTGACCCACCAACCACAGATGTACCCCAGGCGAATGGTGGGGCAATGGAAAATGAACTGAGAGTGAGGAGAGACTGCAGGGAAACAGGGGAGAAACAGGAACCCTCCCCAAACCAAGTTGGCAACAAAACTCACCAGCATATGAAGGCAGCCACAGGGAGAATGGGTGGCTTGAGCTCCTGACTGCTTCCACACCACCAGAGACTGCAAACAAAACTGTGCTGGAAAAGGAGGGTGGCAGTAGAGTTTTTTTTAAAAGCTTTTCACCTGTGTAACCCAGCCCCTGCCGAAAGGACAGGCACAGATTGGCCCATAGAGTCAGATCAGCACTGCAGCTAATGGAAGAGGGAAGGAGAGGCAGAACCATCAGGAACATAATATATAAGGGGAGTGAATGAGAGACATTCTCAGAGTTGTATGAGTTAGGTCAGGAGGTGGACTGAGAGACCAGCCTGAGGACAGACAGAGGTGCTGAGAGCTGTAGAGTTGGTAGCAGTGTTATAGGTGAGTGCCAATGAGGTATGTTTTCAATGAGAGTGGCACAAGCTATATTGAGTGTTTTGTGAGGAGAGTTGTGTAGAAGGTGAGTGAGAAAGAATGAAAGATAGAGAGAAAGAGGGAGAAGTGTAGGGGGAAATGGAGAAGCTGGTGTTTCGGGCGGTGGCTCGAGCAAGGCAGCATTACTTCGTGGTTCGAGCCGAGGCAACAATGCGCTTTTGCTGGTGCAGTGCAGCGGTGAACAGTGGACGACGGTTCAGAGAACAATGGACATCATAGGGCAGCGCTGAAGGGTCCTGCTAGATTGCTCAGCATCTAGCACACTTGAGTCACGGCACAGAGCGGGTCATCATCGACAACAGGGGTCTTGGCTGTTCTGGCTTCCAGGTGCTGTGATTTCCATTCCAGGGTCTCAAGGGCCAATGTCAGTCATTTTCTCAGACTCCCAAACATGGGTGAGGCTGGCACACTCCTTCAGGGAACCTGCAAGACGATGAGGGCCTACGCAGCAGGGTGGCTGGCAGAGAGGCAGGCTTATGGTCCAGCAGCAGAGTTCACCCCCAATGGTCCCTGGCGATGGTTAGGGGACTGAGCTGGTCTCTGCCTAGCAAAACCTGCCTTCACCTCAGAACTGGAGGACTTTAGAGAGGAGTGCTCTCTCAGCAGGATCCAGCGAAATCTTCTCAAGTGATGATCCAAAGATGCTTCAAGATGATTCCCAAGATGATTTAGAGAAGTGGTGGGAAACCCCTTCGTTTATGGGCAAAAGTCCTCAGGGGATTGGACTACAGATATCCTGCTTTAGGGATCCAATCCCTGCACTTGAAATGCGTGGACTTTGCCTTTATGTTGTCACACCCAAAGTGTATTGCTCCTGAGGAAGGGAAGGGGGAATCAAAGAAAAGCAAAGAGAATCAGGATGGCAGATCCCTCCCACAACGGTACTGATCCCTCCCTGGCTACAACAACTCTGCCTTTCCTTTTCAATGGGATCAAAGCCCTTTAGAGATGCAGCCCCCAGTTCTGAGGCCTGGCTCTCTGTGAATGGGTGTGCCTATTGGTTTCTGTTTCCAGGCCAGCATCCTGTGGAGTGGCTGTCCTGGGGGAAAGGGTGCTATCTACCCTTACAAAGGTACAAAGAGAAGCAATTCACCAAGACTACAGTCCTATCAGGGGACAGGGGTTAGGCTAGTCTGGGCGGAATACACACAATCCTTCCACAGCTGAACTGGGCCCACAGAGATGACACATGTGCGAAATCAAATTGGATGTGGCTGTAATAATTATGAGAAAACTATCCACCTTACCCTAACTCAGGTATAGCTTATGCTTAAAGATTATTCTGCCACCAAGAGTAGACCCAGAATTATAGGGTTTTTAGAACAGGGGTGCATATTTTAAATGCAGCTCCTTCGCTGCAGAGACTTGAATGTTACTGCAGCTGTCAAGAGGGCACATGTGACCTCTGAACCTGCTCCGTCCCACTGGTAGTGCAGGTGCTGCGAATCAGGATACTGATGCAACAGGGTACAAGTACGCATTATTCTTTTGGCATGAACCTTATGACAGGGGAATCTGATTAGCAGTTTTCTCTTTCAGAGATGGAATTCCCTGTATCATTTTATCACTGATAAAAAAAATTAAAAGGTCAGGGCTTTTACACGCTTGCCAGATGGCAATTCATCACAGTAATACTTTGGGCCTCATTCCGAGTGCGGCGGTAAGGGGTTAACGGCGCCGGTAAGGATGCCGGTGCCGTTAACCCCTTACCGCCGCATTCCGAGGTCCTTTAGCAGGGGAGCCGCTAAAGGACCAGTGAGCTAATAACGGGCCCGTTGTTAAGCCCGTTATTAGCTCCCTCCCCATTCCCATTGAGCCCTATGGGGCTCGGATGGGGATGGGTTCCCTGAATAGGGAAATACCGGGTCCTCCAAGGTTGGAATGACTCGGTAAGTCCCCATTCAGGGAACCCGGACCCGGTATGCAGTATGGAGGCACCCATGTCGCTAATAGTGCCTTGGCTACCTCCATACTCGTTATGAGGCCCTTTGTCTTTATCAAATATTGTATGAGCAATGAGATTATTTTTTTTTAATAGAACTAAACCGGTATCTATTTATTTGGGGGAATGCACTTTGTTTTAATTAATTACCAATTCATCATGCTTAATACCAGAGACAAGTTTCTAAGTGACACGTTGACCCTGGACTCCACATGGCTCCATTTTGTGAATGCATACAATTCCAATGGACAGCTCATGTCGGATTACGTTTTCATGCTTTGTTTTCCATTGTTTATTCATCTCAGAAGTGTATAGGGCGTTTTTATTTGTTTTTTACAAAACTGTATAGATCATGCCCTTTATATAGAAATAAAATAGCTGTAATTGTTATAAAAAGAGCCTGTTCTGTTACTATCCGTAAAAGCGGTTTGTCATGAGTAGACAAGGTGTTTTGTAAATCAGTATTGTATTTTTAAATACGGCTTAGGACAAGAGTACACAACATATGGCCCACGGGGCAGCTGCGACCCTTCATGTCATGATTTATGGCCCCCCAAATCACAGGATTTTTAGAATAATGTGCGGCCCCTTCTAGTTGTTTTCCCACTACATTTTAGACAGCGAACAAAGCAACACAGAATAAAACAAACTGACAACTTCTTTCTCTTCCTTTATTTTTAACCAAAGAAAAGACAAGGACAAAATCAACAAAACAAGCAAATCAAAAAATGACTTTCAAAGTAGGCAGTACTCCAGTTGGGCACACATAAACAAAAGAATTGTATCTGTGGGACAAATTCCCTGGCAATCAATGAAACAAAGTTTAATTCATGGAACAATAAATATTCACAAAGTTCATAACACAAGACAGCAAAAAAAACAACAGCACCCCAGAACAAAAAAATTAGCTAATGCCCAATCTCTAATGCAAAAAATCAAATACAAAAAATCGAATACAAAACTTTGCACTAAGCATAGTATCATATAATTTCATAGAAATGCATTCGGAAATTCGGCGAATTACAGCGAGGAATAGTAAAAACAGAGATTCACATATAGGGCTTCATAACGAGGTTGCCGGTAAGCTGCTGGTAGTACTGGTGGCTTACCGGCAACCTCGGCTTACCGTTTCTGCCGCCCGATATCCCAGTATTGGTCCTATAGGACTCCATGGGGATGGGAACCACTGAAGCACCAGCGCCGTTGGTAATGGTACCAGTGATTCAGTGACAACCATGCCGGTAGGGTCTTGAAAACCCAGCAGGTCAGGCCTGCTGAGGGATCCATGGTCCCTACCGGCATTGTTATAGTATGGCAGACCGAAAAGGGTGCCGGTACGTTGCTACCAGCACCCTTACTTCCGGACCTCCATACTTATAATGAGGGCCATTGTGTATTAACTCCTTTTTTTGGTACTGGGGTGCTGTTGTTTTTTTTTGCTGTCTTGTGTTGTGAATGTTGTGAATATCTATTGTTCCATGAATTAAGCTTGGTTTCATTGATTGCCAGAGAAGTCGTCCCACATAAATAATTCTATTGTTTATGTTTCATTGATCCCATATATCTTGTGTCTTAGGGGAAACCTGCTCTTTAGTTAAGTACTTCAGTTGGACCATGAAAAAAGCAACTTGACTTGAATTTTGGGCCAACAATACATGGCAGGTGGTTGCAAACTTGACTTACATAAACTGTCCATTTCTTAAATTGAAGGGGCTTCTTTTAAACATTTTCAAAATGTCCGAAGCACGCAAGGGACAATATTTCACAGTTAACATGGATAATAGTATTGACAGAAAGTATATTTTTTATTTCAGGTGATTGTAGTTCATTTTATTTTAGTTATGGTACATTACACATTTAGTGAAACTGCAATCTTGATTTAAAATAAAATCCCAAAATAAAAATCATTGAATCACTGGTTAACAGTAAAGGACAGTTTGGAATGACATTTAAATTGCAGTATGATAGCTGTTCAGATAGGATGGAGTTTTTAGGGAGGGTGGGTTTTTCTTAGCTACAGCATGGAGTGCCTTGTGACGTTGGGCACACAGTACATTTAGTGCTCTTGTACTCATGAGGAGGAAAGAAAAGTCATCAGCACATGGGAGATAGAGGCCTTCATTGCAGTGCAGCCTTGAGATCACGAGCAAATGCCAGAGACACGGAGCTCTTGTGTTTCACCCAGAGGAAAGGTAAGCAACAAGTTCTGTAAAATGGCGGCAGCTCAATCCAAGATGGGAGTTAAAGGAATTCTTTAAGGTGCATTCTTAGGATCTTCGGAAAAGTATAATGCTGTGATCTTTGGGAAGTATATACTGAGCTCTTGTGTTCCCACCATAAGGTGGAAGGCACTAAGTATTGGGTGCGGGAGGGACACATTGTAGTCTTTGGCATAAATACTCTGAAATCTTGTGCTAAATGCAGTGATGGCTTGTGGGTTTTTTAAATGGAGAGGTGTGAATATTTTCCAGAAATATGCGAGCGATACCGAACTTAGCGAGGGACAGTGGAGTAACTTTGCTGAAAATGTTGGGGGGGACATGACAACTGAAAGAAAGGGGCAGGGTAGAGGAATGGCGGAAGGTGGCTCTGAGGGATAACACTAAACTACTACACCACAAGAGTCCATTGCCTACGCTAAGTTATAACTTTCATAAGGCTGGTGGCGTATCTTTAAAATTCAATTCTTAAGACACCCCAGTCTTCTGAAACTTAAAACACTGCAGTTGGCCTTTAGCATTCACTGCATTGACAACAGTAAAAAAAACTGCGCCTCCTCTACCTAAAGAGGGCCTGCAAGCAGGCTGAAGGGAGCTGGTGTTTGATTATTGCCACCAGGGCACTGACTCAAACAAGCATATAAACGTAATACAAAAGCATGCAGACGTAATACAAAATGGATGCCTGCAAGATATTAAAACAGCACATTAGGTTGATTATTCTGATTTCATTAATTACTTGCAACATTCTGACTCATTAAAAGACATTTGTCAGTGGGACGCCACTCACATTCGGTACCTCAAAGAGGGCGCCCAACGGGAAAGGTGTCCCACTGGTAGGACAATGTGTGCCAAGCAATTCCTGCTCAGCACGCTTATTGTCCTGGCAGCAGGACACCTTACCCTTTCCGAACGGTAGAGGTGTCCCACTGCCAGGACAATGTCCTAAGGAGCTCCGGGAAGCAGCGGGTCCTCTTGTTTCTCTGTATCAACAGGGAATTACATTGTGAGCCATTAGGCACTGATGGAAGGGAGGGGGCGACTATTAGCAGGGACTGTTGTCCCTTTAGAAATGTATATGGGAGGGAGTGATCTGAAGTGAGAAGGGTGCATAATGTTGCATGCTTTATGAAATACTTAATATGGCTTTAAAACCCAAGGGGTATTTGCTAGGCTCACATTAATCTGCATGATACTATTGTGACTTTGCATACAGGATGGGGAGAATAAAACTAAAGCCATACTCTCATTCCTCAACATAGTTTATGACAATGTTTATGGTGTACAATTAGTTTACTATGAAAGGCTAGCTTATTATGTAGTGTGGTTTCCTTCCAAGGCACTGCTATAAATAATTATTTAAACAAATGAAATATAAAGCAAAACCTTAATACATATCTATATGAACCAAACTTGGGAAGATGTGCACAGTTGCTTAAATTGGCCACATCTCAGTTTCACCATTTAACCAAAGTGTGTGATCCTGAGCAATTCATTTAATCACATTACAAGGTTGCCCGCCTGGGAACAATGGTGCTGGTAAGCTTGCTGGTACCGTTGTTTCCGGACCAACAAACTACGAGTTCTGCGAGTGGGTGCCTTTCAGCCCGCCAGGTCTGACCTGGCGGCGGAATGGCACCCACTCGCAGACCTTGATGGATGCACCAGTACCATTCATGAATGGTGCCGGTGCATCCGTCCTCCCCATTCCCATTGAGTCCAATGAGACTTGAATAGGAATGAGGAGCAATATTTTCCGGCGCCAGGCAATGGGCAATTATCGGGACTGCCGGGGCCGTAATGCACCGGTAAGTCCCCATTGCCGGGCGCTGGGAATAAAATGACTCTGGCGGCAGCCGTGCCTTTTTTACTGGCACTGCTACCGCCGGACTCATAATGAGGCCCATTGTGTCTTATCTGATGCTCTGTACGTGATTCGGATTCACTTCAAAGCTTGTGTTAATACATCATGTTATTATAATAAAAAAGCCTAATGACTATAGTGTTGCTCCATATATAACAATAGTGCATTTTAAGTATTTTGCAGCACAAACTTATTTGCCACTTGGCTTACTTCTGGCAACTTATTCTAAAGTCACTACCATGGTGCCTCCACGTATCAAAGACTATTGATGCTCCTTACAATGTCCTTTTTTTGTGAAGTCACTTCTGTTAGTGCAATCCATATGCAAATTAGGAGGTGTCCATGTATTTTGCCCCAGAGCGCCTCGACAGAGCTCTAATAGATGAGTTTGCTGCATCTGTAATGATCCTGCAGTTTTTCTTATGTGTAAAAATGCCATCTGCCACTAATGTTACCAAAAATGTAGATTGGGGTAGTGGTGGGCTGTTTGGGTGTGTGACTGAGACTATTACACGCACTGCATTTTGTGGCTCACCTCATCCCGACTCTTGGAATGCTGGATACTCCCCTGACCCCAAATGTGATTGTCCAAAAGTGACCCCTCATTAGGGTCAGCCCGCAGCCCAGCCCTCCAACAAACATACATGAGCTCAGTTCACCATTATGTAATGAGACAGCGCGTGCGCGAGACTGGCTGGGCTCCTCAGCCAGGCTTGCGCTGTCCAATTACATGATCAATGAATGCGGCGGCCACAATGCGGCACCCCAGCCCTCCCACCAAAAGATGGGGGGACAAAAAGGCATGCCCCCTATCCCCCCCTATAATTACGCCCATTGGTGAGGGAGACTGAAAGAACCAATTAAGATTTGTGAAAATAATGGCTTCAAATTGTTCATTTTAAAGCGCACTTTCTGTGAAATAATTAGGTCGAAAGCCACACAGTTTGCAATCAGTTTGGTCGGGGTAACTCGTGAAACAATCCACTAGATGCAAGTCATTAACAAAGCACAGGAACATTTTCATTATGTCTTTTCCCACATAAATGCCAGTATAAAAAACATTTTTATGTGGGCTGTGACCATACATGTCGATTCTGGTTGCACCAATATATGCCAACATTCCTGCAGAAGAACATGCTCCTGTTTGATTTGCGCATTATGACAGCAATGATACTATAAGAAAACAAGACCTTGCTGGCTGTGTTAATATATGCCAGTATCTCCACATAAGAACATACTCGTCTTGGCTTTACCAGTAAAATTGACATGTCAAAATAAGAAAAGCTATTCAGCCTAACTGCACTAATATAGGCCAGTATGGCTACATACAAACACTTATGTAGGCTGTACCATTGATGATCAGTAAAAGTGCCATGTCACAGTATGAAAATATGTGCAGATTGGTTGCACCAAAGTGGGCCAGTCCAGCCACGTAGTAACACTCATCATTTTTGCTTTACAATTGATTCCCATTAATAAATGCCTACCACAGTAAGAAAACATGTCCAGACTAGAGGTGGCAATTTAGGCCAGCCTAGCCATTTAATAACCCTTATACTTTTTGTTTTACCATTGAGGACCAGTAAAAAATACTGCAGTAAGAAAACATGTCCCGAATGGAGGTCCCAAAGTAGGTGCTGGGGTGGTCAGGAAAGGTCCCCACGATAAAGAGTTTATGTTGCAAGCACCATATTTGTGACTGGGGGTGCGGCGAACTGAGCGTGATGTTGCAATTTCATATGTATCCAGTTGTAGTTAATTATGGGGGGGATATTTAACTTAGTGTTACTTTTTGTTTAAAGTTGATACATATTAGATTTGAACGCACGCAGAAAGATGAAATGCTGAAACTGCCAAATTAAATATGAACATGACTCATACATGGGGGTGCTACAAAGTACATAGACACTGAGAGACAGGGATGTTTTTAATGCGAATGCGAAGAAGGGGCCTGTCCTGAAAAACCTATGGTAAAGGAGAAATAATATTTATTACACATGCACGATGAGGAACATACAAAGGGAGTTCATATAAATCTGCATTTGGTGGGCTTTTTATGAATTGCTTTGAACTTTGCAGCTTGCAGTTTGCATGAGGAATTTCAGGTGACTGTGAAATTCCGGTTTTGCAGGCTTGGGGATCAAGGAAGAAATAATGAATAATCCAGCAGAGGGTCAGCCGTCGAACAGGACACAGGTTTATGGCTCAGTAGTTCGGGGCATGGAACAGATGTAATCTTCCTGAGTGCATTGAAGTCTTGCAGAGGAACCCAGTCATTTGCCTTGGCCTGCAAAAAATATGGAGTGAAGTGGGCACCGCGGGCCATGGTGTCCGATACTCAATTGTTGTCTCTGGGTGGAACTAGAGGCCATGCGTGTGAAGTGGTAGTCGTATAAATTAGAACGTTTCAATTAAGCCAGTGATGCTGTGGCAGATGAGATAGCCATTGCTAGTTCAAAGTTGCTCAGAGTATCCATGCAAACCATGTGCAATCACAATTAAAGTTAAAGGGCTCAGGCTAATTATTACTAGTAATGAATTCTGTGTGTTGGTGAATGTTTTATCATGTCATGATGTCACAACCAACCACGAATGAATTCCAAGAAAGGGTGTGCTATGAAGATTATCTGAAGATGGTAATTAAGATAATGTCGACCAATGAGAATGTAGGAATTGGAGAGAGAGCAGATTTCTTTGAAGAGGTTTTGCCCAATCACATGTGGGGGGGTGGACTGCGATAAAATACATGGGAGTGTTTTTAACTGTTGCAAAATTGTATATAATGTGTCAACTTACGTGGTTCATTGAGACTTGGGTTAGTTTGGCTCAACAGAGTCATCTATCTGCTTGCCGGACGATTGTACAATAAACATGCGTTACGTATAAATGCGCACATGCTTTTTATGTTGTGGGCCTGTTTTGGTTAAGGTGAATAAAGGCCCATCCACACATTTGTTGTCCCTGGGTGGGCCCCAGGCTTTCCTTGATGGTGGGTATCTCCTCTGCGCACAACTCGGCTGCGGTACCTCTCTGCGGGGACCAGTCTTCGGTGTATGGTGAAAAAGGGAGTTTTGCAAGTGCCATATTGGTTAAAGGCCCATCTATTCCTCGGAGGCGTGGTACCATGGCTCAGCTGTGCACGACAACTTGACAGAACACCAAATCAGTTCAGGTGAGTGCACTTTTGGGGGGTAGAGCAAAAGGGGAAAATAGGGGTAAAACATGTTTGTTTCTCTTATTTAAGAGGTTTGGTAAGGGTCCATTTGGAGTACGTGTGTGAAGTTAGTCGCGGTTACAGGGATTGAAAGGTTGAGTTCCTCAAAGGAGTGAGTGAAATGTTTTACGTTGTAAGTCCTTTGCATATATTTTTTACCTAGCTTGTTATTTTAGCGGTGTGAGGTGGTATCCTACCCAGCACTCCCATTGTGAGGTTTGTCTTGATACCCTTTAGTTTGCTTGTCTGGTTGGCTGGAGCCCTCACATAGAGGTTGAATGGCATCTTCTGGTAAGTCCAACAATAGACACCTTCCTGAAGTATATCAATGGCATTCTTCATTCTGTATTGGCAGTACAGGCAGAGCCCTCCCCTTGCTTTTCTTGGTTAGTCGAAAGTAGTGAATGGGAAACTTCCTGTAGTCAGGGAAAGCCGGTTTTGTAGTATAGAAGGCCGTAATAGTGATGAAGAGAGCGAGAGCAACGATGTTGTAGTGAAAAGTATTGTGCTCCTTCTGTGCTGGAGTGAAGGAGATATCTCTGAGATATTGGCCAGCATTTTTTAAAAACTTTTTATAAGATGCTGTCTTTTGTTTAAAAGTGAGAAGTATAATTAAAAGCAGTAGCTAAGCAAGGTGATTGCGGTTAAAGCGAGTGAGGTGAGTGATTGCAGGGAAAGATTAAGAAACCGGGAAGGAGGAAAAGGGGGGTTCTTTGGGTGGCGATTTTGCGCTGCTGGTTTGGCTTTGGTGTTATTTTTTGTGAAATCACTTTCTATATAACTTGGGTTGGAGTATGGACGCTCCTTTGAATCATTTGTGTCAGGTACTTCCTGACCATAAGGCGGAGATTCTAAAGTATTGTAGGAAAAGGATGCAGGACAGTAAGGGTAAAATGCTAAATTCTTGTCCTGTTGAGGGAACCTATGATACAGGGATACTGGAAAACCTGCATACTTTTTAAACTATGAAGCACAAGGCTTTGAAATTAGAGAAGTGCTTAAATATCTTAGAGCTATGGAGGATGTATGAAAAAGGTGTAAAGGCCCATAGTGTCAAAATCTCAGAGGAGGGGCCGAAAAAAGAGGGTGCAGGAATTCCTTCCACACCGCTCCCATTTGGGTGCTTTTCTTTATCACCCACAGAAGGGTACACAGACCCTGAGTTCGAACCTCCATTTTCCCCAGCAGCCACTCCAGTGGTTGCGAGACATACACATGTGACGCCTCCATCAGCTGCGATGCCTATGAAGTGGGATAGCAAGGAAAGTGGAAGGGTAACTCCTACAATGGTTAGGGCTATAGAAAGACTGAGGATGGAGAGCAGAAAGGGAATAACTCCCCCGACTGCTAGGTTAGCAGATAGATTAAGGGTGGAAGAATGAGAGAGAGTTAGGCCGGCGGCTAGAAGAGCAGATGAAAAATTTAGAATGTGCGAGAAGAATGAGCGAGAAGGAGGAGGTTCAGCCTTTTCCTGCTAGGATAGAGGATAGGCTGCGAAGAGCGGTAGATACACAAGAGCGGGAAAACATGAAAGAAGCACATAGGCTAGTGGAGGAAGAGGCAATGCTGCTATGACGGCAAAGAGATGAAGAGCGAGAAGAAGGGAGAAGGCAAGAAAGGGGTGTAAAAGAAGGAAGGTGGAGGGACGGGCAGATTCTTGTAGGTTGGATACATCAGTTATCAAAGCGGTCGAGGTGTATATGGAGAAAAGGGATATTGCCACAGGTACAGGGTTTGAGCAGGGAGGATGGGAGATGGCAAGAGTTTGCTGAGTATGCTTCTGTGCCTGAAGAAGCATCAGGGGCGGTGACAACAAGAGAATAAGATGAAGAGGAATGGGAATCAGATGTCGAGCAGGGAGAGCAGGGTGTAGCCACCCTTCCTCCTGCTCCACTAGTAGTGACAGATAGTACACCATGGGGTCGCAGGACGCGCCAGGGTACTCGCATGGCCTTAGCAAGTAACAAGGTAGAGATGGTGAAGCCCAACTAAAAGCGGGTGTAACTCAGTTTCCGTTGCTCCAGAAATGTATGGGAAAGGCGTATTATGTCCTGTGGTCACACATGGACCAGAATAACTTGATAAAGACACTTCCTTCACTCACTGCAGGGGTGGGTAGTGGATGTATGCATTAGAGAAAAACACTGCCAATGTCATTTTGGCCATAAGGGACATAGAGAGCTTATTTGTGGCCCTAATGGGGGAGCGGTCATATGAGCGTTGTAGGAGATCGGGGTATCTGGGAGTTCAGTTGGATACAAATGCCCACGATAGGGCAACTTTTAATAATTGCAGGGAACAGGTATGGGGGCCTTGCAAACTATGTATCCCGATATGCCAGATATATAAATTCAATTCTAGCCAAAACGATGGAATTGGATGACAATCCTGCCGCACGCATCCAGTTAATTCAAGTGTGGAGGGCAGAGATATGAGAAGCATTGGCCAAGAATGTGGTGTTTTTTTGCTACATGCTAAAGAAGGGACTTCCCAAGGAAGATCAACACGATCTAGATGAAGTGGTAGCGATGAAGGCTAAGAGCTGGCCAGAAATGTAAGCACATATTGTGCATTTTTGTAAAAGAAAACAACAAAAAGAAAAGGAGGTTATAGAACAGGCAAAAAAGCAGAGGCTAAGCTTGTTCAGAAGAAATTGGTAAAGATTTGTTTGGAAGGGGCAGTATGGAGGGACAGCAGGGGTCATTGGGACCATAGGGACAGGGTGAATCGGGTATGACACAGGGGTGGATGGACGGGTATGCTCCCAGTCCAAGACAGCTGAGAGGGATTCCGAGGGGTAGGTGAGGATTTCCACAAGGAAGTGGGTCATTTGGCAGATTTGGAGGAATGGGTCACCAGTTCAATGGGCCAATGGGAAACAACTATGGAATATTTTATGGGATTCAGTGTTGGTCGTGCGGGAGGTTGGGACACGTGTCACTGGATTGTCGAGACGGGTCACAGTATTTTAGCGTGGGAGCTCAGCAGATGCAATCCCCGACCCTGCCATATGCCTCAGGCTCTGTGCAATCGCAGCAGGCACGGGTTGAACAGAACCCATGAACTGGGGCTGCACAGTCCTATGGTATCCCACCGACCATGCCAGCACAAGCACCGGTACAGACTTGGGAGAAAATTCCTTTACCCCAAGGTACGGTTACTCATTATACTGGAGCTAGTGTTTTTGGAGGGAGTCCTTTTTCGTTCCCCGGTGCTACGTACCAGGAGTATGACAGCCCACAGGGATTTCTGATGTGTCCAGTCCTGTCCGTTACCACTTACCCGGAACAGGAACCCTGGATAGGTGTGCAGGTAGGTGACCAAACATTTTCATTCAGGGTCGATACAGAGGCTATAAAATGTTGTATTAAGGGAGGTGAGTTCCCCTTGTCAGGCAAAAAGATGGGCTCACAGGGATTCTGTGGGGCTAGCCTGTTGGTTTCTTACACTAAACATATCAATATTAAGGTATGTACTCAAAATGTATCTGCCCCTCTGTTGATTTGTACGAACACCCCAGTGAATCTTTTGGGAAGAGACCTGAGAAAGCTGCAGATGTTGATTGCTTTCATGGAGAAAGGTATAGTATGTTCAACCCCAGGTTTGTATTTGCTAAGAGAAGCAGTGTGTTTGCATGCATATTGTAGCAACAGTGCAATACAGAGGGTTACCTGTACATTCAAATGTGTTTCTTTATGGGGTAATGGTTTTGTTGAGTTGGGTTCCTGAGATCAGAAATCAGACATGACGGGTACCAATTGAGTACTTGTTTCAGCCTGATGTGCCGATGGAAGTAACATCAGGCACCATTATTCAATTCTCTTGGAGGCAGTAGTGATCAAGAAGAACAGGGTGGTTCTCTCAGGCATAGATGAAGGCGGAGAATGGCGCGCAGTTGGGTGCATTGATCCAACCTTATCGCTAAAGGACGTGTCCCGCGAGCAATTGTTCAAAGACACCGAATACACAGGAGATATGGTTTTTGAGATTGGGGTGCCCTGCCAGATAGCTATAGAGCAAAGGGAAGTACCACAGACAATGCTCATTGTTAGAAATACATTGCCATAATGGAAGGAGAATTTGGAAAAGATGCCAGACCATTTATGGACCAGCAATCCTCATGATGTGGGGCTGCTAAAGTGTTGGAGCCATGCGAATAAAATTGAAACCTGCTGGGATATTACCACAGGTTAAGCAGTACCCCGTGTCTAGAGAGGCGGACAAATGGATTTACGATACCATTATGGCATTGTTGCAGCAAGGCATAATACAACCTTCTGTGTCCCCATGCAACACGGCTATCTACCCTGTGAAGAAAGCGAAGGGGGCCAGTTGGAGCATGGTCCATAATTTGCACCCGCCTCAATAATATTGTTGAGGCAGTATTTCCGGTGGGACCGAATCCTGCCCCCAAGGTGTTTAAGCCTGTTACAGAGGAATTTTATCTGCCTGCCCCTTGAGTCATGCCCCGAGCTTGTATTTTGTGTAAAACTCAGTGAAGCCCTGATTGTGTCCTTCTTCAGACACCCCAAACACAAGGGCGTTCTATAGGATCTGAGGGGGAGGGCCGGGGAGCACACGGGTGAGTGTTTCCACACAAAGAAGCAGCGCACAATGGCGCGGTAGCAAAGGGCAACACACACCAGTGAGCAGCCAAATGCCTGGCTTTTCATCTTCCATGTAATGGTTATTTGGATAAGTGACCTTTTGTACTTCTTATGGATTTTTGGAGTACAGCAGCTGATGGCTTTCGATATTCCTTCAGCGTAAATATACCCAGGATAGAAAGGAATTGATTAACGGCGGGCACACTGCGGCTGCTTCTGCATTTTGCCTAGTGGACTGTAAAACACCCCACTCTCACACGGCATGTCATGACGACGGTGATTACTTTTGCAAGAATTCTGTTATTTGTGTATGTTGTTACGCTTCCCTCTCCTTTGCCTTGTGTTACTGACACCTTCAGATGATGTCCACGCAGTGCCTGCACAGGCAACCGCAGTTCGAAAATCTCATCTCCTGGGCTGGAAAACCCTGCCAGATTAAACTGAATATTTGTGGGAAAGTTGTTCCCAATGGCTACGTTTTAGTAGTAGAAAAATTAAATGTGATCGAGCTAATATATTCATTAAACGTTTAACGTTTGCAGAAATTTGATTGGAAATGACATGATTTCCTCGTTTTGTTGTGGTGAACACCGCTCCTGCAGACTAAGCGACATTGCCACATCTCATGGCTGTTGTACTTATTGCATAAGGCGCTTGCTTGACAATTCTCATGAAGAGTCTTTAGCCGGGATTCCATTCCACAGGCCGGTAACTTGACTGAGCAGGTCAGTGTGTATATATCCGCCCCGTGGGGGTTACTTGGTTCATGATCCTGGCAATATCTTTACCAGCATGTTTCATTCTGCATTTATTCGTTGGCAGTCTGCCACAGAAAAGGAGTGGTAGAAGTGCCTCATGTTTGTCTGCACAGCTACCAGGGATTATCGACATATGTGATTTGGTCCAAAGGGAACTGCTTTTGGGTTAGGACATGGTGGTGAGGATAGGAGTAGTGGTTGCGCTTCCACGTACTCTATTTTGGGTTACGTTAACAGCCTTTAGTGTACAAAAATCGAGCTGGAAAGAAAACCTGGAGGATTGCGAGGTTAATTTTCATTGTGAAGAGAATCAGTAGAAGTGTTTCCTGCCCCTTTTACGGATCCACCTCATATTTCTGCATTTGTCATTTGGAGTGGGAGCGGGAGCAGGGTGGACGTAGGATCTCTGCCTCCATTTCCCACTCCACTAGACAAATATGAATGCCTTGCTATGGATTCCTGTGCAATCGGCTAGAAATGATGACTTGGTAAAAGCAGGAGGATTCCATAGGAATCCTTTATAAATGTCTCCTGCAAATGTTACTTGCAGGAGGTGTTTACACTTTTCCACCAACCCAGTGGGAAAGTGATGAGGAAAGGCGAAATGGACTAGGATTTACTCTCTGTTTTTTCACTACATGGCTGAAAAGATGAGCGCTATACAGAGAGAACCTTTCAGACTTGAGTGCGGACGAGGTGCCCTCTGTGTAATTTACAATTGAAATTAAAATTACCCCCATAATGGTTTTGTTTAAGAATGGTGGAATTAGAGAACAATACTGAGATTTAAGTATACTGTTCCTTACCTGAATGTTTGTAACTAAGACTCCATGAGAAGAAAATAAAGTTGTTAAAAAAAAAAATGGTGGAATTAGCTATGCAAGGCAGAAAAGCTGGAGAGGAGCGATGTCAAATCGCGGACAGAGCTGAGAAAGTTGGCATCAATTTGGAGGAACTTGTAAAGCTGATCTCATATTGGGCTAGCAAGACCAAAGTCAAGAAGCCACATGCTCTTGCTCTTGGTAGTATCGGATACTAGAGAGGAAGCGTGTGGTTATTCGCCTATTTTCACCTCCTCCCCCTGTCATTCTGCACTTCACCAAGGACTTCCTTTTAATTTCTATGTTCCTCTTTCTTTTTTCAGCTTGTGATTCTATTACACCCGTTTCTTCGTAGCAAGAAGGTTGGGATTCAAAGAATGCAGCAGAGTCTGTGAATCCATCGATCTCTGCTGTAACTCCCGCCTCCCAGACTCTATTACTTACTACAGTGACGCTGCGTATTGTGCTATGCACGTCACTGTCCAATGGAAATACAGTGTTTTCCTCAGATGCTTTTCAATGCTTCCTCGTGGTACATAACACGTGATATCGCTCCCATAGGAACAAGATTGTGGGTCCCTCTCTAAAAAGATAGGCGGGTGTGGTTGCCCATGTTCTTGGAGTGGCACATACATGTGAGAGCCATTAAACCAGCCCTACGAGGTTCCAAGGGGTTACACAGAGTCACCCCCCCCCCCACTTCCAGATACATTTCCTGAGGTAAGGGCAGTGCTGCGCAGATGGTGACAGGGGGCCCCTCCCTTCCATGCTGGCCCCATCCAGCATCCCATCAGGCAGAATGCCATCTGCAGAGCTCCTCATGAAAGAGGATGTTGGCGCTTAAACTGGCAGCGCCTCAAGCAAGGGTTAAGCTCTACGGGCCATCATAGGCAGGCCCGGCCTTGGGGGGGGTGAGCCGGGCGACTGCCCGGTGCGCCACGCCCCCCAGGGTGCCACTAGCCCCTGCCACACCAATGCGGCAGGCGGGCGTATTCAATGACAATCGGGTGCTCAGCTCACCAAATGCGCCCCTCCGCCGTGGCGCCTCCAACAACAAAAGGCGCCGTTAGCCCCCCACCACGCCAGCTCGGGGCAGTCCTTCAAGGGCTCCCCCGAGCTGGCATAGTGTCAGAAGGCGTGTCAGGGGCCTCATTATTATTAAATGAGCCTGCGGCGGCAGAGCTCATCTAATAACAACAGAGTGCTGATGCGCCCTATTCAAATAATTATCTCCTCAACAAAAAAAAAGTGCCACTTCCTGGCCCCGCCCCCTTTTGACCAGGGGTGGTGGGAGAAGGGGGGGGCGCCAATTCGCCCAGGGTGCTGGGACCCCAAAGGCCAGCCCTGATCATAGGAAATAGACAAGGACAGTGCACCGGGATGATGGCACACCAGGCAGGCAAGAGAAATAGAAGAAGGCCCACAGCCCCTACTAGTAAAGTCACTGCAACTGAAGAAAGACAGAGCAACTTCAAATCATTGCTCCCCTACTGACACGTAGCATGACATTGGGCGTGCCATTTCACGCCATCTTCTCCTCTTGCAAGCCTGGAAACTGCAATTGTTTAGCACCTACAATTTGACTTCCCCTGTACGTTATTCATCAGATTTTGGTGTGCGCTTACCATCGTCTGTTTTCAATACAATGCATGAAACGTTTTGAGCACAGAATCAACTTTTAAAGGTGACTCCCAATACAGTTGGCACTGAGGGCAGACATGTCATGCAGAAACATCTAGAGCTTTGTATTAGTTTAGGGGGACTATAATGTCGAAGTTGCTAGATTCCCTTCCCTTCCTCCATCTCTATAACCAAGTGTCACGTTTCGCAGCCATCTTTCCAAATACAATTAAAGGCCATGGGCTGAATGGAACAGAGCCAATCTTACATTGTGGCAGCAGCAGCCCCAAACTCCTCCCACTCCAAGTCATGTGTCTGTATCCAGGAAAGGAATGGGATGGGTATTGTTGAGGCTTTGGTGGGGAAACAATCAAGACGCTGGATGTCTATTGGAGACAATCTTTGTTACCTTTCGCAACAAGCGGACACCATATTGTGAATGAACTCAGGAAATCCAGCAGCCTTAATCAGAAAGATCCTGTAGAAGACAATGCTTCGTCCATTGGCCCATCTCTCCCAAGACACACAAAGACAACTCCACCACAAGTGCCCAGAAATGCAGTCCCCTGGACAAGTGCCGCACATTCTTGAGTCAGATCACTGAACGCATTATATATCGCAGCTCCTTCAGCAGTTTTGGCCAAAATGATCGAATCCAATTTACCTAACCACCAAAAGACCTAATATACATACCACAAAAAGTTTGAACGACCAAAAGTTCGAAATTTTTGTGGTATGTATATTAGGTCTTTGTTGGGGTAGGTAAAAAAAAGAAAACAAAGGCTGCGGTGGCTGCGGGGGTGTCCCCCGCAACACCCTGCTCACTATAATATTCAGTATAGTGAGCGGGGGTTGTGGGGGACACTCCCGCAGCTAACTCAACCAAAAAAAAAGGCTGCAGGGGCTGCAGGGGCGTGCCCCGCAACACCCCGCTCACTATTCTATACAGTATAGTAAGCAGGGGTTGCGGGGACAACCCTGCATCTGACCCGTGATGAAAGGTAAGTAGGGGGCTGGGGGTAAGTTTGGGGTGTGGGCAGGGGTTAGTGTTGGTATGGATTTGGGGTTGTTTTACCACGGATGTCTGCATGAGAAATGTACGAACATTTATGTATTACCAGGGCTGGATTGACCCATCGGCCAATCGGCCCGTGGCTGTTGCAAAATCATGGCGAGGAGACCTGGGGCTGGTTCCTGAAGCCCACGCCTGAAGATTCACACTTCAGGAATCGGCACCCAGGGCCTCCGCCTCGCCGGACGCAAGTTGCAAAGGATCTGTAAGTAACTAACTTACAGATCCTTTGCAATTGCAGCCCCGCCACCGCTGGCCCGCCGCAGATGCAGAGAAAGGTAACACCGAAGTGTTACCTTTCTTTGATACATGGGGCGGCCTACTGCCGTGACCTGTGACACCATGGTGCTGCGCCAGCAGTAGTCAGTGTTACAAAAACACTGGGAGGGAGCGGCAGGGCGGGGTTTTGTACACATACTCTGCAGACTGCTCTCCGCAGGTGCCGCCAGTGCCCGCCACAAGTTGCAGCTGTGAGCTGCGTGGTGGGCCAGGAATGGCTTCCCAGCTGGGCCTCTTATCTCTCCTGATTGAGGCTTGAGTGCTGGTCCAGCCTTCAGCCTAGGCACCTGGGCCTGGACCCAGGAGCCCAGGGTCTGGCCTCGGTCCTTCCCATGTGCAGAGAGTCTGTCTGGGCTGGAATGGGGCCCTCAGCTGTTGTTCCTGGGCCTGCTTCTTTCCTGCACGCACGTAGGCTACCAACCAGGAGAAGGTAAGGCAATATTATATATCCCTTGTTCAGAGGCATTAGGTGCCATGTGCCAAGAGGTGCCCAGGCACCGAGGCAAGATGTTCCTATGTTATGTACTGATGTAGGATGGGGCTGGAATCCCCCAGGGCAAAGGCATGCAGGGACCCCTGGTATGTGGCAGGAGGTGTTCTTGGCTGAGGCAGGGAGTGAACTAGCTGAAGCAAGGAGTACTTCTGCTGGCACATGAGCTGCTCCTCGATCTACAGAAGGTGGTGCCCCTCTGCCAAGGTCATGGATGTCCCTGGGATGAAGTAGGGGATTGCTTTTTCTGAGGTGTTTGAGCCAGGAAGTCCCCCTGAGGAAACATATACCTAGGTGCTGATATAGGGTGTGCACTTGTGGTGGGGCTGCAAGAGCCCCAGGGCAGAGTCATGCAGGGGCCCTGGTCTCTGGCAGGAGGTTGTCTTGGCTGAGAAAGAAAGTGCCCTTAGCTGAAGCAAGAAGTACATGCGCTGGCACAGTAGATGCCCATCCGCCTGCCCTATATGTTGATACTGTTGGGGGCTACAGTGTGTGGCGTGCTGCTGGCTCGACACTGCACAGTAGTGCTAGAAAATAGATGTGCATTGGCTGTTATTTATTATTCAGATTTCCTGCCGGCAGTATGAGCGCGAATTCTCGGCGGATTTCACACCAGCTCAGAGCTGGGTTGAAATCCGCCGAGGCCCTGATTTGGCGGACCCTTAAATCCGGCGGTAATAGCGCTACCACCAGATTTAAGGGTTACCGCCGAGGTCGTGATGAGGCCCAATGTATGGACCGTGAAATGCCAATGGCGAAGCAAGGATCAAGTGAACTTTGAAGTACAAAGAAGAAGATTGCACATGCACGAAGTGTAACAGAAAATAACTGATCAACAGATGCTGAAATGCAAGGTAGATTAAGTCCTCATAGAAGCTAGCTATAAGTAGTGGATAGAACACAGGCAAAGCCACCATTGCACAGAAAACTGGGCATTGTTATCATGAATTAAGTCAGAACCCATGAAGAGGGAATGGAAACGTTGTTTCGCAGCAATAATAATAGGCTCATGGAGCTGTGTGGCTAGGCTGCCTGGCCTGGAGTCCAGATTCTGGAACTCAAGCTCAGCTATCTACTCTGAAGGAGAACGAGTAAGCAGAGGATGAACCATCTCACGCTAAGGTGCAAGAAAGAACACAAAGGATGCCAAACTTTAATTCATTCAAAACATTTAAAAGCTGCAAAATTGACCAAATCGTGGTCTCCTGTCACGTGATTCAAGGATGGAAATAAACATTGGAGTTCTAGACACAATAACGAGTGCCCTCACTCCTGTGCATTCTCAAAGACAAGGATACTCTGCAAGGCCAAGTACAAAGACGATTTCATGGCAGAAGGCTTGGGTGATGAGAGATGCTGGGCTAATTGCATTGTGGGGTAGTTCCATGCCCTATCTCCTTGCACCTGGGTTTGGGCTTACGTGCTGCTAATTTAACCGAATGTTCCAGGCATGGCACAAGCATGCCAACCAATTGTATTAGTCTATATAACAAAGGACCTTATAGTTTGAAGACCAATGAGAAACTGTGTATCTAATGTTTCTGAAATTACATGTTTTTAGAGGTAGGCATAAGTTGTTCACCTGATAATGAACAACCAATAACAATCCTACCTCCTACAGAAAAGTATACTTAGATGTCTCCCTTAACCAATCCCGACCCTTGATAGGTTATTTTACTATTTCCACGTAGTATGACGTCACACTGACATATTTTTCATATAAAAAACATATTTTGTGTAGAGATCATTGAGAGACTGAGCGTACGTCTGTTGATGTTCGTTGTAACCTCCCTGTTTTAGACAATTGCTAATAAAACAGTACTTTGCCATCTTCCTGAGTTGGTTCCATTATTTGGACGCAGAATTATTCTGGTGTTATATCATCCATTACATATGCACGTTCCTAAAGGGCCTTATGCTCAAGCAGTAGTGGTGCGGATGGTTTAAAGATCCAAACTAGTTTTTCTCCAGTATTTTGGGTGATCAGGCATCCTCTGTCATTAGCTGGAAGATCACAGAGTTTCCTGTGGAAAGTGGACTTTGACGCTTAAGAACTTTTTTATTTTTAAACTAAGCTTTACGAAACTGCAGTCTGGGGAGGTCCGCAAGTCCTTAATTACTTTCGGAATTTCAGTGAAATCTGTTATTTGAATCTAAAGTTATTAACAATAGAATTTTGAGGGGTTCCTATGGGAGTCCAATTTACCTTAACTATAGGTGCCCCTTCAAAACTCCACAATCAAAATTCTTACAGCTGGCTTCTTCTCAAAGTAAGGGCATCTTTCTTATTCTTACATTCCACCAGGATGTTTGCAACACATTCTTCCTAACCCCTTGGCTAAGGATATCCTTTTATCAATTACTAATTGCAATTCTCGTTCTGAGGTTTAATGTGTCACCTTCCGTGACCCTTGTCACAGGGAGTCCTCATAAATACAAAATTTATCACAATCTACCCGCTCTATATAAATAACTTCCTCCCGCCTTCGTTTGTCCCCAGAATGCTCTTATACTTACATCATCTGTGGATCGTCCGAAGTCTCCAGTATCGCTCGTCACCCAAAGGGCCGCTCACCTTCGCCCTGCGGGGCACCTCCACGGGAATCGGGCGGGAGTTTCACAAAGGGGTCTTCTGATGACTGTCTCAAGGTTCATGTGTGATTCTCCGGTCTCCACAGGTTATCTGCAGTCCTCAGGCTAGTGACGGGAAAGAGTCGACTATCCGGGGGTCCTGGTCAACCATCGGCTCTGCTAACATTAAGTTATCGAGGGCCCAAAATCCCAGCCCTGCGCAGACCAGGTAGGCCAGAAACTCCGGCCCAAAAACAGAAGACTCAGAGTAAGTGACAAAGGCCTGTTTTCTTGAACAATTGTAAAACATGTGAAGCAGTTAAGCGCACAAGTCTCAAAGCTCTCTAACTTGAGAATGCAAAAGAATGGTTTAAAAGAAAAACATACATCACTTATGACATCACAATATTATCTGGGTTAGTAAAACCTACTGGAAGGTGGGATTGGGTGAGTTGTATCATTTAAGTATATGATCTGTATGGTACTCTATCTAATGGCTCCACCTGGGATCACCTCTAAATTGATAATGGTGAATACATGTAATCTCTACGTTCCTTGATTGGTTAATGCAATAGTTGCAAAACACCACCATTTGAGAGCAATGATTGGTTGGCATTGGCTTCACCAACCGTGGTTCCTTGCCATGTCATCAGCCATGCCAGGTCATCAGCACATGAGCAACAATTTATGGCAGGGGGATCGGATCCGGGTGCTGCCTTTCCCAATTATAGCCCACCATTTCTGAAGGTCTTGGCTTCTCTATGTTTGGAGCTAATGAGTAGCTCTTATCCTTCAACTTTAAGTAACGTGTGAGGAGACCACGGTTTGAATCATTATACTCGGCGTTTGCCAGGATTTCAATCCATTTCACTATGGGTGCCATTACCCTCTCTGTCCGCTGGAGATTTGTACGAGCTATTCTTCCCTTAGTATTAGTCTTAATTAATGAGCACCTGGCCCTCGAAGGTTGTCTGTTCCTTTATTTTATCTAAGAGAAATGTATCTTACACTGGGGAACTGTTTATCTCGTGCGCTCCTCAGTGCCAGCTTGAACCTCCCCTTTCTTCAATAACCGTGGCACGCTGTGCAACTGCTGTACAATTTGTTCTTCTCTGTGCTTTTAGTTCATTCTTCAAGTTTATTTTTCCTGCAGCTTTGATGCTCCTTCAAGCTCTCACATTCATTTGAGCATGGCAGCGCCGTCCATTTTATCCAAAATGTCTGCTTTTCACTGTCGCTCGTCTGCATTAAGCAAAATCTCTAAAGGGTCACCCCTCAAATTTATCCTGAGAAAGGACTACTACTCAAATAGAGGGGGAAATACTACGATGTATCACAGAGAAGAGAGTAGCCCTATCTTCATAATGCCTCAAAAATGGACACGAAAGGTCAGTATGGCGACTTAAAATTGGAAATCAATTTCAACAACGCCCACTGGTATTGCTTACCAACTAGGTTCTGAAAATCTCTCAAGCAACTATTAATACAACACATCATATTTTCAAAAAATATTTTATTCTTCTAAATACATACATTCTTTAAAATGCATAAACAGACAATAAAATACTCAACATGGATAATTTAAGTACAACAATGCAGACAAAAGTGCTTCTAAATGCAACATTACAAAAAAGTTGTTTCAATATGCCATAAAGTGCATAGTGCATTAAAGTGCAAAAGAATTTTTAGTACAACAGTATTCCACTTTTGTTCCACCTACATCCGCCATGAGGCCCGATATACTCACATTTGAGACATTTTTTATCAATACATCGAGGGAATTCTTGAAGTCTAGCAATGATGCTAGAGATAAACTTTAGAGAGGGGAGAGGAAAGCCATGAGCGATCTCCACAGTGACCACAATTTAATTATCAAACCTGAAGATTAGGGTGGAGGTATCGTCCTTTGGTCTAGAGAAAAATACAGACAAGAGGCCCTGCAGTTGTTGGATAACCCTAACCATTACCAGATTCTAGAAGTTGATCCAACTGAACGGCTTTGTGAGAAAATTCTGAGCATTACAGCTTTTGCTGAGAATGAGGGATGGAAACTAGCAGATGAAAGAATGTTTTTGAATAAAATCCATTCAGTCACCCTGGTATTCCTCATCTTGCCTAAGGTGCATAAAAGTGTTACATCGCCTCCAGGCCAACCCCTTCTGTCAGGCA
The DNA here is from genome assembly GCF_040938575.1 of Ambystoma mexicanum. Classification (NCBI taxonomy): domain Eukaryota; kingdom Metazoa; phylum Chordata; class Amphibia; order Caudata; family Ambystomatidae; genus Ambystoma; species Ambystoma mexicanum. The sequence continues at coordinate 693,858,041 of NC_090937.1, read as the reverse complement.
TAGGTTCTGTTTTAGAACCTTTCTCCATGTATGTTGACTTCTTCCTGAAGCCGTTGGTATTAACAATGAAGTCCTACATTAGGGATACAACAGACATTATAAATATTCTAATTAATATCAAAATGGAACCTTCTGATTTATTTGTCACCCTAGATGTGGAGGCGCTCTATACTATTATCCCTCAATTGGCCAGCATTCAAGTCATTAAGGAGTATCTGGACACTGGGAATAATGTGGACAGGTTCCCCACGGAATTCATTCTAGAATGTGCATGTATCGCTCTTACTAAAAACTTTTTTATGTTTGAAAGTAGTCGGTACAAAACAATTAAAGAGTCGAGTATGGGGCCAACATTTGCCCTGGACATAGCCAATCTATACATTGAAAACTTTGAGAATGTACTTATATACAGAAAGGAAAATTCACATAAATCAGCTATAATATGCAGGTATAGGTACATCGACGGCGTGGTGATGGTATGGAGAGGCACACATATTCTTTCGGATGAATTCCTGGTGTGGCTGAATGGCCATGATGAGCACCTTCGGTTCCCCATGAACGTAGAGGAGATCACTATCCCATTTATGGATTTACTACTAGTGAAAACAGCACAAGGTGAGATTCACATGTCTCTGTTTCGTAAGGGGAAAGAAAAGAGCACTTTATTGCACCATGCAAGTTTTCATCCGAAATCTCTTAAAAGCAAATTTACCATATAGGCAGTTTGTTAGAATATAAAGAAACTGCACGACTAAGGAGGCCTTTAACAAACATGCTAAATCCCTCCACAAAAGATTACTAATCCCAGGTTACCCAGATCAAACTATAAAAAAAACCAACGTAAAACAAAATATCTGAACAGGTAAAGAACTGCCTGATGAAAAGGGAAAAAATGAGGACTAATCAGATGACATGTGTCACCACATATAGTCCTACTAGCAATTTACTGCAGAAAGGAATTTTAAACAGTGGCATATTTAGGCAAATGGGAATTTGCAACCACAAGAACCCAGATTTGCCTGCAAACGCCTCCCCACCAATATAAGACAAGAGGTTATTGCACACGTTTGAGAGCCCTAAACCGAGAGATCATTCCATCACTAGTACATGGGGACTCCCCACAATACAAGGACATTTCTGATGTGGAAATTGTTCGGTATGTGCCCTTACCAAGAACTTGAAATCCATTAACCTATATGGTATCAAATGGGAACTACAAGACCCCACTAATTATAGAACTAAGTGGGTCGTTTATGGGATAAAATGCCCATGTTTCCTAATATATATAGGTAAGACATGCCGTGAGATAAGACAAAGGATTTGCAAGCATCGGTCATGCATCAAATACAAAGTTGCCGATAAACCACTCATAGATAATTTTGTTGCAATGAACCATAAACATACTGATATGATCTGGTTCATAATCCAGGTTGTTAAAGCACACCCGAGAGGTGGTGATAGAGACAAGTTCTCACATTAGGATTTGGGCAATTTTGTTTGTAATGGTTTCATAAAAAACAAAGGTTTTGTCATACTTTTGTTATTTGTCATAAAAGGCTGTCCTCAAAGTGAAGCAATATTGACTTTAATAGGTTTCCCTTGAGGGCAAGTTTTTCTTAAAAAGACCCCCACTGATCCCTAGTTATAATCTTCACTGGGGGGTGGGTGTATTTACTACGTCTGGGACCTAAAGTCCTTGCATCAATTTCTTTTTGTTCTTCTTTTTTATTTTGCTTTATTTCTCCTTTTTATTGATGTTACTAATATAGAGATTTGTTCTCCCCATCTCTGTGTATTAGGTACACGATAATGATCCTTGATCAGTCCTTTTCTTCATTAAGGTTGACCAAACTGTATTCTGGCATCTTGCGTTCAATTCTGCAGATACAGTGTAATGATGAGCCGACCGGTTTCAGTGGTAAAAGACCACTTTCATCAGGGCTGGGACAGCTGGCCAGAAATGACGCTGTGAGAGTTGAGTGGCTAAATTTAGCTTCTTTAAATGCGGGTGGACCAGTCTGTTGGAATACAGAGCGCGGAGGGAAAGGGGAGGGGGGAGAGAGAAAGGAGGGAACGGAGACAGAACTTGGTGGTGAGTGTCACAGTGGCTACACAGTGTGTCTTGTTGTTGCCTGGTATGGTAATTGGCTTACCCTCAGCTTGTGTATATTCTCTCCTTGAGAAAGGTCCTAGATATGAGACTGTAAGACTTCAGTCCCACTGCAGTTGCCAGGCAAAGGTCAGACTTCTGCACCAAATACCTAGATATAAACCAGAGTATGGTTTGTAACAATCAAGGTACCTTCTTTTATGACATACCTTTCATGGACTATTAAATTACTTATAATTGGCAATGTTCACAAGGAACATACATGTACCAACACTTCGTTAGTTGGGTGTGTTTTATGGGGTAGATGGGTACCAGACCCTGTGGGTGGCAGACACAGGGGTGTTGTGCCCTAATGCAAATGTATACGGGAACCACATGGACATAATATTGTTGTTAAGACTGTCCACTCTATGGTTAATGATATTGTGAATCAAAAATATCGTGAATCAAAATTATCGTGAATCAATCAAAGCCACCGGTTGACAACACAGCTGGACATACCTGTTGTCCCCTGTGCTGCGCACGCGGGTGGTTCCGAGATGATTAAATGGTATAGATAAAGCAGAATAGAAAATGTACAGTAAGTGGGCACGGATATCCGTACATCTTATTTTTCAAGAGACTGGTTTTTGAGTGAGCAGGGGCATCCCAAATGTGCGAGAAAATCCCTTGTTTTACCTGACTCTTGTCGTGTAGTTGAAATCTGGTGTATCTCCGGAAATACGAGTAATTTGTTTCTCACGGAACGGCGGCGCCGGGAAAGCAAGAGAATGGAGCTTGCGGTTAGCGTCACGTGATATAATCCATACGCGCAAGGATCGTCCTTTGTGTGAATGACTCTGTATGACACAGAGTGGGAGTGGCTATGTGTGTGCTGAGTGGGAGTTGTAGTTTGTTTTTGCCCAGAGCTCGGCGGATGCGAATGTGGGTACTCAGTGATTGCCGTTAAGCCCAAATGTATATCTGAGACTAAAACTGGACAAATAACACCCTAAAAGTTTACCAAGACATCTAAATGTCGCACCATGAGGCTAATTGCATGTACTAAGACGAGCCACAAAATACATATAGATGAATTGATATATGAATTGATCCCTGTCACTCTGCGAACGTGGACCTGACAGTATGTATGGAGCCAGCAGTATTTGTAATGCACGGTCAGAATGGTTATAAGACCAACGATGGAAAGAGGCACTGCCTCTCTAATTGGCCAGATTGACAAGTGAAAAATGCACATAAATGTAGATATAAACACATTGCTCAATCAAAGGGTTGACAGCAGAGGACATTTGGAGTTGTTAAAAAAATAATGCAAAAAAGTGATGAGAAAAATGATGAAAGAATGACTGAATGAGCCTGCGCGTTATCGGGACAGTTTGAATTACCAACATCCATGGCAGTATCCTCTAGTAACTGATAGTGAGGGTAAACAAAACAATATAATATAATGCCCTCTTAGTTAGATGTTTCTTTGTTGTTTTGGGTCCCGATATTGGAGTGCCAACTTGGTCATATGTTGGTTACGATATTAGTGACAAGCTGGATCAAATTCCCCCAATGCTTTTCATAACGTTGCGAAAGTTTGCCAAGATGTTGGTTCATTCAAACCCCTGGCATCTGTTTTTAATCTGAATATCCATTGCTGCTCGCAGCGGTACAGAAGATCATGGAGATTCCCTCCTCTCGATGGGATGTTTACTCTCTCGATGTCATGATCTCTGCTTCCAAAAGGTCAGGGTTTTCCCAACTCCCTTGGAAGCAGATCCATAACCCAGGTTCCGAGTGCCAACCAGTCCCAATTGGGACCTTTTGGACCCAGTCCTGGCGCCAGTGGCACCAGGCTCATAAATATGCCCAGTCCCAGCGCTGGAAGCGCCGGGCTCATAATGCTTGGTAGGACTTACCTGCAGCAGACCATGCTGCTTACTTGCCTGCCAGTTGAGCCTCTGATCCTCTTCTGTTTGGAACTACTTTTCCTGTTGGGTGGGGCAGGAGCCACTCCCTAGATTCAGAACACTGGAACTCTTCTGGAAAGCAGGAACTCTTTTCTTACCTAGGCGTGGCTGTGGAAGGAGGGACCTAAGCACTACAGGAGGCTATTTAAACCACACCCGATGGATGAATCTTGCTTTGCGTTATTCTGCATCCTCTGCAGCAGAACGCTCATCGTGTCTTCTGCATCTGATCCTGGGCCTAAGGAAAAAGGCTTACCATCCTGAATCCAGTCTTCAGCAACACCTATAAAGACAAGAAAGAACAGGTTAGCATTACGGTCTTCAGTGACAGCTCTTCACTTACCTGGTCCATCGGCTGTCACCAACGCCTCGCGCTGCATTCCGGCATCTGAAAGACAAAGGCTTACCTACTCTTCGTACGCTCCGGAGGTCTTCACACTGCATTCCGGCATCCGAAAGACAAAAGCTTACCAACTCTTCGCACGCTCCGGAGGCCTTCGGCGCTGCATCCCGCATCTGAAAGACAAAACAAGGTGCGTTTAAAGACATTGGGGAACTTTAATACTCACGTGCCATTACTCCTTTCCACATCTAACCCAGTGGGTATTCCGGCACCCTGCAGCCGCTCCGAACTTGTACCTGCAAAATAAAAAGACAGTTAGAGCGCATCATGAAGCAGGCAACAAGCGCTTACTTACGTGCTTCCAGGCGCTTCTATTCATCACACGGGCTCCATCTTCAACTCACTTCGGCCCGTCATCCGCCATCGCCGGAACCCTGCAAAACAAGAGACATCATTACTAAAGACTTTAAAGACATTAGAATTACTCGAAACTTACCGTTCGTGCAGTAAACGACGGACAGCAGTCCTCTGAAGTCAAGAGGCCTGCTCCCCTTATCCAGTGAAGAAACTGGTTACAGCACCCTGCCCCGAGGCAGATGGAGAGCACAGCGTTCACTTACCTAAGGTGAGAGCGTTAACCTTTGGGCTTCTACAGGAGAAGAGAAAGGGAAGAAGAGAGAGACATTCAATAACCCAGTTCCTTAATCCCATATTTTCTATCTGCAGACATCTTACCCTTCGAGTCAGACATACAGTGCACAGAGGTCCAGCCCAAAGAGCCAGCCGTGTGTTACACATCACCTTTGAAGATACGGTATACGCCCAGTCAAGACCGGCGCCTCTACGGGAATCAGGTGAGCGTTACAGAACGCAAAGCCTACCACAAAACTCCCGTCCAGGCGCTATGGAAACCTCGGATACCGACCAGCTAGCCCAGTTACTTGGGGAACTAAGGGCAGAAGTGTATGCAGCCCGTCAGGAAACGAACGCTCTAAGAAGGGAACTGATTATTTCCAAGGAGCGAACAGATGATCTCGCTAGACAATTGCTACAGTCACAAGCCGGACAGACCCCGTTACCCGCATCTGGGGGAAATCTTCCTTCTACATCCTCTATGAATCCAGTGCAGATCAACCTACCTGGGAATGTACCTCTGGCTCCGCCCGAATTATTTTCTGGTGACCCAAAGAGGTTTGCAGTATTTATCAATCAGTGCCGGTTGCATTTCTTATGCCGGCCAGCAGCCTTTCCAACTGATCAAGCTAAAGTAGCTTTCGTGCTTTCGTACCTTAGTGGCAATGCGGCAGACTGGTCGATCCCTCTAGTAAATCAAGATGATCCGGTCCTCCATGATTTTCAAGCTTTTCAGCTCAGTATGGAAAAACTGTTCGCAAGACATTCACAGGGGCAGGCCTTGGACAATGAGCTTCTTTCGTTGCGACAAGGTAATCAAGACCTTTTGGCTTATATTGCGTCTTTCAACAGACTGATAGTGGAAACTCAATGGCCTGAGGACAAAAGGATTACGCTGTTTTATAGAGGTCTACGTGGAGAGCTCAAAGATGTGTTAGCCCAAGTAGTGAATCCCCAACAAGATTGTTCGGACTATATAGACTTAGTCGTTCAAATAGATCACAGACTGCAGAACAGGAAGGCCGATCGTTCCAAGTTTGATGCTCGAGTATTTTCCAAACCGCCAACTCCTTCCAAAGGAGTAGACTCCGGGGAACCCATGCAAATAGGGGGTCTGAAAGGTCCTCTAACACAAAAGGAGCGGGAAAGGAGAAAACAGTTGCAATTATGCCTCTATTGCGGAAACTCAGGGCACTTTCTTCGAGACTGTCCGGTGAAACCTGCCAAGAAGGCAGTAGGAGCTGCAGTTACCAAAGTTACAAACTCTGAGCAGGGAAACGACCTCGCCCGACAAGAATAGAGGTCCTCTTGCCGAGCGTGAAAACCAGTTCCGTGACCTCGCATTTCGTGATACCTATGGTCCTCATTAGCCCTGATAATCCGGATCGATTACATGCAATTGAAGCTTACGTTGACAGCGGTGCCATCGGCAATTATGTGGATCATGAAATGGTTTTGAGGATGAATCTAACTCTTTGTCCCAAGGCTGTAAAGGACGTCATTACTACGGTGGATGGTACGGAGATAGCCTCCGGGCCAGTAACGCATACCACTCAAGAGGTGACGCTAGTAAGTCAAGATGGACACCATGAGAAGATCGTGTTCGATGTGATCAAGGCCCCTCAGTTTCAGATTATTCTAGGAATACCTTGGTTAGAGAAACACAATCCTCTGATCGATTGGCGAGCAAGAACGGTCCAGTTTCCAGAATGTGTCTCTACTTGTCACCCTCCACCTGGTGTTGCACTGGCAGCAATTTCTTCAGAGACTCCCCAGTTACCTCCCGAATACCTAGAATACCAAGATGTTTTCCGGAAGGATCAGGCTAACTCTCTACCTCCTCATAGGTCTTATGACTGCCAGATAGACCTGATACCTGGATCTACTCCTCCTTGTAGTAGAATTTATGCCCTCACCGAGCCTGAGAACCTTCACCTTCGACAATACCTGGATCAATACCTGGCAAATGGGTTTATTCGTCCTTCCAAGTCCCCTGCTTCTTCAGCTTTGTTCTTCGTTCCAAAAAAGGAAGGAGACCTTAGAACTTGTATAGATTATCGCTCCCTGAACCAGATCACCGTTAAGAATAGATATCCGTTACCTTTGATCCCTGAACTCCTGGACCAAGTCAGAAAAGCATGCATATATACAAAGCTGGATCTTAGAGGAGCTTACCACTTGGTACGAGTAAAAGAGGGCGATGAATGGAAGACGGCCTTCCGCACCAAGTATGGGCTATTTGAATATCAGGTCATGCCCTTCGGACTTTGCAATGCCCCGGCCGCCTTTCAATATTTTATGAACGATGTCCTCAGAGAGCTCATAGATGTGTGTGTTGTTGTTTACATTGACGACATCCTCGTTTATTCTTCATCGGAATCTGAACATCGGAAACACGTGAAAATGGTCCTCGAAAGATTGCGTCAACACAAACTTTTCGCTAAGTTGGAAAAATGTGTTTTCAACGTGACTGAAGTTGAATTCTTGGGATTCATATTATCACCTGGCGGAGTGCGTATGGATTCAAAGAAGGTCGATGCAGTTCTCAAATGGCCATCACCATCCTCCGTAAAAGGTGTGCAAAGCATGTTAGGCTTCGCTAACTTTTACCGCAGGTTTATCCCTGAATTCTCTCGAATAGTCCAGCCCATCACTGCCTTGTTAAAGAAAAACAAACGTTTTGAATGGTCTACCGAGGCGGAACAAGCTTTCCAGGATTTGAAGACTAAATTTATCTCTGCACCAATCTTAAAACACCCTCGCCCCGAACTCCCCTACATCGTGGAAACTGATGCTTCAAGCCTTGCCATGGGGGCAGTTCTATCACAAAAGGACCCGGTAACCAATCAGTTGCATCCCGTGGCATTTTGGTCCCGCAAATTCTCGCCTCCTGAAATCAATTACACGATTACTGACAAGGAACTTCTGGCTATCAAGTCTGCCTTTAAGGCTTGGCGGCATTATCTGCTGGGGGCCCGACACACCGTTACTGTGATTACGGATCACCGAAACCTGCAATATTTGAAAACCGCAAAAGCCCAATCCTCTAGACAACTCCGTTGGGCATTATTCTTTGCCGAGTTTGACTTCATAATTACCTATCGACCTGGTACAAAGAACGGTAAAGCTGATGCCCTTTCTCGGATGGGAGTGGAAGAACACTTGATCAACCCTAAACCTGTACCAATCATTCCCGAACAAAGAATTCTGGGTGTAATCGCCACAGAATCCATAGAGGAAGTTAAGGATAAAGCCAGGCAACTTGTAACTCCAGCAGACATACAGAATTGGCATCTGCAGGGAAAGGACTTTGCAGTAAAGGACAACTTATTGTATTTCCAAGAACGATTATACCTACCCAGCACAGATTTACAGAAAAAAGTAATCTCTTGTTATCACGATTCTTTAATGGAAGGACATCCCGGTATGGCCAAGACCTCAGAAAAGATCAAGCGCTACTTCTGGTGGCCGTCTTGGAAAAAAGATATCAGAGACTTTATAATGTCCTGTGGAGTATGCGCCCAAAACAAGAGTCAAAAGGAAAGACCAGCAGGCCTCTTACGCCCTATTGACATCCCACCTCGCCCTTGGCATACGCTTTCTATGGACTTCATCACCGATCTACCTCCATGCTCCGGATACAATACGATTCTAGTAATCGTGGACTTATTCTCCAAGATGGCGCATTTCATTCCGCTCAAAGGCTTGCCAACAGCAGCAACTCTGGCCCGAGAATTTCTCGAAAACATCGTCCGACTGCACGGTTTTCCTTCGGTTCTAATTTCGGATCGAGGTAGTCAATTTATTTCTCATTTTTGGCGAAGTTGCTGTCGGTCGGCTCAAATTGATGTGAGACTATCGACCAGTCACCACCCTCAGACCGACGGACAAACCGAGAGGACCAATCAAACTCTGGAACAGTATTTATGCTGCATGCTGCAACAAACTGAAAAAACTTGGAAAGACATCCTTTGGATAGCCGAATATGCCTACAATAACGCTGTCCATTCGGGAACTCGGAAAACCCCGTTTTTTCTTTTGTACGGCAGTCACCCTCGAACCTCGGAGTTGGATCCCCTCCAAGATCTTGAAACACCAGCAGTAGACTACCTGCATTCTACAATCACCCAAGCCTTTAAGGAAGCTGTTTCTCACCTTCAAAGGGCTAAAGAACAATACAAGAAAGGAGCAGATCAACATCGGAAGGAAGCCCCTCAATATCAAGTAGGGGATCAAGTCTGGTTATCCACCAAATATCTACCTCTAAAAGGGCCACGCACATTCAACCCAAGATACCTTGGTCCCTATTCCATCACTACCATAGTAAACCCAGTAGCGGTCAAGTTGGACTTGCCCCCGCACATGAAGATACATCCGGTCTTCCACGTCTCTCTATTAAAACCCGTGCAACCTCAAACCCGACTAACTAAATCTCCAAAACCTATCCTAGTTGATGGAGAACTCGAGTTTGAAGTCAAAAGCATTCTGGACTCCAAGATCTCCAAATCTAAACTATTCTACCTAATTGACTGGAAAGGCTACGGCCCCCAAGAGAGATCCTGGGAACCTGCTGAATATGTCCACGCTCCTCGCCTAATCAAAAGATTTCACCGAACATTTCCTGACAAGCCAAAACCCCCGGAGAAGCCCGGTTTGGGAGGGGCCTTGAGGGGGGGTACTGTCATGATCTCTGCTTCCAAAAGGTCAGGGTTTTCCCAACTCCCTTGGAAGCAGATCCATAACCCAGGTTCCGAGTGCCAACCAGTCCCAATTGGGACCTTTTGGACCCAGTCCTGGCGCCAGTGGCACCAGGCTCATAAATATGCCCAGTCCCAGCGCTGGAAGCGCCGGGCTCATAATGCTTGGGTGGACTTACCTGCAGCAGACCATGCTGCTTACTTGCCTGCCAGTTGAGCCTCTGATCCTCTTCTGTTTGGAACTACTTTTCCTGTTGGGTGGGGCAGGAGCCACTCCCTAGATTCAGAACACTGGAACTCTTCTGGAAAGCAGGAACTCTTTTCTTACCTAGGCGTGGCTGTGGAAGGAGACACCTAAGCACTACAGGAGGCTATTTAAACCACACCCGATGGATGAATCTTGCTTTGCGTTATTCTGCATCCTCTGCAGCAGAACGCTCATCGTGTCTTCTGCATCTGATCCTGGGCCTAAGGAAAAAGGCTTACCATCCTGAATCCAGTCTTCAGCAACACCTATAAAGACAAGAAAGAACAGGTTAGCATTACGGTCTTCAGTGACAGCTCTTCACTTACCTGGTCCATCGGCTGTCACCAACGCCTCGCGCTGCATTCCGGCATCTGAATGACAAAGGCTTACCTACTCTTCGTACGCTCCGGAGGTCTTCACACTGCATTCCGGCATCTGAAAGACAAAAGCTTACCAACTCTTCGCACGCTCCGGAGGCCTTCGGCGCTGCATCCCGCATCTGAAAGACAAAACAAGGTGCGTTTAAAGACATTGGGGAACTTTAATACTCACGTGCCATTACTCCTTTCCACATCTAACCCAGTGGGTATTCCGGCACCCTGCAGCCGCTCCGAACTTGTACCTGCAAAATAAAAAGACAGTTAGAGCGCATCGTGAAGCAGGCAACAAGCGCTTACTTACATGCTTCCAGGCGCTTCTATTCATCACACGGGCTCCATCTTCAACTCACTTCAGCCCGTCATCCGCCATCGCCGGAACCCTGCAAAACAAGAGACATCATTACTAAAGACTTTAAAGACATTAGAATTACTCGAAACTTACCGTTCGTGCAGTAAACGACGGACAGCAGTCCTCTGAAGTCAAGAGGCCTGCTCCCCTTATCCAGTGAAAAAACTGGTTACAGCACCCTGCCCCGAGGCAGATGGAGAGCACAGCGTTCACTTACCTAAGGTGAGAGCGTTAACCTTTGGGGTTCTACAGGAGAAGAGAAAGGGAAGAAGAGAGAGACATTCAATAACCCAGTTCCTTAATCCCATATTTTCTATCTGCAGACATCTTACCCTTCGAGTCAGACATACAGTGCACAGAGGTCCAGCCCAAAGAGCCAGCCATGTGTTACACATCACCTTTGAAGATACGGTATACGCCCAGTCAAGACCGGCGCCTCTACGGGAATCAGGTGAGCGTTACACTCGATGATCGATCAGGTAAAATTATCTGGAGCATGATTTTTGCTGGCAAAATGTTCCACCATTCGTGCTGTTAGTTTCTTTGTCCGGATGCATGAACGGTGTTCAGCCAGCCTGGTCCTAATAGGGTAATAGGGCGTGTTGTCATCCCTATGTAGCAGAGGTCACACGGGCAGGTTATGATATAAATAACATTCTTTGTGTTGCAGTTCGTTAAATCCCTTTGTGTCCAAGGGTATCTCAGACCGATGTCGATTTCCTTTGTCTGGTGGTGCTTGTGCAGGAGCTACATGCCCCACAGGGACCGTGACCTCTTGGTTTTTCTTGGTTACATAGTGTTGACTGCATCGGAGTTGTAGGTTCCTTGTAGGTGTGCATCAGGGAGTCTTTCAGATTTTTTCCTCTCTTAATTGCAAATCTTGGGATTTTAAGTTGAGATTCACCTGCATTTAGGATCGGCCAGAATTTTAACACTTCTTTTTTGATTTTGTTGGTTAGAGGGGAGTAGGTAAAGACAGCTGTGATGTTATTATCCAAGGAGCTTTTTTCTTTGGTATGTTATTCTAGGGTCACATCCCCTGGGATGTTCCTTGCTCTTTTTCTTGCTTATTTTATAATCCTTCTCGGGTAGCCCCTGTTTCTCAGTTTATGGCTCAGTTGGTCTGCCTGTTTCTCATAGTCTGTTACATGTGAGCAGTTCCTACGGAATCTTAAGAATTATCCAAATGGTAGGCTTTTTCTCAAGCTCGCAGGATGGTAGCTGGAGAACTGCAACAAGGAATTTCTGTCAGTAGGTTTGTTAAATACTACAGTAGATATAACATTATTGCGTATTTCAAGTCTGAAGTCCAGGAAGTGTAAGGTTGTATGGCTATGTGTCTCGGTGAAGGACAAATAAGGATTTTGTTGATTTAGCCATATAAAAAAGGCTGCAAGCTCTTCGTCTGTTCCTTTGAAGATCATGATGATGTCATCTATAAATCTTTTCCACAGGTCTATTTTACCAAGCCATGGGTTTTTTGATGGATAAATCTTTTGTTCCTCGAAGTCTGCTACATACAGATTTGCCAAACTTGGGGCAAAAGTAGCCCCCATTGCAGTTCCAGAGGTCTGTTCATAGAATGTTTTCTCAAAGAGAAAGACATTTTTGGTGAGTGCTAGTTCTGCCAGTTGCATGATTAGAGTGACCAATGTCTCAACAGGTGGTTGTGCGTTTCTCAATACCTTTTCTACAACTTGCAGGGTAGCCATTTGAGGGATTTTGATGTATAAAGCCTCAATGTCCAATGTCACTAGGATTTGTTGTTCAGGGTCAAAAGGAAGGTCTTTGAGTAATTTCAGAACAGCTGCTGTATCTTTTAAATGTGATTTCATTTTGTTTATCATAGGTCTAAGGAAGAAATCGACAAATTCAGATAGAGGCTCTAGGATAGATCCTATGCCAGAGACAATGGGTCTTCCTGGTACCGGTGTTGTGCCTTTATGTACTTTTGGGAGTACATAAAATGTTGGTTTCCTTGGTTTTTTTGGGTTAAGATACTCATATTCTTTCAGGCTGATATGGCCTTCAACCATAGCTTCCTCTATGATAGGTAAAATGAGTTTACGTATGTCTTGTGTAGGGTCTTTGCCGAGTTGTCTGTAACTAGTGTGGTCATCTAGGAGCGTCTGCACCATTTTATTATAGTCTACTGTATTTTGGATTACTGTAGCGCCTCCCTTATCAGCAGATTTAATTGTTATTTCGTCATTTTCCGTTAGGCTCTTTAAGGCTAGGCGATCTTTTTTTGTGAAATTATTGAATGTATATTTTTCTTCTCTCTCGAGATTCTCGATTTTTCTTATGAGAGCTTTTTCAAAAGTAATGGATTCTGATGAGATTTCATTGGGTGGTGGATAGAAGGTGGATTTGTTCTTGAGGTTGATTGCAGATTTTTCTTCATCCCTTTTTCTTCTTGTCTCAAAATACTGTTTTAGATGTATCTTTCTGACCATCTGGGCCACCTCTATGCATGTTTTGAAAGGGTTGTGTTGTGTGGTAGGTACAAAGCTCAGATCTTTTTCAAGTAGTGTGTATTGGTCCCTACTAAGTATATATTGAGAGAGATTCATTACTAAGGAAACCGCAGGTGCGTCTGGCATGTGTTGCTCAGGATCCTGTGGTGGAATGGGTTCACTAGTCCGGTTGTTCTGAATGTCATTAATCGTGACTTCTGTTCTCAATGTTGTTTCCACATCTTCCCATGTGACTGATTTCTTCTTATTTATTAGGGCGGGTTTGATGCTGCTCCTGTGGTGCATTTTGGTCATTCATGTTTGATGTTGATGGTAGAGCACTGCTTGCACTTGCAAAGCTTTGGTTGCTTCCACTGGAGCTTCCACTTGAAAAGGTCCAATTCTGTGGTCTTGCCCGTGGGCGCTGTATGCGTTTTTTATTGTACTGATTGAATATCTGACCAGCCGGTGTTTGGGCTTGGCTTTGATCCTCATAATATGCATCAGTGATGTATGGGTAGATTTTTTCTTGTGAGAAACTGGAGAGATGCTTCCTAAGTTTGGTAATTTTTTTTATTTAGATTAAATTCTTTGAAGTCTTTCATAGCTATATCCAATTCTTCAATGCTTTTTTTTATATAAGCTGCCAACGTATGTGCTGTTTTTAGGCCTTCTTGTTTCTCTTCGATTTCTTTCATCATCTATTCTGATACAGTTTTTGCAGTGCTAATAATGAGGATCATCCAGTCTCTTGTACATTTATTTGCTATATATGACCAGTCTTTCCGAAATTGTATCTGTTCAAGGAAGATTCTGGGTTCTATTCTTACAATTAAGCCCATTGGGGCTGCATGTGCTCGAAGGTGTTCTGTCATGATTGCTCCATGGAGCTCAGTTCATATTAGTTGTTTTCGGAGGACTTCTAGTTCGTTCCAGTCATCATTGGAGGTTCCGATCTCTGGTATCGATTCTGTACCCAGGATGAATGGATTGCCTAAGATGTTTTCTACAAGTTCCTCTGCAAATGCTAAATATCTTGCTTCTGCCATTATTTGTGTCTATTTGCATTGTCTTGCGGTTCTAAAGGCTGGGTCCTGTCCACTGAATGATTCCTGTAGATACTTGCATGTATCTGTGTCTTTTGGCTGGTACTGTGTGCTGAAAAGAAATTCAGCTTTGATCCACAGCTCTAGAGCTGTTCGAAAGAGGGGTATCCACGTACTGGACCTTAAAGGTGGTCTAGTACCCAAACCTTCCCTTGGTTGGCATGCTCTCACACTAGGATTTGGGCAATTTTGTTTGTAATGGTTTCATAAAAAACAAAGGTTTTGTCATACTTTTGTTATTTGTCATAAAAGGCTGTCCTCAAAGTGAAGCAATATTGACTTTAATAGGTTTCCCTTGAGGGCAGGTTTTTCTTAAAAAGACCCCCACTGATCCCTAGTTATAATCTTCACTGGGGGTGGATGTATTTAATACGTCTGGGCCCTAAAGTCCTCGCATCAATTTCTTTTGTTCTTCTTTTTTATTTTGCTTTATTTCTCCTTTTTCTTGATGTTAATAATATAGAGAATTTTACTCCATATCTCTGTGTATTAGGTACACGATAGTGATCCTTGATCAGTCCTTGTCTTCATTAAGGTTGACCAAACTGTATTCTGGCATCTTGCGTTCAATTGTGCAGATACAGTGTAATGATGAGCCGACCGGTTTCAGTGGTAAAAGACCACTTTCATCAGGGCTGGGACAGCTGGCCAGAAATGACGCTGTGAGAGTTGAAAGTGGCTAAATTTAGCTTCTTTAAATGCGGGTGGACCAGTCTGTTGGAATGCAGAGCGGGGAGGGAAAGAGGAAGGGGGAGAGAGAAAGGAGGGAAAGGAGACAGAACTTGGTGGTGAGTGTCACAGTGGCTACACAGTGTGTCTTGTTGTTGCCTGGTATGGTAATTGGCTTACCCTCAGCTTGTGTATATTCTCTCCTTGAGAAAGGTCCTAGATATGAGACTGTAAGACTTCAGTCCCACTGCAGTTGCCAGGCAAAGTTCAGACTTCTGCACCAAATACCTAGATATAAACCAGAGTATGGTTTGTAACAATCAAGGTACCTTCTTTTATGACATAACTTTCATGGCCTATTAAATTACTTATAATTGGCAATGTTCACAAGGAACATACATGTACCAACACTTCGCTAGTTGGGTGTGTTTTATGGGGTACATGGGTACCAGACCCTGTGGGTGGCAGACACAGGGGTGTTGTGCCCTAATGCAAATGTATACGGGAACCACATGGACATAATATTGTTGTTAAGACTGTCCACTCTATGGTTAATGATATTGTGAATCAAAAATATTGTGAATCAAAAAGATCGTGAATCAATCAAAGCCACCGATTGACAACACAGGTGGGCATACCTGTTGTCCCCTGTGCTGCGCACGCGGGTGGTTTCCAGATGATTAAATGGTATAGGTGGAGCGTTGCATCCGACACCACGCTATATAAAGCAGAATAGAAAATGTACAGTAAATGGACGCGGATATCCGTACGTCTTATTTTTCAAGAGACTGGGTTTTGAGTGAGTAGGGGCCTCCCAAATGTGGGAGAAAATTGGTGTGTCTCCGGAAATATGAGTAATTTGTTTCTCGCGGAACGCGGCGCCGGGAAAGCAAGAGAGTGGAGCTTGCGGTTAGCATCACGTGATATAATCCATACGCAAAAGGATCGTCCTTTGCGTGAATGACTCCGTATGACAGGGAGTGGGAGTGGCTATGTGTGTGCCGAGTGGGAGTTGTAGTTTGTTTTTGCCCAGAGCTCGGCGGATGTGATTGTGGGCACTCGGTGATTGCCGTTAAGCCCAAATGTATATCTGAGACTAAAACTGGACAAATAACACCCTAAAAGTTTACCAAGACATCTAAATTTTGTACTGCTGGTGATAGACAAAACATTAGCCTGGTTCGAACAAATGTCGATTTGCCATTTGGACTTTGGTTGAAAAGGGTCTTAACACCCATATTGATTGGTCAACCCTTATGTTTTGAGTCTGATCAGGATGATCATCCCTGAGGTTCTGCATCAGTACTTTTGAATGATAATGTACTCAATTCTAACAGAGGGGGTGTATCCTGTACTTACAATCTTGATGTAGAGGGTTTGAGTTATGGCCCGTCATTTATACAGCTACCACTGTGTGAGCATATACATAGGTGGGGGCTCAGTTCCAATTAGCCCACTGTATCATCATCTTTTTTATTTCCTAAGTAGGTGCTATACTGAATTAAGTATATTTAGCAGCTTGTCATAGTTAACCATAAGAACAAATAAGCTGTGTTTTCGTGGTGGACATAGTATTAGCTTATGGCCCGTCATCTATATGCGCAACCACTGTGTGAGGATTCACATAAGTGTGTGCTTAGAGCTACTCAAGCTACTGTATTGTCTGGTAGCGACCATATTAAATCATGTATCCTGAGGAGTTGCAGCAGTGTGCGAAAGTAAATTATAAAAGAAATAACGCTGCCTGTCTGTGGTATACACAGTTCTTTAATGTGTTTCCTTAAATTGGTCTGCAGACAATAAGGAGTTAGTTTGTATACATGGGCATTTGCATTCTATGATTATTATTCTGTCAATATTTTAAGCATGGAATTATGCTATAATTATATCTAAAAAGGGCACTTTGTGTTCTTTAGATCTATAGTAGTAGTCCACATTGCCACGTAGGACAATTGTTTGTTAAAAATGGAGTGCCCGTGATCATTTTGGTGCAGCATTGCGTTTAAGTACATCCCACTCCAATATGGCCGCCAATGTTTACCAGCGTTGTTGGGAGGATGCTGGCCTATCATCTCCTGCTTCGCGCACGCAAGAGTGTTTAAATGAGACATGCTGTCACTAAGGCAGGGTTTGTTTGCTGGAAGTAGAAACCGCTCTGGGTCCTGACGCGATTGTGCTGTGTATGTTCCGGTGAGTCACTCAGGTTTTGCTATCTCCTGAACAGTTAATATTCATAAGTGGCAGCGACATCACAAGCCTGCTTGATTTAGAACGGTGAGCTTTATAAAGTCCTGGTGTGTTGAATCTACGGTGATGCGACATTGTGTAGAGGTTTTGTCACCAATGTAGCACTCTTGGTTTTGTTTTGGTGTTAGGTGTACCTAATTTGGATGCTATTAAGATGCGGGTCTGTTTGCTGCGCTGCGCTGCCGTGGGTGAGAATTTGGATAACCTACGCTCTCTATTACCTTAGGTCAGTGAACCTACTCATTCGTTGGGCTGTGCTCTAGGGCAATGAATCATTGGGTTATTTTCCCTATGTTTTGGTTTACTGTTTGTGTTATTAAGTAACGATGTGTGATTTTACTGCACACAGGTCTGGCGAGGAGTAAACACTTTGGTGCCTGATTTTCTGAAGGTGACATCGATTGAACCTGGGAGTAATACTAGGTTGGATAGAAAAGTTTAAAAAGCCCCGTACTCTAATTGTAACACCAATCCAGGTCACTTAATATTTGGTTAAAAGGGTGACTCTTAATATAGAATTGCCTTTATGATAGGTTTTACAAATCTCTCTATATGTTTTTATCAACAGGGATCAACTTGGAACATTGAGTTGTATTTTAAATATGTGCATGAATTGGCTTCCGTTTTGAATCAGTTCACGTCCTGATGAAGACCCTTCATATTTTTTTGGAAGAAACATTATGGGTGAATGTTTTCTGACCACTATGGGCCAAAACACGTAGTGTCGACATCCAAATGTTTATGGCAACAGTGTAACGTTTTCTGTCCCATAGGGGATTTGTCACCTCTAGAGGGTTATAGCGTGGTCTGGCATGTATGATTTATATATGTTAGACGAGGGTGTCTAAGTGAGATTAATACTGGTGTTAACCTTTAATGTTTCTAACAAGTGACTGTAAAATGAAGTTAGACTGAATTTATGGTCAGACAGTGAGACACACAGACACTATTCCCTCACACAGTGTTTGTGCATAATGTTGCACTAAAAATACTCTTGCACTTGAATGCACTGCGCACTTTATGACATATTGAAACATCTTTTTTTGTAATCGTGCATTGAGAAGCACTTTTGTCTGCATTGGATCCATGTTGAGTATTGTAATGTCTGTATATGCATTTTAAAGAATGTATGTATTTATAAGAATAACATATTTTTTGAATATATGATGATGTGTCATATGAATAGTTGCTTGAGAGATTTTCAGAACCTAGTTGGTAAGCAATAACAGTGTGCGTTGTTGGAATTGATTTCTGATTTTCAGTCACTATACTGATCTTAGGTATCCATTTTTGAGGGTAGGGCTACTCTTTTCTGTGATACGCTCTTCTACATTAAGGAAACATTGTCAGGCTGATTCATGGAATAAATGTGCGCCGAAAAGGGGAGTGCAAGCGGCAAAATCGCAGCGCAAACACGAAAATCGCAGCGCACACGTGCCAAAGCCGCGCACATCGATTCATGGAATTCAGTGCGCGTGTAAATCCTGGGATGCGTGCTAAAATGGTGGTTGGCGCACGCGGGTGCACATGTCATTAAACGGCGTGCGCTACGCGCACAGGGAAAGCGCACATAGCGCAGCGCACACAACAAAAGTGGGCGTAACACGGGGCGTAACACGCGGAATGGGTAACAACATGTGAAAATGTGAGCGTTACGGGGAAGTACAGGAGGTAAATGCTTGCAAGGCCCACACGCGCGCCAACAACACGTATTCATGGAATCGAACGGGGGAAAGGCGTGCGCCAAAAAAGACGCGCTAATCCGGAAACACGTACGCCAGCAGGAAGCAGGCGTAAACGGCCCCGCGCAGCATAAAAGTCCGCGCAAACAACAAACAAGCTCAGACGCTACGATGAATATACCGTTCCTCGCAGCAGTTGTCATGGGACACCGCAGGAGGAGGAGGATAGCCAGGCCCCGCATTTTTTTACCCAGGACCAGCCTTTTTGGGATGCCTGATGACCAGGTGTATGGGAGGTACAGGTTTCCACCACACATAATCCTAGAACTGGTCAGGGAGTGGGAGGATGACCTCACATCACCCACCCTGTGCTCCCAAGCACTGAGCCCCTTGGAAAAGGTGCTCAATGTACTGCACCTTTTGGCTACTGGGTCATTTCAGCGGACAAGTGCCATAGTGGGGGGTGTGTCACAGGCCACGCAGTCACGCTGCCTACACCAGGTGTTGGCCATCATTACTACACGCCCCTCAGTGCGCAGGCACATATACATGCCTAGAACACCTGCAGAAAGGCAGGCCGTGGTCCAGGACTTTTACGGGGTGGCACACTTCCCCAAAGTGCTAGGTGCCATTGATTGCACCCATGTGGCTCTATATCCTCCCAGAGCCACTGAGCACATATATCGAAACCGCAAGCACTGGCATTCAATCAACGTGCAGGTTGTATGTGATGCCAAGGGAATAATCACTTCAGTATATGCCAACTATCCAGGGTCAAGCCATGATAGTTTCATTTTCAGAATGTCACCCCTAAACCGGGTCCTGGAAGCTGGGCAGCATGGAGACACATGGCTAATTGGTGAGTATAAATGCCTCTGCACATGCACGCATATCAGAAACCGAGAAATGGGAAAACCCCACTAATGAGAACCATTATCACCTCCCCAGGGGACAGTGCCTACCCTCTGATCACCTACATGATGACGCCAATGCGGAACCCCACCGCACCACCCTAGGTAAGATACAACACAGCCCATATTGCAACCCGGGGGAACCTTGACCGCTCTGGTGGGCAGCTGCTATACGCGCCCCCAGTAGTGTGCAGGATCATAGCGGCAGCATGTGTCCTGCACAACGCTGCAACACGCCGGCGCGTGCCGGTGGACATGGTGGTGCCCCCACATCCCCAACCACATGCACGGCTGCTGCGCATGGGAGGTGAAAGGGCACGTGGTGAGGCAGCCCGTACCCAGCTTGTGGCAAATGACTTCACCTGAAATCACACCACTGCGGAGTGCACACAGCCCTGGCACATACCAGCTGACAATCTATGATGATGGCAAAAGGGACAGTCAACTGTCACAACCATACCAGCCTGAGATTGTTCACCTGGAAGTGTTACATTGTGTGCATCCCTACCTACTCAAAGACACCCAATGCTGTGTCACAAAAAGACACACATTCATGCAGCAGGAAAGATTACCTCTTTGCAAAATACCACATCAAAATAGTGCCATGTCACCCAACCCCTCCCCATCTCAGCTACCCAACTCATCGTAGCATGGCGTGCAATGTGAAAGCAACTACATGAATGCACAACACATGACACAAGTGTCACAAAGTGCAATGTTCCTAATGTAAACAGTCCACAGACAATATGCTCTCAGCAATCAATAAGAAACACCACACATGAACAAATACTTACCAGCAACACAAAACATTAGTACAGGAAGAAAGCGTGGCAATATAAGACAGGAAAAAATTAAAGTAGTGCGTCTCACAACCTGACCAAGGCAGCACATCGACCCCTTCCAACTGCAGAGTGTCGCTGTCAGGCAAATGTGTCAGTGTACTGCATACAACATGAACTGCATCTGCAAAGGAGACGGCCTTCTGAAGACATGAAGAACCTACATGCATATAAGGAGAAAGACATGGATGCACAAGCACATATCAATACACCATGCATTGTAGAATCCAACAACAATCCCCACTAGGGATGTACACACAGTTTTGACTACAGACTGCCCACACAACTCATGGGAGCCCAAAGTCACTGTGTAAGTTACTGTCACTTGGTCACACCCTTTGCAAGCCCATGGAAAGGGGAAGCAGAAGGGGTGTGTGTGTCAAGAAACCAAGCATCTAACCCAAAGACAGGACAAGCCTGCATGTGCCCAGCTGGAATACACAGTGGATGCCCACGGGAGCCACACAAAGCGACACACTGGAAAAATGTTTTTTAAAAAAATAAAAAATGGCCATGTGTGGACCGGGGGGGGGGGGCACCCAGGAGGCACGAGGTACAGTGTGCATCCCAACACCCACATGCGTGGATGTTGGAACAAAAAAAAATAACTCCATGGGCTCATGGCCTGCACGGCTACACTACAGTGGGAGAACTACCCGAGCTCTCTTCACCCTCTGCTGCTACATCAGGAGGTGGCCGTGATATGGGAGGAAGCCCACGCAAAGCCCTGGTATGGTCCTCCATGGCAGCAAGCATGCAGGTCTGGAAGGTTTGGTTTTGTAGGAGGATGGTATGGAGATCCCCATGCAGCACCTCATGGGTTGCCTCCACTTCTGCCTGCATGGCCTTGCGTGATGCCCGAATCTCCGTACGGGTTGCCTGGAGCTCAGCTGAGAGTGAACGTGTGAGCTGCTCCAGCTGCTGTTCTGACCTAAAATTCCGGGAAGCCTCAAGTTCACCCAGTGTATCTCTGAGGAACCCGTGTTCTAACCTCAGGGCTTCCCTGTGGGCCTGTAACTCTACGGATATGGCTTCGCGCAGAGCCTCCAGTCCAGCCCGTCGGTCCCTGTTGGACGCCAACATGTCCTCCCTGTGTGAGTGGCAAATGGAGTCTGTTGCCTGCTGCTGGAGCTCCACCTGCCTTTCAGGGGGGAGAATGGAAGTGGGAACCCTATCCATTGCCTGAGCCATCATTTCACACGATGCTCCCTGTTGTGCTGCAATACTGTAGATGGAGTTCTCCCACACAGTATTGCCTGGTTGCACGGCCACCACACCTGTTTGGGGCAAGGCGATCTGCACCTTGCTGTGCTGGCATTGCCTGAGACTGCAGGACTGCATTCCTCCTTTGATCTGCTGGCCCAGGAACACGAGCAAATATTGTGGCGTGTGACCCTGCATCCGTAACCGCCAAAGGCGGACTTTCCAACACTGACATCCCCATAGAGGGGTCTACCCTCGGTGCAGGTGGATTGGACAGAACAGCATCCCTGCCAGAAACACTCACCTGCGATGGCACATATGTCTCATTGTCCGATTCAGCACCTGATTCATAGAGGTCTCCGGAGGTGTAACCAGAGACACCCGTGGACAGTATGGTCTGCAGGAGGATTGGGTTTTCACCCACCACCGCCCCACGTCCTCCACTGGTGCCCGGTTGTGGCTGAAATTCCTCCTGGGTGTGCACCATCCCCTCCTCCTCAACAGCATCAAGTGCCTCATCACCTGCAAAAACATGAAAGACAACAAATGGAAACAGGCATGAGCATCATAGCACACACATAGGCCTGACGAGACAGAGATCCAGTACATAAATTGCACATGTCCCACATGAATATAACTCTGGCATGTATGCACTGTCAATGAGTTGGAAGGGGAGGCAAAAAGCACACACTGAGGACTCCAAGATGGAAAAACAACACATGTGCAGCATGCTGGATCGCACTGGCAGCACACATTAGCCTGTGAGTGGCATGTCCAATACACATACATGACACGTGCCATCACACAGATGTCATGTAGCATTGCCATGGTACATTTGACAACTACAGCCATATGGTAGTGAATGAGTACTGTCACCCATCCATGTGAGATGATGAGATGAAACATGCAAAATAGTGTGACAAAATACGCATGTGCCACACGCTGCAACACATCCAGTGTTCAATTACACAGTGATGGCAGGCAGATGGATAAATCAATGGTTGGTCACTTCAACATGACAGAAGACAACAGTCATGTTCCACATTCAAACAGGGCCCAAAAATGATTGTGTGCAGGCCATTACTCAATCAGCCTGAATGGTTAAATCATTCCCATAACAAGGTAATAAATGTGGGCCATTGTGGGGTGTAATCTATGACAGAAGCATGTCACATATGTGGCAGTAGGGTAGGAAAATGTGTTATAAAAATGGCAAGGATTGAAACAATCAGGCTGAATGAACAGGAAAACATTTTGAACAATGTTGTTGCAAGATGACATTTGAAGGGCAACTGCAGTCATCTGGTGCAAATTGGCTACTGTGGTCAGAAGGGATACTGTCATACCCAAAACCAAGGCTGGGAATGGTTTGGAGGAACCACATGGGTGACCCATACCAGTCATGGCTACACACCCTCACATGGCACTCACTCAGAACACATCACCCAAGCAACATACACATGGATTACACACACATGCATGGGCACTCACCAGACAATGCTTCAAGATCTGGTAGGTCTCCCACGCCTCAGATCTGTTCCTCTGTAATGAAGGTTCCATCGACAGACTCATGTTCAGTGAGTTGGTCGTCCTCTGGTGGAGACCCACCGCCAGTCCCCAGAGTAGAGGCATGATTGGAAGCCAGCTTGTTCTTTGCTCTGCGTTTCAGGTAATTCCACCGCTTGTAGCAATCATCAGCTGTGCGCCTTACAAATCCAAGGGCACTAATGTGGTCCGCGATGGTCTGCCAGTGGGCCCTACATTGAGCAGGCGTAGTCTTGCACCCTGCAGTCACCACCATTTTGCGACTATGTGCCAACACATATGCCACAAGTGCATCTAGTTCGGCATCATTGAAGCTAGGCTTCCTTGACGTGCCGGAGTGTGTAGCCGTGTCTGGGGTCCCAGCCTGTAGTGCAAGAGCACCCTTCTTCTTCTTGGAAGGTGGTGCGGATCCTGAGTGGCTTAGCTCTGGTTGGTAGGGGCAGAAGCTCAGGTGGACTGGGTACTGTAAGTTTGCGAAGGCACAATGACCAAAGGTCTCGGTGCAGGCATTGGCTGCAGGGTGATGTTGGCAGGACCAACGTCGGTGTGATGGACTTGGACCGACACTGTCCCAGCTCGGAGACTCGAAGCTGGGGTGGATTGAGCTGCAGCCTCCTCACCCTGGCTACTTGGGGCAGCAGATGACATTGCTGCCCCAGATCCACGTGGCCTGGTGACAGCAACTTTCCCCGCCACACGTGGCTTAGACTTGGTGACCTGGAAGTCAGCCTGGGAGTCATCCTGTGCCAGTTCAGTTGACAATATGGGCCAGTTGAAGAAGGGCTGAGCTGGGATGGTGTCAGCTAAATTTCCCACAACCATTGGGCGTGGCATAGGTGGCCCCGATTGGTCCTCCAGATACTGGCCTCTTGGGGCACCCTGCACATCCTTGCCACATCCCCTACCGTGCCCACCTTTTGGAGGTTGGCCACCTTTCCCTCTCTTACTGCTTGGTCGCCTCCCAACCATGGCACTGATGTTGTTGTGCGTATGGGAGTTGCAGTAAACAATTGTCCTGGGCAATTGGGGTGAAAGGGGTAGGGTACTAGATGGAATTCGTACCCTAGTGCTCTAGCAAAGCTGTCTGTGACCCTGGGGGAAGATAACGGGTCACACAACGCACAGGCACCCCAAAAAACAAAAGTAAACGTGCACGCAAACCCTGGTAGACCACGTGCGTGGAAAAAAGAACCCGCACTATGCTGTGGCACCCAGAAACACAAAAATAAGCGTACGCGTGTTACACACAGCCTACAATGACCTCTGAAGGGGTACGCGACACACGGGGGCAACCACAGTTGGTAAATACGTGCACGACTCACTGTCTGCCTGGAAAAAGAACGTGAAAAAGACGTGCATGTGCGCTTTGGCAACACCCCCGCCAAAAGAAGAAATGAACGCAGTCTGAGGAAACAGGGAGTACGAACTGGAACCGTTGTGAAGTAATCACGTGTGAACCGACAAGAAGTACAAGAATCACCCGCTCACTCTCCACAAAAAGCACGTACAGGAAAATGGCATCCTACACGTACCTTTTAAGCCAGCCGTCACTTAGGCGCCTACGCGCTAAGGGCCTTTCCTCCAATCACACGCAGTGACACCCAGACGGCAGTTTTTTCACCTGTACCATATACATGCACCCGTGTTGTTGGAAACGCCCGTGCATGTAACGTCACAGGCGCGCTTACGTGCTAAGGGCCTTTCCTCGAATTACACGCTAATGTGCTGTTTTTTCACGTGCCAAATCACTCCGTATCAAGCTGGCCACGCAACAAAACACGGAAGACCACGCTCCTGCCCAGAAGGCCGAATTACTGCCCCCAGAGCCCCAAGCACGCTCCCACCTGCCATCTGCTGCCCCAGGAGCCCAGTTGCCCACCCACACCTGCCTCGGGGGTTGCCATGTCGGACACAACACCATCTGGCACCACTGGCAACCCCCAGCCAGAGAGGCAGAGGGCTACCAGCTTCAGTGCTGCAGAAGTTGGTATCCTGGTGGAGCAAGTCCTGGGGCATTGTGATGCCCTCTTTGGAAGTTCACGCGCCAACAATGAAGGATGGAAGAGGATCTGGATGGACACGTTTCCTGAAGGCAAAGCATGCAAAGGGGCGCCGGGTCCGCCTTACCAACATGCAGATGAGGGTCCTGGAAAGCATGCACCCAGTGCTCCACGTCCAGGTCCTTGGGAGGCAGACCCGTCCGGAGTCGAGCGGTAAGTGTGCATGCGTACTGATTGGATGCTGTGCATGTTGAGGTGTGGCAGGTGTGTGCAGGTTGCACATATGTCTTGGAAGGCCCATGTATGGATGTGTATGTACAGGGACATGAGCCTGCCGCATGAGAGTCCAGTCATGTGTGAGGCACATCAACGGTGTATGTGTACAAAAGCATTATGGACAAATGTATGTTGGGGTGCACACGTTTACATATCTGTGTATGTACCATGGCATGGTTGGGGTGTGACACATGGATGTGGGTTCCACCTTCATGTACTTGCATGGTGTACGTGTGTGTGTGTGTGAGGGTATTTGACATGTGTGCCACTGTGATACACCATGGATGCATGTAACACTGACATGTAGGAGGCTGATTGGCAGATGTGACATGGATGCCGAGGATTTCACTGCAACAGGTGGTGTAGATGTACAGATGCATGTACGTCTGGTGGCGTGTGTGCATGTGTTTGCCAATCCCCGTGTTGCATGTGACGTCAGGCTAACCTTCGGATGGTCATGGTGTTGTATGTGTATGGATGGTGCTGGCTGCTGCAACATTCCTGTTCATTTGCACATGTGTGTCGCTAGAAATTATGTGTGTTGGGGAGTATGATGCCATGTGTGAAGTTTGAGACTGCCACTCATCTGCAACTGTCATGTGTGTATCAGACCATTGTACAGTGCCCTGATGCCTGTGTTCTGTCTCTCCCTGTCTGCAGCGTCAACTGATGAAGAGGGCGGAGACGGTGCTGTGGAGCACACAGGCAGGGATTTCACCGCCAGCCGGAGAGGCAAGGCCCAGCTCCCCTCCCAGGTTGCCATCTCGTCGGGGAGTGAGGAGTCTGGTGCCACCTCCGCGGCCGCAGCTGCCGGGGGTAGGTCCAAGAGGTGGACTCCTCGGCAGCAGAAGGGGCAGCTGAGACCCCACAGGGGCCTACGGAGGAAAATGGCACAGAGTCATCCAGGTTGGTGGGGGTTTGGTTGAGGAGGAGGCTGTGGAAGTCACACACACGGGGCTTGGAAGGGGGGATTCCACTGGTGCAGTCCAGGGGCAGGGACAGGAGGCAGCACAGGCCACCACGGAGGTGCATGTGTGTAATCCTGTTCCCGATCCTGTGACTGCATCATCCGGCACCAGCAGGGATGCCTTCGTCCAGACCCGTTTTCAGGGAGGGGATAGCCGCACAACAACTGGCCTTCCTCTCCCTGCAGACGTGGCAATCCTGGACCGGCTTGAGCCTGTCCTGGGTGGGGTGGCGTTGCGTGTTCGTGACATTCGGAATGACGTGCGGGGTTCTCGCGAGGACAGCGCACATCATTTCGAATGTCTCGAAGACCGCGTCAACCTACTGGGCGGGGTCACCAGTGCTGGGTTCCTCCATGTGCTGGAGCTTCTGCCGACCCCCTCCGCAACTGAACTCCCTATGCGCCGGTCGTCCTCCATGCCATCTTCCTGCCCAAGTGTCACCCGGGCACCCTGTGGAGCTGTCCCTGACCCAGCGGCCAGGCTGGTGGAGGACACATCCCTGCCACAGTCGGGAGTCGGAGGTCCAGCAGGGGTGGCCACCCCAACAACTGGACCCCAGCAGGTGGATGATATGCAGGCAACAACGGGCAGGGCACATGCACGGCAGCAGCAGGCTCAAGGTGGGAGCGATGATGTCTCTGGGCCAACAACATCAGAGGGGCAGGCATCAGCCGGAGGGCAGGAGGACCCTGGATTGCAAGTGTCTTCCGTGTGGCAGCGGTTGGGCCAGGCCATAGATGCGGAGCGGGGCGGGCGGAAGAGACACGGCTCACAATGGTCAGGGCAGAGAACTCCATGCGCAGGGCGCTGAGGTGGGCCGAGTGTCTCGAGGCAATTCGCAGGGAGTTGGAGTTGAACATGGCATTGTCCCTGCGAAACCTCAGGGACATGGATGAGGCCTGCCTCCAGGACATAGACCAGGAGTTCGATGATGCCCTGGCCCGGAAAATCGGAAAGTGAGCCGTCAGACTAGCCTGCCCCCATTGTATATAGTTTGTAGTGTTAGGTTTCATTTTCATTTTCCTTTATTTTGGGGTGATTGGACTATGCCCCACACTTTTGTATATAGTTCTTTTCTTAGGTAGTTTTTTTGATAGGTTTCATTTCTTTCGTTGGGCTCATGGACCATGGATGAAATCGGTCTACATTGTTGAACAGTGGATTTATGAGAGAATTACATTTTTTTACTCACCATGGATCAATGGATTTTACAATTTACGTTTCCTTTGGATTTGATTTGGTGGACCGAGAGTTTGGACACATTTTCCTTTGGATCACTTTGGATTGGTTCTTCATATGTTTTTTTATTCTGTTTTGGGCATAAATTTCATTTCATGTTTGAAATATTTTTCATGCTTTCATTTCATTTAATTCATTTTGTTCTTAATACATTTTGATTTCTTACTTCCATGTGTGGTATTCGCTCATTGGGTTACTGCATGTGAAAAAGTGGATTTACACAATCACTGGCACCCAGTATGTGTGTGTGAGGGACATGTATTGATGTGCATAGTTGACTTTCGGTTTGTGTCATGAAATAAGCATTTCAGTGTGGGGTGGATTGAGGACTTGATTGCCTCTCAAGACTGGGGTGGCGTGCTGTGGGATTTTGGTGGACATGAAGCCCATGATTTTGCATCTTTGACGTGTTGGAGGGGGACATGAGTCGGGGCCTGCTGGCAGGTGCTCATCAATGCTGGATAGGTGGGGGTGCAGGGGGATATGAGTCGGGGCCTGCTGGCAGGTGCCTGTCAATGCTGGGTGGGTGGGGGGCTGGCAGGTGCCCATCAATGGTGGGTGGGTGGGGGTGCAGGGGGACATGAGTGGGGGCCTGCTGGCAGGTGCCCGTCAATGCTGGGAGGGTGGGGGTGCAGGGGGACATGAGTTGGGCCATAACCGTCAATGCTGGGTGGGTGGGGGTGCAGGGGGACATGAGTCGGGGCCTTCTGGCAGGTGCCCGTCAATGCTGGGTGGATGGGGGTGCAGGGGGACATGAGTCGGGGCCTGCTGGCAGGTGCCTGTCAATGCTGGGTGGGTGGGGGTGCAGTGGGACACGAGTGGGGGCCTGCTGGCAGGTGCCCATCAATGCTGGGTGGGTGGGGATGCAGGGGGACATGAGTGGGGGCCTGCTGGCAGGTGCCCGTCAATGCTGGGTGGGTGGGGGTGCAGGGGGACATGAGTCGGGGCCTGCTGGCAGGTGCCCGTCAATGCTGGGTGGATGGGGGTGCAGGGGGACATGAGTGGGGGCCTGCTGGCAGGTGCCTGTCAATGCTGGGTGGGTGGATGTGCAGGGGGATATGAGTCGGGCCCTAACCGTCAATTCTGGGTGGGGGTGCAGAGGGACATGAGTTGGTGATCACTAGTGCAAGGTGACATGTGGGCTGGCTGGGGGGCATGCCCATGGTGGATGGGCTACAAAAACAGAAAAGAGCAGGAAAACTCTAAACTCTGGACCAGAGTATTATAGTGTCACAGGAATCCGGAAAAATTTGTCCAGAGAACACAACTGTGTTACTTACAGATTGTATCAATTTTATTTAATCGTGATACAGAAACTTAGAAAATAATCAATTAATGACACAATGCTTTAAGAAACATATTATTACATATCACAGCAAATAGGGGGTACATATAAATAAAAACATGACAAAAATTAATCCATCAATCAAACCATTCGTAGTGCAGCATTCAATCCATACAGCATTCATCGTGACATTCATCCAATCAACACTAGCTAAAAACAGCAAAAATTACTTCATGTGGGGAGTGAGCACAATCATCACAGCCCAGCTACTAATTTTAATATGTATTATTTGATTTTATAGAAGTAGAGAAACATACAGTAGAAGAAAAGTTATTAAAACAATCTATCTGAAGGGCAGATCTGAAGATGACCCTGTAATGTAGATCACATCCCTTGAAAACAAAACTCAACCGGTTTCGACGTAGTATGTCTAATGTACAACGTCTTCATCAGGAGGTATGGAACAGAAGACTCACACAGTAAACCGAGCACTAATGTGAGGATGGAACGATATGTATGTTCTGAAGGAGTGGGCCCTGCCGGGGGCTAGGGTGGTTCTTATGCTGTGAGACCAAAGGTCCTGTATACCGTAGTAGCCATCATCGAAGGATCTGGTGAAGGACCCAGCTGGGAACAGGATACGAACAGAAAAATCAGTTCGGTACAACAAGCCTGGGTGAGCTGATATCCAGCCAGGGTGAGCCGGTGAAAGCGACCATCAATCCGCTAGCTTGCGGGCGACGTTAATGCGTACTGCAGATGGGTGGATGGGCTGCCTGCGGGACATGACCAGGGGTACAGGGTACAGGGTAGTCCCCTGTAGTGTGGGCTGCCTGCAGGGGCTGGGGAGGGGGTAGAGAGCACACCTGGGAGGACCCACACTACCAATTCACGTGTGAAACACCCCGCAGACCCCACTGAATTCACGTACCCCGCTCTGCCAGCGAAATCGCGTGTGAAACTTCCCGCGCACCCCAGGAATACATGTACCCCGCTCGCACAAGGCCTATCACGTGTGAGACTCCACGCGCACCCCACTGGATACACGTACCCTGCTCTGCAAGCAAAATCGCGTGTGAAAGTACCCGCGCACCCCTCAGAATACACATACCCTGCTCTGCAAGCGGAATCTCGTGTGAAACTCCCCGCGCACCCCAGAAATACACGTACCCCGCTCGCCCAAGGCCTATCGCGTGTGAGACTCCCCGCGCACCTCACTGGTTACACGTACCCCGTTCTGCAAGTGAAATCGCGTGTGATACTCCCTGCGCACCACAGAAATACATGTACCCCGCTCGCCCAAGGCCTATCGCGTGTGAGACTGCCCGCGCACCCCACTGGATACACGTACCCCGCTCTGCAAGTGGAATCGCGTGTGAAAGTACCCGCGCACCCCTCAGAATACTCATACCGCGCTCAGACAGCGAAATCGCATGTGTAAGTAACCGCGCACCCCTCAGAATACACGTACCCCTCTCAGACAGCAAAATCACGTGTGAAACTTCCCACGCACCCCAGAAATACACGTACCCTGCTCGCCCAAGGCCTATCGCGTGTGAAACTTCCTGTGCCCCCCAGGAATACTCCTTCCCCGCTCGCGCGATTGCAGTGTAGCGGCCCTGTTAGCTGGTCCAGGGTTAGCGCGGCCCTTTGCACTGCATTGGGGATTTCAATGGTTTTTCCTTGTGCAAGGGGCGTTCTTGGGGGCGTAACTGGCGCTGTGGGATGTTCTCTGTGCCAGTGCTTAAAATGGCTTGGCAATTCCAGGAATATGTGGTGCGCCAGAATGCTGTTTAGCGCAAACGGCTGGCGCACGCTGGCGCACGCTCCCTCTCTGCGCTGCTCGCATGCGCTGAAATCTATGAATTACCCCGTAAATGTGGTTTTATGCATCTTGCGTTACAGCGGATATATTTGAGTATGTGTTTTCTAGTGTCTATTGAGTACAATGTATGTTCTTCATGTATAAATGCAGATTGTTTGTGTAACTTCATGATGAATGCATATCCACTTTGTGTTTCATGCGTCTACATGTGTCATACGCGGGATGACATCAGTTGCGTTCATCATTTTTCGGTTGCAGCATGTCCATGTGTGCCAGATCTTGTAGGGTTATATCTTTCTTCTATCGTTCCGGGGTAAGGCCGTCAGGGTCATCTCAGTGAATAACGCCTTTCATGTCTGCAATATGGTGGGGGAGGGGGGCAGTTGTCAGGACTGCTACGCTTCTCTCTTTTCAGCAATATGAGGGTGGGGAGGGGCCGATGCCATGGATGACTCGTTCATCTGTCTCTTGACAATTCTGTATGAAACTGGGCTTACTTTGGTCTTATGAGGCAAAGCCAAGACGTTATCAGGCCTTGCTGCCCTTTTGGGATTCATATCTTCCTTCCTGTTACTGCCTTGCACTCTCTGGGAAAGATGCAGTTCTGCTGTTTCCCCAGCAGGTGAGCTGACTACTGGAAAAAACTCTAAGCATTTTAACTACGCTCTTTGTGTATAGAATACTGGCTTGAAGTCAACTTTGTATCCTTGGTAAGCGAACGTTGTGCCGGGAGACAATGGACGAGTAAGATTATATTGTATTGTATTGTATTGTATTGTATTTATTTATATAGCGCACCGAGCCCTGAGGCAACTGGGCACATTTCTTAGTACATATTTACAGTTACAGGCATGATAATTCACATAATCAACAACACATACATCACATAATTTACAATCAAGGAAAGGGTCAATTTAAATCACACAGAGCATAGAGTATAAACAGTATGTACAGTTAGGGGGGAGCACATGGTATTACTCACAGTTAAATCAGTGGTCGAAAAGCCATGATGTCGCACCACTGTATCTAGTATGGTTATTGGGTGATTGTGAAGAGTCTCCATGGGGATTTGAACTAACTTCCATGGTACCACAGATGCACTAATAACAGAAATAGGATAAACACTACAAATGTTGTGTCGGTGAAACTGACTGAAAATACATTGTTTTTTGCCATCTAGGAATGTGGGTCTGCCTACAGAGCGCTTCAGTCTCTTTCATTTGGGGTGTTTGGCCACACAAGGGGAGTATTTGACTATTTGCCTGTCCTCTACCGTGCAACTCATACCAGGGGAGTTTGACGAGGGGATCCTCCCCGGTTCCCATCATACAATGGCTTGGGGAGTCACTCGAATCTCGAAATCCCCCTTGGTGATCCCTAGATTCAATCAGGGGACCTTGTGACAAATGAAAATTCTTGCATTCCTGCAGCTAATTGTGCTAATCTGAGAGTAGCTGCTTTCGTTGCGTTTGGGTCTAGAAGGTGTATCAGTGGCTTGGGGTCTATTCTGAGCCTATATTCTCTTCTCCTTGAGTAGGACCTGAAACAGGACATTGCCCAGGCACACACCACCATTTCTTCATTTAGGGGAGAGTTAACGTTTAGAAGCTTACCCTACTATTTGTTCTTCATTTTATCACGTGTGGGTTAGTGTGACACCTACATCATAGACAATGGCATATATTGTTTCATGTGTATGTGTTTCTTCCTTGAGCAGCCTAAGATATCAACTGCACTTTTGACATCTTCAAATATCCATTTTGTGCCCTCTGTCCATTCCCAATCTTGGCCCGTTTTAGCATTGGCTATTAGCTGAAGCTAAAGTCCATCCTATAAGCCAAAACTATTGCATCAGAGTACAGTTAGCATGGAGATGGGCTGTGAGGAGGTCAACACAGCTTGTGAGTGTTGTTTGGCTTTTTACTCGCCCATTGAGCGCTCATGGCCATGTTAATCCCTATGGCCAATCCCACCCACCACTTGTCTGTCCAGAACACACTCTCCTGGGATTTTTTTGCATCCTACCTGTATGACACAGTAACTTCAAGACTTGTCTGTGTAGGGCTTGCCAGTGTTATTTCTCTGCAGTTTTGTGAGAGTTTTATTTTTGTTTATTTATAAGGTGCCAAAGCCCGCAGACATCAGGGCCCCATGAACATGAACACAAGGACTAGATGAAACGGGACAGATTGTCCACAAACATATACGCAGGGCTCGAAATGAACGGGACAGTAAACAAAAGATTGTCAGGGGGGCTATTTTAGCTGTTTATGGAATTTTTTACAGTCCTTTTGATGTCTCAGCCCTGGCAGTAAGGTGTTCCAAATCTTTGCTGAGTCAACAGGAAATTACTTCCCAAGACCGTTGGTGCATTTGAAGCCTAGGTTTCTGACCAGCGATTGTGTCGAGGATTGCAGTGTTCTTGTAGGCTCGTAGAGCATTTCATGTTTTTTTCAGATATGTGGGCATTGTACCATAGTGGCATCTGTGAGTCAGCATAGTTGACTTGAATTGTATCCGAGCAGTGATCGGCAGCCAATGCATAGCTTGGCGGCAGCTGGATATATGCTCTTTCCTGTTTTTACTTTTGACGATGCTTAAAGCATTGTTTTGAATCACCTGGAGCCTTTGCAGGCCCTTTAGTTCACCACTATTAGTAGGGCATTACAATAGTCGAGCCTTGGTAATATTATTGCTTGTGCGATTGATGTGCAGTTGGGCTCTGAGAGGAAGGGACAAATGTTCTTCAGGATACGGAGGTAGTAAGAGCAGTTGGCTACAACCTTGTTGGTGTTGGTGTCAGAATTGAGTGATGCTTCCAGGTGGAAACCTAAGGTCTTAACTTTCTGGAAGACAGTGACACTACAGTCATGGATCTTGAAGGACTGACAGCTAGAATCCAGTTTGGCACGAGCTTGGCGGGAGCCAAAATTCCACAGTTCTGTTTTGTTCCCATTCAAACACATACAGTTGTGGTCCATCCGGGTTTCCACCAAACAGCACACCTGCCCAAGATTTGTCATGTCTTGGTCGTAGTTGCTGAGGAGTTCAAGAACCAGCTGAGTATCATCAGCGTAGTTGGTAAAGAAGGTACCAGACTCTTCAAGGGGGTCACAAAGAGGTTTGATGTATAGGTTAAAGAGAAGAAATGACATAGAACCCCCCTGTGGAACAGCGTAATCTGTGGAAAATGAGGGGGAGGAAGCATGTCCCCAACAGATTCTAGACATCAGGTTAGTCAGAAAGGATTGTACCCAGGGGATGGTTTCCGTGCTGAATAGGCCTATGTTGCACAGAGTATGAAGGAGGCGTTTGTGATCTAAAAGATCGAATGCCACCGACAAATCTAGTAGATTTAGCAGTCCGGTGTTGCCTTTGTCAGTAATACTCAGCAAGTAGGTTTGTAGGTCGATCAGGGCTGTTTCATCACTTGTGAATTTCCCGTGGGGTTACAGGTTTGGATGAGATTTCCATTAGCTTATTTGGGATCTTTGCTCAGGCTTTTAGTGTTTTAGCTTTAATGCCGTTTGTATCCTAACACAGTCTTGGTCAATAGGGGTAGTGGTTGGACTTTAGGTTTTTCTAGCATTCTAAAAATCTCGAACAGCTTTTTAGAATTTTTTGCCCTCAGAAATGGTAGACCTGTATACCTTTTCCAACCTTCACCAGCTGTTTTTATTTGCCTCTGAGGGGCATTTAAGCCACTTGGCTTCTGCATTCCTTGTACCTTTTTTTCAGGAGGTTAAGTTCCTGAGTGAACCATTTTTTGTGTGTCCCTAACAAGTTTGAGCCAGGAGGGGGTCGCTCTGTCCAGCATAGCTTCTAGGGTGGAGTTCAGAATGTCAACTAAAATGGAAGGTGAAGTTAGGTTACAAGTAAGGCACATGATCTGGTGCATGCATTCCTGCAAGTCAGTTAGCATATTTTTTTCAAGTTGCGACTTTTGAATTTCTCAAGGGGATTTTTGGTTTTCCGGAGGTGGATGGGAAGGTAAATTCGAAAGGTTATAGCATAAGGGTCGGACCAAATACAGGGAGTAGTACTGTCAATCTGTACTCGTAACTTTCTTGACACCACCCAATCTAGCATGCTTCCTTTTTCCGTGGTGGGGTCGGCGTTATGCACAGAGAATTTAAAGTTAGTTAAAGTTGCTCTTAGTTCGGAGGCATCTTTACACTGGCATAACAGGGGTGCAGGGGGCCCGCAACCACATGTTCTGGAAGGGGTCCCCACTTGGAGTAAAAAAAAAAGAAAACATTTTTGTGCTAATTTCTTTTTTTTTAACATTTTCTTTTTGAATTCACTCTGCATTTCTAAAGAAATTATTTCTGTAACAGAAATAGTTTCTTTATGACGGCAGAGTGAATACAAAAAGTCTGGTGGCTACCCCCACCCCATGACATGAAGACCCTAGGCTGGAGGCCTCCATGTCATGGGGTAGGGGAACCCTATGACTTCAAAAATAAAAAAAGGTCACTCTGCCTTCATAAAGACATGGGGCCTCATTCCGAGTATGGCGGTAAGGGATAGCGGCCACCGGTAACGAGACCGGTGGCGGTAATCCCTTACCGCCATACTCCGAGGTTCCCTTTGCACCCTCGCCCTTAACGCCTGCTTTGAGCAGGTGTTAAAGTCGAGGGCGCAAAGGGGCCTCCAAGCCAATAACGGTGACCGTAATGAACGGTCACCGTTATTTGCATCTTCCCCATTCCCATTGAGCCCTATGGGGGCTCATTTGGGAATGGGGAAGAGCCTTGGTGAATGGGGAATTACCGCCCCGCCAACCTTGTAATGGGGCGGTAATTCCGCCATCCACCAAGGCGCTGCCGGTCCGGGTACGGCGTCAACCAAGGCGTTAATAGCGCCATTGGTTAGCGCCGTACTCGGAATGAGGCCCATTATTTCCGTTATGGTTCAGTCCTTAACGGAAATAATTTCTTTAGGAAGTCAGAGTGACTTCAAAAAGAAAAAATGGGCTTCATTACGAGCATGGCGGTAGCCATGCCGCTACCGGCACCGCCGCCCGCGATTGGGCAATACCGGCCCATTACGAGATGAATGGGCCGATAATTGCCCATTCCTGGGTGGCGGTATTGCCAGGCTCCCGATCTGAGCATGGTTGCGCCGGCACCATTGATAACGGTGCCGGTGCAATTATGAGTTATGCTTGCCGGTGCCGCACCGCCCGCCAGGTAAGACCTGGCGGGCTGTCGGGGACCAGCAAACAGAACTCGTAATGCGGCCGTACATTATGAATGGTGCCTCACCGGCACCATTCATACCGTCACCACCAGGGTCCTAATGAGGCCCAATGTATTTTTGAAGCATTATGGCTCCCCTCAACCCATGGCGTGTCCGTGTGTAAGTGTATGGTGAAAGAGTGCACACAAATGTATGGGTGGCTGGGTATGCATGGGTGCGTGTACGGTGAAAGAATGCACAATTAAATGTATGGGTGGCTGCTTGGGTGTGCCTGTATGTTGAAAGTGTCCACACTTAAATGTATAGGTGACTGTCTGTGTGAGGGTATGGTGAAAGGGTGCACACAAATGTATGGGTGGCTGGGTGTGCGTGTAGGGTGAAAGGATGCACACTTAAATGTATGGGTGGCTGCCTGGGTGTGCCTATATGGTGAAAGGGTGCACACTTAAATGTATGGGTGGCTGCCTGGGTGTGCCTGTATGGTGAAAGAGTGCACTCTTAAATATATGGATGGCTGGGTGTGTGTGTAAATATGGTGAATGGTATGTGTGCTTGTGTTCAGGGGGCAACACAACCTACATTTCAGGGGGGCTAACTTTTCAAATGTTGGGAGAGGTGCTAAAGTTGTGTGTGGTGGGGAGGAGCAAATTTATTTGTGTGGGGGCATCTAACTTCTTTACGCATTTTAATGAGACTATTCTAGTGCAGCTTCAATGTTACAAGCAGTTAACTCTCTCCTTTATGTCTGAAAGCACCCACTTATGGGCTGCTGTGAGAACGACTGGTCTCCTGATTCCGCTCTACCCTTCCAATCACTCCCATGCCATGCAAGTACTAAACCCACATCACAATTTCAATTACTTAAAAAATGTGGCATTTGAATGCAGGTACATACAATGAAATGCTGTACATTAGTAATTGCTGGGCCGGGCCCTTGTTAACGGCAAAACCCAGGTGCAGTTTAACATCTGTGTCCTTTTCTGTCCGGCAACTGCTCTGTAGGTCAGCCAGGTCAAGTCAACATAGCCCACAATTTCAGTGGGGGGGGGAGTGCTGCAGCCCAGTCAGCTCAATGGTGTTGCACCACTACTTGTGTTTAATGCCTTGATTAATTATTGGTAATCTTCTTTACACCTAGCCCTATTCTTCCTCATCCCAGTACTTGTGTATGAGGCAGTACTTGTGTATGAGGCACTATGCCTCATACACAAGTACTGGGATAAGGTAGAGGTACATGAAGGTAATGCCTGACTTAGCTACCTGTAATCTCATTACTCCTAGTCCCACTCTTCCTCCAGTACTTACCAGTGAGGCAAGGAGCCTCATACGTAAGCACTGGGACAAGGAAGAGGGACTGAGGTAATTCTGGGCCAATGAGCTGATTTTGGAGGTTGGGGTAGGGGATGGGAGGGAGCAGGGATGTGTGGGGGGGTTGGGGTTGTGCAATAAATCATAATGGTCGTCCATGTCCATGCTAAGCAGGCATGATATGTGGTATTAGTTGCTAGAGAGGCATTTTGGTGCACCCAGTCTAGTCATTCCTCAGTTTGGTATGACTTTTTTTAACTGGGCATTTCTGATAAAGCAGTCCTGCTAAGTGTAATTACCTGGCTAGACTGGCATTTGGGTTCTGCCAGTCTAGCCGTTTCTTACTGTGGCACTGTATATTTTTCTGGGCATCTGTGATAAAGATGATATGTTATGATATGAAAAGTCATATATAATGCACCTGTACACAAGTGTTTTTAGGCACGACAAGACAAGAGAAGGAAAACTGAGGGAGGACAAGACAAATTATCTTACTAAGCCTTGTGTGATTCAGATCGTGCAAGTGCCAGAACGAGAAGTGCAAGGGGAAAGGGAGGGGGGAAGTGCAAGGGAGAGGGGAGTGGAAAACAGGGCAACAATGCTGTGAGTAAGTGCCGCCAGGGCAGCGCCACTCTGGGTAGTGCAAGGAGAACAAGGGACTGTAGGGTTACAGTTACAGCCCCTAACTGCGTGATAGGCCTGGAGGCAGTGCAAGTGTGACTGATCAAGAAAGAGCCTGGACTCAGTGAGACAGAGGGTAGCCAAGCAACCAGTTGGTACAGCGGACTGGTAGGTCCGGTGTTTCAGCAGGGGAGGGAGAGAGATAAAGCAGAGGAGAAGAGGAACTTTTTGAGCTGCTTCCGGAACGGTCTGGCTCAGATTTGGGAGGGTCGGGGAAGCCATTTCAGAGGGAGGCACCTGCACGGGAGAAGGATCTACCCCCCACTCTCTGCCCGGAGAAGCATGTAACCCTTAGGGCTCTAGAAGGAAGGTATTTTGGAAGATAGCGTTGGATGTAGTGCGGATCCCAGCCCCAGAAAGCCTTATGGACAATGAAAAGGGTCTTGAACTTGATCCTTGCAGCCACCGAGAGCCAGTGGAGAGATTTCATGGCTGGAGAGATACAGTCCCTGGGCTTGAGGCCAAGGATAAGTCTCGCAGTCCTGTTCTGGATTAGTTGCAGAGGGTGGAGAGTAGAAGAAGGCAGATTGAGAAAGTGGCTGTTGCAGTAGTCCAGCCTAGAGAGAGAACCAGAGCTCTGGAGACAGTGAGCTTCTGGGGGGAAGAGTCCCTTTGAGGAGATGCAGCTGGTAGTGGGACTTCTTCGCGACGTCCGAGATGTGAGGAGAGAAAGAGAGAGTGGAGTTGAAGATGACACCAGGAATGAGCGAGAGAGGAGAGTAGGCTGAGGGGAGCCTGAAGGAAAGCTGAGTGTCATCCGCATAACACTGTAAGTTAGAGGAGAAGGTAGAGATCAGGTGGATCAAAGGGACAAGTAGAGGTTGAAAAACCAGGGTGAGAGGATAGAGCCCTGAAGAACGCCACATGTAGAGAGAGGTGGTGGAGTGTAAGGGACAAAGTTGGACCTGGGAGGGGCTATCCAAGAGGAAGGAGGTCAGCCACTCCAGGGCCTCATCCATGATGCCCAGGTTCTCACAGAGTCAATTGTTCAGGATGGTGTGGTTGACTGTGTGGAAAGCAGAGGAAAGTTCCAGGATGATGTGGACAGAAGGAATACTGGAATCAAGGTTAGAGTTAAGCTCTTCACAGGTGTTCAGGAGAGCAGTTTCCATGCCTCTGGCAGCTCTTAAGCCAGACTGATGGTCATGGAGAAAACGAACAAAGTCAGTGTGGAGAGTAAGCTGGCAGTTGGCCAGCTTTTCCAAGAATTTGGGAGAGGGGAAAGTTCCAGTGGCCAAAGAATGATTAGAGAAATCGGCCAAGGCTGGATCAAGGGTGTCAATGTGGTCCTGAATGGTTCTGGAGGAGCAGGCGAGCACCTGTTTCGACGACACATCCATAGATGGGACTTGTCTAGAAACCTTGTCAGGTGTTAGAGAGAAAGAGTAGAAAGGAGGAGGAGAGGGAGAGATGGCCAAAGGGGGCCGAGAAAGGAAGAGGGAGAGGAAGAGGAGATAGTGGACAGGATGTCCTGAGTTTTATCGGAGAAGTGAGAGGCCAAAGCCGTACAGAGGGCCTGTTGAGGGAACAGGAGAGGTAAAAACCGTAACAGGATTGGCCAGTTCCTTGCAGATTTTAAAGAGTTTGGCTGTGTTGTTAGAGGCTGCAGAGACTCAGGCTTGAATGTGTGCTCTCTTCTTGATGAGTCTTATTGCTTCAACTGACATTTTGGTGCAACCAGTCTAGGTATGTCTTAATGTGGCCTGGCATGCTTTACTGTAATGTTGTTATGTGTCTACACTGGTCTACATTGTGCAGCCAGTTGGACATGTTTTCATTTTGCCATGGCATTTGTAATAGCAAAGCATTAATGTTCATGTGCACTGTTGGTGACTTACATGTTTTGGATTGCTGTTACCCTACACAACAATAGCAAACACTGTGGCTTTTTAGTAAAATGTTCTCAGAAAGTGTGCTGTATATTGCATTAAAACACGTATTTATATCTTTCTCCTAGTACAGTGTGTGGCATACCCCTTAAGCAACACGTTTTTGTGTATTGCGCAAGCGTGGTAATCTATGGCGGCCCAGAGTGTGGTGCGACTTGTGATTTGTTGCAGAGTTGCGGGGGGGCCCTTAGCATGGCTTGCAGGGGGGCCCCCAGAGCTTGTGTTACACCACTGCATCTTTATCAGTGTCATTGTTATGCCACCGGTTAAGGTCCCCAACCAGCAGGGTGGAGCAGTTAGGACCGTTAGTGTCTCCGAGTATTTGTATGATATCCTCATTGAAGTTCGGCATGTCAATGGGGGGCGGTAAACAAGAATGATGTTTACACAGCTGCAGGCGATAGGGGTAGTTTTTAAGTGCAGAAGTTCGCAACCATGACATTCCCATGATTTTCTGGAAGAATATTTGGTGGTTTTTGGCAATGATTACTACACCCCACCCCACCCCCGTAACACTGAGCTCGATTTTGGCAAATTATATGGTATCCCCAGGGGTGGCTATTGAGATCAAGGGACTGCTGGCTTCTGTAATCCAGGTTTCTGTGGGGGCATAGAAGGTCTAGGTCTGAGTCCAGAATGCAGTTACGGATGTCCAAGGCGTGTTGGTTGAGGGAGCGTGTGTTAAGTAGGACACACCATAGTACACTCGATGGGTGGAGGTCGGAAGCAGTATCTCCTAGGGGTGCGGGTGGTGATTTGTCCTCAATAGTGGTTAATCCTAAAGTAGTGCTACAAGAATTAATGGGGTAACATAGTTTGGGGGGTATGCTGGGAGGATATCCAACGAGGGCCGTACTGTTGGTGTTCTCTCCAGAGTTAGGTAGGCTATATCTTCCCTAGCGGTCCTGCGTAGAATATCCCTAGTTTCAGGAAGATGATATTCAGATTCTGGGCCAATCAGAGTCAACAGTGTTTTCATGATGCGCGGTGTTGCTAGGTGGAGACAGATGCACTCGAGCTGTGGTGTCATTGTTCATTGAGTCAGGTCTGATACACACAGGGGTGGAGTTAGGTAGCGTGGAGGAAAGTGAATTAATTGGTGGAGCGGATGCTAATTCAAGTATCATGCTAACGTATTTGTTAACTAATACCAGTTGTCTGGCTTTCTGTGCGGCCAGCAAGAGGTCCAGGGTCTGTAGTTATCCCATAGTGTGGACGGGTGAAAAAGAGTGAGGAGGGCAACAACTCATGAAAACAGTTGTGTGTTAATGGCTTTATTGCAGCTGTAATAAGCTCCTGGTGAAATAAAAATGTCAACCATATCTGATGCAATATGTGTGTCATAGCATCTACTCCTTGCCCTTAAGTCCTGTTAAAACAAGCACCTCTGGCAAAGTCAACCGCTTGGCTTGTGCATGGGTATTAGATAGGCATCTGCCGGGCAGTGATATCTTATGCCCAAGTAATCACAGTATCTAAAAGCTGTTGTCATCTTATTGCCAGGTAAGGCCAGTACAGCAGTGCCTGGCAAATGTCTATCACCTGCCTATGAAAAAGCCAGAACCGTTGGCATTCCCAATGATTGTTTAATATGTGTCTCAAGTATTAGGTTCCGGCAGAGAAATGTTCAATGACCTTGGGGTCATCTTGGGTGAGGCCTGACAATGAGTTTTTATTTATTTTTATTTATTTATTGCATTTATTACTCGCCCAAACCCTTGGGTACCACGGCGATGTTACAGACAGCTTGGTTAAAACATTTCTTAGAAATTGCCAATCGGGCGCAGTGCATGTGAATACAAAATAATCATACACGAAGACATTTAATGCAGGGCTTCAGTACAGTGATATTTCCTTAGTCTTGGTTAAATAGCCACGTTTTCAGGGATTTCTTGAAGCCTGAGAACGTTTGCTCATTTTTGATGGGGAGGGGAAGAGTGTTCCAATATGTGGGTGCGAGGTATTGGAAACTACTGCCTCCTGCCTTGGTTGTCTTGTAGCGGGGGATAGCTAGGAGTAATTGACTGTTAGATCTGAGGGGCCTCTTTGATACTTTTTTGGTGATGGCGTGGTTGAGGTAGATGGGGACACAAGAGTGGATGCATTTGAATGTGACGCACAGGGCTTTGAATGTGACCCTGGCTTTGATGGGGAGCCAGTGATGGTTTCTTCTAATATTTGAGATGTGATCTGACTTCCTTAATCCAAGGGCCGCCCGAAGGGCTTTATTTTGAATAAGCTGTAGTTTGTTTAGATTGGCTTTTGAGGTACCCAGGTAGAGTACGTTGCAGTAGTCGAGCCTGGATAAGATTAAAGCTCTTGCCAGCGTGATACAGTTGGTGGGTGTCAAGAATTGGCGACTGAGAGCAATAAGTTTTGCGGTGTAGGAGGTAGAGGAAGAGAGGGCTTTAATGTGCTTGGTCATGGTGAGGTTGGCATCTAGGTAGACACCTAGTGTTTTTACTTGTTTGAGTACTGATATGTTTGTGCCATCGATGTTGATGGATGAGTAATCAGCATGTAATGCTTCTATTTTGGATTGGGAGCCCACAATGAGAGCCTCAGTCTTCTCATCATTGAGACAGAGGCTATTTAGTGCCATCCAATTTTGGATTATGGCATATATTTTGTTGATAGTGTCGGTGTCTTGAGTGTAGTCTCCCGATAAAGGGATGAGGATCTGGGTGTCGTCTGCAAAGTTGGTGTAGATGACACCCATGTCGTCTAGCGCTGAGAAGAGGAGTTTAGTGTATGCATTGTATAATGTTGGTGCGAGACAGGAACCTTGGGGGACACCAATGGGTACTATGATGGGGTTGGCGGCTTCTTTACCTATGGCGACCCTGGAGGTGCGGTCAGCAAGAAAAGATTTGATCCAGGTAGTAGCTTCGGTGGAGAAGTTGAAGTCTTTCGCTAGTGTGGCGCACAGTTTATTATGGTCTACTAAATCAAACGCTGCGGAGAGATCGAGTAGGAGGAGGATGCAGAGTTTTCCTGAGTCTCTGATGGTATCCATCTGGATTTTTAAGTCAAGGAGTGCCGTTTCTGTGCTATGGTTGGGGCGGAAGCCTGATTGCCTCGTGCCAAGGAGGTGGTTTTGTTCAAGGTGAGTTTGGACTTGGTTGTATGCTAATTTATCCAATATTTTGAGGAGAAATGGGACAGTTGTTATTGGCCTGTAATTAGTGGGCACAGTAGGGTCTAGGGTAGGTTTTTTCAGGAGAGGGGTGACCCAGGCTTCTTTGATGCTAGCTGGTACTAGGTTAGTATTGAAGGATGCGTTCACGAAGTTGGTGATAATGGGGGTGAGGGTGTGGGCGCAGGATTTGACTACTGATGCGGGGACAGAATCTCCTTTGCCGTTGGAGGCTTTAAGTTTGGCGATGGTGTCAAACACTACATTTTGGGATACTGGTGTGAAGTGGAATGGGGAGCTGGTGAATTCCTGATGTGGTCGATTTAGATTAAGGAGGGCAGGTTTGTTGGCTAGTGATTGTTTTTTGGATGTGATTTTTATTTGGAGTAGTTCAATTTTGGCTGTTAGTGCGTCTTGAATAGTGGTGCACCATTCCTTGCTGGGGATGGTTGGGTTTATGGCTGGGGTAGGGTTTTCCAATTCTTTTAGAATGGCAAATAGTTCCTTGGTATCTGAGGTCGCATTGCTGATCCTATTATTATACGCATTAGATTTGTAGGTAATAGTAGCTGTTTTATAGGTTTTGTTTATTTCTTGGTAGGCTTTTTCTGCCTCTGCAGTAGGATGCTTTCTGTAGGCATGTTCACACGCGCGTTTGGTTCTTCTGAGGGCGATAAGATCATCATTAAACCAGAAGCTAGATCGCTTGTCTGAGCGTTTTGCCTTGGTGGTGAGCGGTGCTATAGCATTAATGGTTGCAGTGAGGCAGTTGTGATATATGTCTGCTAGGAGACAGGGGTTGTCACTAGTGATCGAGGTAGAATCTAGGATTTTTGAAAGAGGAGGCGTGAGGTTTTCTGGCGTGAGTTTGCGGGCATTTCTAGTTTCATAGGTAATCATGGTTTTAGGTTTCTTTTGTGTGGGTTCGGAGGGATTGATTGTAAATACAATGTTATGGTGATCGGTCCAAGTAAGAGGGGAGATGGCCTCAATGGTTATGGGGGTATTAAGGGAGAGGATCCAGTCAAGAGTCCTGCCTTTGATATGTGTGGGTGCATTAACTAGTTGG
Organism: Ambystoma mexicanum; assembly: GCF_040938575.1. NCBI lineage: Eukaryota > Metazoa > Chordata > Amphibia > Caudata > Ambystomatidae > Ambystoma > Ambystoma mexicanum. The sequence continues at coordinate 693,813,791 of NC_090937.1, read as the reverse complement.
CTGAAGCCCATGTCCTTCAGGGCGGAGTGAAGTGATTCTGCTTTGGCATCTTGGCTGTCATTGAAACCTAGGTTAAGGTCACCCAGGATGATGTATTTTGAGCTAGGTTTTATTAGTGGAGCTAATAGCAACGGAATTTCAGTCTCTGGGTGGTTGTTGGGGCTAGGTGCTCTATAAATTACTATTAAATTAATCGTAGTTTTAGCATTTATGGGAAATTTTACGAGTAATGTTTCATACCCTTCAATACTTTCGATGGGACAAGATCTAAGCTGTAATTTAGTCTTGACTATTATAGCAACACCGCCTCCTTGTGAGTGGGTCCTATCTGTTCTAAATATGGTGTAGTCGGATGGGATTGCCAGAGTTAGTAGTGGACCTGATGCTTGATGGAGCCAGGACTCTGTGACTACTAGTATGTCGAGCTGTGATTCCATAATGAGGTCGTGAACTTCTATAGCATGCGCCCCTAAGGAGCGGGCATTGATAAGCGCTCCTTTAAAGGTGGATAGTAATTTATTAGGGGTGTCCGGGGCTGGTTTGGAAGTGGTGTTGGGTTTCTGGCTAGGAGTATGGTTTTGATGAGGGGGAAGTACTCTGGGCCTAATTTGTTTGGGAGGTGTGTGTTCATATTTGACTGGGTTGGGGTGGTTGAAAGTACGAGACCTTAATCGGAAGTGTCTTGCTGCACCTGTCACGGGGTTAGAGAATTTTTCAGTATGGCTGTGGTGAGGTGACCCTGCAGTGGGCAATACGTGTGAGATTGGATCAGGGCTGATAGCATGTTGCTTGATGGTATTCAGATAGGTCCTAGGGGTAAGACTTGCGCTGTTTGGGAATGGGGGAGTAGAGGGAAGGAACGGTGTAGGACATGGGATAGGGTGATGCCGGGGGCATGCCGGCTTGCTGAGACCGTTGTTATGGGGCCAGTAGTAGTGGCTCAAGCAGGGTGTGTGGTTGGGGAGAATGCAGAAAGGGAACATGATGAGGGGCAAACAGGTTTGCATATTGGATTAGTGTCAGGGCGAGCTGCGACCATAAGGCACAGCGCTGGCTCCTCAAAGTGGTCTGTAGGTGACCCTGGGGCACAATACAGCAGTCTGATGTGGTCTATAGACGACCAAAGGGCACAATACAGCAGTCTAATGAGGTCTGTAGGCGACCAAAGGGCACAATACAGCAGTCTAATGTGGTCTGTAGGCGACCAAAGGGCACAATACAGCAGTCTAATGTGGTCTGTAGGCGACCAAAGGGCACAATACAGCAGTCTAATGTGGTCTGTAGGCGACCAAAGGGCACAATACAGCAGTCTAATGTGGTCTGTAGGCGACCAAAGGGCACAATACAGCAGTCTAATGTGGTCTGTAGGCGACCAGTATTTGAGACCGGGAGCACATTTCAGTAAAGCGGTTAAGATTACAAACATACAGTAGTGTCTCCGGTGCTGGCATGTACTTACAGTACGTTTTCATTGTCCGAGTGGTAGTCTATCGGTTGGAGAGTAGTAAAATTGTGCAGGGGGGGTGGCCACGCCGCGCTTCCATGCGCGTAACAGGCGCAGGAACAGGCCTTTGTATGGCCTCCGTGTGCACCGCCGTCGAATCCGCCTGCCGGCGGGAAAGCAGATTCAAATGCGAGGCTCAGCCTCGTTCTCGTGCCGCGAAGCGCCCGGCATGTGGGGGTCAGGCAGGGAAGCGAGACAAGGTCAGGCAGGCCTTGTTGCGTGCATCGGGTGATGCCGCACAGCTTAACAGCTGTTTTCCTGGTTGCTGCAGTGAGGAGGGGGCTCCTGCCCTCTTCCCTTGGCAAAGTTCATTTGGTCACTGATTGCCAGCCTGGGGGCTTCCCTGTTGCAGCCACTGGGTTGTGCCTAGGTGTCATCCCATCTGATACGGTGTACCCAGACAATCCACTCTACCTTGGTGGAATGGCATGTTTCCTTTCAACCCTGCTACAGCCATGCGTTTAAGGACTATGGCTATTGCCCTGTGGTGGTCCATATATGAATAGATCATCACGAAAGTGCATTACATTTGGCACTTCCTGCAGTATATTCTGCATCATTCTTTGAATAGGGACGCAGCAGAGGAAAGTCCAAACAGCACCGTATAGAGTTGGGGTTCTGAATGCAGGAATGTGTTTGGAGGGCGCCCGCGGTCTGACTTGATATGCAGTCCACATATCTGGTGTTGTGCAACATTTGGCCTTCAGCACCATGAGCACAAGTGCTGATATCTTCTGTGGCCGGTAATTGTGATAAACTCTGCTTTGAGAGTTTGCAGGTCGCTGCATACTTTATTTTCATAAGTACTACCGGGCTAAGCCATTCTGTGGCCTGTACGGGCTCGGCTTTACCGCCCAATACCTTTGTGTTCAGTAGCTATTGGAGTTGTTTGCTTGCCTCACTGTTCTTCACTGGTATCACTTTAAGTTTAATGTTTATCCAGTGGATGTATCCCTTTCCACAGCCTATCAGTTTGAGGTTTATCCAGTGCATGCATCCCTTTCCACAGCCTATCAGTTTAATGTTTATCCAGTGCATGCATCCCTCCACAGCCTATCTTTGATCTGAGCCCTTCTTCCTTATTCTCCACTGTCTATTCTCAATCGTCATTGCTCACCACATAGACTTCCTCTTGCTTGCATTTTCATTTTTAAGGCTCTTTGCGCATGTCCGCTTAGGATCAGGCCACTGGCTACAGCTGCATATATTATTCTGCGTGTTTTGCATCCCTTAACATCCCTCTCACATCTCGCGTCCACTATTAGTGTTGCCTTCTTACCTCCATAGTCTCCTGGCTCTATGTCAGGTCTGTGTAATGTTATATTGACATCCCTTCAGCGTTTGCATGGGTAATATTGTGAGAATCTGCCAATATCATTACTTTGTGACCAGGATCATTGATTCTCACTTTACAGCCTGGTGGGCTGCATTCCCCTTGTGTGGCCTCTGACTTGTCACTACACTGATGGACTACACTTTCTTGTGTCTCCTATTGTTCTGTGGTGTCTCTGCGTGAGGTTACTTAAACAGTTCTCACCATTTTATGTGACGGTGTCTTGTAGAGTTTCAAGAAATGTCCTCTTGTCAATTCTTTGTCCTTGGCAGTGCAGTCTTTACCATTCACTAGGCGTGCTCGATCTCCTCACCCAATAGCATTTAAGCGTGTCCTTTGCACAGCTTTTATATTCAATGAATGTCTGACTGGGCTATTTCTTTTCCCTTTGTCTACCTTGTCTTTCCTCATCATGTAGCTGACTTCTGGAGGGTCTGATTTGCTTTTCCTGTAGATGCTTCCGTTGCGGTCTGTGCAATAGTTAACGCGCTTAATGCCAGCGTTGTGGTTTCTAAGCACGGGATCGAGATTCGAACCTGTGCGGCGCTGCGTTGTCTTGCATCCAACACAAACGCGTTGCCCCTACGCTATCCTTCATCAATCGTGGGATTCCCGTGAGACATTTTCTCCTGCATATGATTTTCTTGGCAGTGCACTATTGATGAAAGCAATACTGCACATTCTCTTAATCCTGTGGCAAAGCCATCAATTGACTCATTGTGCATCTGTTTCCCACCGTGAATTTCACTTCATGGTTCATTGCTTTTTCCTGTCCTCCAAACCTTTTCTCCAGTCCATTCAATGCTTCATTATACATATCGTAATCTTCACCTGGATTGGGTGGTGTGCCATCAAGGAGGGTTTTAAATATTTAATTACTTTCACTCATATATTGTTAAATATTATTGAATGTATTTCCTGACTGGGTTAAAGTTGGAGCACCCATCGCCTCTATGTAATGTGTGGAATCTAGAGTATTCACACCTTCTCCCCAGAGGACAGCCAGTCCCTTTGAGGCCAGGGAGGTGAGCCCCCTCCCAGGAGCATCCCTAAATTCTGGGCACATGGGACATCACTGGGAGTGACTCCTCTCTGGGGGACAAGAAGTCATTCCCACTAGGAACCTCCTATACTAGCAACACTATCTACCTTTATGGGATTACCTTCAGTAACAAGTAATATGCCTTCCTTTTGTTCGGCTTCAGGTAATGTTGTATCAAACATGAACCATGGAGGAAAAGGGAACACCCCCTTGAGCGTGGACTTGTATGTAACCAGGACATGTTGATCAGAGAAGAGGAGAGGGCCATATGCAGGTGAAGCCCTCTGACGTAGCTAAGCTACGCCTTCGAGAGGTGGAGCAGTGTGGAGGCAGGGAGCTCGCAGCAATCCGAGAAGATGAGAACACCAAAGAAAGGCGCCAGATGGCCCGTGCAGTGAACTGCAGGGACGACTCTGTCATGACAGAGTCTGGGAGAGTGTCTGGAGCCAAGACCAGAAGAAACGGTAGAGACAAAATCTCCCATCGGCAGACCTACGCCGTGTACGCCAACAAAGCGGGACGTCGAGACCGAGTATGCCATGAAACCAGAAGAGAGGCGATGGAGAGTCCAGGAAACCGACCTGTACAGATGCCAAGCCTCAAAGTCACCCACGTCAAAAGAAAGTGACTGGGAGGCACAGAGAAGGAGGAGGCAACCGGGACCACACACATTAGTTGGAAGTAACCGCAAGGTTGACTGTGAATCACTGAGAGAGCACGAATATGTATATTGGGAAACATTTAGAAAGTTACCAAGTATACTTGCTGGTGAACATTTGAATTCTTTAACAAGAGACTCGGAAAAGCGAACGGAATTTAATTCCAGTATCAATGCGAGAAATCTAAGAGAGGTGGGGAGACAAGAGAGAGGTCTCAGGAGTGGTGGTGCCACACCAATGATAAAGGTATATCATACCCCAACCAAAAGGAAAGTTGACTATAAAGAATCTGAAGGACCAAAAGTAAGAGGACACACTGTAAGAGAATAAATTCTGAAAAACAATAAAAAAGGATATCGAGGACATTGATAGGTCTCGTACACTCTGGAGTGCCAGACCTATGAATATACACCAGGAGTTACAACCTCTCATGAAAACGACACTGTGAATCATTAAGAATAGTCTTGATTGACTTTGTTCCTGCATTTGGATAAAACCGAACCGCAGCAAAACCCAGCTAAAAGGTGGTTATTTTTTAGTTATTCTTTTAAGTGGTAGGGTCAGATAAAAGTAGATGTTTGGATAGAGGACATTTTTCTTTAAGCTTTTGATGACAGACGTGCACCCTTAGTTAGTTTGGTTAGGCAGGACACATCTCCCTAGCAATATGGCAAGTTAGGCATTTTCCTTATTATTTTAATAAAACAGTAAAAATGTCCCACGTGTGTGCAACTCCTTCTGTCCCGCCGCAGTAATGGTAAACTTCATAGAATAGCCAGCTTTCCTGGGTATGCATTCTGAATCTTAATCTGTGTAGCAGGTGTTATGCTTTTGCCTCATTGCAAATATTGTGTTTGACCTGCATAGATGATAATAAAGACTGATTCAAGTAATATTTTGTTTCTGTGATTTCGTTTCTGATTATGTGTATATATATATATATATATATATATATATATATATATATATATACTATAAATATTATAGTTCGGCGGTCACCACACTACAGTTCAGGTTGATTATTAAGTTCCAAAAATTGAATTGCTAATACCTTTTGACTTGAATGATGGATTTGGTTGATATTTTGCAAACAAAATGTTTCTCACAGGCTTCCTAGACTAGACATTTTGGGAAAGATTAGTTAAAAGTTATTAAGAAAGCAAAAAAGCGCTGTTTATGGCCTACTCCCATTCATTTTCCCATAGAGAAAAGTCCACATTTCTGCAAGGCGCACAGCAAAAACCTCTAGACAGAATTGGACAAAATAAAAAACAGTTTGGGCATGAAGCGTTGACTCAATCTCCAAGAGGGATCTGGGGTTCTTCTGTCCAGTAATTGTTAAAATATTTGCCAGAGAATGGGGTGCCCCTTGTCCCAAAATGATAGCTATATATGTATCCACATATGCATCAGCAAAGACTTTTTAGAAATGAAAAAGTAGCCATTTTCCCCAGTATTCTATTGCTATTAGCTGTTGATTTGCTGGATGGATTTGGATGACATTTTCAAAACATAATGTTTTTCAAGGCCCCCAAACCTCCAAGGTGGGAACAATATGTTATAAAATAAAAAAGCTATTAAGAAAACAAAACACCATAGTTTCACAGTTTTCAGACCATTTATTTTCCCATAGAGAAAAAGAGCAGTTTTTGAACAGATGTAGCGCGAAAACCTCTAGGCAGATTTCCTTTTAACAGCTGAGAGGTTGAGGGACGCTAATAACATTTGACTTGCCGGATGGATATACCCTCTGAAAAGGTTCTCAAGGCCTCCCCAAGTAGATATTTTGGGAACAATTTCTTATAAAAATGGAAAAGATATTAAGAAAACATGCAAGCACACTTTTCAGTCAACTCCCTCTCATTTTCACATAGTGAAAAAGTACAGTTGTTGAATAGCCATAGCGCAAAAAACGCTGGGCAGATTTGGACCAAATTAGAAACAATTTGGGCACACAGCATTGTCTTAATTTCCTCGACTGGTTTGGGGTAAATCCATCCAGTAGTTTTTAAAATGTTCGACAGAGGCGTGGTTGTGCCCCTGTTCCTTAAAACCTTTATATATCAGCCTTTGTGACTTGCAGCAGAGAGACTGAGAGGATTTTCAGAAATGAAAAGCCGCAATTTGTTTTTGCTAGGTGCAAGTGATTCCCACGATATTACTGAGAGAAGCCGCAAATGAAAGAACTCAAAGTCCTATTTGAAAGAGGAAAAAGGATTCCATCAAACACTGAAACGAACTCCTCCATGACCTTACCAAGTGTAATAATGTTCTCGACTTCAGAAAGAGACTCAACACTCTTTTGTTTATCTAGTCAATCCTATGGGAACACTGATTGTTTTGAATGACAGCCCTTCGATGGCCTGGCCATAGGCACTAGATAAATAGCAATAGCAATCACATCAAGCTAGAGGTTGGGAGTGGGAAAGAAGATACCATGCGATGTTAGGGATTTAGGGGTGGGTTGGGGAGCCAATTACGGGTAGAACATTTCTGGTTCATCAGGGGTAGACTGTGCGAATCTCATGAGATTACAGCGGCAACGCCACAGGAAACACTCAGAAAGCAATGAGTGATGGGGCTAATGGAAGAGGGTCTGAAAAACCTGAGGGCATCCTCACATGTTCCTCCTCTGGATGCTTTGCTCAGGTGGCCAGGGAAGGGCCATCGCGCTTGGATCCCAACACAGGGGGTGGACGAGCGAGGGAAATCACCTGGGTAGGGGATTCCGGGGTTGCACCCATGGGAAAACCCCAGGTGAGACATGGTATCCAAACGGGACAATAGGCGAGGAGGAAGAAGTCCCTGAAGCTTTCATGGGATATGCAGGTCCCACTGTCCCTGATTGTGAGAACCACCCACAACGAGCTTGGGGGTAACAGATTCAGTATAAAGCCACAGGTCGTAAAACCTCTAGACAATGCAACTTCCAAGAGAACCAAGAACTAATTGGAAGGGGAATCGCCTAGAGTAATCTATACTTCAGAACTAAACGTGATTTCTGACGATAAAGTAGATCCAAAACATGTACTCACGTAAAGCAAGCCAAGCAACGTGAAGGACCAGGAAAACCAGGAGAGCTGATTCGATGTTGATTCGATGTTGGACGGTTAAAGGCTTTCTTAATAGAAGTCCGTCTGATAATGCCAGTTCCAGGGTAAGGACAATCCAACCTAAACCTATACCCGACGGCACGAGGACGCCTAATAACAATCCCAATTCCTTATAGCAAGTTCCAAAGAAAGTCCAAAGCAAAGTTCGAAGCAAAGTTCAAAGCAAAGTTCAAAGTGCAGAAAAATCCAATGCGCCAAATCCAGAAATGTCAGACAAGAAACCAGGTCGTTCGTTCCGAGTTCAAGGGAATATTCAATCACAATCCGAGGGACAAAACAGGGTACAAGAAAGGTAATGCGAGGACAAGGTGGTGAGCTCCAAAAATCGTAAATTCAGAAGCAGCGTTCCGACTACCGGGTGGAGATTTAAAGAAATCACGTGACTCTGCGTGAAACGTAGTTACGCCGCAATCGTGCGCGAGCGTGCTCAGGCAACCAACGTCTCCACGGCAATCCCCAACGTTGTTTGATCCGCTGGAAGTGTTTCGACTCCGAGGGTTTTGGGATTGTGGAACGTGTAGTTCTGCCATAACGCTTGAGGGGACGTGAAGCAGACGCTGATTTCTTGACAGTATCCTCCCCCAAAGATGTCTTCACCCCCTGAGAGGCCAGAAAACGAGCCAAAAGCAACGGAGCATGTACATTGGACTCAGGCTCCCAGGTACGATCCTCTGGACCATAACCCTTCCAGTCAATAAGGAAATACCGAATACCTCGGGAAACCTTAGAATCTAGAATCGCCTTCACCTCATACTCCTCTTCCCCCTGTACCTTGACCGGAGGTGGACGAACGGGGAGCCTGGTTCCCTCCGAACAGGGTTTCAGAAGAGAAACGTGAAAAACTGGATGGATCTTCCAATTATACGGCAGTCCGAGTCTCACAGCAGACTGATTGATTATATTCTTGATAGGATACGGACCAACGTATTTAGGCTTTAAACAACTCCTCATGGGAATACGGAGATGTTTGGTGGAAAGCCAGACCAACATACCAGGACGGTAATCGGGCGCTGGAGACCTATGCCGATCGGCGTATTCCTTAATACGGTCTTGAGCCTCCTTTAATCGGGAATGCACCTGTTGGTGTAGAGAAGCAATATCTCTGAGACTGTTTTGTACCGCAGGATTGTCTGAGAAGACTGGAGGATCCAATGGCAAAGAATGAGGATGAAAACCATACAAGGCAAAGAAAGGAGAAACACCAGTAGAAGTGTGGACTGAATTGTTATACGCAAATTCAGCAGTAGCCAACGCCGACAACCATGATTCTTGAAGCTGCATGGTAATGCAACGTAAATACTGCTCCAATGTAGCATTCAAGCGTTCCGTCTGACCGTCCGTTTCCGGATGATAAGCAGAAGAATACCTTGCGTCAACACCCAGAGAAGTAGTAAGATGTTTCCAGAACCGTGAGGTAAACTGTGAGCCCCTGTCAGATATAACAATATCCGGAAGACCAAAACGACGGAACACATGGCGAAGAAATAGGTCCGCCAAAACCGGAGCCGTGGGCAAACCTTGACAAGGGACAAACACAGCCAGTTTGGAAAAGTAATCTATGACCACCCATATGGTGTCAAACCCCTGAACGGGCGGGAGTTCTGTGATGAAATCCATAGACACCATGGACCAAGGTTTGTTTGGAACCGGAAGAGGACACAATAGACCCACTGGTTTTGTGGTTGAGGACTTACACTGGGCACAAACGGCGCAGGTAGAGATATAATTCGAAACATCCTTCTGCATTGATGGCCACCAGCACCATCTCTTGAGTTGTTCCACAGTCTTGCGTACACCAGAATGAGCTGAAACCAATGAATCATGACTCCAATGTAAGGCAGTTTGTCTGGAATCAACATCTGGAAGATAAAGACGATCTTTGACATAAGGCAAAGAGTTGATTATTGTCATATTCAATTTCTCAATCTCTGAAGGATTCTCCGAAACCCATTCTCTAATGGATTCCTGTAGTGATGGATTCAAGGTACAAGAACATATTACCTGATTAGGCAATAACAGACCACCAAATTCCCTGGAGGATGAGACATTCCCGTCCCTCCTTGAGAGAGCGTCTGCCTTAGAATGTAGAGCCCCAGGACGGAATGTGATCTGGAAATTGAATTGCGAAAAGAATTCGTGCCACCTGGCATGCCTGGCTGTGGTGCACTTCACTGACTGCAAGGCCAGCAGATTGCGATGATCAGTGTAGACCTGTACTGGAACAGCAGTACCCAGAAGATGATGTCGCCATACCTTAAAAGCGTCACGTATGGACAATAATTCACGCTCGGTGATAGTATAGTTAGCTTCATATTTGGTAAGCTTCCTGGAGTGAAACGCCACAGGATGAAGGAAACCTGTATCTTTGCAAAACTGAGACAAAACTGCCCCAACCGCTTGATCAGAAGCGTCAGCCTCCACATAGAATGGCAATGAAGGGTTAGGATGTTGGAGGACTGGTGCGGTGGTGAACGCTGTCTTGAGGCTCTCAAAGGATACTTGTGCTTCAACCGTCCACTTGAAACCATTCTTAGGACTAGTAAGGGCAGTCAAAGGAGCCACTATAGCAGAAAATGAGCGTATAAAACGTCTGTAAAAGTTCGCAAACCCTAAAAAGGACTGCAAGGATTTAACAGATGTAGGAGCTGGCCAGTCCAATACAGCCCTTACTTTGGTATCACTCATGCCGACTCCCTGATTCGTGATGTCGTATCCTAGGAATTCCACACGCTGGGCATGGAAAATGCACTTTTCTAGTTTAGCATAGAGATGATGGTCTCTGAGCCTTTGTAATACCGTAGAAACATGTTGTACATGAGTCTCATAGTCTGGAGAGTAGATCAGGATATCATCGAGATATACGATGACATATTGGTCGAGTAAATCACTGAAGACATCATTAATAAAAAACTGGAATGTAGCTGGTGCATTGCACAACCCAAAGGGCATGACTAAGTACTCATACAGGCCATATTTGGTTTTAAACGCCGTCTTCCACTCATCCCCCTTCCGTATTCTGACCAAATTATAAGCGCCCCGCAAATCCAGTTTGGTGAAGATGGTAGAAGAGCCCAACTGGTCCAGAAGAACCGAGATGAGTGGTATTGGATATTGATTACGGATGGTGACAGCGTTTAATGCACGGTAATCAATACATGGGCGCAAATCGCCTTCTTTCTTTGGCACAAAAAATAAAGGCGATGCCGCTGGAGAACGTGATGGCCTGATGAAGCCTGAAGCCAGTGACTTGTCCAGATACTCCTTGAGCACTACATCCTCCTTGTGGGTCAATGAATAGATGCGGCCAGATGGTATATCGGCATTTGGAACCAGATCAATAGGACAGTCATACTGACGATGTGGTGGGAGGGTCTCTGCACCTCGCTTGTCAAATACATCTTTGAAGTTTCGGTACTCCCCAGGTAACACTGTGTTCATGACGGTCCCAATAACCAGAGCGGAATCCAAGAGATGAGTACTGGGTCCCGAAGACAGGGATCCTGCTGTCCTACAAGAATTAGCACAGTATTGAGACCAAAAAGAAACCGTCCCTTTAGCCCAATCCACTAACGGATTATGCTTTCTTAGCCAAGGTAGTCCAAGGATTAACTTGAACTGAGGTGCTGAAATAACGTCGAAGGCTATGGCCTCAGTATGCCCAGAAGAAGTAGTCATGATGAGATCTACCGTTTGTTCTGTGACCAGACCAGATAACAAGGTTGTGCCATCAACAGCATTGACCAGTTCCGGCGAAGACTTGGGAATAAGAGGAATACCAAGACTCTTAACAAACTGGCTGTCAGCATAATTCCCAGTAGCCCCTGAATCCAATATAGCATCCGCCATACAAGAAACCATGGAAGAGGCACAGACTTCAACAGATATGGGAAACAAAACCATGGTATTAGAGCCCGTATTTGCGGGACTCGACAACGGGGCTCTCTCTATTGCCGAGCTTTGGAGTTTCCCTGTTTTCGTGGTTTTTTAGAACACTGTCTTAGGAAATGTTCCGAGGAGCCGCAGTAATAACACAAATTGTTCTTTCTACGGTGCTCTCTTTCTTCGGCCGAGAGTGGAGCTCTAAGAGTACCTATCTGCATAGGCTCGGGCGAAGTATGACTCTGCTCCGTGGCTACGGGTGTAGGATAGGGAACCGGACTCTTTTCCCCTTTGCGTTCTGCCCTCCGTGCGTCTATTTGCAGGACTAGATCTACCAATTCTGAGAAAGCAGTAGGAATCACTGGGACAGAGGACAAAACATCCTTGAGAGAGTCTGAAAGCCCTTTGTAAAACAGAGCCCCTTTCTTTGCCTCAGGCCAATCCGTTTCTGCGACCAATTGGTTGAACTTGGCTAGATAGGACAGCAAGGGCAAAGCCTTTTGTTGTAAGGAGAGCAGTTCCAAATCTGAAGCTTGGGATTTATACCGGGTGTCAAAGACACGAGACATCGCTGATATGAGAGCATCACAATCATACAAAAGATGACTCCCTTGTTCCAGTAACGGGTTAGCCCAGACCGCAGCGGTACCCCCAAGGTAGGACAAGACAAAAGCCGCCTTGGTAGTGGCATCAGGGAAAGATGTAGGACGGCACAAGAAATGCAGTCTACATTGATTGATGAAGGTGCGGAACGTTTTGGGATCCCCCATAAAACGTTCCGGAGGGGCCAATGGAAACTGGGCCGTCATGTACACGGGCGCATTGCCCTGTCGAGGAGCGCCCGCTCCAAAGGCAGAACCAGAAGGAATAGCACCAGCACCATCACCCGCCTGCAATCCGGCCTGAAGGGCGTCGATCCGGCGCTGGGTGGCATCATGAGCCGCAGTCATGTCTGCGCGTAGACCAGCAACCAACTGAACCATAGCTGCCAACGGATCGTCGGCAGTTTCCATATTATGGATATAAGGCTTCTGAATATGTGAGAACCACCCACAACGAGCTTGGGGGTAACAGATTCAGTATAAAGCCACAGGTCGTAAAACCTCTAGACAATGCAACTTCCAAGAGAACCAAGAACTAATTGGAAGGGGAATCGCCTAGAGTAATCTATACTTCAGAACTAAACGTGATTTCTGACGATAAAGTAGATCCAAAACATGTACTCACGTAAAGCAAGCCAAACAACGTGAAGGACCAGGAAAACCAGGAGAGCTGATTCGATGTTGATTCGATGTTGGACGGTTAAAGGCTTTCTTAATAGAAGTCCGTCTGATAATGCCAGTTCCAGGGTAAGGACAATCCAACCTAAACCTATACCCGACGGCACGAGGACGCCTAATAACAATCCCAATTCCTTATAGCAAGTTCCAAAGAAAGTCCAAAGCAAAGTTCGAAGCAAAGTTCAAAGCAAAGTTCAAAGTGCAGAAAAATCCAATGCGCCAAATCCAGAAATGTCAGACAAGAAACCAGGTCGTTCGTTCCGAGTTCAAGGGAATATTCAATCACAATCCGAGGGACAAAACAGGGTACAAGATAGGTAATGCGAGGACAAGGTGGTGAGCTCCAAAAATCGTAAATTCAGAAGCAGCGTTCCGACTACCGGGTGGAGATTTAAAGAAATCACGTGACTCTGCGTGAAACGTAGTTACGCCGCAATCGTGCGCGAGCGTGCTCAGGCAACCAACGTCTCCACGGCAATCCCCAACGTTGTTTGATCCGCTGGAAGTGTTTCGACTCCGAGGGTTTTGGGATTGTGGAACGTGTAGTTCTGCCATAACGCTTGAGGGGACGTGAAGCAGACGCTGATTTCTTGACACTGATCCAATGGGGAGGTAGAAATATTGTACCAGAACAGAAGCAGGCAGCGAGGAGGGTCACATGAGACAAAAGCATGACTATGTATTTTTCCCCATTTCAAAGCATAGGGTGTGCTGTCAAGACCAGTATTTTCATGGCAGGGTACCAGGCGTAGGGAGTAACCTAACAAAGGGGAATCACCCCAGTTATATAAAACAGGGCCCATGGATTCCTCTCTTTCCTCCTTCAATCACCCTATGATTATTCAACTTATAAATATCAGTTTCCTTCTTGTCCTGTTTCCCACCCTATTTCCATCCTGTACTGGGACGAGGAGGAGGCAACCGAGAGTCAGAGAGATTACCCATGTGAAAAGTACCGTGAAGAGGAAGATGAATGGATATGCCTACATTCTACCACTAACATGTCCCCTTAATAGCGTCAGGCAGGGTCAGGCATTTGACACTAACCATACACACCTGACTCCAATTAACCCTCAGTTAAGTTATAAAAGGAGAAGTCCTGCCAGAGTAAATGAGCGAGCTGGAGTTGCTGGATGGATCGTAGAAGCCAGGGAACAGGGGGTGCAGCTGGAGGATCCTGGAGGATCCTGAGGAGAACAGGATGCCAGACGCTGACCCAGTGTGATAGAGAGGTTACAGCGTGGTGTGGAAGCTGTGTATCCATGGAGCCAGATTGGGGAAAGCTGTGACCTGTTTGCCGTATCCAGGCCAGTGCTTGTTCCCCTGGGACGTGTGCAAATCCCAGGGGTGACTAAGGGGCAGGTGGTGAGACCCTGACCTCGACACACACACATCCTGAGTAAACTACCCATCAGCGTTGCACTACTCAGTGAGTTTCAAGAGAAAGAGAGAGAAACTTAATAGCATGCAGGTGACTGGAGCAGGAGCAGTAGAAGGGGCAAGCGGCACGATCATTGAAAAGTAAGAGAAAGAAAAAGGTGCATGAGCGGCGCAAAGTACAAAAAGCAGAAACCGGGAATTGTGAAGAACAGAAAAGAGAGGGTGAGTGCGACCCAAACGAAAGAAGGAAAAGTGAGAAAGGTGCAGGCAGAACAAAGCAAACAGAGAGGAAGTGTGCAAGAGACACAGCAAGGTACAGAAAGAGTGCAAGAGGCACAGCAAGGTAAAGAAAGTGTGCAAGAGGCACGGCAAGACAAAGGAAATATGCAAGAGGCACGGCAAGACAAAGGCAGTGTGCAAGAGGCACGGAAAGGTAGAAGGTGCCAGATAAGTGTGCAAGAGGCACAGAAAGTTAAAAGGTGAAAAAGGAAAGTGTGCAAGAGGCACGGAGGGGCAAAAGGTGTCTGAAGGAAGATAAAGAGTATAAGGAGAGAGGCCAGGTATGAAAGTGGTCGTTCATGGGGAGGAGCAAAATCCATGTGTTCTCAAAAGTCTGTGATACTGCCCCGGTATTGACCAAAGGACGTGTACAGTGCTACTTGATAGAAGGTGGGAAAAGAGGGGGCTACACAGAGCGAAGTGGGAACAAAATCCTCCAAAGTGAAGGAAAGGCTGTTGCAACCTCCCCAGAAGGAACTGTGCTATGAGAGGTGCATCCTGACAAGGAGAACCTTTGGTGGTTTTGTGTTTGTGAATTTGTAAGTGAACTTTTTGATACAAGCGGGCCTATGCTTGGGGAAGGGAATCCTGAGAGGCCTGGAAGGAACTGTGGATCTTTATTTAAGAGAACCCTATGGAGCCCAAAGAAATTATAAAGCAAGAACGTGTCTGAGCTTGGGGGAGGGGAACCCTGACAGGCCCAAACACAGTATTGTCCTGCTGCAAGAGCCCTACCTGGAGCATCCCAAGAGCACCCCTTTTGCATTGAATTATTTTTTACAGTGGCAGAAGTATACCTGATGGCAAGGCTACCTGAATCCAGCTTTGGTTTGCATTTCTTTTTGAACCACCATTTATCTCTAACAAGACCTAACATCACATTTGTTTTAAGACTGAGGGCAAGCATAGGTTTTGTCACACACAGACTTTGGTTTTGGACTCACGGACATCGATCGCCCTTAGAAGCATCAGTTGAGTGAGCAACCCCATCAGAGTTAAGGCCAGTTAGGCATTACACCAACCCTACCAAGTTTTATAATAAAGGTTTTCAAACTGTTACTTTTGACTCTGTGTCTCTTTTGATACCATGCCTGCCTCACAATGGTTAGGAAGGGAAAAAGCAATTGAGTGGAGTGAGGGTACCTGGACAAAAGAAGGGGGACACATGTTGAGTGCCTATGAGGATCTGGAAGACTATCATTCTGAGCTATTTTTTTCCAGTTTTGCGGGAATCGGCGAACCACCACTCTAACAAAGGATTTTCTTTTTATTGGAAGTGATTACTGTGAAATGATCGTGGGAATAACGAGTTAGAAAAAAAGGGTTAACATCTGCAGTGCCTACATCTACTAGGCAGGGGGCAAGGGGTGGTTGGGAACAAATGATTGGTGTGACATGGCCAGGTGTCATGGCAAGTGGGCCCAAAAGAAAGATATTGGTACAACATACACAGACGAAGACAAAAGCTAGTAAGACCTCAAGAAACTATACAAACTATGGTCGGCCATGGCCACTGGCCATGACTGAAGGCTGTGGCTAGTGGGCCCAAATGAAAACTATTGGTACAACATGTACAGTGGCCCTAAGGAACCTAAGCTATATCAAAACCCTTCAAATTAAGTGAAAAACATTCATTAAGAGAGAGTTAAGGTGATCAGATTTAATGCAACACAACCCCCGAAATTCAGCACTCACATTTCAATCAAGTCAACCTCCTAAAAGAAAATGCATCACACAAACCAAACAGTGATAGGGGGTAATGGCCAGGGAGCAAACAAATCAATTGAGTGGACTGGGGGGACCATAAAAAGAGGGGAGGGCACTTGGTGAGGGCCTTTGAGGACAGGGAAGACATTTGGATTTTCGAGCATTATCAGGGGAATACCAGGGGAATCCCATGGGCATGGGTAGTACAATGCCACTCTATGTGTAGCTTGTTCCCATTATTGGGGGAATATCGGGTGAATCCTGCAGGACTGTGGACATTGTGAAAAAAAAGTAATTTTACATGTGCAGTGATCACATCTCCTAGGCAGTGGGTAATAGGCCTCTGTGGCGAATGTCATGCTAGTGGGACCCAATAAGACCTATTGGTGCAACATGTACATTGCCCATGGCTAGTGGGCCCAAATAAACCTATTGGTGCAACATGTACAGTGGCCATGGCCAAAGGCCATGGCTAGTGTGCCCCGAAGAAACTACAGTATAAAACACCCTTAGAATTCAGTGAAAAAACATTATTTAAGAGAGAGTTAAAGTGATCTAATTTAATGTGAAAACTACATAACAACAAAACCTTGGAAATTCAGTGAATAAAACCTTGGCTTAGAGTAAGTTAAGGTGATCAGACTTAAAGCAAGAAACGCCCTGAAATTCTGCAATCGCATTTTGAGGAAGTCCACCTTAATTATTCGCCCCCTATGCGCAGCGTATGACCACAATGATGTCATTACAGATGACATAACTAAGAACATCACCAGATATCCAACGTTGCTGGTGACGGGGGACAGATGAAAATGAGGACCATCAGCAGCAAGACTCACCTGTGGACTTTCTCCAGAGTAATATCACTAAGACAATGAAAAAGGACGAACTGATCTATTGTGTGTAAGACTTTCAAGAGAAAATAATGACCTCCTTCCAAACACAGATATTTGATTATACTAGTCAATTTCACTTGCCACAAATTTTTTCATCATAAGCAAGTTTGATCAACAGATAAATCTGTACATAAGACACAGTCTTTTTTAAATCTGATAATTGAACAGTGTTAATGTAATACTAATTATAACAGAGCATGTCCTGTTTTGGGGACAGGAAAAAAGAGTAAACAAAAGCTTGGCAAAAACCGATATTAAAAACTGAAAATCAGCATACATTTCTAATAGTAATCATGCTTGACATAGATAATTCCTTATGCCCATCTACTCTAGTCCTGTAAGCGACAATTAGCAAGCGAAATTCCTCCCTTCCCCAGGATGTAATGCAATTATAATGTTCACAGTTCCAAAGGTGATAACTCCCTTCCCCAGGATTCTCTCCTTTCAAGATCACACAACTTGGGTGTGGGTCCCAGACTCGCTAAACACCTGGTATACTCCCCTGCTAGGTTCTTTTCTTCAATTCTTATGGGTGTGAATCCCAGATCCGCTCTTCACCTGTTATACTCTCCTGCCAGGACTTTACAATTTAATCTCTCTTTCTCATTCAGCACAAGAGGACACGGGTCTTTCCCAAGTTACTTTATGGCAACGAACTGTAATGATGAAGAGGGCAGTGATTCAAATGAGGATTACTTGTTTCCCCACACTTGGCAACCAATTCACTCTTTCAGGGTCTCTTTGCCTTATCTTCGGCGTCTCCTTCTCCCCTCTGGGCTCACAGACCACTTCTGCATGCTTTCAAACCACTCGCACTCGTTTGAGTACTCGCCTCGGTGTTTGCTGACCTTGAGCAGCTTTTGCCAGTCAGTGCCACAGAGTGTCCACGGTCCTTGCAGTGGAACAAAGTCCATCCTGGCTTCCAGTTCCTACCGCAACTTCCTTCTCCTTCAGGCACTTCTCTGGTTGACCGCCAATGCTGTGCTATGAGGCCGGTCCACAGCTCGCCTCTTTGCTTCTTCCCCCGCTGGCAGTGCTCTGAAGTCATGGCTCTCGGTTCCGCCAGCTTCTTGGTCTGCCCGACCGGTGCAGAGTGCTGGGCTCGGCTGCCTCTCTCACCACCTCCACTCGCCTGCCCTCAGGCTTTGCCTCCAGGTTGGGACACTGTCTTCTCCGTACTGTATGCTGTTTGTCCTGCCGTCCTCCAAGGTGATGCTTGGAAAGGGAAGATACATCCATCTTCCGACAGCAGCTGATTTAAAACTCCCACCTCCAGGCTGGAAGGTGCCCTGGAACAATCACATGATCCCAAACACTAGACTGAACATTATGGTTCATACTCTTGTTCTTTACAGTCCTCTTCCTCATCTCAGTACATGTCAAAAGGTGTAAAATGTTCATGAGTTCTCACAGCAGCTTTTGTAGGGGTTTGAACGAGTTTATCACAATATTCCATTAAGGAATGGGAAACAGAGTGGGGTATGCCTAAAAGGAAAGGGGGGATACCATGTATCACCTGATGATACCTGTCCTTCTCCCCGAGGGTCCCTTTCCCCATTTGATCCTCCCACATATAGCCACCCCCAGGGTCAGGATCAGGTAGCGGCTGCCGACCCCTGGCCACATGAGGAGAAGCTACCTCTGGGAAAGGAGTGATGACATCCTCAAGATTCATCACAGCACCGAACACGAGCCATGATGGTTTCTTAAAGGGAGTCCTCTCACACCTAGAAAACTTTGCAGTAGGACAAATCATCCTAACAGGCAATTTTAATTTAGCTTGAGTCTGACAAGAGGACAGAGGTGCGGGGGAACAGCAGGTTAATCCAGCCCCATTGAATCACTTACAACAAAAATAGGACCTGTTGCCCCTCCACAATACATGGCAAGTATTGAAGAGGGGGAGGTGTGGAGTCACCTATTTCTCCCATGTTCATAGGTCTATGTCAAGAATTGATTACATTTGGGTCTCCGCCACCATGATGGGAAGGTTGAGGACTCTCGACTCGGGGTCAATTTCACTATCAGATCATGCTTCGATAGTCCTGATGTCACCAAGGAGGGGTTCCCCAGAAATTTGCAGGGACATTTTGTGGGACGCCTTTAAGGTGGTCATTAGGGGAGAACTAATAGCTTTAAAATCCCAGCGGGAGAAACAGTGGGAAAAATTAGAAAAACAACTGGAAGAGCAACTAACTATTGAGACCATGGAGGCATTGGTAATGAAGTCTACGAAATCGCTCCAGAAAACCCTTAAGCATATTAGAGTCCAATAAGATATACTTTGCACGTGTAGAGCTGCAACCTCCTTGCACTACGCAACACAGAGATAGTATATCAAAGCCAACGAAGCAGACTGTCTATTAGCGCAGCAGTTAAGAGGACCTATAAAGGCCCAAAATATACTTAAAATGAGCACGAGTAACACCAAGATAGTCACGAAAATGGAGGCCATCGTAAACACATTTGCAGAATACTGTGAGACACTTTACAAATCATGAAACAGTTAAGTGTCCTCTATACGTGCTTAGAAACCTCTGGGTGTTAAGCGCGATATCAATAACCTATCATATCATATCAAATTAGTGGACACTCCCGTCCCCTGCACACCTCATATACTGACAATATAGTCAGTCAAGTCTTACTGTAGTTTTGACAGTTCTTTAAATGAGTTCAATGTCTCAGCACAATGGTCATATAAAACTCAAATACATTGGTCTGTACAATAGATGTATCTGTATGGTAGTTAATCATAAGTTTCAACAAACGTAGTTCAAATAATAATAACACCGTTTATATGAAGTATTTTTTAAAACAAGAACTCAACACATTCCAGGAAATAAAGACCCTTCCTCAGGAGCGAACAATTCATACAGTTCATGTATTTGTTTCAATCTTCAAGCTTCAACTCTCACCTATAAAGTAAATCAAATAATCAAGTATGTGTTCAGTATATAATTGTCTGACTATTCTAATGAGGTTATGGGCCTGATTACAGGGCCCACTTCCAGGTGCACCTCCTCAGAGGTCTTCTACCTTTTCTCACTTTCCCCCAGAAGCTCACTGTCTCCAAAGCCCTAGTTCTTTCCATGCTGGACTACTGCAACAGCCTCTTTCTCAATCTGCCTACCTCTACTCTTCGCCCTCTGCAGCTAATCCAGAAGAGGACTGCAAGACTTATCCTTGGACTCAAGTCCAGTGACCGTATCTCTCCAGCCCTGAAATCTCTCCGCTGGCTGCCGGTGGCTGCAAGGATCAAGTTCAAAACCCTCTGCTTCGTCCACAAGGCTTTCTGGAGCCGGGGATTGCACTACATCCAACTCTCTCTTCCGAAATGCCTGCCTTCTAGAGGCCTCACCAAACTTCACAGAGTTATCTTTTTTGCAAAGTGTCATGAGGATTCGTCCAGGAGGGGCAAAGTTAAAAGCCGCCCAAAAAGTGCTCTTCCTATGGGTTGAGCAACTTAACCACAACTACAGAGCCGCTATCACAGGCCCCGTAATATACCTACAATATATGCAATAGCATCCCTGTAGGTATGGTTAAGTTGACTTTCCCATAGGAAGGGCAGTTTTTGGGCATCTCATAACGTTGATGCTGTTCGACAAAATCCACACAAAACTTTGCTCAAAAATATAGACCCTACTGAATTTATTTGCAAAGTTTGGTGCGGTGCGACATTCATGCATATATACTTACAAATTCATCACAGGGTTTTGCAAAAAAACAGTTTTTGGGTGGCTTATAACTTTGGTGCCGTTCGATGAATCTGCACAAAAATTGCAGACAAAGGGCCTCATCACAAGTTGGGTGGTAACGCCGGTGGTTTTACCGCTGGTGGTATTAGCCCTACCGCCAAACCCCCGGAGCTATTAGCGCCGGATCACGGGTTTGGCGGTAATGGAATTCCCCATTCCCCACTGAGCCCATTCGGGAATGCCCCATTTTTCGCACCGGCGGTAAGAGCGCGAATTTTCAGCGGATTTCCCCCCAGCTCAGAGCTGGGAGAAATCCACCAAAGCCCTGATTTGGCGGACCCTTAAATCCGGAGGTAATAGCGCGACCGCCGGATTTAAGGGTTACCGCCAAACTCGTGATGAGGCCCGAAACATAGACCCAACTCTGAAATACTTTGCAAAGTTTAGTGCGGTTTCGTCAAGGGGGGACATGTAGGGAGATTCTCAACATTTTCAAAATCGTGATACACTTGAGTGGATTGCTCAGGGCTATGGCCTGAATCGCTGCAAATATTTTCATCCACCCTTGTGCAAGGAGCTTCGGCTGGGTCCTGAAAGAAAGTGTGCTTTTGTACATTTGGTGTTAATCTGTCCTGTGTTTTATTTTTTCAAAAGTGCCAAAATATAAGTACCTAAAAATAGTGATATAACTTTGGCCCTGGGCACCAGGGGATCAGCTGTGGGGTTAAAGTGGGCACTGGATCTGGCCTCTGACAATGAGATGGCTCTGAGATGGGTAGCGGGACCTGCAACATGGCTGAAGCCAATGCCCCGCAAGCCATAAACAGTGGCCCACAGCCCCATTATTGAAGAATAGTGGCCATGGCCAATGTTTACTGTGGGTTGATTCAGGGTCAGGCAACATGGCAGAACCTTATGGCCCACATAGTGTAGGCACGGGCCATGGCCACAAGCCATGGACAGTGACACATGGTGTTGTTATAATATAGTGGGAACTGCTCCAGGCTGCAGGCTAGGTTTAGTGGCTATTGTGGGTAGCTTGGTGGGTACCGGGCCATGGTTGAGCCTCATGCCTTAGGCAATTCACAGATGACTTGCATCCTCAACATCTGCTGCTGAAAGTGGCACAGGTCAGTATGCGCTGCAAATAATGTTTGTTAGAGGAGAGTTATAGTTCTTTATATATGTTAAATGTGGAAATATTACTAATCTACATGCAGTGCTGGAACATCACGAAACTTCTTTAGTTATGAAAACTGTTCAGATGAATTAAAAAACATGGTTATGGGGACGTTATGATTAAGTTGCTCCAATAAAAACCTTTGAAATTCAATGAAAAAACTTTGTGAAAGAGACGTTGTGGTTACGTTTCTCTAATTAAAACCTATGGTTGCGGTGCAAAATCACCAAAGAAAATCAAAGAAATTCACCAGTTATGGTAAGCTATGCAAACATAACATGCGCCCCCACCATGCACTGCTTGGACTAACACCCAGGACATCAAAGATGACATCACAAATGGCATCACTGATGACATCACATACAAAATAATTCATTTGTAACAATAATAACAGAAAGTCCTTACAAAGGGTTGTGTTTAGGGTATTGCCACCAACATATGAAAGATGATATGTAGGCCTCTCCTGAACAAGTTAATGTATCACAAAATGTACTCATTCAAACAGACGGTATTGAAGTTCTGTTTATAATATGGCAATCTAAAAATACAGTGGGGCTGTGGGTGCTTCATGGACTGTAGAAGTACAGTATTCTTTTATCGTGTAGATTTGAGCAGTTGCATTACAAGTCCAAGCCTATCAGGACCTTGAGGAATGTTGAACCTGAAGGCAAGAATGAATAGGCACGTGGGTGGGTAAGCAAAGACTTGTAACATCTAGTTAGTTGGAAACAAATACTATGACCAGCGCACGAAACTAAGATTGGAGTCAGTCATCATACATAGAAAGGATAACAATTGTATTATCTGTCTGGTGCCTAATTATTGTTACATGTATGTGCACCATGAGCTCAGGCCAAACCCCAAGAAAATTAATTTAAGATCATTCTGCAAGGTGATGGCTTACAAATATAGCACCTTCAAAGTATGATTGTCATGTTTTCAATGCAGTACCTCCACGTAGTGCTTAAACAGTTTACTGTCACTAAACAATACGAAGTTTCCAGGAAATGTCATCATTGATGGCATCGACGATGCCATTTGTGATGACATCATTGATGTCCTTGTTGTTAGTCCCAGCAGTGCATGGCGGTGGCACAAGTTATGGTTGTATAGCTTACTATAACTGGTGAATTTCTTTGGTTGTTCGATTTTGTGCTGCAACCATAACGTCCCTTTGTTTGTTCTCTGATTTTCAAAGGCTTTTATTAGAGAAACGTACCAATAATGTCCCTTTACCAAAGTTTTTCATTGAATCTCAAAGGTTTTTGTTGGAGCGACTTACCCATAACGTCCTTTTAATAACCTATACACATATGCACTATTTTGCACAGTATTTAAGGAGTCGTGCTGGGGAGCAGGGGTGGACTGGCCTATACGGAACTCTGGAGATTTCCCGGTGGGCCTCTGCACCCTGGGCCTCTTTTCTGTGGTTTTTCCAAATTTTCTCATAGGAAAAGCATTGGGCTTGCTGAAAATGTGTCATTTAGGGCCACTTTCAACTTTATTTCCAGGGCCTCTTTTGGTCCCCAGTAATTATTTCCAGGGCCTCTTTTAGTTCCCAGTCCAGCCCTGCTGGGGAGCTCTGTTCTCTTCTGTTCCCGCTCTGAGAACGAGTGCTGGCTGCTCCCTGGCATGTCTAGCGTGTTCTCCCTCCTTATGCAGTGCATGGAGGAGTGGAGGCGGCAAGGGGGAGGTTGAATTAACGGCACGACCAGCAATAGAGGAGCATAGTTGCAAACATGATCCATTGCAATCTGTTGATACTTATCCAGGGCTTTTTTCTTTGCATTCTGGGACTTGTAATTTTGTTTTTCCCATTATAAAACTCCAAGTCCCAGAATGCAAAGCAAAAAAGGCATAAGCACCTACAGATCAGAAAAGAATATGTTGGCAATGGGGAGGAGATACCGGTTCATCAAGGAATCAGCCATAACAGGAAAGAAGGTAACAGCAGAAGCATCTAGGATCAGGAATCAAAAGGTGGTGCAGGACGAATCTTGCATGTGGAGCATCCATTCAGGGCAAAGACCTGCTCTTTTGGATGAAAAAAGCAAGACAGTGGTTAATGTGCAACTGTGCAAAGTCTGTGGCAGCCTCAGTGCGAGAGGTGCAATGGGAGGTGCAGGTGTTGCGTACACCAAAGGCTGGGCCAGCGTCCGTAGAAGCACATCCATGCATCACCTGCCTCAGATGCATGGGTTTACAGTCTGCTTTCCACTACTCCAAATCATCTCCATTCATCTCCATAAAATTGCCTTAGCGGCTAACCCTACATCTCGCTTTTCCCAACGATCTGAAGCTAAACCCACAAGTCTTCTCCCACACTTCCAGAAGGGTATCATGCTTCCATCTGTGCAGTTTCCACCTTGAGTCACTGGAAATGAATGCCCCGCAGGAACTTTTCTTTGCTCAGATCTACTCAGAAACCCAACACGCCAGTGCTAAATATTTTGAAACCCACCCATGACACGTCAGGATGGGCAGTTCCCCGCCCACTCTTGCCACCACCCACGGCTGCTCCCCGATGCTGTCACATATATGGGGTTAAAGCTGCAACTCCCACCGATTTATTGTGGTTGACGGATGCACTCACTACGGCAGAAGTGTGATTTACAAATGCCAATCAACATACACATAAAATAGCATACTTGCTGTGTCTTAACATGCTACAAACGTTTAAGTGTCTCTTTAAACACAATCATCATTTACATTTTGCTCTGATTCTATAGGTGTGTATTATGTGACTGCCAGTTAAAATAACAAAGTTGCCAGATCAACGCTGGAAGAGAGGCGTGCAGGAAAAATGTTCTGTTAACAAGTTGGACAACGTTGAAATGTGCCGAAATGAGTAAAGGATGGTTAGATTGAACCAAGTTGTGGCCCAGATGTGTAAGGGGGCGGGAAGGAGGGAAAGAAAACTGAAGTTACCAGATTAGAGGGTCTGCCATTGCAGTACTGTTTGGTCTATGTCTGCATCTTGGGTTGGCCTCCCTAGAGAAGCTTCACATTGCCTTCTAAAAAAACAAGCCAAATGTAAGTTTCTTTCTGTTCTTCTTCTGTGGATTATCTCGCACTGTATACATATGAAGGATGGCATTCTTATGATGGTAACAAAACCAATAAAATACAGTTTTTAAAAAGAATTAATAAAGTTGCCAAAACACCACATCATAATAAAGCTGAATGTGAGACAATAAATGCCGGGGCTCAGAAATAAGTGCCAGGGCTGAGCTCTGGCAAACACCCCACACATTCAGCATTGCAATGTTCCCAAGAAAGAGTAATAAAGTGCAGTGAAGTGACAAGCTTTGCTCGATGCAAAACACTGCAAAGGACTATTGAACTCAGTATTACTCGAGTGGTGGCAGTTCAGTCTCAAGGGTTTTACATAAAACATACAAGTTAGGTAACCAAAAGTTCTGAAAAAATGCTGTGGAGTGGATTAAGGTAGTATTTTAGAAAGATTGTGGGGAAAAATCCTTTGGCCTGATTTACTAATAGTTTTTCAATGGGATTGCGACTTTGTAAAATGCTTTTGTAAATCCTGCCCCTTGACGTGAAACCGCAAATGTTTTCTGGCTAGATCATGGGTGAAATAGGTATTTGATCAAAACAATTTCTTTTTGGTATGCATGTAGTGCTGCACAGTAAAAAATAGATGTCATAAAAACAAACTGAACACCATGAGTTGGTTTATTGGCTGTGGTGCAGATCATGTGCAATCACATAACCGTGGAAGCTTTTACTCTCTTAAATATTCATGCCGGCGCATTGGTTTCTATTAGAGGTGAAACGCTCTCAATGTAGAGGTCACGCGTTCCGAAGAGCTGCTATCCAGAAGTAGTTTAAAAATGAGGCTATCAGCGGCATAGACATGCTATATTATTGCTCTCTGTGTATGGAAGCCCGGCGAAGATGAGTATATTAATGGCATAGACATGCTATATTATTGCTCTCTGTGTATGGAAGCCGGGCGAAGATGAGTATATCAATGGCATAGACATGCTATATTATTGCTCTCTGTACCTGAATGTTGGGAGAAGATGAGTATACTAATGGCATAGACATGCTATATTATTGCTCTCTGTGTATGGAAGCCGGGCGAAGATGAGTATATCAATGGCATAGACATGCTATATTATTGCTCTCTGTGTATGGAAGCCGGGCGAAGATGAGTATATCAATGGCATAGACATGCTATATTATTGCTCTCTGTGTATGGAAGCCAGGCGAAGATGAGTATATCAATGGCATAGACATGCTATATTATTGCTCTGTGTACCTGAATGTTGGGAGATATCATCGGCATAGACACACTATATTGTTGCTCTCTGTGTATGGAGGCCAGATGAAGATGAGCATATCAGCGGCATAGACATGCTATATAATTGCTCTCTGTGTACGGAGGCCAGATGAAGATGAGCATATCAGTGGCATAGACACACTATAGTATTGCTCTCTGTGTATGGAGGCCGGGCGAAGATGAGTATATCAGCGGCACAGACACACTATATTATTGCTCTCTGTGCCTGAATGTTGGGAGAAGATGAGTATATCAGCGGCATAGACACGCTATATTATTGCTCTCTGTGCCTGGAAGTTGGGAGAAGATGAGTATATCAGTGACATAGACACACTATATTATTGCACTCTGTGCCTGAATGTTGGGAGAAGATGAGTATATCAGCGGCATAGACACACTATATTATTGCTCTATGTGCCTGAAAGTCGGGCGAACATGAGTATATCACCGGCATACACATGCTTATTATTGCTCTCCTTGCCTGAAAGTTGGGTGAAGATGAGTATATCAGCGGCACAGACACACTATATTATTGCTCTCTGTGCCTGAAAGTTGGGAGAAGATGAGTATATCAGCGGCACAGACACACAATATTTTTGCTCTCTGTGCCTGAAAGTTGGGAGAAGATGAGTATATCAGCGGCACAGACACACTATATTATTGCTCTCTGTGCCTGAAAGTCGGGCGAACATGAGTATATCACCGGCATACACATGCTATATTATTGTTCTCTGTGCCTGAAAGTTGGGTGAAGATGAGTAGATCAGTGGCATAGACACACTATAGTATTGCTCTCTGTGTATGGAGGCCGGGCGAATATGAGTATATCAATGGCATAGACATGCTATATTATTGCTCTCTGTGCCTGAAAAGTTGGGCAAGGATGAGTATATCAGCGTCATAGACATGCTATTTTATTGCTCTCTGTGTATGGAGGCCAGATGAAGATGAGCATATCAGCGGCATAGACATGCTAAATTATTGCTCTCTGTTTATGGAAGCCGGATGAAGATGAGTATATCGGCAGACCCTTTTTGGTGTTCACTTCCTAGGTTGATGGAATAACTCTCAACCATAGAAGAAGAAGGACGTGTTTTGTCCAGAACTAATAGCAGATCTTTAGACCTTCATTCAAATGCAACGACAAGAGTGATAAATGTACAGATGTGATTTATCATTGTTTCTGTATAGTTGTGATACATTACCACTTCTTTGTTTGTTTTTTCTTTCTTTTTGTCTCTTTACTCTCAAATTCCTAACTCCACCCACCTTCACTCCTTCTACTCCTTCCTCTGTCCCTCCTATGTCTTTCACACTTTCCACTACTGCTTCCACCCTTTGATGTTACCAATACATCCTGCACTCTATTACTCCCCCTTGACACTACCACTCCCTTTTCCACACTACTACTACATCCACCACACTACTGCTCCCACTCCACTCACCTTCTATTTGGTCACACACCATTCACTCTCCAAACCACTTCACATTCCCTCCCTACACTGCCTCTAATAGGCTTTTTCACTAGTCTTACACAACACACGCAACACAGCACCACTTGCCCTTACTATTCAATACCTCACCTGTTCCATAATACACTTTCACGCTCTTGTTCATTGTCCTCCCTTCGGCTGGTCTCTTGATCTGCCAGCTCCTCCTCCTCTGACCTCAAACAAACAACCCACAGCTTCCTGTTTCCTGGGGGCTTTCTTATCCTCCTTCGTATCTTCTGATTGGCTGCCTGACCCTGGCCCATCTGGTCCTGACTTCCTCGCCAGTAGGTTTTGCATACAGACACATTTTTAAATAGCGGGTTATACCCCACCCCTTTTATCCACACAGGGCTGCAATGATGCAGCAATGGTGGCATGAGTTGCACAGTGTCCAGGTCTGTGCTAGGGCGCCTTAGTTTGTTATTTCCGAATGTAAATACACTGTTGTGGATGGTTGTAGCTTTGTTTCAGTCCATGGTGGCCTATGTTGCTTGCAGTGGTTTCGCTGCTGTATGCACTGGTGGTCGGAAGTTGCGCACAGCTTTATGGGCTACCACAGAGGCTCTCCGCTATGTCTTTGGCTGTCTCTCTTTCAGTCCACTGGTGTGGAAACTCGGGTGCTGCAAAGCATCTGGCGTGAGGCACTTTTGGTTTGAGCTGTCTCCGCTGACTTCTCCATATGACTGCAGTGTTGACTCTGGAGCTAGAACAAAAAGAGAAAACCTGGTGAGCATTTGTATCAAAATGCATGGAGTGATGCAAATGGGTACTGTCCCTCTATCTAGGTATCCCAGCTCTAGGACTGCTGCATTTACTGTTGTGCCCTCTATCGAGGTGTCCCAAATCAAAGTGTTATTGCATTGACTGGGGTGCCCCCTCTTTAGGCCATTCTCCCTCCATCCAGGTGTCCCAAATAAAGGTGCCAGTGCAATGACTGTTGTGCCCACTTTTTGAGCCCCTCTCCCTCTAGCCAGGTGTCCCGAATCGAAGTGTTATTGCATTGACTGTTGCACCCCTCTGTAGGCCCTTCTCCCTCAGTGCAGGTGCCCCAGGACTAAGGTTTTCTGCTTTTACTGTTGTAGCCCTCTATCCAGGAGTCCCAAGTAGGGGCGTTGTTGTATTTGCTGTTGTGTCCCTCTTTGGGACTTTCTCCTCCAGTGCAGGTGTCTCAGGTCTAAGGTTGCTGCATTTACTGTTGTGGCCCCCTATCCGGGTGTCCCAGGTCGAAGGGTTTTTGCGTTGACTGCTGTGCGCCTTCTTTTGGCCCTCTCCCTCTATCCAGGAGCCCCAGGTCTAAGGTTGCTGCATTGACTACTGTGCACCTCTCTGGGCCCCTCTCCCTCTGGCCGGGTGCCCCAAGTCTGGGTGTGACTGCATTGACTGTTGTGCCCCTCTTTAGGCGCCTCTCCCTCTATCCAAGTGTCCCAAATCTAGGTGTTCCCGCATTGACAGTTGTGCCCTCTTTAGTCTCCTCCCCCTCGATCCAGGTGCACTGAGTCTAGGTGTTACTGCATTGACTGTTGGGCCACCACACAATCCCTTGTAGCTAAGGTTCAGATGCCCACAATCCCTGGTTGCTGTATCTCCAACACAGACACCTCCACCGACCATGGGCTCACACATCAGAGCCTGAAAGAATATACCACTAAATGACCAAACCGCAAGGGTTTACTACCCCTGCTTCATCAACCACAACACCCCTAAGAGAAATAACTAAAACCACACAGGAGCCAGAAAGGAAAGAGCAGTAAACAAACCGAAGCACACAGGTCTTCAACCGAGGTAACAACATTCCACTACCTCACCAACTACAAGCAACAATGAACCACAAACAACAAAGACTAAACCCCAAGGACCAGGAAACACACAATCCAAAGTGGATGCCCACCCAAAGGAATACAACCCACAACTCAAACACCAAGCATCGTCACAGGAAAGAAAAAAAAGCCAGAACGGACAACAGAAATAATAAGAAAATCCAAACCACTCGGGAAGGTGCCGACCAGCATGAGCCCACAACTCTGAAAAACTGTACAAAAAAGAAGGCCAGATGTTCCGAGGAGGCATAAAAAGAACAGAGAAAAGAGAGACTACATTGCCTGCTACCTCTCCACATATGACTGTGTGGTAAGCAAAGACGGACCAGCAACAACGAACTGACAGGCAATAAGTGTTTCTAATACAGATCCCACCAGGACACCTAGCAAGACAAGTAATAAACCATCCCAACCCGGTCTACAACATGGACAATAACCCAGCCACAATCAGAGACAAACTGGAATCCATCACCCTCTACATGCCCTACATCACCAAAGACTGGAACAACGGACGGGTACCAACACAATCCACCACTCGGAACTAACCAAAACCAACCAACCCCACCATAAACCTTATCAGTCTACGTGACAAAGAGACCGATCACCAAAGAACCACAGTGCCCAAAAGTTCAACCTGGAAAAACACACTGAACTGAACCAACAATACAAACAACAACCTGAAAGGAAATCAAACAAACTCCACTGCAGCCTTCTCAACGTTAGATCCATGGCAAAACACTCAATAGAAATCCATGATCTGCTAAGCAAAGGAGGCACAGGCATGCTCTTTTATACAGAACCCTGGTTATCAGACAACTACAAAGCCATTGCGGATAAGGCGATATCGGACAATTCTAAACTAATACACACCAACAGAGAAAACCGAAGAGGAGGCAGAATCGCAATCATACACAAAGAACACATCCGAGCACCTCAACTCATCACAACCAACGTAGAAGAATGTGAATCCCCCCTCATCAAGATAGAACTCAATGACCAAACCAAAATAGTATTCCTCCTGATCGACCAACCACCTTCTTATAACCCCAACTTTGCAATGAAACTAGCGGACGCGGCTGCCATTTTATCAACCTGCCATGACAACCTAGTCATACTGGGAGACTTCAACACCTGGTTAAAAAAGAAAAAAAATCCACTGTAAACTCACTCTGCGCACTCCTGGAAACTTTACATTTCAAGCAAATAGTAAATGGATCCACCCACGACGTCGGAAACACTCTGCGTGCAATTGTCTGGATCCACACCGCATACTCCAATGGTATGGAGCAACCACTATTTGATACCATTCTACATCACATCCCAAACCTGTCTACTGGTCGGAAAGGAAATACTACATACCTGCAAGAAGAGAAAATGGAAGAACCTAGACCTAGAGGCCCTAACAAACCTTCTACACTCAACCCTCCCAAGCGAAACAGAACCCACCAAAACAACCATACACACAGCAGAAGACACACTTAACAGTAGGATCACAAGGCCCTTGACCTACTGGCACCAGCAAAAACATTCAAAGCAACACCAAAAGAACTGGCAGCACAATGGTTCACAGTAGAGCTAAAAGAACTAAAAAGAAACAACCGCAAAATGGAAAACAAATGGAGAGAACAATGCACCTGAGAAGACAAAATAAAATACTGAAGACAACTCAAACTATACAAAGCAACAGTCCTCAAAGCAAAAAAGTACTATTATGCCACAAGAATAGAATCAGCAAACAATCCACAGAAATAACTCTTCAAAATCATCAAAGAGATTAAAAAAACTTCTTTCTGTAAGAATTCCATCATCCCGACACAAGCACTTTGTGACAACATCACCAACCACCTGAGATCCAACATAGATACAATCCAGTAGACCATCAACCTAGCCCAGGCAAATACAACCACGATGGCCGGACCAAAGATACAGGGTGAAACGCAGATTACAGCAAAACTCACCTACCTAGAACCAATCACAGAAGAAACGTTTGCCACATGGATCATGGACACCAATCTTGCAGGATCCCCAAGGGACGCCTGCCTCCCTGACATCTTCAAAGGAATCCTCAACCACAGAACCCCAGCGACACACTTCTGCAACCAAAGGAATCTATCACTCAAACAAATAATAGTACCGTCTGCCTTCAAATCAGCATACATTAAACCACTGATAAAAAAGGAATCAGAAAGCGCAGACGACCCGAGCAACTACAGACCAATATCCAACCTGCTCTACCTAGCAAAGATCCTTGAGAACCACGTGTACAAAATCCTTCTTAAATATGACGAAACAAACGGAATACTCGACCGGTCGCAAGTTGGCTTCAGACCAATGAGAGAAACACAATTAGCACTCCTATTGATGTGAGACGACCTGAAAATAAACGCAGACGACGATGCCCAATCGGCCCTCATACTACTGCACATGTCAGCGGCATTTGACACAATCATCCACGCAACACTAATAAAAAGATTAATGGAATGTGGCATACAGGTATTCGCACTTAAAGTGGCTTACCTCATTTGTAACAAACCGAACCGAAATAACATACCTACCACTCTTCATCTCAAACACCAAAAATATATCCTGCAGAGTCCCACAGGGATCCAGCCTCTGTCCTCTGCTCTTCAACATCTACATGTGCCAACTGATGAAAATCATTTGAACCCACGTACTTAACGCCCACAGCTATGCAGACGACACACAACTGATTGTGAAAACAAACAGAACCCATGAACAAAATAACAGCCTCAACAAATGCCTTGCTGACATCTAAAACTGGATGACAACTAACAACCTTAAAGTGAACCTGGCAAAAACTGAAATAATGCTCTCACCTTCAGTATTTGACGGAGGGAACCCACAACTGGACTGGCCGACCGGCATGGGAACACAACCAGAGACCACTGACGTAATAAATGACCTAGAAATACTCATGAACACAATATTGGCATTATTATCCACAAAATGCATCAGTCTGAAGAGGGAGTGCATTTTACAGTGATTTCAGAAGCCCAAGAGGTTACAAGGGTTGCCATCGAATCTCATTGTACTACCTTGAACCAGCATGGATTCTGAAAGTTCAGGGGCTGTGTCCCTATGTATGGTGTTTGTCATCATTTTATTTTCTTCCCTAAAAGCCACAAATTCCTGCTGTACGGTTAGCACATTGTCACAAAATTCCTGGATGCTTCCCAAGTATAAAATTCTTCTGTGCTGGTTACTGGGCATCTCAACCTGTCAAGAAGTGTGTCTTGCTGATGATGCATACCTGTTGTTCTCCGGATGCTGCATTCCAAGCTGAGGCCAATACTGCGATCTAGGATGGTGATACCTACAAAGAGAGCGCAAACCACCGTAAGTCCCTGTGAGTCAAACTAGGGCATGTCCATGACCCACTCACTGCTTAACATACAGCACTGACCACCCACCATTAACGTGGAGCAAGGACAGTATGAGCACTGCGTTGGATGACTAAATGGAGGATATGGAATGGCATCTATGAGTTCAGGTAGGTTGGTGAAGGCTGAAGACGAGGTACAAAATAATGGCAGGGCTGGTACGCAACAAGGGTAATGGCAATGCAACCAAGCAATATACCAGGGCAGACTAGGGCAATGGAAAGAACACAGGACAGGAAATAAGATGGGATAGTACTGGAAGCACGAAACAGGGAAAAGGCAAAAAATGACAACAAAGAGGGGGCATCACTCTCCCAAGGCACTAGAATAAGTTGAGAAACAACAATTTGGCCTGGTCTGCCCCACTTTGTAGGTGCCAGCATCAGAGCGAGGCCCAGTGTGCTGCCATCAACATCTGGAGCGTACTGCTGAGCACAGAAGCCTGGAAGTGTGGCACAGGACCCCAGCGCCGAGAAGCAAAGGTTGGAAAACCACAGTTGTGGCATAGATGCAGATGCCAGGCAACTCACCATTGTGGCAGGAGCTACGGCCTGCCATGTAGGTGCCCGCTGCGGCACGAGTAATGTGTATGATCCAACAGAGAGACAATTTAGGCCATTTGGCTGATATTGAGAGAGAAGAAATGCAACCCAAAAAGGTCAGTCTGAAGACCCCAATCTATGACAAGGAGTATGGCAATAGCCAGAACCCATAGAGTTGAGACTTTAAAACTAGATTCTTTCATGCCCTTCCAAAATATGTAGTGATTTGGTTAGTTAGTTATTTTGAGGACTCAAGGTCACTCTAATGCATCATCATCCTGGCTACAAGGATCTACGAAGTACAGAACCCAGCAACTTCCAAAAACAAAGAAAGGAACCCCAAACAAACACCTCCTCCAGTCTCCATTAAGGTAGATGAGGTGCAGAGTATTCATCAGTTAGATTTAGAGAAAGAGGAGGCAAAGTATCTTTCATCTGCTGCTAAGGATACAAACAGGCAGAGTAGACCATCTGTTCAAAGCCAGCTGACTAGCCTGCCACCTGGCAAAATCAGAGTTTGAAATGGTGCCTTGCCCTGTTTATTTTTGGGGTACTTTATCTTCAACCATGAATGCAAAGTGTGATACTTTACTGCACTAAAACATAATGTGCTTTACAGAATTCTACAACCAAGAAATATAGATCCTGTGAAATTCAGACCAAAACTTTCCCTAGACAATAAATAACACTATTCCCTACAAAGAGTGTGGAGTGCACCACGAATTTTGAATAACAAATATTTAAATAGAACTGTATATGCCAAAGTGTGACGAAGACAAAGGACTGGTGTTCTGGTTGGATATCACTTGGAAATGTTACCATGTACTTTCAATTAGAGCATTGGATTGCACTTATGCATGAAGAAAATTACTTCTCTCCTGAATCCTTAACTTCTTGCTACAAAGATCAATATGTTTCAGAATTGACAATGTGTTTTTTTATTCTGCAATGTATTTAATTCAAAGTGTGTGAAATAATGTTGACGGCAAAAAACAATTTCTTTGTCTGACAATGGTACAAGATCATTTAAATTTTATGTGCAAATATGGCTGAGAAATTGCTGTGATGGATGAAGACCGACATGTTCAATCACACCGGAAATAAGTGAGTGTATTTAACATATTAGGAATTTGGCATGTTGAAGTATTAGATGGCAAATTAAAGTGTCACAATTTTTGGTTGGCCAAAACGTGTTTTGCTGGTTCTTCAATGAGTCTAATGCCAGCTAAATCTTAGTTCAATTCACATGGAAGCACCAGACAAAAGGGGACGGGGGGATTAGCTTGGTTATCTGGAGAAAAACAGACCTCTTTATCTTTCATCAAAGTAATACATTGGGCTCAGCACTACAAAAGGATCCCACACTCGATGCATCTGATTATGAACTGGACCAACTCACATGGTCTCATATTAGGAGGACTATGCCCACAAATACATTGAAATATATTCTAATAGAGTCCAAACTGTGGTTATCCAAGCTGATACAAAGCTGGGGTTGTCACATAGTAGGCAGCTTTGGGTTTTAGAACGGAAGCTTCAAAGGAAATCAATGCACTTAAAATGGCAACTCTGAGGACTCTGTCAGCTGCTCACATGATTCATTGTTCTGGCACAAGGTTTATCATGTACAAACAGAAGTTGCACTGGTCACATTTGATTACATTAGAACTTCACAACACAACTTTCAACATAAATCTGCTACAAAATAAATTAGGGCAACAAGAATAAGTGTTCTGGTAATGTGAGACTCTGCCACATAGTATAGGAGGCTAAACTTTAACTTCATACCATTTAATAACTTCTTAAATATTGTTGCACAAATGCATGTCGCACATGTATGAATTCAGCTTGATCATGGGAATCTAAAACTCCATATTAATAGGTAGGTATTGAAAACAATTCTCCAGCACCACCCCTGTCACATGTGTAGAATTATGATAAATGTATGAAATTAAAGGTGTATTCTCTGTGAGTGACAACCTGTTAGGCCAGTCAACGGGAAGGTTACACAAACTAAAAATTGCAATGTGAAAAAGCCATAGTATGAGAAAATGACAACATATTTAAGTCAGATAGAGAGCGCTCTGGAATTCCTTAGGGTGCCGAAACGGGAACCTCTGTCTAACTGGATGAGCGCTGAGGTGGGATGACATTTTGAGATGGAAGAAGCCATGGGCCTTGTCCAAGAAGAAGCCTGATGCAGAATGTACCTGATGCCAACCTGATTCCCAGATGTGGATAAAGCAGAGAACAAAGGGTCTAGCTGATTTGTGAGAGTACCTGGAGGCTGTGAGGTCCATCGCGGCTTTGTGGCTTAAAAGAACTATCTAAAAGTGGAGTATGAAAAGTCACAGTGCAATTAGATCGGTGTCCTCTATAATAATCTCTCTGATTAGGCCCTGGAAGTGAGATCTAATTCAGGGACGAACAAACATAATGGGCCTCATTACGACCCAGGCGGTAAGGGGTTTACGGCGCCGTAAACAGCGCCGACCCTTACCGCCTGAGTAGGAGGTCCCTTAGCGCCATGGCGAATTTAACACCTGCTTTTAGCAGGTGTTAAAATCCATGGCGCTAAGGGACCATGGAGTTAATTACGCCACCGTAATTTACGGTGGCGTAATTAACGCCTTCCCCACTACCATTATGCCCTATGGGGCAAAAATGGGAATGGGGAAGGGTAAATGGGGATTGGGGACTTACCGCCCCGCCAAGGTCCGAATGGGGCGGTAAGTCCGCCAACCACCATGGCGTAAACATAGTTTACGCCATGGTGGTAAAGTCACGGCCCAGGCGGTAACTTACTGCCTGGGTCGTGATGAGGCCCAATGTCTGTGTGTGAAAGGGCTAGTTCCAGGAATGTAAGCCAGAAGGGGCTGTCTGTCAACATCAGGCATCACAGCAGTGAAAGACCAAAAGGGTGAATGCAAGGAGGTGGTCCTTGGGGGTTTGATGGACAGGTTACCTATCGAGTAGGGGAAGAAATATCACCTGTGAAGGTCCTTTAATCTAATGTTGCTATTATTCGTTTGCCAGGGAACAGCTGATGGAGAGGAGGACGTCCGTTATGAATGGGCGTATTGAGAGAAAATACGATGTGAAGAAGATCACTGAACCGTTGTGTGTTATGAATTAATGAATTGGCATTGTTCTGCCAAGTCCCTGAAGTCCCTGAAGTCGAGAGACTGTAACCTGTTGTGTTTGCGAGCTGAGCCGAGAGAAGCAGAGAAGAGGCCTCTTAGCCTCGTCACGAAGAAACCCGCTTCTGAAACTGACGATGTTTGTTGTATCCAGCAGGCAGAAGAAAAAGAACTTCGTCGAAGGGGCGTGATTTGTGTGTCAGCAGCCTCAGCCCTGATCAGCTGTGCTGCGTCTGGAAAGCATAAACAGACGGCGGTGAAGTGGAGCAGCTGCAGGGGACATGGCCATTCATTTGACTGCCAGGCCCTAATCAGCTGACTATACTACGAGCCACGGCCCACAGCAGCGCAGACTGGAAACCCACCGGTGAAACTGACGAATTGCACGTAAGAACCGCTACGGATGAAAGGGGAAATGTCGAGTGACGGAACTGCTCAACTAAGTGAGATCTATACGTTGAAGAGTAAGACAGCAATTCCTTTTGTTTGTGAACAAGAAAGAACTATATGAGAAGGAAAATACTGTAATACCCATGACGTGTGGAACTGGTTATGAGAGAGCTCGGCTGTGAAAACGGAACATACTCCTGCCTCCAGTGTTAAAAGTAAACATGATCTCGAGAGGGTTCTGCAACCTATCTGTATAAAAGGGGTAAATCTGTAAAATAAGAGAAGAGGAGTTATGTTGGTTATGCCTCCCAGGGAGCTACTTTGAAAACCTTAAAGCCTAAAATCTGGGGTACATTTATAAAGTGACTGGCCACAGTTGAGCCCAGATCAGGACAACTCTGTTCTCTAGTCAACACAAATCGTGAAGAAGGGAGTACGCCAGAGCCCGGGGAGCTGCTAAACTCCTGTTGTTATTTTTGAACCAATTGTTTAATAAAAGTTACAGTTTTAACGCCCTTAATAGTGTGTTGGCCTTCATTCCCACCCCAAAATCTTGACACTGTGCAGGCCATACTCTTTCAAAATCATAGGCAAGTAAAAGTAACCTTGTGTTTTCACATATATATAGCCACAACTGGGACTGTGAGCCAGTAGCCAACGCTCCATGGTCTAGTAGGGAGTATATAAATAAGGACCTGTTAAGGGCCAGTCATTTAAAAAAAATATTGGGATGTAAGGGAGCTCAGCCACACCACGTCAATTCCACAGAGATGCAATTTGAAATGAGCAGTAAGATGTCGCCAATGACATTGGGCCTCATTACGAGGCGGGCGGTAAGGGATTACCGGCACTGGTAAGGGCACCGGTGCCAGTAATCCCTTACCGCCCTACTACGAGTTCCCTTTGTGGGTCCTCCCTTAACGCCTAGTTTTCTGGAGCTAATAACGGTACCGCAATTTGCTGTACCATTATTAGCGCCTTCCCCATTCCCATTTGAGCCCTATGGGGGCTCAAATGGGAATGGGGAAGGGCCCTGGTGAATGGGGAATTACCGGTCCCGCCAACCTTGGAATGGACCAGTAATTGCTCCATTTACCAGGGCGGAGTCGGTAGGGTTTTGGAGGCAGCCATGGAGCTAATAGCTCCATGGCTGCCTCCAACCTCGCAATGAGGCCCATTGCGTTGAAGTGAGAGGACTCAGAATTAGATAGTCCCAAATTGAGGTGGTAGTTCTTGTCCTTTCAGAGAATCATAATTTTGGGTTGATGAATAGTGGAGATAAATCATTATTCTGTGTGCTTTAGGTTGCAAGCCACAATCGCTTGTATTTCACTCATGTGCACCCACAGCACCACATGTAGATATGAGAGGAATTAACGACAAATGTGATTTATATTACTGTTGATGTTTATGTAACCTATTTCTGATACCAATACTTGTCATTGACATTCGAGAAAACAATGTTCTTGAAACCATTTGTCATTTAGTTCAAAATGAACTGTTTGTCATTGTAAGGAAAGCTTTTACACGCTGCCTGAGAGGCGGTAATGTTACCATAGAATTACACTGTGCTACCTAGATGTTGCATTGTATTATTTAGGATTGGAGGTTTAGAAATAGAAATATTTGATTCATTTCTATGATTGTGTCCGTTTCAAAATTAGTGAGAACTTTAACAGGCAGGTTGATTTTCTTCTGCAGACAACCTGCTTATGATTGTAAATTACTTTGGTGACTGCCCCAGCATAACGTTTGGGGGCCACCATTGGCTGAAAATCTTCATTTAAATGAATAGAGTTGCAACTCCAAATACAGCCTGTTTCTTGTCCCAGAATTGAGCTTGTGTACTACGCATGGTCCTCTCAGCAAAGACCTACTTCCAAGGCCCCTGTCTGCTCCCTGTCTGCTTCCGGAACGCTAATTGGGGTCCTCCCTGCACCTTAACCACAATGATGCTGCCACCTCACTCCTCTAAGAAATCCGGACTGCCTTGACTTTGCCACCTCCAGAACTATGGATTAGTTCCCTCCTTATGGACTCACTTCTACTGCCTTTGACTATCACTGTTCTTTCTGCTTGTTGCTCCCATGTTGTCATCCTGCTGCGCAGTGCTTCCTAAAACCCTTTGCTAACATCCGATTCCAAGATTGAAAAAGTCAAATCTTGCTGTTTTTGCTTTGCTCTTAAAAGTCAAATCTTGCTGTTTTTGCTTTGTGCTAAAAAGTCAAATCTTGCTGTTTTTGCTTTGTGCTAAAAAGTCAAATCTTGCTGTTTTTGCTTTGTGCTAAAAAGACAAATCTTGCTGTTTTTGCTTTGTGCTAAAAAGACAAATCTTGCTGCCCTTGCGAAATTCTCTGTATTTTGCTTGTATACTGTTTCTTCTCTGTAACTTGTCAGCCCAGTGACCTCACCACTCTCTTTTGTCTCACACCTACCTGCCTTATCCCCCCCAGTATCTCCATCCTCTCCTTACTTCCACCCCATGGCGCTTTCTGTTTCTCCTATCTTCTCCAACTGCTTCTCCATTGACTATCCTTCCCTTCTCACTAAGACTGGAAGGAAGAAGTTCATAAAGGATATCTTGACCTCTAACCCTGGTCTTCCTATCGCCGACACCTACTCCAATGCTTCGGTCAGACAGACCCTTACCGACATCCTCTTTGTCGTTCCTTCGCCAGATTTATGGACTCCTCATATGGTCTCTGTGCTCTGCCCTATCTCCTCCTCTCCCATTAATGGTGGCACTCGCTGGGAAGTTCTCATGGCTTCCTTCGACTCCTCTAAAGTCATCATTAATGTCTACCTAAATGGCACTGTCATGGTCCAAGGCCCTCAGGCCAATCTCCTCCTCTTTGATAGGCGCTTCCCTCGCCTCATCAATTTCCTATCATCTCCTTCTGTCCCTTGTTCTCCCCCCTTGGCTACCTTGCCCTCTCTCTCCTCCTCCTCCTCTGCCCCTCCTAGGGCTCTTTCTCCTCCGCAGGGCGTACCTCTGATCTGTACCTCTCCCCTGAAGGTCTTTAAGGCTGGCAACCTTCTTCATATTACCACTCTCAACTCTCGCTCTACCGTCATACACTCCTCTGATATCTGCCACCTCCTTGAAGAACTAGACCTTGATGTCCTTGGTCTTACTGAGACATGGTTAACGGCCAGCACTGTCACAAGCTTTGACACTCTCCTCCCTGATGGCTACAAGATCCTCTCAGCACCCAGATCCTCCCGGTCCGGTGGGGGGGGGGGGTAGCCCTGATCTTTCCCGAGTGGATTCCTGTCTCTATCATTCCCACTCAGACCTACTCCTCTTTTGAATGCCTTGTCGGTAGGCTTTCTCTCTCACCTACCCATTCTCGTACTGTGGTTATCATCTACCGGCCTCCTTGTCAAATCACCTCATTTCTCTCTGAGTGGGCAGACCTCTCCTCCTCCCTCCTGGCCTCTACCACTCAACTCCTCCTCCTCGGTGACCTAAATATACATTTAGACTCTCCTTGCTCCTCCTCTGTACTCTTCCGTGACCTCTGTGACTCCCTCTCCATCCTCCCCTCTGGCCCGACTCACTCTGCAGGGCACACACTCGATGTCTTGATCTCCTCTGACCTCCCCCTCTCCATCCCTCTGACCACTCCTCTCTCCGTGAGCGATCACTCCCTCCTCTCATCTCATTTCTCCCTCTCTTCCCCCCAAGCCAAGCCTACCCAACACTGCCACCTACCTTCTCAGACATCCGGCCCATGAAGAGCGTGTCAGTTGAGGCTTTTGCCACCACTTTCTGTCCCCCCCCTCCACCTTTGGCTGTCTCACATCCTGATACCGCCCTGACTCTGCTCTACTCTTCAATTTCTGATACGCTTGATGCTCTTGCCCCTGTCATGAGGATCCGTTTGAAGTCCAAAGCCAAGTGCAATTCCTGGCATGACTCTGACCTAGCTACACTTAAACGTAAGTGTAGGGCAGCTGAGAGAAAAATGGAAGACTTCCTGTTCATCCACTGACAAACTGGCCTGTTGCCTGCTACAAAGGCAATACCGACTCTCTTTCCTCACCAAGAAGTGAGTCCACATTCAAGCTCGTGTCTCTAGGGCATCTAACAACTCGGCCGAACTCTTTAAAATCTGCAAGGAGCTGGCCAACCCTGCTGCAGTCTCTACCCCTCCTGTTGCCTCCCAGGCTCTTTGCAATGCCCTTGCCTCTCACTTCATTTCAAAAACCCAGGAAATCCTGTCCACCCTCTCCACCCACACCCCTCCTCTTCCCTCTCCATCTGTGCTTGCTGACCCTCTTTTAGCCACCCTCCCACCATCCTTCTCGTCCTTTCCTCTTTTCACCCCTGACGAGGTTGCTAGACAAGTCTGATCTATGAAAGCCTCTTCAAAACAGGTTCATCCCTGTTGCTTTAAAACCATCAAGGACCACATTGACACCCTCGCTCCGGTCCTTGCTGATTTTTGCAACCACTCCTTTGCCTCTGGATCCTTCCCCTCCCCTCTGAAGCACTCCTTTGTGCATCCTCTTCTCAAGAAACCAACCCAATTTCCATTACTCCCTTTCTTGGCAAACTCCTGGAAACGTTGGCAATCTATCAGCTTAACCTTCATTCCAAATCTGTTGGCTGTCTCCATGACCACCAGTCTGGCTTCAGAGCTGCCAGAAGCACGGAAACTGCTCTCTTGAACATCCGTGAAGATCTGCACTCCAACCTTGACTCTAACATTCCCTCTGTCCTCATCCTCCTCGATCTCTCTTCTGCCTTCGACATAGTCAACCATACCACCCTGCTTAACCGTCTCTGTGAAAACCTGGGTATCACTGATCAGGCTCTGGCCTGGCTGACCTCTTTCCTCTCAGATCGACCCTCCCAGGTCCAACTTGGGTCCTTCCTTTCATCTATCTTCCTCTCTACCTGTGGTGTTCCCCAGGGGTCTAACCGCTCGCCCTGGCTTTTCAACCAATACCTGGCAACTCTCGCCCACTCCATTGCCATTTTCTGCTCAAATTTCCAGTGCTACGCTGACGACACAACTCCTTTTCAGGTTGCCCTCTGCCACCTCCTCTCCCTCTCTCATCTCTGATTGCCTAACTGCCATTCAAGATTGGTGTGCCGCCAATGATCTTTGTCTGAATGCCAGCAAGACGGAAATCCTCCTCATTGACACACCTTCCCCATCCTTTCCCCTCACTCTCTGGCCAGCCTCCCTTGGCCCTCCTCCTACCCCCTCCTGCGAGGCTAAGACCCTCGGGTCATCTTTGACTCCACCCTTTCCATCTCTGTCCACATCTCTGAGGTCTCTAAAAAGTCAAATTTCCGACTGAACCTCCTCAGAGGTACTCTGCCTTTCCTCTCCTTCCCCCAGAAGCTCATGGTATCTCAAGCTCTGGTTCTCTCTAGCTTGGACTATTTTAACAGCCTCTTTCTAAATGTACCTACCTCTACTCTCCGCCCTCTGCAACTAATCCAGAACAGGACTGCGAGACTTGTTCTTGGCCTCAAGCCCTGGGATCGTATCTCTCCAACTCTGAAATCTCTCCACTGGCTCCCAGTGGATGCAAGGATTAAATTCCAAACCCTCTGCATTGTCCACAAGGCTTTCTGGGGCCTGGGTCCAAAATACCTTCAGCTATCCCTCCGCAAATACCTCCCCTATCGAGCTCTTCGCTCCTCTACCTCCAACTCCCTCAGGATCAGTCGTTTTTCAAAGAAATGAGCTGGGGGTAGATCTCTGTCTTTGGCTGGCGCCTCCCTCTGGAATAGCCTCCCTGCCACACTAAAACTTAAGGAGAACCATCTCTGGTTCCAGAAGCACCTTCCTCTTTTCTTTTGCCTTCGCTCCCCCTCTCCCCTGCTGATCTGTTCTCTCTTGGCACTGTGCACCTGGCCACCCTCTGTCCTTTGGGCCCAGGTACCTGCTCACCCTGCCACCCTCCTGCACTGCCTCTGGGCCACCCCTTGCACTGGGGTCTGTATCTGTACCCATACAGCCCCCCCTTTTTCTTCCTGCACTTATCAGACCTATCATGTCTGCTGCCTTAAACCTAGCACTCGCCACTTGCTGGCTGCAACACCACTGTTGCCTTTATTATTTACTTATTGTTATTTATCTGTTTCTCCTCTGCTTCGCACTTTCCACCTCTCCCCCTTCCATGCACTTGCGCGTTCTCAATGTCACTGGGCCTAGTAAGATCGCTGTTTTGTTCTCCCCTGTTCCCGTCCCTTGCCTTGTCGCGCTCTGAAACACTTATGTCCGAGCGTGATAGAAATAAAATATCAATCAATCAATCAATCAGAGAAATCTAAATCCACAGTAGCTCTGACAATGGACAATTATATATACGGGCCTCGACAGAGCAAAGTTGTGAAACAGGATACAATGGATACAAAAATGACTCCCCCATTGAATCTTCTAAATGCCTAATCACTGAAAATGTATATATTTGTATTTATTGGATCACACAATATGGATACATTTGTGTCTTCGTTCTCGTGGGAGAGCGCTAAATCCTACACCATCATAAATGTGTCATTTTTATATAGCGCTTCAGGCCAGATCCTGCTCACTTCTAATCACTTTCATATGAGGTGCCACTATTGTTTACCAATGTAATGCCACCCGCTGTATCTCACCATAGAGGGCGATGGGCTAGGGTGGCCTGGCCGGGATTCGAACCTTTGCATGAAGTTCGCAAATAGAAGCTCGTTTTGTAGTTCATTGCCTCATAGGCTCAGCAACGAGTCATTGAGGCAGCAAGTAAAATACCCACCTTCTACTGAAATATATGTGATAGCCAAAAACTTGCACCGAGCGGCACTGGGCATAGTCCCTGGCACCAAATGCCACCGAACGCCATTGCAGCGTCGCAAGCAGACTCAATAAGATGTTGACGCTCGCCATTTTCATCTACGCAGAACAGCAATGTTGCCAGTTGGATTTACAAGGAACAGGGTCCTGAACCTTCTTTATTGTACACGTTTTCTGTATCTAAGCAGGGGTCTAATTTGAAGTCCCACTAAACAGGGGAAATACTTAGGGGGTCATTCCGAGTTGGGCGGTAAGGGTTTACAGGCACCGGTAAGGATGCCAGTGCCGGTAAACCCTTACCGCCCAATTCCGAGGTCCCTTAGCGGGTCCCAGCAATAACGGGCCCGTTATTAGCACCATCCCCATTCCAATTGTGCCCTATGGGGGCTCAAATGGGAATGGGGAATGGTTTACTGAATGGGGACTTACCAGATCCTCCAAGGTAGGAATGACCGGTAAATCCCCATTCAGTCAGACCGGACCTGGACCCGGGTTTGGAGGCAGCCATGGCGCTAATAGCACCATAGCTACCTCCAAACCCGTAATGACCCCCTTAGACTGAAAACAGTTGCCATCAGGTGGATCTAGGTACACATTTTCTACACTCAATGGGCCTATTAGCACCATGGCTACCCCCTTACCGCATTCCGGGTCCGGGTTGGCGAAATAGGGAATTACCGGGTCATTCCAACCTTGGAGGACCCCGTAAATCCCCATTCCAAGAACCATTCCCCATTCCCATTCGAGCCC
Source organism: Ambystoma mexicanum (assembly GCF_040938575.1). Lineage (NCBI taxonomy): Eukaryota > Metazoa > Chordata > Amphibia > Caudata > Ambystomatidae > Ambystoma > Ambystoma mexicanum. Next base: position 693,769,211 of record NC_090937.1, on the reverse strand, counting down.
CCATAGGGCTCAATGGGAATGGGGATGGAGCTAATAACGGGCCCGCTAATAGCTCCGTGGTCCCTTAGCGGGACCCGCTAAGGGCACCTCCTAAAACCAGGCGCCCATAGCGGGACCCGCTAAGGGAACTCGTAGTAGGGCGGTAAGGGTTTACCGGCACCGGTGCCCTTAACGGTGCCCGTTAACCATTACCTCCCACCTCGTAATGAGGCCCAATATATTAGGTGCTCATTTGTAAGTACGAAAAGTGCAAAAGTGAGGCTTAAAATAAAAGCAAGTTGTACGCTGTTTATACTTCACTTTCTTTCACACGTTGGGACATTTTCATTTTATTTGAGGGTGGCGGAGGGGCACAAAGTAGAAAAATCATTTGCATCTTGCCTTCAAATACTACATGGTACCAGCATGTGTTTTCCTGATGGTATTTAATTAATTTCTTGGAGATTCAGCTGCATTTAGGACCTGCTGAAGCAGACAGATTCCATAGGAATCCCTTGTAAGTGCTGTCTGCAAAGAGTAATTTGTAAGGCAGTATTTACATTGTTTACAAAAAATGAATAGTAAAATGAAAGTGTAAATGCGATTTTGCCTGTTTTTACGTTTTCATTTTCCACTCCATTTGGTAAATGTGGAAAGATGCATACAGGGGACCCACCAGCATCTAAGCGCTAAGGTTGGCGGTTTCCTGGGTGCAAATGTCACTTTTACTAAAATGACCTCGTAAGTGTTGCTATCTTGCATCAATTGCTATACTGCTTTGAGGAGAAAATGTTTTCTCCTAATTTAAGCACATGCTTCCTTTTGTCTAATGTCTAAATGAATTTAGACAGCCCCCACCCGTTTGTGCTGGTGGTGGTCACAGTAATGTGGGTTGCTGGCCCTGAGGAGGAGCAGAGGCCAGTCCCGGTCAACCAATGCCCAGTCTCCTCAAAGAACAAAATCAAGTCCAGCCGGAGGGCACCTGCAGGAGGGATGGAGTCCTGAATATTTGCACAAAAGGAGAGCATTTTGGGAACATATGAATGCCCACAGACCATTACATTTGAAATATGCCTTTGATAGTGATCCAATCATGAACCCCTTCTGAGCAACTAATGCAAACTGGACTTTCTGATCATTTCATTTGTCACAATAATGACCCTAACAGAAAAATGGCTGTAAACCACAAGACATATAAACACTTATTTCGATAATGCCTTGGGCTGTTTCTACACAGAACGCCTAATTTAATCAATGAGTGCCTCTGGCTTACAGCAAGTCTCCTGGGGCACTGCTTATGGGTGGCAGAGGGAAACCCAGGTCGGAGCAGAGCTTGGAGACTGCTGGACTATTAGCCCAGGGAGTTTGAGCCTTGGAACTCCATGAAACTGTGCTCGGGCAAGACACGCTTTGCTGGAACTGTGCTGCGGCTTGATCCGGACCAGTTCTGCCCTGCTTACATGTTGGTGGTTCCCCTGCATGCAGTTTTTAACATTTACAAATATGAGTGAAAACTTGCAGGGTAATAGCAGGCAACTCGCCTGTAATCCTCACTTTCACACTCAGTTTTGTGAATAAATAAATACCACTTGCAAATTAAGCTCTGCAGGCAGCATGTATTAATGGATTCTTACACAATCCTACAGCAATGCACTGGAGGAGAAAGAACAGCATCCGTGTTAATTATAACTGTACTAAAAGGTCTGTGCGTCCCTCTACCGAGAACGAACACGGACAAATAACCTTTTCTATGGGAAGGTGCCCACTCTGGGGGATCTACAACCACATTTTAGCTCACAGTACCTTTCACAGAGACGTGGACCCCTTGCTCACTGTGCTTAGAGAGGCACAGCTCCACCTCACTGATGAGGTCCAACTAGGCCAAAACACCTGTCTGGGGTTGCCGTTGGTACTCTTGTTCAAAGGAGGATTGCCTAGCATTTCGGTGCTGGACTGCGCAAGTGGGCAGGACAAAGACTGATACGCAAATAGTTATTCCTCCTTTGGGAAAGTACAGTGATACAAAATGTTGCTGCAGACTCTCGAGTGGGTACCTTCCCATCGAACAGGTCATTAATCCGTGTTCGTTCTCGCAGATGGGCACCCGTACCTCTTTTTCCATGTTTAAGAAACTTAGGGTTGGTCACCCTAAGTTACCTAGGGTTATCTAGATGTGGACCCCTTGCTGACTGTGCTTAGAGAGGCACAGCTCCACCTCACTGATGAGGTCCAACTAGGCCAAAACACCTGCCTGGGGTTGCCGTTGGTACTCTTGTTCAAAGGAGGATTGCCTAGCATTTCGGTGCTGGACTGCGCAAGTGGGCAGGACAAAGACTGATACGCAAATAGTTATTCCTCCTTTGGGAAAGTACAGTGATATAAAATGTTGCTGCAGACTCTCGAGTGGGTACCTTCCCATCGAACAGGTCATTAATCCGTGTTCGTTCTCGCAGATGGGCACCCGTACCTCTTTTTCCATGTTTAAGAAACTTAGGGTTGGTCACCCTAAGTTACCTAGGGTTATCTACACGTGGACCCCTTGCTCACTGTGCTTAGAGAGGCACAGCTCCACCTCACTGATGAGGTCCAACTAGGCCGAAACACGTGTCTGGGGTTGCTGTTGGTACTCCTCTTCAGAAGAGAATTGCCTAGCATTTTGGTGCTGGACTGCTCAAGTGGGCGGGACAAAGACTGATATGCAAATGGATATTCCTCCTTTGCTGCGGACTCTCAAGTGGGTACCTTCCCATAGAACAGGTCATTAAGCTGTGTTTGTTCTCGCAGAGGGGCGCCCGTACCTCTTTTTTAAATTAGAACTATGCAAACAAATAGAAGGGAGCCCTGGATGTACAAAAACACATGTTACTAAATCGACTATACCTCAATAATTCATTAAATTCACCAATGAACATACAATAATTAAACTAGAAATTCATTAGATCCAGAAATGTCACAACATCATGGGCTTATCCTGCATTAATGCGCACAAATACAATCAATTACAAAACATGAAACTATTTCCAGAGTAAAGCAATATGAACAAGTACAAGCTTTCACACATACGACAACATATTCATAGTATACAGAAGACACCACAACATGTTTCTGTCCCCCAGCCTTGTTCAAGGACTTTATTCAGTGGTATACTTAGTGACAACCCATCATTCCATAGAAATGGTCATTTTTCACATGTTGGAAGTTAATAGTTGTCTTGAAGCAACCTGTCTCTTTAGACCCAGACGTTCAAATCAAAAACATTACTAGCTGCCCTCCTGGTCTCCCTTCTGACATGTCATTCCACTGTAAGCTGCATGTCAATACACATTCATTTGGAATGTGAAGTAAAAGGTACTAGTAAACAGTACAGTAAGCTTTGAGAAAAGCCACAGCTGAATGGGAGCTGGGGCAGATTGAGAGACACACTGCTTGCTGCTTTCCTTTGGGCGTCTCGGCTATATTTTCCATCTATAAATGATACTTTCACCCTAAAACGCAATGTAGGTTTTTTTTAAGTGTCTGAGAAGAAGATGTTGGCTGTAGGTCGAGAGGCGGAAGTGGTTTGTCTGGTTGTGTTGCCTTGTCCACTGTTCTTCAATAACCTCTTCACCAAAACAGTTTAACAGAAGCCTCAGGTGTTGGCCTGAATCCAATTTCCATTGCAGGTCTGAGCCCAGAAATGACGGGCCAGTTACAGGGGCGGACTAGCCATTAAACAGGTCCGACATTCCCACGGGTACCCCTGTAGTATCAACTATTTCAGGGCTGGTACCTTGATGGTTTAGGGTTGCCTTGCTGCATGTGATCACCAACCTCTCCCCTTTCCTCTCAAGCCAAGGGCTGCCTCAACAGAGACTCAACAATTCAAAACACACATTAGCAAAGGTAACGGGGCTGTGTCACTTTTTGCAGTGCCTTCCTGCTACAGTCATCGTGTCTAGAGAAGGCCGGCCACTCAGCCGCATCTACACAGTACATGTTCACCGTCAGGACAGATAGCTCGCTGTGTCAGGTGCTTGCTTCCGAGTTCTGAGCCAACAGTGCAGATATGTTCAAGCGCAGGAGCTGGCAAATCGTTTTTTCTTCCAGGGTAATAATGCGGACCAACACCAGTGCTGTGAAGCATGGTAAGAAGCACTATATAAAACAAACTGTTAAGAGTTACGTTTATTGTTACCATGGCATGGGCAGTCTGCCTTTTGTAAGCTTTTTCAGAGCAAACTGTTTGAGAGAGAGCATCGCTTCATACCTGGGAACAAAGTCATGCTAGAAATGGGTTCAGACGTCTTTTTAGTGGCGGCGAGTCTGTGCATATAGGACGGTGCTGTTTGGGGGAGACTAATGTAAACGGATTTATTTTAAAAGCGGGCTGTACTGTCATGCGCCACGAACTGCTTGGCCTCCCAGTCTGCCCATGCCCAGTAGACAACTTTACAGGGTTGTTTCGCCTATTGTTGTGTTGTGTGTTTTTGAAAACATGTTTTTACAAAATTTCACATTTCGAGTAATTATTTTTTCACAATATATGTACTCTTTACAGATACAAATGTTAGTTGATTTTAATTTCATTATATTTCCTGCAATATATTGTGTAAAAAATATGTTTTTGAGGTTTTAAAGTACGCATAATATTACTAAAACATAGATGCGCCTGGGAGACTCTTCGAGATGCACTTCGGCAAATCGTAACGTATTCGATGTATAAATCACACATGCTTCGGGTGTGCTTATATTTGCACCAGTGCACAACTTTGTGAATAGGGTACAATGCGGCTTCTTTAAATCGATGATGCTCTGGGCACCAACTGGATTACATCCATCTGACCGTGCAGGTCATGTGTACATCTAACATTGTCATTTCCGATGCAGCACCGCCACCTAGTGATCAAAATACAACTAGCAGTCGCAGCATTCTTGCCTCTAAATTGACAGTACGAAAACTCGAAGAAAATATATAACAGATCAATAATCTTTACAAATATTGCATCAATCAACTTCAGTTGGTGACTATACCACACATTCTGTAATCGGTCATGCTTGGTTTGTAATATGCAACTAAGCAAACGTGTTCTGCGTCAAACTGTTTACGTCACATGACCCAGCAGTGCAGGATCTGCAGAAGTGACGCAGACTGGGCTCTAGTTCTTATCACTGTGTGGTGAAGTGGAAAATACGAATGTATATTTGCGTAGCCCTAAACAGAAATCAGGCCTCCTCTCTGCATTCCACTCTGGCCCTACGTGCATCCCCCGAAACGACCGCCCCATGATGACGAATCAGGAAATGCGACAGGAATTACAGTCTGAGCCTGGTCTGTGAGGCATCAATATTTCGTAACTTCACATCGGACAGTCTTTCAGTTTTGTCCATGACTTCACTAAGGCACCATTATGAGCTTAGGGACATTTCCCATGGAACTACCACCAAACGTGTTTACCATTCCCACCCGTGGTAAGCAGGGGTTAACAGGAAGGATCTGCGCGATTCAGAGTCAAGCACGCACTTCAGGGATTCTGCATGTGTGGAGCCCCCTTTGGACACCATTGGGGGGAACGTGGCATTACACCGTGAAGTAATACTGCAGGGGAAGATATAGATACTGCATGTGTGCCTTTCACAGTGTATGTTTTAAAATCCGTTAACGATGCCCTGTTTTTGCATGCAGGAGCCATCCTCACATACATTCAAATAGGAAGGCTCTATATCAGGCTGCTAAATTGCCGTGGAGACCCCTCCTGGCCAAGAAGAAGGGGACATTCACAGGTTCCGTCACACAGGACAGAGTTGCGAAAGCAATGCCACAAGCAGTGTTATCCTTGTTCCTTATGCTGTATAGGCGGGAGAATAACGTTTGCATACGTTTGAACTAAAAAAAGCTGCTGCTTTGTCACAAACTCGTATATATGAGTGCCTGAAAAAAGGCATACTTCGTATGGTGCTTACGTCACTAAAGTTAAGGCACACACGTGACCTTCCACTTCAGGGTGCTATTGGCCTAAGGATACCTTCCAAAACCTGCAGCACATTTCTGGTGCAGTCCTCTGGCTTGAGAAGGTCTATGCCGCATGCAAGATGGTGGAGGAGTGTATGAACCACTAAACCTTGTCAAAGGAACATGTGTGTACTGCGTTGCAGATCATTTGGACTTCCTTGGGGACACACCTGATGGAGAGGGAACCTTTCATGAAAGTGTGATGCCTCGGTAACAAGAATGTCATGACAAGGATGCCTCACAGTCCATAACATTCTATGATACAAGCATGGAGAGTCGTTCACTACAGAAACGACCCTGCTGCACGACAGACCTCACCTCCTACAGTGGCCCAAAGCTCCTAAATGACAAAGGGTACAGGCCTTAAGGAATCTAAAGTTAACAACAGAGCTAAGACTTTGAAATCCTTTTGAGAAGTAGACTTGGCAGAAAGTATAGCAACTTCTACTTTGAATGTTGAGCGCACAGATCTTCAAGCAGGATGGACGATGATGCAACGGTTACAGACTCCCAAAATGACCCTAGGAAAACAAGTCCTTATTCTGAGTGATTCCCAATCTGGACTGTTTCCCATGCAACATTGCAAGAAGTGCGACGGCAAATAACTTGCATGTGTGTCCTGCCAGTACCAGCTACCCTGGTGGATTGTTCAATTCACTTGACTTCCTTGATATTCATGGAAAATGTAACAAAACGGATTCACTTTATATTTGAGTCTGTTCTGTTCTGTGCAGCGACTAATAATCTCTCAGCGGTGTCTTTGTGATTGAGCTGCCGTATGGCGAGGTGAAATACAAATCTGTATGGCATGTGTTGCGCAATGGGCGCTTTTATTGATGGATCTGGTATTCTTGAAATGGGGGTGTCTGATACATTGAGAGCACTGAACAACAAATCATCACAGGCAAACATTTTCGATGTGCGAAAGAAGCACACTTATGCACACTTGTTAGACTGGATGCCTGATACCTGGAGGTGTGCTTCAAGGATCATCCATGTACAGAAATTCTAAATAAGGTTGAAGAATTAAAAATCAAACGTATAAAGATCAGCAATATCTAAGACCTGCTAGCAACCATGGAGAAATTGAGGTACTACCGAATAGGTAAGAACGAATTTTTTTCATGAATATGAAGGAAGTTTAGCTGGCATTATACGACATTCTGCGATGCTTGAATGCCATTTGTTAACAGCGCCAGTACTTTGCCATATGTCTGAACAGACATTGGGCATGGCAGGAATACCAGAGCAAACAGCTTCACACAAACATCTGTCACAGGTGGCCTAAAGAACATTCCCGCACCCAAAGATGGTTCAAGGGTTTTTATTGAATGTACATGCAGGGGACTCGCACTGTCCCTCCCTCCCTTGTCGATATAAAGAGTTTTCGTCCTAGCCCAGGTATCATTATTCCACGGGTTAGTATCTAGAGCTTATTGACCCCTCCTGTCTGTTTGCTAACTGGCTGTCAATGGGGGCCTAAAGACAATTGCCTTATCTAGCTAAGCTCCCTCCAAGACTTTCTAAGCTGGGCCTACACTATTAATGTTTTCGGTGCTACAGTCATTGCAGGGGCATGTCTTACAGATTCAAACCACACTCTGTCTTCTTCCTCTCATGCCCAAATGTCCCTAATGTTCCTTCCCTGTCTCTTCTCCTTCTTCCAGCTCCACCCCCCCCACCTTCTCCTAGTACTTCCCCCTCGTAACCCTACAGGGACTCTCTCTCCTTCTATTGTCTACCTCCATCCTGGCTACCTATTGTCTCTCTCTAACTCTCTCTCCTATCACTCTTCCTCTCTCCAATCTATTACTACTCTCCCCTCTCCACACCATTGCTACTCTCCCTCGCTATACCACTACTACTCTGCCCTCTCCACACCACTACCACTCTCCCCTCTCCACACCATTGCTAGTATTCCCTCTCCACACCATTACTACTCTCCCTCGCTATACCACTACTACTCTCCCCTCTCCACACCATTGCTAGTATTCCCTCTCCACACCATTACTACTCTCCCTCGCTATACCACTACTACTCTCCGCTCTCCACACCTCTACTACCACACCTCATCCTCTACTCAGTCACCCTCCTTTCACTCTCTCAACCAGTTCCACCCACTATCTATACTCCATCTAACACTCTCAGTCACCCACCTTGCACACACTCACAGCACAGTACCACTTACTCTCACCAACCATTACCTCACCTTTTCTCTAAATGGACTCGACATGCTAGTCCACCATCCTTCTATCACCTGGTCTTTGGTCTGCCACCTTCTCCTCCTCTGATCTCACCCAAACAACCCACATCTTCTTGTTTGCTGCCCCCTTTTTATTCTCCCCTCTTTCTCCCATTCCACTTTTGGCCCTAAACAATATGGTCCTGTCTTCCCTACCCAGGAGGTGTTACAACAATCAACATTCACGAATAGTGGCAAAGCACCTCTCCTTTCTTCTGGGCACAGCCTGCGTGTTGCAACGATGACGCCCGCATCACAGAGTGTTCTAGTTTGTGTTAGGGGGGCAGTTTGCGATGCAATCCAAAGTAAGTATGTAATTGTTTTAATTCTTTTTTTTTATTCAGTGTTTAGTTTATTAGAAACTTTTCACTGTCCTCCAACATTCATCTAATTCCATTTACAAGTAAAAGAAGAAAAAGAAAAGGCAACTTTCTACATTACATGTACTTTTATTAAGTAACATTTTCCCACAAGTGATTAAGACTTGTCACTGCCACTCTACTTCAGTTTTATAAAGTTGCTTCACAAAATTTTACCTGGGCAATGGTGGTTCTTTGGTTTTGGCCACCATACAAAACCTCTCCGCTTCCAGACCAGCATTTCCAAACATTTGGTCATAAAGATGGATCGATCTAAGATCCTTCAGGTTTGGGCAAAACAGTGTCAGATGTTTCCGAGTTTCGCTCTGAGAGACACAGAGGCGGAACTTGTCGTTCACTTGTTCACATCCGTACCTCCTTAAAGCGGTTTTGTTATGGAGGACATTCCTAAATCTTAGGAACAGGTCTTGCTGCTTATTATTGGGAAATGTTTTCAGGTAGCCTGGGATGACATTTAATTGACCATAGTTGTTTTTGGAAAGGGTATGAGTGGAAGGAATTTGATCTTTTCACTTCCGTTTCACACCAGACATCTGCCCACTGAATCCTTTTTACATATGTTAGATTTTTACATAGGATTTCGGTTGAAGTCCGTAGATTCTGTAGCATTGTTATACACTGGTTCCTCCACTGATTTAGTGCTGTGTCGTTCATTCCTAAATCTTTGATCTTAATCACTTCAAATTGCGGGAGACAATTTGCCATATTTGCTTTCCTGAAAAGCAACAGCACTTTCCACGCTACTTTTAGGTGTAATGATGGTAGGCCTAGTTCGTGTTGAATGACTGCCACCGGGATAGCCTTTATTAAATCTAGTATTTGTTTCCAGAAGAAACCTTCCAGATAGTCCCACGTTTCCCAACGAAGGCCGAGACAGGCCTCTGCCCCATAAGTGTGCACTGGTGTCACCTTTTGATTATAATTGGTTGAAGGGAAAATGTCCTGAACCTTCGATCAATCGCCCTGCCCTGGGAGGTTAGGTGTTTTGCTTTCCTCTTCAGGCAATCAATCTATGCGTTTTCTCCTATAGCAACATTTAGCATTGTCCCGAGATATTTTATCTTGTTTGATGAACCCAGGCATTTCCCATTTAGTAGCCAGCTTTCTTTTTTCTTCTTACTTCCTTTCCCAGCACCAAAAACCATTATTTCTGATTTGGAAGTAAACTTACAGCCCTTGGAGTGTAGCGTGTCATGCAGTAGATGGGATGCATTACACCAAATAAACAAACCAACTCAGGAAGATGGCAAAGTTTGTTTACTGTTTTATTATCAATTGTCTAAATCAGGGAGTTACAACAGACATCAACAGACGTTGCACAGAGTTCTCACGAAGCATTTAATACAAAATTGTACATTTATAGTAAAAAAAACTCACCATACATGATGTCATACTATGTGGCAAATAAGAAAAACCTACGGGGGGTTGTGGTTGGCTCAAGGGGAACATCTAAGTATACTTTCTATAAGGGGCTGTGTTGCAAATGGGTCTCTACAGTCAGGTGGACAACTCATGGCCACCCCTAGTGCAAGTCATCTTCAACAGTTATTCGAAACGTAGTACATCATTGGCTCTCAAACTATAAGGCCCTTCATTATATGGCCCTCTACAATTAGTTAGCACGCTCATGCCCTTCTGGAACATTCGGCTCACTAGCAGCACGTAAGCTCATACCCCAGGTGCCAGGAGGTTGACTGGACTGTACCTCCCCACCCAATTAGCCCACCATCTCTCATCACCCATGCCTTCTGCCATGAAGATTGTCTTTGAACTTGGCCTTGCAATATATTCTTGCTGCTGGGAATATAAGGGAGTGTGGGCACATGCTTATCATAGTTCAGGAACTGCGTGGCCAACTCTATTTTCATCCTGGGCTCACGTGAGAGGAGACCGCAATTCACCCCATTTTGCAACATTTGATTGTCTCAAATGAATAAAACTTGGCACTCATGGTGTTCTTTCTTTGCAAGGATGATTCAGCGTCTCAAGTTCACTGTTTCTTCAAGGATAGATAACCAGTTCTTTGGCAGCTCCAACCTGGACACCTGGCCAGACAGCCCGTCTTGATTCTTCCATGAACCCGACTAATTCTATGCTGTGACACAGCTCTCAGACCTTCTATTCATGGTTTGAACTTACTAAAATTGTGACACCGATGTCCAGCTTCTATATGATGGTGGCTCCGCCTGGAGTCTATTCACAACGTATAGCTAGCTTCTATGATCACTTAGTCTACTTGTGTTGCTGCCTCTGTACAGTTATTGAACAATTTGTATTTTCTTCAGTGCTCTTCACACGTGCAATCTTTGTCTCGCATATGAAAGCTTACTCAATTCTTTATTTAGTTATCAGTTTCTATAAGGTCCATACATTCTCTTCTTCAGCCAGTCTTCTCAGTGTGTCATGCTCGTTTCTTGTGATGTCAAAAACCTCTCTTTCTCTCTTTTTCATATTATTTCGGGGATCTCCTCCAAGAGATTGTCATCTCTTCAGGAATACATCTGATAGGTGTCATGGGTTTTGACCCATGTTGAATCAATAGACTGGGTAGATGTGGGGATGAGCTGTCGCCGCCCATTATTCTATCCCAGAACAAACTAAATCAATAGACTGGGTGGATGTGGGGATGAGCTATCGCCGCCCCCCTTCATGCCAGAATAGGAGAACTGCGCAGTTGGCACGAGACCACTCCAAAGATACAACCTTCTTGTGGGGAATTCATTTTCTTAATCCTAAAAATGGTTGCATTACCAGTACTCACCACTATCAGAAAGCCAGCATTTTAAAACCACCAGACTTTTGTGTAAAACTGAACAAATGAAACAAAACCAGACCAAGGAAAGACTTGCTAAGAGGTGTATACAATGTAAAACTATATTCTGAAATGACTTGAAGGAAGTAATTATTTAATGTATATGTAAAAATTGTAAATGTAGAAAACTGGGAACAAAAAGTGACATTTAGCTGAAACCTGGCTTAATGAAACTGAATTCTGCCTGACAACTACCCCCCGACAGGAGTTGATACTGGATCAACAGCTGTGTTCCCAGGCCTGGCTGCCAGGCCTGGCTGCATCCTGAGGTCACATGGCCCTGTTGATTAGATTAGGGGTGGAGCAGCTGGGGACTACAGGGAGTTGAACAAAGGCCTGTCCTGGACTCAGGCAAATGTTATATTGGGGGCGTCGGAAAAGTGGCTTCCTCTTAGGGGAAACTGGGAGGGGCAGTGCCTCTGCTAGCAGCTGAGCTTGGGGGAAGTGGATAAACCAGTTATTTCACCCTGTGATGTGGGAAGCCACACCCCTTTTTGACCAGGGCATAATTTTAAAAAGATAGATAACTCAAAGTGCGGACTTGTCAGAATTATATAAGTAATATCATTATTTTTGTGATTTTTCTGTGAACATTTTGAGATGCGTTAGGACCCTGTGGTGTATTCTGGGGGGTTGCTAGCGGAAAATAGGGTCTCACTCCAAATGTCTGCATGTAAAAAATCTGACACTTCATCAATTAATGTCCATACTCCTTGCGCACATGAGTGTACATTTGGGTAAATGTCCGATATTGCAAAACTAGTTAAAAAGCGCAAAATGTTGTCATTTTTGAATGCAAGCCCCCAGGAAGATCAGAGGCGGACAAGCATGGACCATAAGGAATATATAATGTGCACATGTAATTTCAACAAATTGTATATCTGGGAAGGATCTATTTGAATCAAATATAGATTTGTGGGCAAACTGACCAGGGGAGGTTCCTCTGACCATAAAACCTACAGCATCACTCTGACTCACATTTCCTTCCCCCAATCATGGGAGAGGGGAGAATTGGGCCAATGACAAGTAGAGAGGGGCAGGCTTAGCTAGGCCCAGGCACACACCCATTTTCAAAACACATAAAAAGAGACTGCTGGGACAGGTAGAGAGATTCAATTCTATTTGCTGCGGAGCATGCTGACCGACGACTTCACATCCAGAGATCCAGACTTCAAATCCATCAATCTCCAGAACCTGCAGCAGTACCCAGAAAGCAGTGTTACATCCAGAATCCAGAGAGGCTAGACCAGCAGAGCAGAGTGACCCAGACCGCTGTGAGCAGAACCAGAGAGCTGACCCAGATCACTGTGAAGTGCCGAGACCAGAACCGGAGTCCAGTCCAAAACCTGACCAGATCCGTGGCGAGGCCTATTTCAAATTTATATTGTGAGTACCTAGCAGAACTGTGCAGAACCAATCTCTTAGTTAAAATAATCTAATCCAAACTATTTTAACCTAAGTAGAACTGCCTCCTAGAAATCGTGTCATCTGTCATTTTTAAAGCTGCACAACTGCCACCTGTCAATTCTGCAGCTGCAAGCTGTCACCTGTCATTTTGAGTTTTACTTTAAATCCGAAAAACGACCTTTACAAAATCGTTCATATCTCTGGGACTCCTTATACTTTTGCCGTAATCACGATTCACGCACTCGCGAATTTTGCCGCGATTTGCGATTTGGCCTGATTTCTTTACCTGTAAAAAGATAGCAGCTTTTTGCTTTCCTTTGCTAAAAATTTGTTTGCCTCTTAATAACCATCCCTGAATCATTGCTAAAGTGAGCCTGAGCTCATCCCAAGTATCTCTCACTCACCCTGAACCTCCTAAAGGGAATTAAAAGCATTTTCAGCATATTTCTCACTTCATTGCAACCACATTCAAAGCACTTGGGCCTGTGTTTTAAAACTCATACCTGTTTTCTCTAAGCTTGCTGGGGTGGGAATAGAATTTCGTATTGTCTTTGATTGCATTCCTGAGAACTGTGTGCTCCTCTTTCCATCTCCTTCCATTTCTTACATTGCATAGGGGAGGGGGGTGAATTGCCAGAGAAAAAGTGATTATCTTATCTTTTGCTAAAATCATATCAAGTATTTCTGTACTGCATTTTATTCCTCATTGCTTTTCCCTTGAAATCATAAAAGTATTTTTGCTACTTTATCCATCCTACACCAACTCCTCATTGATTATAAAGAAGTGTGCTAGTGTCAGATTACCCATTGTTGATTAACATTATATTTATAAGGGCGATATCGATTATTAATTTATTATAAAAGCGTGGTATCTATATTTTGTTTTATTTCTCAAATAAACCTTTTAAACTTGCAAAACAGAACTACTTCTTGGCTCGGTGGGGTCAGGGGGATTCTAAGAGAGGGGTGTTATATAGAACTCATGAACTGGACATAAAGATATATCAATAAGGGTTTCCATTCAGTATCCCAGACTAGGCATTGATTTAGCTGTAGTGTTGAATTGAATCCTCTTACAAATTGGGGGTTCGTAGCCGGGGATTCCGGATTAGATCTATCACTTGTGCAGATTAATACAGTGTGCTAACTGACAAGATACATACATCGGGTCGGATCACCACGCTGTGTTACGCTGTAAAGCACTCCTCAAAGGAACGCTCTAAGGAAACGGTCTGTTTTGCAAAAATAAAATACAAACTTCTGTAAGTCAGGAAGGAACTCAAATTCCAGAATGACGACACTGGTAGACATCAAAATAGCCAGAGAGCACTTCTTACATAAGCTATTTGTGAGAGGTGAGTGGACTCATCAGGACCAAACGGTCTGGTTGCAGGCAATCGCGCAACAGGTCACTGAAACAGGGTCAGATATATGGGGGGATCAGAGTCCCCTACATGTGGCCCTGAGTGAACTATATATGGCCCCTAAAGCCAAAGATGAACATAACACGATTGCCAGGATAGCGGCATATTTGTACCTATATATGGGAGCCATGCAGGACAAATGTGCTGAAGGCCAAGATCTGGCAAATAGGCAACGGATGGCGTTAGAGAAGGCCCAATCTGATCTGGACTCTTCTGAGCAGAGGCTGCTCAGGAGCCAGGAGTCAGAAAAGGACAGCAGACAGTACATCACTAAAATAAAGGAGGATATGGAAGTGCTGGACAGGAAAAGGCTGACCAGGATACCAGATTTCTGGCCTTGCAGAAGGAGTACCAAGAAGGTTTGGACTTCCTACTGCGGAGCCAGAAAAAGCTGGAGCAACAGTTAGACTTCAATAGGGCATGTGCTGAGCAGGTAGTCACCCTGCAAATCCACCTAGATAGGGAAAAAGAGGAAAGCAATAAATTGATTCTGAAGGACCTGGATACCCAGGCAGAGTTTGATCAGGAGCGCCAGAAAGCTGGTGCCTTCCAAAGGCAAAGGGACGACCTGGCGGCACAGATGCAGGCTCTTAGTCAGGAAAGGGATACCTTAAGCCAGGAGGTCTGCCACTTAAAAAGGAAAATGGAAGAAAATCACCTGGCCCTCCAGGGACTGGGTGACCTCCAAAAAGAACACCAGAACTTGTTAGAGCACACCAGGAGGGTGGAGGAGGCTCTGGCAAGAAAGGAGCAGGCCAGTAGGGATGGGACTCAGGAGGTAACCCTCCTGCAGCAGAGACTGGCCCAGTACTCCAGGACCAATCAGGAGGCACAGAGAGAGAATGAGGCTCTCTGCCAGCACAATGATAGGCTCCAGCAACAGGTAGCGATGCAGGAGAGACTGATAGAGTCTAGTAAGGCCTTAACTGAGGAACTGAAAGCGCAGGCTCTTGCATTGCAACAGGGAACAGTGGCGGATAGAGATGAGGTTCGCTGGGAAAGAGAAACTCCTGAGCATAACCTCAGGAGCCCTAATGCCAGAGGCCTTCACCTCTACCAGTCCCTGGACTCTGCCACCCCCATGTTCCCTGGCGCACGTGAGCACGGGGCCACAGGGATGGCAGATTACTATCCAGCTAAAAGTATGGGGCTCATAGGCCAGTACCACCCAGGAATGGAGGGGCGGGCATCTGGGTATGGGCACCCAAGCATAGTGCAATTTAGTGGGGAACCCCAGGAGAGTAGGCCCATTAAGGGCATCCTGAAAACCCCTGCCCAGTTAGGTCAGTGGGGGGGGGTACCCATCAAATCCTGGCAGCAAGGAGGGATCTGAAGACTCCTCTGAGCATTACAGGACACAGGAGACCAGGTTCCCACATTCTGCCAGACATTACCAGGCTCGCAGAATCCGGGAAAACCTGGAAGATCAGACGGGCACCTCTGGGAGCAGTGCTTCTGAGTCGGAGGATGAATGGACAAGGGTTACCCAAACCAAAAAGGCCAATAAGGCAAAAAGGGCCTTGCTTAAGGACCCATTGAAACAAATAAAGGCAATAAGGAGTGTCATCACGCCTTATCATAAGAACGCCAAGTATTCTGTTTGGGAACACCTGGAGCTCTATGAGCAAATGATGGAGACTTTCCATTTGAAGGACAGCAGTAGCTGCATCCAGTACGTCAAATGGACATTCTCTCCAGAATACTCCAGTTTCTTTGCGGGGCTGGAGGACCAAAATCATTTAAGATGGTCCACCTATAAGGCGGCCATCTTGAAACATTTTTCTGTTCACAGAAATCCTCAAGAGGCTCGCAAGGCAGCCTACAATTTGCAATGTGGGGAGGATCAGGCCCCACAAGAGTTTGTGCAAGAATTAAAGCGTGCTTTTGCACAGACCACCAGAAGGGTGCGCACGGATAGCAGAGAATTTATCAATACGTTTTTCCATGCCTTACCCAAATACATAATGACCCAGCTCGTGAGAGATTTTCATGAGAAAAGATCTTTAGACTGGGTAATTGAACAGGCTACCCAGATCTATGAGGTGCAGAAGCCCATCGAAAATAAAAATAATGCGCCGAAAAACCTCAAAACCAACAGCACCCCTGCTGCTGCCAAGGTGGCAGAGGTAAAGGTTGCCCCCGTTTTAGATTTGGAGATGGGGGGGCCTAAAAACCTGCCTGCACCAAATAATTCACAGGCCCTCAGGCCAGTCACAGACATGGAGTCGAGGAGGTAGTCCCACAAATGGGGTCCCCCGCTCCCCTGACTATGTAAGTCCCCGCTAGAAGGGAAACCGACCAATCCTGGGTTATGTGTGGACTCCTCCAGCCCAGGGGGGGGATCCAGCCAAGCAACTAGCCCAGGGAACTTCCCTCCCAACTTCCCACAGGAGGGCAGAAATTCTCCAAATCCTGGGCAGAACTTTTTTCCCAGGTATCCACCCAATTTCCAACCCCAAAATCATCCATCCTTCTTTCCCCAATTCCCTGAGCCCAGACAACCTAATCCGGGAGAGGGGAGGCCAAGGGTGGAGGGGTACCAAAATCTTCCCAACCAGGGGTACTACCAGAGAAGGGATAGCTACCCTTCCCGGGATCAGCCCAGGGGAGAAAATGGAGCCCCGTATCAGCCTGAGCGGGTTTCCCAGTTAGAGCACCAGGTCCAAAATATGGCACGGGATCTGGGTCACATACTGAGGGCTCAACAGAATCCTCAGATGAGCATGCCATCGCAGAATGCCCCAAACTCTGGACCTGGTGCTCCAGAACAATGACAGGGGCAGCACCCCGATAACACACCGGTTCCCAGGGAGGAGGCACAAGGGGAAGGGGGGTGTAAAGCCTTGGAGGAAGCTTCCTTCCCAACTTGTAAACAGCCCCTGGAAAACCAAGTACCGGAAACAAAATCTCCTACCCCTGAAAGTCTGCCACCCAAGGAGCAGAGAGGAGGTAGGAGAAACAAAGGACCCAAACAGACCCACTTTGTGGAGGAGGTACAGGTCTTCCAATTTGAGGGAGAGGGATCCTCAGAAGATCCTGGGAAAAGGATCTTCTCCTTCAGAGATGGGGGAACTCCTCCCAAGGAAAAATGGGCCCCAAGGCATGCCAATTCAGACTGGGGAGATATGGAGACTGAGCTACCGCCGCCCATCATCTCATCCCAGAACCCACAATACCGAAATCCCCTGGTTCAAACCCATCCTGGTGACTGCCTCCAAAAAGGGGGGGTGGCCCAGAACCGGAACCAGGGGAACCCACAATGGCTCTGATCTCCAGTTGCCAACTTTCTCTTTCAGATTCCCAAGGCTCTCCACAGAATTCTGCCCAAATCTCTTCGCTAGCAATGTCCAAAACCAGAAAGTTAGCCCACCAGTTGTCCAAAAATGTGCATTATCTGTGCCCCCTTGAGGAGAAGGAGGGAAGATACTATGCCCCGGTACAAGTACAGGGGCAGGGTACAATTTTGGCACTGGTGGACACTAGATCCCAAGCTACCCTTCTGTCCAAAAGGGCCTTTGAGGAACTAAATGCAGGAAGGGGGGAGAATTACCGAATTCCTCTCACCTCTCTTCCTGGACAACTGCAGAACTTTGACGGGAAGGAAATTCCCGTTGAGGGGACTGCAGACTTGGACATTAAAATTGGGCGACACAAGGTGAAACACCCGGTCATAGTAGTGTGGCCAGAGGCCACCCCTTGTTTACTAGGGAATGACCTCCTGAGAAGGTTGTCACCCCTAATAGATTGCGTAAACAAGGTCCTCTGGACCCAGACTAGCCGACCAATAAAATTAAAACAGAGTGTCAACCATGTTAGTTTAAATGGCACCTGCCACATGGTTGAACAAAAATCTGACCAAGTAGAATTTCACTTCCAGAACAACCAAATTCCAGACATGACAGTAATAGCAGTAGGACAACAGACTGGTGATGGGGGGTCCTCTCTATTTCTGAAAATCAACCTTCCTTCCAGTTTAAGGTGGTATTCCACACTGGAAGGAAACACCCTGAAATTCTTTACTAATCCACAATCAGAAACTCCCACTCCTATAGTCCAGAAAGATGTGAAATCAGCTCAGAGCCTGGCTGATATTCAGCAAATTGGAGAGCAGTTGTTCATCCCTGTCCAGTTAAATGATGGGAAGGACTCTGTTCTCGCTCGCGTGTGTATGAACAACGGTAAGAGCTTCATCAGCGAAGCCATGTTCCGCCAACTCCCAAAAGATCCAGCCATTCCCACATTCAAACTGATAGACAAATGGGAAATGGACCTGGAAGCACCTAATTCCAAACATCTCCTGCCAAGCAGGTGTATGCTCAAAATCTCCATTGGCAACAAGAGCATAGTCCATCATTGTTGGGTCGTGCGAGACGTCACTGCCGCCTTTTACTTAGGCAGTGACATTCTCAATCGCTTTGCCATTAGTTTGGACCTAATAAACTTCAAAGCTTGGTCCCGATTAGCGGATAATCCCATGGTCTTTGATGATCCAGAAAAAGCATTTAGGTCAGCTCAATTGCTACATTATGCAGTTGAAATTCAGATCAAAGAGGAAGTCACCATCCCAGAAAGGACCCGACAATTCTCCCTGGAAGTGAAAGTTAAAAGAGGACAAAAATTGCAAAACCCTGATGCTTATATACATCTAAATGCTTCTCTCCAACAGCAAGGGTTGCGGTTAAACCCAACTCCATTAGTCAACATAGAACATGACACCATTCCAATAGAGGTGGATAACAGCGACTTAAAGAGTATTACTCTAGCCGCAGGCACCATTATTGGAATGGCGGTTGATGACCGACATTTCTCCATTGATCTAGGAAATGAACTGTTAGGACCAATCCCCAAGGACTGTTTTGACAGTGACAGTGATGACAAAACAACACCAGACAGGATCTTCACCCGGCATGGGGGGAACTTCCTGGTGTACACTTCTTGCCCTTACGGTAAGGAAGATGTGACTTGTGACTTCAGGAGGGATGAGGTGATTTTCCAGGTCCATGAGGGCTGCCTTTCCCACCGTAAGCCTCCAGTCCAAATCAGCACTCTGACCAGGGACTTCTCCACCCAGCTGGAGGAGGCCGCTGAGATAGCCAAACCAGAAGTCTTTCCAGGCTTCAGGCAGATGGTGGAAGAGAGAGTCAACCTAGCTGATGCCTGTGTGACTCTGGAACAGAAGCAAAAGTTGAAACAAGTTTTCTTGGATTTCCAAGATCTCTTTGCGGTAGACTCATATGACTGTGGTCGCACCGACATCCATACCACAACAATTCCCACGGTCCCTGGAATGACTCCAGTGTTTGTGAAGCAATATCGCTTGCCTCTCGCATCCATGGAGTCCCTTACTGAAATAATTAAGAACCTAGAGTCCCGGGGAATAATCCGTCCAGTCCACAGCACTTTCAATAATCCGGTGCTGGGAATATTGAAGCCAAACGGCCAGTGGAGACTCTGCGCCGACCTTAGGGAGCTCAACAAACGGGTCCATACTTCCCGGTGGCCTCTGCCCTACATTGACCAAGGGCTGGCCCAGATTCAGGGGTCACAGGTATTCACAGCAATAGACCTGACCAATGGATACTGGACCGTGCCTGTCAGTAGGGAGGACCAATACAAACTGGCTTTTACCTTTGGGGGCCAGCAGTACACATGGACCCGGACTCCCTTCGGATACCTCAACTCCGGCAATGAATTCAACATTTTCCTACATAAGGCCATGCCCGACCTGGGTGCGAAGGGTAACCTGGCTTATGTAGATGATGTCCTCATCAAAAGTTCATCTGTGGAGGAACACATAGCGGAGATCCGTTATGTTCTGACACAGTTGAGGGCCGCCGGAGCAAAACTTTCCTTTCAGAAAGCACAGTGGTGTAGAACCCGTGTTAATTTCTTGGGGCATGAGATTACTCCTCAGGGTCTCTGTCCCCAAGAAAAGAAAGTGGAAGCACTCCAGAAACTGAAAGACCCCACAACTCTGCGGGAACTAAGGAGCCTCCTTGGACTGACTAATTACAGCAGAAAGTTCATTGAAGGCTACGCAGAGATCACTAGACCCCTGATTCATCTCTTGAAGGGGGGGTCAAGTGGGAATGGGGTCCAGAACAATCTGAGGCGGTAAGACAACTCAAAAGAAGCCTCTCACAAGCGCCTTGCCTAGCTTACCCTGTCAGAAACAAGGAGTTCTTCCTGGAGACGGGGTTCTCTAATACGTGCTTGACGGCAGTATTATACCAAAAGCAGGACAAGGTCAATAAAGTAATCTCCTATGCGAGCAAAACTTTATCCTCTGTGGAGGAACAATTCAACGATTGTGAGAAGGCACTCCTGGCAACGGTGTGGGCATTGAAGAATTACCGCCCGTTTATCCAGGGGGAACACATCATAGTGGAGACTTCACACCAGCCTCTGCAATATCTCCAAAGTGACAGAATCCGGGCCGGAAATGTGAGTAATTCCCGAATTACTTCCTGGATTCTGTCAATGCAAGGCTTTCCTGTAGAGGTCAGATATGGCCAAAACAAGAAGAGTCCCCTCGCGCAAGGTCTGGCTGACTTGCATGATTGTGCCAGAGAAAACTGTCTCGAGGACGAAAGTCTAAAAATCAAGGACAACATGGAGGCATACCTTAGTTCCCCACACAAAGTCTTTGAAGAAGACAAGTGTGAGGGAATGCCCACTGTCTATGTGGATGGATGCTCGTACCATGTTGACAACAACGGGGAGAAAGAACTGGTGGCCGGCGTAGGGAATGCCTGGGTGAAGGAGTTTCCAGAACCCTCCGCTGGATTCAAAATTGGTCCCCGAAGTAGTCAGGTGGCAGAGTTGATGGCTGTGCATCAGGCCATCCTCACTGCTGTCCAACATCAACTCCACAAACTGGTCATAATCACCGATTCGGATTATGTACGGAACGGGTTCGTGGAGCACCTGGTTAATTGGAAAACCAGAGGCATGTTATGTGCTAATAACAAACCCTTGAAACATGGGAAGTTAATCCAAAACATTGATGATCTGGTTACTTCGAATGGGATGACCATCTACTGGAAAAAGATCAAGGGTCATTCCAAAGTAGAGGGACCAGACAAAACTGGAAATGACTTAGCTGATCAGCTGGCCAAAACCGGGGCCATCCAAGGGGATCTAATCGAAATAGAGTCCCTGTTGGGGGAAATCCAGGTCACTGTTATCACTAGGTCCCAGACAAATGCTCACAATGATCTTTCAACTGCACAATGCAGTAAGGAGACCCCTGATGCAGATTTAATTACAGCTCAGAAGGGGGATCCAATTATTGGTAAGTTTTACCAACACCTTGAGGACCCTGAGAACTTTCCCCTGACGGATACCGATTACATTGGGAAAGAGGACCTAAGAGTGTTGATGAAATGTCCAAAAATGTTCCGAATCCAAGACGGTTTGCTGGTAAGGAAATCCAAAGCTGGCCACGATTAGTGGGTGGTTCCTACCTCATTCCGAAGCCTGATGTTAAGTCACGCCCATGATGCGGCCACCGCCGGTCATAGGGGGTTTCACACAACACTGGAAATCTTAAGAGAGGTTGCATACTGGCCACACATGGGGCAGTACCTTGACCAATACTTGAAGGGGTGTCTTGTGTGTGCACAATTTCAGCCATCATCCCTCACGCACCGTGCACCTCTCCAAAAGAGGGGGATGACACTGCCATGGTCAGGTTTGCAAATCGACTTTGTAGGCCCTGTAATCCGCTCGTCTAGAGGAAACAAGTACATGTTGACCGTTACATGCTTGTTTACCAAGTGGGTGGAATGTCTCCCAGTCCCAAACTGCAAGGCAGAAACAGCAGCTGCCCTGATGATTAACCACATCTTTTCCCGTTTTGGTCTACCTCAAAGGATTGAGTCAGACAGGGGTAGCCACTTCACCAGTGAAGTAATGACAAAGATGTGGGAGATACTGGGGGTTAAAAGGAAGCTACACATTGCTTACCGCTCAGCTTCTTCTGGAGCAGTGGAGAGATATAACAAACCATTGTGAGCATCTTAAAAATGTTTGTGGCAGATTCTGGGCCAAGTTGGGATATCCGACTACCTCTGGTTCTAATGGCCATCAGATCTACCCCTTCATCTGCAACCAAAATGTCACCATTTGAGTTGATGACTGGACGCAAGATGGTGCTTCCCCAGCATTTGCTCTACAGAACCCAAGAGCAGACACTGATAAATGCCTCCACAACTCACGAGTATGTGGAGAATTTAAGGAAACACCTTCAACATGCTTTTGCCTATGCTCAGCGGAATCTAGAAAGATCAGCCGAGAGCATGAAGACCCACTATGATTTAAAAACTACCCGAAAGGAATATAAGGTGGGTGATCGGGTCTATCTATACAATTTCCAAAGGAACCAGGCCAAACAGCAAAAATTCTTGCCTACATGGAAGGGACCGTTTGAAATTATAGACAAGATCTCCCCTGTTGCCTATAAGATCTGCATCCCCAAAGGCAGTCTGGCGGAAGGGGAAGACAAGTGGGTCCATATTAACCAGCTAAAGTGTTGCCATCCCAGGCACACTTTGCAGCAACTGGAGGAGTCCTCTGCAATACCAGAGGGGACCGCTCCAGATTAATTCAGTTCCAACCCTAAAATATCCCACATATAGTCTCTAAAATATTATACTCTTGTAAGCCACTGTCTTTGAATGATAACTTGTATCTCAAAAGTAAAATGTTAGGTATGTTAAAGTACAAAATGTATATGTCTGCCACACCATTAGTAGTGATGGAAAAATGTCTACGAATAGGTATTGCCGCTTTTCCTTTGTCGTCCTAGGAGAAAGAAAACCTGGAGACTGGCCAAGGAGGACGATCCGGAGACCGGGAGCAGAGACCCAAGGGGCCCAGGGTACCGCCCAATCCTCCCATCAGGACCAGCAAGGAGAACTGATTGATCGACTGGAGGGAGGAAAAGATGCTGAACTGTGCCACCTACAGGATTGGAAGAAGATAATGGGGACATACCAGCGCAAGGGCTCAAAACCTCCTTTTCACCGACTTCCCCTAGACTTGAATCAAAGCGCAGTCGGGCGGGGGGATTTGTCATGGGTTTTGACCCATGTTGAATCAATAGACTGGGTAGATGTGGGGATGAGCTGTCGCCGCCCATTATTCTATCCCAGAACAAACTAAATCAATAGACTGGGTGGATGTGGGGATGAGCTATCGCCGCCCACCTTCACGCCAGAATAGGAGAACTGTGCAGTTGGCACGAGACCACTCCAAAGATACAACCTTCTTGTGGGGAATTCATTTTCTTAATCCCAAAAATGGTTGCATTACCAGTACTCACCACTATCAGAAAGCCGGCGTTTTAAAACCACCAGACTTTTGTGTAAAACTGAACAAATGAAACAAAACCAGACCAAGGAAAGACTTGCTAAGAGGTGGATACAATGTAAAACTATATTCTGAAATGACTTGAAGGAAGTAATTATTTAATGTATATGTAAAAAGTGTACATGTAGAAAACTGGGAACAAAAAGTGACATTTAGCTGAAACCTGGCTTAATGAAACTGAATTCTGCCTGACAACTACCCCTGACAGGAGTTGATACTGGATCAACAGCTGTGTTCCCAGGCCTGGCTGCCAGGCCTGGCTGCATCCTGAGGTCACATGGCCCTGTTGATTAGATTAGGGGTGGAGCAGCTGGGGACTACAGGGAGTTGAACAAAGGCCTGTCCTGGACTCAGGCAAATGTTACATTGGGGGCGTCATAAAAGTGGCTTTCTCTTAGGGGAAACTGGGAGGGGCAGTGCCTCTGCTAGCAGCTGAGCTTGGGGGAAGTGGATAAACCAGTTATTTCACCCTGTGATGTGGGAAGCCACACCCCTTTTTGACCAGGGCATAATTTTAAAAAGATAGATAACTCAAAGTGCGGACTTGTCAGAATTATCATTATTTTTGTGATTTTTCTGTGAACATTTTGAGATGCGTTAGGACCCTGTGGTGTATTCTGGGGGGTTGCTAGCGGAAAATAGGGTCTCACTCCAAATATCTGCATGTTAAAAATCTGACACTTCATCAATTAATGTCCATACTCCTTGCGCACATGTGTGTAAATTTGGGTAAATGTCCGATATTGCAAAACCAGTTAAAAAGCGCAAAATGTTGTCATTTTTGAATGCAAGCCCCCAGGAAGATCAGAGGCGGACAAGCATGGACCATAAGAAATATATAATGTGCACATGTAATTTCAACAATTTGTATATCTGGGAAGGATCTATTTGAATCAAATATAGATTTGTGGGCAAACTGACCAGGGGAGGTTCCTCTGACCATAAAACCTACAGCATCACTCTGACTCACATTTCCTTCCCCCAATCATGGGAGAGGGGAGAATTGGGCCAATGACAAGTAGAGAGGGGCAGGCTTAGCTAGGCCCAGGCACACACCCATTTTCAAAACACATAAAAAGAGACTGCTGGGACAGGTAGAGAGATTCAATTCTATTTGCTGCAGAGCATGCTGACCGACGACTTCACATCCAGAGATCCAGACTTCAAATCCATCAATCTCCAGAACCTGCAGCAGTAACCAGAAAGCAGTGTTACATCCAGAATCCAGAGAGGCTAGACCAGCAGAGCAGAGTGACCCAGACCGCTGTGAGCAGAACCAGAGAGCTGACTCAGATCACTGTGAAGTGCCGAGACCAGAACCGGAGTCCAGTCCAAAACCTGACCAGATCCGTGGCGAGGCCTATTTCAAATTTATATTGTGAGTACCTAGCAGAACTGTGCAGAACCAATCTCTTAGTTAAAATAATCTAATCCAAACTATTTTAACCTAAGTAGAACTGCCTCCTAGAAATTGTGTCATCTGTCATTTTTAAAGCTGCACAACTGTCACCTGTCAATTCTGCAGCTGCAAGCTGTCACCTGTCATTTTGAGTTTTACTTTAAATCCGAAAAACGACCTTTACAAAATCGTTCATATCTCTGGAACCGTTTGTCCTAGGAACTTGGTTTAACTTTCCCCTGAAAGCTTAGAATCTTACCTTTCCAACAAGCCTAGAAGCGACTTCCTTATCCTTTTGCCGTAATCACGATTCACGCACTAGCGAATTTTGCCGCGATTTGGCCTGATTTCTTTACCTGTAAAAAGATAGCAGCTTTTTGCTTTCCTTTGCTAAAAATTTGTTTGCCTCTTAATAACCATCCCTGAATCATTGCTAAAGTGAGCCTGAGCTCATCCCAAGTATCTCTCACTCACCCTGAACCTCCTAAAGGGAATTAAAAGCATTTTCAGCGTATTTCTCACTTCATTGCCACCACATTCAAAGCACTTGGGCCTGTGTTTTAAAACTCATACCTGTTTTCTCTAAGCTTGCTGGGGTGGGAATTGAATTTCGTATTGTCTTTGATTGCATTCCTGAGAACTGTGTGCTCCTCTTTCCATCTCCTTCCATTTCTTACATTGCATAGGGGAGCGGGTGAATTGCCAGAGAAAAAGTGATTATCTTATCTTTTGCTAAAATCATATCAAGTATTTCTGTACTGCATTTTATTCCTCATTGCTTTTCCCTTGAAATCATAAAAGTATTTTTGCTACTTTATCCATCCTACACCAACTCCTCATTGATTATAAAGAAGTGTGCTAGTGTCAGATTACCCATTGTTGATTAACATTATATTTATAAGGGCGATATCGATTATTAATTTATTATAAAAGCGTGGTATCTATATTTTGTTTTATTTCTCAAATAAACCTTTTAAACTTGCAAAACAGAACTACTTCTTGGCTCGGTGGGGTCAGGGGGATTCTAAGAGAGGGGTGTTATATAGGGGTAGTCATCCAGAACTCATGAACTGGACATAAAGATATATCAATAAGGGTTTCCATTCAGTATCCCAGTCTAGGCATTGACTTAGCTGTAGTGTTGAATTGAATCCTCTTACATAGGGTTTTCTTAGTGGATACCTTTTCTCAAAGATTTGATGCAGAATAGTCACAACTGCTGGTGTCAAACATGGCACAATTTCTGGCTTCCAGCATACAGGTAGTGGGGGGGCGGAACTTCCTGCAGGGGCAGTTGGCTGCTACTCTACACTCCCTCCTCTGGTTGATTCATCGACCACACCTTCACCAATCTTCATATTTTGATTTCTTCTCTTGAACAAGTGCGTCTTCAGGGTCCTGATCTTCATCACTCCTTTTAGGGATCCTGCTGATTTTACATGTTCATCCACACTCCAGGCCATGTAGCTGCACTGTCCATTCGGATTACAATAGATCCATAGTCCTATGTATTTCTTGTGATTTCTTGGATGCAGGTCTTTCGTTCCCTCAGGTGCTACGATACTGGCTTCTATGTATTTTCTGATATCTTAATCTGTCAACTCCATGTGATCATGATCTTCATTCCTATTGCCTTCTTCGCTGTCTTCTTGCACTGTGTAATTATTATTCTGATCACAGAGAATCCAAATATCAACATCACTAGCACTGCTCCAAGAAACTTGAAGATGTTTGCCATCCACTGTTGGAACCCATGAGAGAATAGACACAAACCATCCGTCATCTGTGATGACTTCTATTTCGTCTTCCATCTCGCTGTGCAGGTTTGTCAGCAACGTTATGGCCTCTATCAAGGTCTCACCCATTCTCATCATCGTGAGAAGGTATGAACGTGCAACACAATGGCCTGATTTTGGCACAAACTCCTTCTTCCATCGCTGTGATCATGTCAAGGACATATCTGTTCTGGAGGGTCATTAATCTTATGGCCCTCAATTCTTCCCTGATAGCATTGAATCTCTTTATGGTCGTGTTGATAGTCTGCAGAAGTTCCCATCTGGTACCCTGTAACCATGGCGTTGGCCATCATCTGGAGCCCAGGCATGAAGATAGTTGTGAATATTGCTGCAGTTTGGCTAAACAACCTGTGCTCATATGGGATAGCATCAAAGGCTTCTATTGATTTTGCTGAGAAATAATGTTTATGTTTATTAAGTTTATATAGCGCTTTAATCCAAAGCGTGCGTTTGTTCGATTGAGAAATTCGAGCAATCTTCTTCTTAAATGGGCATCTGCTTTCGGAAATTCACCAATATTCAGGTCACTCTAAGGAATCACTAATGCTGGAACATGGGTGAGCACCAAGGAACACGTCCCTCCCCAGTCTTTGGGCAGCTTCATGTAGGCCCTGGACCAACAAGCCAAATAATGATCCATCAGGACTGATGTTCCTTCCTTCATGCTGGGTACATAAAACATTTGGCCACACAGGCAAGTCTCTCCAACTTTCCTTGTACCATTATTTCTGAAACATAAGGTCGCATTCTTCAGGGGTAATATCTGCAATAGTCCTTCTTTATCGTCGACCCATGTCAACAAGCTTGCAATCTTCGGCCATTGATCTTTGCATTCTTTTTCTGCATTTGCCACAACTACTTCCCACTGTCAGGTTAATACTGCTGCTTTGTACACAACCAGTCCATCAGCCCATCCTTTGTGAGTAAGCACTGTCCCTTTGATTTGTAGTTGACCTCTTTCCCAACATTCTCAAATGTCCTTCCCATTATTATCTTTGCATTGCAGAATCTTGTTTTCTAAAATCTTGATTCCTGCTCCATTTATTTCAAGCTGTTCATATTTGATTATTTGATGCTTTGTTTCTGGCTTCTCTCTTGTCTTTAAATCTTGCACATAATTGCCTTCTCTTTGAGATGTCGCTTTATTCATCCACACTATGGTTGATGGTTGCTGTACTGCCTTGGAACTGTCCTCTTGTCAGGCAAAGTGTGAGATGTGTCAGGCAATGTGCTTTTTTCACAGATACTTCTGTGACTATGAACATTTTAGAGGTTCCCAAGGCATAAGGTATTAGGGCGATTGGATGTGTAGAAGCTTGGGGGAACTATGGAACACTGCGCTGATCTGTTCGTATCTCCCTCAATCTGGTTAATTTCCTGCAGCTTGTAGTTGGGTTTCCAGTGGGACGATGCTCCTGATATCCCAGGGGTTTAATCATTGGAAGTTTGGGTTATGTAACCCCAGTAACCTTGGCACTGGATAAGGCGGTTGCCAGAAGGTACGTTAATAACCTAGATAGGGTCTCCAATAATTCAGGACACAGTTATAGGCTTGAGCTTGGTCGATTTAATGGTTTGTTGGTCTGGTTACGATACTTGCCATGGCTAGGCAGACATGGTTGTACACATTAGGGTATACATGTTATGCTGTTTGCATGTCAAAAGTGCCAACATGTGTTTCGACCGAAGGTCTTTGTCAAGGTGTGAATCAGGAGCCTGATGGGTCTTGGGTGTGGATGGCTGGTTAGCCTGGTGCAGCAGGGCCTTGGTGGGTCCCAGTTGATGATGGCTGAATAGCCTCGTGAATCAGGGTCCTGGGTGTGGGGGGCTCGTTAGCCTTTTGGAGTCTGTCTGGGCTGTGTGTGGTGGTCTGGTGTACCCCACTGTAACCCACCAAGGCCATGCTGCACCAGGTTAACCAGCCATTCACACCCAGGACCCATCAGGCCCCTTATTCATGCCTTGAGAAAGACCCTAGGTTGAAACATGTGTTGGCACTCTAGACATGCAAACTGCCTAAAGTGTATACCCTAATGTGTACAACCATGACTGCCTAGCCATGGCAGGTATCATAACTAGACCAACAAAACCTTTATATCGACCGAGCTCAAGCCTATAACTGTGTCCTGAATTATTGAAGACCCTATCTAGGGTATTAACATAGCTTCTGGCAACCGCCTTATCCAGCTCCAAGGTAACTGGGGTTCCATAACCCAAACTTCCAATTTAAGGTATTAGGGAACACACATAGCAATTCTCCTTAGATGTTCTCTCTCCCACCGTTCTCATATGCTGATACCACATCTTGTTACCTAAGTGTGCAGAAATACCTTGATAAGTGTTTATCCCTTCGTTATCTTCCTCTGCATTTCTCCTAACTCTCCCATATGCAAGATTTGTGTACTGACCACAAAGTGAATCAAAAGTGGGTTTCATAGTGAAGAGAATCAACGGGACATCTGCTTTATTTGAACTAATGTGATAAAGAGTTTGAAACAGGAGAAACAGAAAGACAAAACGATTAATCATACAGGCATATACTGTGCATAAGACCATTGACATCCACTTCTCTCACCAACCTGGTACTGGCCATGCTCGTTCATTCCCTAAATTTGTGTTTACCTCATTATTCCTCCTTTCTAATATGATCATAAGAAAATTCTTTAACTCCTGGAGTTGCAATATAAGCTCAATGATTGCAATTAACAACCTCCTAATCACAGGGCCATTTTTAGGATCCTATAAAAAGTGTGAATATCAGTGTTTCTTCTGACAAGAGCAGGATAATCTTGAAGGACAAATACAAAAATAGCAAACACAATCCTATTCACATCCCTGTCAGTTAGGACCATAGGGCTAACCAAATAGATACCCAGTGAGGAACAAATCCGAATATTGATATCGTTTCCAATTCTTAATTACAAACTGTCATTTAGGCATAACTTTGACATATACATGTGATTTCTAAAGTTCATTTTTTCAACATTCCTGTGACTCGAACCAAAAGTTTGCACTCCTGATATAATATCTATAAGGTGTATCCGAATGAGTCACAGTCCAAATGCAAAATCTGCATTAACAGCTGGTTGGTTTGTCGTCCTTCTTTATGATCCATCGAGCCTGCACACGCTGAAATTCTTCTTCTTGTCGTGCTTTTGGATTGTCAACCGTGGAAGTGGCGGTCTCACCGTTGTACAATTTCACGTCGTTCAAGTGAAGCCATACTCGCCTGCCTTGAATTTTTACTGCTGAGGGGGTTATATTTTCAATGCAAAAGGGGCCATTGAATTGTGGCTCGTGCCACCCTCAAGTAAAGTTTTTAATCAGAACGGTGTCCGCAAAAAACAATTCAGGTACCGATAAAAGTTCAGGAGATTCGTTTTCTGGATTGTCTTCATCTGTGTTCTGAGACCGAACCCTCTGACGTGTGAGTTGATCTGAAATGAGAGGGATGCTAGAGGTCATACATGTCAAATAGTTATGCAGTCCATCACCTAACAGTTCTGCTGTACTCTGGGCATCACTTCTACTCCTCGATGGAGGTGTAAGAGGCGTTCTCATTTGGCTGTCTCCCTGTCACTAGTTCATGTGGGGAGAGGTCATCGTTCGAACCAATCTGATTCCGTAGGGCATATAAAGCTAAGGGCAGGCAATATAGCCACCCCTTTTTCAAAGTTAGGTTAATTTTGGCAATTCTTTCTTTAAGGAGGCCATTGAGTCTCTCACCTTACTGTTCGCTTGCGGGTGATAAGCAGAAGCAAACTTGTGTTTAATACTCAATAATAGTCCTATCTGTTTGAACACTTCATTAACAAAATGTGGCCCATTGTCAGATCTCAGGACTTCACACACACCCCATCTTGGAAAGACTTCACATACTAAAAACTTTGCTGTGCAAGTGGCATCAGGGTGTGTACATGGACCTGCCTTGATCCACCTAGAGAAGGGACATACCACCACTATCGGATACCTATATCCAGTGCATACCTGCAGCATATCAACATAATCAATATGTAATGGTGAGAAGGACCATTCGGTTGCAGTATTACACCTCTAATTGTTCTCAGTGTATGCCCAGCAGTAAACCTTTGACACATGATGCAATTCACTACTAAGAATTCAACGTGTTCCAACAAATTTGGAATAAAACAGTTTTCCGCAATCGTTGCAACAAGACTCTCCCTAGTTACATGCACGGGTTAATGCAGTTGTTCAAGCGCTACTTTTAACAATGCTACTGGCATCACCGGCTTTCCAGTGCTATCCTGTCACCATAATGCATCTGTGGGGGATAAAGAACTACTCCTGCTCTTTCTGTGATTCACTCCCTTGAATCTCCATTAATTGGGTCTTTGGGAAATGATTAAACCCTTCTTGCATTACCATAATCGTGACTATCTTTGACATTTGGAGTGTCAAAGTTTGAGATATCTGGGGAATACGCAACCATTTTAGCTTCTGCAGCTTCATTCCAGCAAGAAATAAAATCTGTTTGCTTAGTGTGACTGGTGCATTTAACGACCCCTATCGCTACTTTGAGTTGTAGTGCTTTAATAAGCCTGTCCAATAAGGATGCGTACTGCACTGGAGTGCCGCCACTCAGAGGTGGCCCCCCCTTTTCCAATGTGCTAGCCCCGCGTGCATGGTTGATGTCACAAAGGCAGAGTCACTGTAAAGCGTCACTTCCTGCCCTTCGTGTTTCTCAAGCGCGACAAGGAGCCTAACCAATTCTGCTGCTTGTGCTGAAAATTGAGACGGTAGCCTGGCACTTGCTACAACTTCAAATTCTCCATTTAATCTATGCCTCACTACAGCTGTGCCAGAATGCCTTTCCCAACTAGTCTGATCAATATTTCAAAGAACCATCAATAAAAAGAATTTCCTCTCCTGACAAAGCATTTTCTTTCACACAAGGTATATCATCATAACATTCAGTATAATGTGCACAATCATGCACATGATCGCCTTCTGTTACTGGCTCAGCTACAAATATGGAAGGATTCACTATTTTACAGCTGACAATTTTGATTGTTGGGTTCGAAATAATTACCTCACAGGCAGAAGCTCTCTGAGATGTCAATGTACCTTTGGGTTCCTCTAAAATGGCAAACAGAGCATGCTCCACGAAGAGTGTCATAGAGCACCCCATAACAATACTTGTAGACTTCTCAATTGCGAACGTGGCAGCTGCCTATGACTGTTTGCAAGGAAAGTGTCCTTTCATAACTGGGTCTAAAATCCCACTGTAATAGGCTAGAGGCGTGCACCCTAATGCAGTCCTCTGTGTAAGTACTGCTGTCATGACTGTCCATTTGTGTGTGAAAACAAATAAAATTCCTCCACATAATTGGGGATTCCCAAAACAGGAGCTGTCCAAATTGCTTTTTTCAATTCAGCAAACCCTTCCTACATCTACTGTGTCCATTCTATTGTAACCTCATTCACCTGTGCTTTCTTTAAATCCTGCAAAAGGGATCCTGTGTACGAACTGCAGTCAAACACCCAGGCTCCAACATAGTTACATAGTCCCAAAAACTGTTGCACCTGTTTTACTGTGGGTGGTTTTGCAGTTTTCATAATTGCCTCAGCTCTTTCAGGCGTCACCTTTTTCCCCTCATGTGAAATCAACTGTCCTGTGTATAACATCTCTGCTTGCAGAGGTCAAGTCCTAAAAATGAAAGTGGAGGGACTCATCAACAAATGCAATGGGATGCGACGTCACCATAAATTAGCATATCAAGGTGAAATACGCACATTTCATTAAATTGGCTTTGCAGAACCACCCAAATTGCAGAGGACGAATGGCATTTGCCTTTCATAAAATTAAAACACTTCTAATAGTGTTTTTGAAAACGTTCAAAGGTGTGCATATTTTCAACTCCAAGAAACAATACAAATGTTTTCCCTGAACTTGCATTACCGAAATGAGACATTTCACTGTTAGTGGTTTCTTATTTGTTATTTTTCCATCAGGTCATATAGTCCAGTGGTGAAGTGTCCGGCCTGGAAGCCTGATGACTGTGGTTCAATCGCTGAGGTCGACTTTAATTCATAAATTCAAAGAGGTCATTCAATGTTTCTTATTTTAGCTGGGGGGACGGAGTCCACCCATTGAAATAAGTGGGTGGACTCTGTCACCCGCGTGTACCCTCGACTTGAGCCCTGTCTGCTTGACAATATTGTTGCTTCTCCTTGTATACCTTGTATCCTTTGTCTGCTAAGATAGTCATCAACTGAATTGAGTCCAGCCTGCACTCATCTTCTGTAGTGCTAAAAACTAAAATGTCTGCTACGTATTGTATCACCACACTTTTCAAATCAACATTGCCTAGGTCCATCTTGAGGATCCTGTTAAAGATTGATGGAGATTCACAGTACCCTTGAAGCAGCCTAGTGTGTTTCAGATGAGTCTGGCAGAACGTAAGTCAAGTCTTGTGAGTCCTTGTGCAACGGGATTGAGAAAAACGCATTTTTCATATCAATCACAGTGAAATATTGTGCTTCTACTGGGATACTGCATAGTATCATTGCCGGGCTAGGAACTAGAGGAAACTCTGCATCTACAATCTGGTAAATCAGTCTCATATCTTGTATGAATCTCCACGACCCTCCCTTTGATTTTTTGATAGAATACACCATGGTGTTGCACAATGATTCTGATGGCACCAGAATACCTTGTTTCGTCATTGCTGAAATGGTCTTGAATATAGCCTCATCAGCCTCTCGAGACATGGAGTACTGTCTTGCTCGAGGTAAAATCGCCCCTAGCTTCAGTTTTATTTTAACTTCCCCTATTCCCTTTAATAATCCTACGTCATAAGGGCCTGTAGTCCATAGGACGCTGGGCACCTTCTCCAAGTCCTCTTAAAAAAAAAAGCTGGATGCTTCCGCATTATTGCCATTCACTCTGAGATTTCCCTCTTCTCTATTCTTATCCACTATATAATGCTCATAAAGAACACTACTTCATCATCTGTTGTGTCTTCTCTAAACATATCATCATCAGTAATGTCAGTCAAACAGTACCCTTCTTCGATAGCTATTACTGTCTTCCATGGTCTACCCTCATCATCCGTTCCTTCGAGCATCACCATTTCCCTTCATACTGCAGTTGCTTCTAAATCTAGAGGAATAGTCTGTGCCCCCTCTTCATCCATAGATATCTGTGGTCTGAACAAATATTCATCAGGTATCCCCACAGTCTTCCCTACTAAACCAGGTAGCCATGTCAATAGAATGCTCACCCCATAAAGAAAAACCTCTGGCTATTTGCCCTGTGAACGCCAGTATTAATTCAACCACATTTAAGTAGTGTATTCCGGGAGTGGAACACACTATTCCCTCGTCAGTAAATTAAATTGTCATGATAAGTTTTGTAATCAAATCTCTTGCTAAAATGTTAACTGGTGTTTGTCCTTGACTACAACAATGGAACAGACATGTCACACTCTCCAATAGAGACTGGTAATTCATCAGTAAAAGGAACTCGACTTGTAGCTCCAGAGAACGCTTAAGCATTCATGGCAAATCCCGATATTGGATATTTTCCCTCTCAAATACATGACTGAGTAGCCCCAGTATCTACTAGAAAAGAAAAAGACTTTCCTCCTATCGTCACATCAACCCTTGGTTCCTCTTGGGGGTCTTGTGTCACTGATAGTACTGAACAAATCAAGTCACCTTGTGAGCTGTCCTATTGTGGCTACATGCATACACCGTCCCTGTGAAAGGATTTCCTCCTACCACAGTGGCACCTCCTATTCTAGGTGTCAGTAATTGTCCCATGTTTGCAAACAGTTGTGTGTGCATGGGAGCGTGTTGTGACTGCCCTTGCAGTGGATTCATTTGCATTTGCTCTGGTTGCTTTGTCTGTTGCATTTGCGGCACTTGTGTCTGATACCCTGTCTGATCTTGGGCAAACCCCTCCCTAGTTTGTGTGTTATATGGTGGAGGAAAAGCTGTCCCCCCTCTTGAGAATTGGCCATTCTGTACATTCCCTTAGCTTCCACATATGCGTGCAATGTGCCTTATCATCCCGCAAGTCTAACATACAGGGGGAGGTCGCCAGACTAGTCCCCCTTGGTTGAATCCTCCTTGCGCATTCTGATTCTCATTCTGCGAAGAATCCACCCCTTCCTCTATAGCCCATACCTCTGCCTCGTGGCATGAACCCATTCCCTCCTTGGTCCTTCGGATGCTGATTATTCACCTGCGATACACCCACTGCTTGCTGCATTCCCAATCCTTCTCCGCTTGTCAATACCGCCCCTTCCATGGCAAATTTTGACAATGTGTTTCTGACCCAATTTGGCTTCCTCAATTTTCCTAGCCTCATCTTTCTTCTTGTTTTTCTCCTGCAATAGCCGACAGTGATGCACTATCATCAACAGTATTTCAGCCAACGGCTTCACCTCCATTCCCACTTGGTTCTTCATTTGCCTCGTACTTGCTCAGACAACCCCTGACATAAAATGTGGTAATATAATGCCACTTTTTTCCCATGGCTCGCGCGTTTCATGTTGCCAACGCTCTTGAATGTGCTGAATGTAAGAAAGAGGGTCTTCATCTTCCTTACGCTTACGTGTCATGATTGCCCCCATATCGGATGTGTCAGGATACTGCACCCTGAGAGCCCTCCAAACATCTGCTCTGCAATTATTAAACGGTGCTCCATCGTGCACTGTGTTTTGTGCTGTCACACTTGAATAGCCTGCTCTCCGCCATATGTCGTCATCTCTCTCCCCCAGAATAGCTGCCAAGAGACCCTTAATGTCCCCTAATGCCAGTGTGTCTTCTCCTGTCATTTTTTCTAACTCATATATCCATTTCCCAGCGCCCAAAGTCAAACTCGGGAGCTTGCACCTTAAATTATCTTATCCATCTGCAGCCATGGAATATACTGTGGTCTCGCTCCCCCTTTTTCCAATGAGGGAAACTGAGTAAACCCTAACCCGCAGTCGGCTCCCATCGTCTGTCTATCCATGGCAGGGACAATCGTCCCTGTCCGATCCTTACTGGTAACTATCTTAAACTGCTCAGTTATGGCTGTGATTCTCCTTTTTCGGTACACGACTGTCCTCTGGGACGCTCTGCATATGCTATGGGATCTGGCGTCCTATCTTTAGGATGCTCTAGATCGGACCATCTTACTTCTTTGTCCATCTGCAGGTCCCCTCTGGGGCACATGCGCTCCCTCCCTCTTCCCCAAGGAAGTATTATCTTTCCTCATCTGACATGTCTAGTCCCCTTCACCCCCTTCACCCTTATCTAAGTTCAGTATGCTTAAGGATAAGGCTCTCTGCTAGAGGCTAAATGGATTTTCTTCTTCGCTTTGCGATTGGAATACTAGGGACTGATCTCCCTTCCCTCAGCTTCCCGATCGGCTACCTTCCTTTAATACTTAATAGGCCTTATCGATCCTTTCTCCGATGCTTCCTATATCAAAGTTTTCTTCTTCTAATGCTACTCTGGATGCTCCTGATGTTGCTCCCTTTAACGGAAGGTACTCTTCTATTCTGTCCCATCGTATTGCTGGGCTTGGCTCTATTGGTTCCTTATGAACAAGGCTAATATCAAAGTCCCACTGTCTCCTTCTTCATTCTAACTCTTGATCTAATTCTCTTCATTTTCTCGGCTGCCTTCTGATTCTCTCCTCTTCTTGTCTTTGCTCTTCTCTCCTCACTCCTGCTCTCCTTTCTTCCTCTTCCACTCATCCCTGTATCCTTTTGTACCTTAATTTCTGTGATTCCTCCTCCTCTCTATTCCTTTCTTTTCTATCCCTATCTTGTATTGCTCTCTGTCTATTGTTGTACTTTCTATGGTCCTCTGCTTGCTCCTCTTTCTTCTCTTGCTCCTCCTGATACATCTGTTTTCATTGCTCCTTACTCTATCTTTTATGCTCGTCTTCCTTCAACCTCTTTTCTCGCTCCCTGTCTTTTCTATCCTGTTTGTACTTATCTTCTCTTTGCCTTACTTCCTCGAAGCTTTTCCCATCTAACTTGAGTAATATCTGTCCTTCCATCCATTCGTTCTGCACAAGCGTTACCTCGTCAGCTTTGTCCTTTTCCCCTTTCCATCTCTTAATCTCCCTTTCTAATTCTGTCGAAGCGTTTGATCGCAAACTCTTCTCTATTTTGTATGATCTCCTCTTTTCTTTTATTCTCCTCTGGACTATTGTCACTGCTATAAGCGAGCAGTTCGTAAACCAGATTACTATACCCCATCACCGCTTTCAGTTCCTTTAGAGGCTACAATCCTATATCTTTTGCATTAGCGCCTTTTACTTCAGGCGAGTTAAGGGGAGCTGAGGGCTCAACACCTTCCTCCTTACAATGAGTAAGCATCCACTCCTCAGGTGGCGGATCTTCCCTTTCTTCCTGGTACATCTTCCAAAGCTCTAAGATCGCTAATCCTTTCTCCAATGCCTTCACCATGTACGCAGCGTGCAAGTATGTGGTCATGTGTTACAATACTGCTTTTGACAGCAATCTCCCTTGTGGCCACGGTATGAACATCTTATCTGCTGTGCTTTTCACCCCTTCCGCACTATACTGTTTAAGCTTGGGCATGTGCTTTGGCAATGTCTTATATAAATGCATCAGAGGAGTGTCTCCCATTGTGATGAGTCTCAATTGACTTGCAATACTTACTAGGTTTTGTAAAAAAACTTTCACCACTTTTCAATATTCTTAAAACAACAAATATGAGCATGCTCCAACAATCGCAGCTCAAACCTTTCGAATTATCTCTGTGTCTCTCTCTGGATTGGTACCAACCACTTCCCTAGATAGTCTTTTTAGCTCCTTACCTTCGTTTCAATTCCTTCACAACTATTGTCACTTTTCAACACCTTATCTCAGCACATAACACAGACAGACTAGTCGACTTTACACATTTACTAAAAATACTCCGTGATCACCCTTTTTCTCCTCGCCCCTATTCAAATATCATGTCACAGGATTTAAATTGTCTCCTTATGTGAACCTGTTCACACGTAGCCTAGTGACTCCCGCTGGAGTGAGACAACATCTTCTGCAGCTCTCTTGAGCCAGGCCTCTGGGCACTTCTATCTCTATCTCTACACTATATTTCCAGTTACTTTTAAATTACCACAACCCTGTCCCCTTAATTTGCCATTCACCTCAGTCTACTCACCATTCTGTTGTTATTTGACTTACGGCCTTCGGTATCATCTCCTCCTCCAACCAACCACTTTCCCCTTCCGTCCGCAGAGCGTCCATGGAAACCAGATAGGGATTTTGTCAAAGAGGGACCCTGCCCGCCGTCTCTGTTTTTCTTGCAAGATTTACATTCGGCCACTCTCCACAGGAAACCCAGCGATCTTCCCGCTAGATGGCGGAGGATGTCCGATCATCTGAAACTCTGGAGCTAACTGTTCGATGGGTCTTGCACCATCCGATTCGGCTACCACGTGAACCAATGGCCCTTGGCTGTCATGGAGTAGATGGGATGCAGAGTAACTCTTTACATCAAATAATCAAACAAACTCAGGAAAATGGCAAAGTTTGTTTACTGTTTTATTATCAATTGTCTAAAACAGGGAGTTACAGCGGACATCAACGGACGTCACACAGCGCTCTGTCAAAGAATTTCATTAAAAAATGATACATTTATTGTAAAAACTTGTCATATGCGACATCATACAACATGGCAAATAAGAAAAACCTACGGTGGGTTTGTCGTTGGTTCAAGGGGAACATCCAAGTATACTTTCTATAAGTGGTCGGGTTGTGATTGGGTCTCTACAGTCAGGTGGACAACTCATGCCCACCCCTAGTGCAAGTCATCTTCAACAGTTATTAGAAACACGGTACATCATTGGCTCTCAAACTATAATGCCCTTCATTATATGGCCCTCTACAATTGGGTACGCTCGTGCCCTTCTGGAACATTTGGCTCACTAGCAGCACGTAAACTCATACCCCAAGTGCAAGGAGGTGGACTGAACTGTACCTCTCCACCCAACTAGCCCACCATCTCTCATCACCCATTCCTTCTGCCATGAAGATTGTCTTTGAACTTGGTCTTGCAATGTATTCTTGCTTCTGGGAATATAAGGGAGTGCGGGAAAATGCCTGTCGTAGTTCAGGAACTGCGTGGCCAACTCTATTTTCATCCTGGGCTCACGTGACAGGGGACTGCAATTCGGCCCATTTTGCAGCATTTGATTGTCTCAAATGAATAAAACTTGGCACTCATGGTGTTCTTTCTTTGCACCTTATCAAGGAATGATTCAGCGTCTCACGTTCACTGTTTCTTCAATGATCGATAACCAGTTCTTAAGCAGCTCCAGCCTTGACACCTGGCCAGATGACCCTTCTCTATTCTTCCATGCTCCCAGCTAATTCTCTGCTGCGATACAGCTCTCAGCCCTTCTCTTCATGGTTTGAACGTATTAAATTGTGACACTGATATCCAGCTTCTATATAATGGTGGCTCCGCCTGCAGTCTATTCACTACGTATATCTAGCATCTTAGTCTACATGCGTTGCTGCATCTGTACAGTTATTTAACAATGTGTATTTTCTGCAGTGCTCTTCATACATGCAATCTTTGTCTCGCATATGAAAGTTTACAAAATTCTTTAGTTTGGCATCAGTTTCTATAAGGTCCATACATTCTCTTCTTCAGCCAGTCTTCTCAGTGTGTCACGCTCGTTTCTTGTGATGTCAAAAACTTATCTTTCTCTCTTTTTCATATTCTTTCGGGGATCTCCTCCAAGAGATTGTCGTCTCTTCAGGAATACATCTGATAGGGTTTTCTTAGTGGATACCTTTTCTTGAAGATTCTACGTGGAATATTCAGAACTGCTGGTGTCAAATATGGCACAATTTCTGGCTTCCAGCATACAGGTAGTAGGGGGGGCGGAACTTCCTGCAGGGGCAGTTGGCTGCTCCTCTACAGTAGCGTTTATCTTCAGGCTATTTTTATTCACATAGTTCTGTATGATGTTCAATTTTCTCTGCAGGCCAATCTTAGTCTGATCAAAAAGGACCAGATTGCCTGCATACAATAACCAGTTTACATCAGCTCTGTTAATCTTGGGTGGATACGTTGTTTCATCTGCCAGGTCTATTTTCAGATGTTCAACAAAAACATTTAATAGGATGGGGGTTGGGGAATCCTTGTTTCAATCCCTTTGAGGTGTCTATTTACTTGGCCAGGTTCCCCTGCTGATCCAGCTTAATCTGCATGTTAATCCCTGCCTATAGATCTTTAATAGCTGATAACAAGTCATTTAGGCATCCTTTTGATTTTAACTTCTGTCACAGTAGGTTACGATCTATACTGTTGCATGCTTGTTCTAAGTCTAGGCAAGCCATGAAGATTTTCCCTTTGTTCTTTGAAGCTCAGAGTTTGAGAAGGCTTATTAGCGATAGGTTTAGGCTGCATCCCACCTCCTTGACGAAACCAGCCTGTCTACCGTCGAAGCTTTTGTCGTCAATATCCACTCGTTCAGCTGCCTTAAGTGGATCATTGCAAAGATTTTTCCCAAAACATTGAGGAGGGCAATTGGCCTGGGGTTCGTTGGTATCATACAGGCCCCCATTTTGAATGGCCTTGCAAGATTTGGGGATTTTTCCCTTTTGAATTATTCTACTGAAGAGGATTTGGCAGAATTCTGCCCATGATTCCAGGGCTGCTTTCAGTATGCCATTGGTACTCGTGACCGGCTTGCTTTTTTAATTAATATTAGAATTTCCTCCATATCAAATTCAATGTTCCAACTCTCGGCTGCTGAATCTTTTGGATATATAGTTGGTAGATGTTTGGCTTCAAACAGGTTCCCAAAGTGCTTTACCCATACATCTTCTGGTATGGGGTTAGTAGATGAGGGCAACAGTTGTCACTCTTTCGTTAAAGAGCTGCCATAAGGCCTTACTGTTGCTGTTATTAAGTGCTTTAAGCATTGTTTCTGCGTCACTTTGAAGGATTCAAGCTTTGTGTTGTTTAATTCAGTTCTTATATTTTTTTTCCTTTTTATTAAACAGCACTGAGGTTTGCAGCTGTCGCAAATCCTTTCTGAGGAGCTTTTTTTGTGCTATGATATGATATGATTGGTTATTTATAACACGCTTAATGCCCAGAGGTTTCTGAGCGCAAACCCGGGGATCAAACCTGTGTTGCTCCGTGTCGTTTTGCTTCCAAGGCGAGCATGTTGCTCCTGAGCTATCCTCCTGCGTTACCACCTCTTTGTCATAAACATGTCTTGGTTTGTAAAATGGCTTTAGATTTATTAGTCTAAATTCTCTGAAAGCTATCAAGTCTTTGGCGTATTCAACATCTTCTATTTCACGCTTTTGCCATGCAAGTAGATCTTTTGTTATTGAAGGAATATCTTTAGGTAATAGACAAAGTCTATTTTTTCCTCCTTCTATTTCCACCCGTTCTTTCCATATGTGGGTGTTTTCTTGCAC
This sequence comes from Ambystoma mexicanum, assembly GCF_040938575.1. NCBI lineage: Eukaryota > Metazoa > Chordata > Amphibia > Caudata > Ambystomatidae > Ambystoma > Ambystoma mexicanum. The sequence continues at coordinate 693,727,973 of NC_090937.1, read as the reverse complement.
AATTCCTGAGACCATCATTATTATTGGATCGTGGTCGCTATGCGGTACCGGATCTACAGTTAGGGAACTTATGTCTGGTAGGAGATTTTACAATGCAAAAAAAATAATCCAGCGTTGTTTTCGAGGTTCCATTTGTCAAGGTGGCTGCCCCCAAGTTATCTCCCTTGATGTTTCCATTTAGCAGATGCACCCCTCTCAGCTCCATCTCTTCCAGCCATTCACGACCACATAGGCTCTTTGGCCCGTTTTCTCGATTGCAAGCTCCTACTACCCCCGGCCCTCCAAGGAAGCAATCCGAATTCAGGTCGCCACAAACCACTAGCTGGATGTCCGTCTGAGCTGAGTACATTTCATCGATCCAATCTGTCACTAGATCCACAAATGTCGCTCCCTCCTGGACATCCGGATTCCAATACAGAGTAAATAAGAGCAGGAGGTCATTGGGATTCTCCCTCTGTTCCCTCAGGCGGATAAGCAAAATCTGTATGTACGGGTTTGGATTGATGGTCTGTAGGACCCTCAGGTTGAGTCCATTTCTAATTAATACTAGAAGGTCGGAAGAGGGTCTGCCAGTTTGCCTCTTTTGGCTGGGATTAAATGCGCTGAGTAGCCTTCAAAGTTCGGGGTCTCTCTCAGCCAAGATTCCTGGATGCAGATTATGGCTAGTTTGGATATTACCGCGTCCATGTCAAGTGCGCATGACCTCGAGTGTTCCAACTCCCGATTCCCAGATTTCTCGGCCCTCCATTCTTCTGGCTCTAATCATGGTGTTTTGGAGCTAGAGTCCCTACCAGCCAGCTCCAGGATTGCTGATCTTGTGATGGCGTGGTTATGGTTCAGCCGTGGGTCACTCTCCTTATTAGTTTGTCCTCCACCTCCCATCCTCGTACTGTGATTTTGAGCTGGTTTAAGGTGAGTTGTTCTTTATGTTGCACAGTAAAGGCAAATTTTCTATTTCTCTGGTCCTGTCAGGTTTCTGACGGCCCCCAGCGGAAAAGGCCCCCTTAGATCCCTTTGATTTTGTGACAGTCATTTCCATCTTCTCTGTTGACCGTTCTCTTGTATTTTCTCTTCTTCTCAGGTCAAAACCCAAGTTTTGAAGTTTGTCATTTGGATCGAGCATTAACGAGGTCAGAGAGGCAGTGCTCATGAATAGCTTTACTTTATCGTTCACTCTTTCATTTGGAAAGTTAACACTCTTGATGTCATCTGTGTTGACCACTCTTAGCTTTGGTATGTGTTGTAGTAGAGTCATTATATTGGATCTGTTTAATATCAGACCATCAGCTGCTCTTTATATTCTCTCCAGGATAATTGGTAATCTTGGATCCCACTCGGAGTCAGCTCTACTCGCTCCACTAGCATTTGCTCTCCTGAGATCAACTTGTCTTTTGCTAGGTCTGTCCCACAAGGTCTTCTTTGAACGCACAGGGAATTGAACCGAGTATGACTTTGAGAGTGGTTCACTCATTATAGTTGCCTGGTTCAGGGGACATGTGTCAGAGTCTTTGCGGGACATTAGTTTTGCTCTTTTTGCTGACAGGGTGAGAAAGGGTGAGAGGAGGTTAGGCTCTGTGAAGGTAGGAAGACTCCTCTCTGGTGTCTCTTGAGGTGGTATAACCTGATCTGCCCTTGTGACCCCCACCTTTTCGGACGCTTCATCATCTTTGTAATCTGACAAGTCCATTATATCCACCATGCTGTCTTCAAATTCCTCTTGCGGAACAGTGGTTTATGGGTCCTTGGTGGTGGGGGGTTCAGGCTGCAGATTGTCTCCCTTCTGCCCAGAAGGGCCTGCATTTTTTTTGTCTTGTGTCAATTCTAGATGGAGTTTCTGTTGTCAGGTTTCACAAGAAACTTTGTCAACCACAGGGCTTCGCACGCATTGATTTTTTCACATTTTTGGATTTCTTAGGCTGTTTGCCTGGTTCACTTTTAGTGGCCCTGAGTCCTTTGGTTCTAGCTTGGTCAAAAATGGCGAAGGGATTTCTGTTAGAATTATTCGGATCAGGAAGTTCGCCGCAAATTACCAATTGTTTCACAGTCCTTATGCATTGGACTGTTTCTGTTTTGGCTGCTAGGATTTTGGTTTTGCTTCGATTGAGGTCTCGCAGATGGTCTTTTATCGGAATCCGATTGATGCGCAATACTCTCAAGGCCAATAACATTGCAGCCTCCCGGCAATTCCCTTGGCACTGCTGTTAGAACTGGAGATGTGCTACTGACATCTTCGACCCCCTCTGCATCCTCATTTACAGTGGTGTGTAGATCTTCCTGTGGAATCTTTTGAGTTGTAGACCAGGAGGCAATTTCTCTGACCTCCTCTAAAAAAATATGCTCGTCTGTTTTGGCATCTTGTAAACAGATCGATGAATGATTTTAGGATGAACCCCTGCCTCTTCTTTTCTTCTCCCTGACGGATTCTATAAAGGACTACACATAAATCAACTTTGAGTTCATCAGTGCTTTTAGAGTTGTTTGGTCTTTGTAGTTTTCATTCAGATTCTCATATAATTTTAGGTAGGGAGCTAGAGTTATGGTAACTGCTCAGAGGACAGAGGCCTGGAGATTTGTGGCCCAGGCAGGCTGACGGGCTGGATCCTCTGGCGCTCGCTTCTGATTATTTGCCCTAAATTGCTTTTTCTTTTTGGTTGCCGTCCTGGGCTCCTGCTCAGAGTCAGATACATTGAGGGCTCTGTTTCTAAAGAGTCATCTTCACTGGAAAATTCTATCCTGCAGCGGACCCCAGGTGATTGAGTATTACCAGAGAAGGACCGCTCTCTGTGCTCTGACTTGTCTTTTGGAGTACTGGCTGGTTCGTTTGGAGTCGCTCTTTCCAGAAGTCTTACTTTTTTTGTGGGTATTGTATTCACCCCTTCGGGTCTCCTCTAAGGTCTCTATTGAGGCCCTTCCTCATCCTAGGGTTTGTATCTTTATATAGGCGTAGAGCCAATTGTGCAATTTATTTTGTAATGCGGGCCACCTGGGATGAGTTGTCCTCAGCATCTTTAGACAAAACTCTCTTGCTAAAACGGGAGCCCTGGTGTCCATAAGGGATCCCCCTGGCCCCTATTATGATCTCATGATCCTGCTGAGAGACTTCCTTGCTCATTATCAGCCCTGCGAGGGGACCCTCGTGAGATCTTTGTTTTGGAGATGGGCTGTCCGAGTCCATTGGATGATTAGCTAACTGCGAATCTGGATTCACGCAAGCTCCTAGGTAGTTCTCTGGGCTCTCTGAAGGGTTACAATCGTGGGGATGTGCGTCTACGTTAGGTTTTGATGGCTGTGCAGTTGTAAAAACCTCTTCCAATAGTGAATCTTTTGGTCAGTCGGGAAGGTTGTTGCTTGTGCCTTCCGTATCGGAATTTAAGACCACGACTCGTTGCGGATCTGTAAAGATGTTGTTGAGGTGATTTTCCGTTGGGTCCGCCATGGAAGGGGGGCCGCCAGTTTACTTGGGCTTGTGAACATTCCAATGCTCAACAGATCTTTTTATTTTTTTATTTTTTTATTTTAGCATTTAGTTTCAATAGAAACTTTTTGCCATTACATAGGCTTATAAATCAACAATTGCCAGAATATACAAGTAAGAAAGAAGAGTCATCCAATTAATATAGGAGAAAATATGAAAGATCCAGTAACAGAAAACAATGACAAGCAACAAGACGCATTAGAAGAATAAAAAGAAGTAGTAGAAAAGGAAAAGAACGATAAAGAAGAATGTCATAGATTGATTAAATGTCCAAACAATTCAAACAATTTTATTTTCTCTTTTTTTCTTCAAGATTGGCAATGATGATTGAAACTAGCTCTAACAGAGCGAATGCCAGAGATAGCCTAGACCCTTGCAGCAAGAATAACCAAATGTCTTTCTTGGTTAAGGTTCGATTGTCCACAAAGAACCTGCATAAAAGATTGCGTTGAATATGGTCCACGACATGGCAGTTCATGATGAGGTGGTGGAGTGTTTCCATTTTGTGACCACAAAGCCTACATGCATAATCCTTATGCCTTTGGGTTTCCTTACTTCAAGGATCTCCTTACTTGGTAAAATGTTGAGTCGCAGTTTTAAGAATTGCTGGCGCAAAGCTGCTGAGGGAAACTTACTCGGATATATAGGAATCGTTCCTCATTTCCTTTGTGCTACACAGTAATTTCCATAGAGTTTGGACAACAGTGCAAGCTCCAGCGTCTCTATCCAGTCACACTCATACAGTTGCTTTTTGACATAATCTGGATTTTCAATGACTGATTCCTCTGTTGTGTCTATTGATTCTAATAAACCCACACATTTCTTGCCCCATTCCACAAGTAATTGCTCTCTTTCCATCTTGAGCGCCTGCCCAAGTAACATTAAGCCACTATCAAGCAGCTGCAATAGGCAGATCTTCATCTGAGGGGTCACCCCAGGCTTTGCTGGGGGCCCCAGTCACTTCCTGATTTGAGGTCGGCGCACTGTGGTTACCTGACGTCACTGGGGTTTCTTTTCCTTTTGAGTAGGCTAGCAGGGGAGCAGCATCTTGCTGAACAGGCAGTTTAAAGCGCCATTTTAATTTCCCAAAATCAGAGATCGAATGGCTTCTCTTTTTAAACAGTGGTGCCACTGTAAGTTCATCATTAGTATGACCGCTGGAAACAGGAAGAGTCTTGACAGGTGCACTGTTGTTATGCGAGATTTGACAAGATGTCTGGATTTTCACCCCTGCAGGGATTGAATCGCTTGTCACTTGGGTCCGCCAGTCTTCCAGGCTTCCTGGCCTCTTTGGCAGTGGAGCTCCTACTTCGCCCGGCCTGTTCGCGAGGACTAGTCCATCCTGTATTACATTTTGCGGGACTCAGGTAGGTGTTTGACGAACTCCAGGGGCTCCCGTGCTATCCGCTAATGCCATTTGTGGGGTCTGTGTCGCTGTGTTTGGGTGACAAGAGGCTGTGTAAAATGGGCCTCTGACTGTCAACTGAGACGGAAGCAGATTCTGGAATGAGAGTCTTTGAATTTAGACATACCTGCCACCGGGTGTTTTGGGGTCCCCTTTGATCTTGTTCTGGCTCCATGTGTCTCCACTTCGCTACTCTCCTCTTGCGGCTCGCAGGCTCACACTTCTGCGAACATTCTGCAAACTGTTTTGAAGAAATGAAGGGTTGGTGTTCAATAGAGAGCAAAGGCAGACTCTCCAAGCACGGCCACTGCAACGGGATACCCCTGCAGCTCTGCAAACACTCTGCGACGCTCCGCGTCCGGAGTGGGTGTTCTGAAGGAATGAAGGGTTGCTGCACAATATAGAGTGAAGGCAGACTCTCCAAGCACGGCCACTGCAACGGGATACTCCTGCAGCTCTCCCAACCCTCTGCAAACACTCCGCCTGTTTGTAATGATCTCTGTTAGTTCCAGTGTAGTTGTTAGTGTACCATATGTGCCGGTGCTTAGGAGGGGTGCGCGGCATCCGCGGAAGCTGCACAGACGCTTCATCGCTTCATTCGCTGACCCTCTCTCTGTGTGGATTCCAGTAATTAGATGGCCTGAGGCCTCTAACATGAAGCAGTGGTGAATAGCTGCCTTGTAGGCAGTCTGTCCAGACTTTGGCTTGTTAAATGGTCTACGAGAAAATGAAATAAACTGGCCAGAATGATTATCAAAAGGTATGGGGTGATCCAAAGTGGTACTGCCATGAAAATACAGGCACGTGGTGAGGGGATAGGAACTGTGCCCCTCCCAAATGCCACCTTTGCCCTCTGAGGTATGATGGCTCTGGCTTCTAGGGTTCCATGTGATAATATCGCCGCAAAAATATCGGCGTACAAAAATATTTTGCCATATTTTTGCAGCAATATTACCCAATGGAACCTGCGAGGGACACCCCCGCAGCCCCCATATATTTTAAAAGGGAGCGGGGGACACCCCTGCAACCCTCCCATCCATTTACCCCATAAATTATCCCCACCAAAAATATCGCCTATGGCCGTTCCCGACGACCATATGTACGGCGATATTTTTGGTGGCGATAATATTACCTGATACCGCTTCTAGCCTGGTGCCTCCCACCCCAGGCTAAGAGGGGTTCCTGCCGCCCCTTCACAAGGTCAAATTACTGACCTTGTCGCACATCCTTACAACTCTAAATAATCAGTAAACATAGAGGATATTGCGATAAACAAATTGGAAATCCATTTTCATAATGGAACCGAAGTTGTCAACATTGCAACCAAGGCAGTTTTCAGTAAGAGTTTTATGTAATCTGTGAAACTAGCACCATGGATGTACGGGACGCTATAAAGAAGAACAAAGTCAAAATGTGTTCAAGAGCCAAGAAGAAAATGCAAATGAAAGTGGCCGGTGCAGTTACTGAATAAGAGCAGACGGAGCACTATTTGCACGACTGTACGTGGAGCACAGCAGCCATTATATTTATGCGAGACATTAGGGCTCTATGGATTCGCTGCAGGATCGCACACACGGTTTAATGAAGATGGAGCTATGCATGCTAGCAAGCATGCAAAGAGCTGGAAATATTGAAGTCGATAGCAAACCATAGAGACCGATGGAAGAGGTAACCTGACCCAAATGGCAAGAAAGACCGGACCCAAATGGCAAGAAAGACCGGACCAAATGACAAGACAGACCTGACCCCAAATGGCAAGAAAGACATGACCCAAATGGCAAGAAAGACATGACCCCAAATGGCAAGAAAGACCTGACCCCAAATGGCAAGAAAGACATGACCCCAAATGGCAAGAAAGACATGACCCAAATGGCATTTATTATTCATTTCAGGTTTAGAGAAGTTTATGTTTTCTTCGATCCCCCCCAAGGGGAGATGTTATGATGGTAGATGTGCTCCTGCACTACGTGTATAGCCGAACGTGCTAATGGATACCTCTTTCAGCAATATTTATCGGGTTGGTAATCAAAGACAAGATCATCCACTCCCCCATTCCACAACCCTTTGACACCAGGCACAAAAACATTTAAAACTGTTGATGGTTATGGACTGGGTGCCATTCTCGTTGAAAGGACTGACCCCAGGGAACTGGATGTTGTATTTGGCTCTAGAGTCCTTAAAGCTGCTGAATGGAAGAACTCAAACATTGAAAGGGAAACCCTGGCCTGTGTTTGGGCCGTGAACATATTCAGACAGTTTCTGTGTGGAAGAGGGTTCCTTCTCTGCACAGGTCACATACCCTTAATAGACTTGCTCTGGGTTTGCTGTCTTCTTGTCCAGACAACTTCTGTGCAATGATGTGGCTGCATTATCTTGAATTGCAGGAGTGATCCAAGTGATGCTGCAGTGCCACCGGAGCAGTGAACCGAGTGAGACTGGGTTCTACCAGAGGGTTCCCACCCCAGTCCTTGGCATGGAGAAGAGGCTTGTACAAGAGGGTTAAATCTCCCCCCCCCCCCCGCCCCTAAAGTTCATTTAAGAGGTGTTACACCTGTACCAATAGAACTAGAATAAGCCATAAATTGAAGGGATCTTCATATTCTGGGGTCAAGTGGTAGTACTCCAGAAGGTTTACGCGCTCAGAAGGTTTACGCGCTAAGCTCATCAACATGGCACATGGTGGTCCCATGGGCATCTCCGATGCCAAGAAGTTACTCCTGAGGCATGCCTGATGGCCGAGAACGGGGTTGACCAAGTATTGAGACAATGCCCGACTTGTGGTGGAAGTGAAAGTGTGGAGCACCAGCGTGCTGCCCCGCACACTGTTGAGTGACCAACTAGTGCATGGAACAAAGTGGCCCCATGAGCAGGTTGCCTGCAAGCAAGCAGTATGCCTTGGTAGTCAGTGACTATTTCAGGCCAAGGATGGAGGTCTGCTTCATGGACACTACTACTGCAACCAAATGTATAGACTTCCTCCACCAAACCATTATAACAAAATGTGCGAAAGCAATGGCAAAAGCAGAATTGAAAATCTGTACGTTTATAGGTGGACAGCATGTGAAGTGGTACGCAACAGTCACCACAATGGAACCCTAATTTGCTTGCTTCGATGCCTGCATTCTGGCAAAATCTTTAAGCTTAGAATTAGTAAAACAGTGCATTTAGGCAGGAGATGTTGCCCATAGATGATTGTCTATGATAGTGGTGTATAATTCTGCTCACGTGATATGTGTACCTTCCTTTAGATCTGTGACATCATTCATAACAGAAGGCCCTTGTCCCACCCTAAGAGCAATGGCCTCATAAAGCGGTTCAACAGAGTTCCGAAAGAATCCATGCATCTGATCTTACAGTCAGGTCTTCCCTGAGGGAAGGTGGTATGAGAGATGGTTTCGGCGTAATCATAGCTGAGCAATCAGCCCCACTGGCTTGATCCCCTTGAAGCATATGCGGGTGGCTCTGCTGGAGCCAACGTATACCAAGGGTGTACAATGCCACTGTCAAGAGCAAGCAGGCAGATGTCTACAGAATGAGAGAAAGGGTCAAGAGGCCAGCAAAGGGCACTACGATGCAGTCAAGGGAATGCCCCTCCAACCAGAGTATGATGATGTTTGAGTGAAAGTGAAACTCCCTTGGAATAGGGGTTTACTTGAGGTACTCCCCTATACTCAAGATTGTCAGTGTGCTTAGCAGTATGACTACCACAGAGGATGGCAGCAAGTAGAGACGAGATTAGGCAAGATTCCCATGGCTTTGCGGGTTCAGTTGGTCTACCCGCCCCCGAAACGGACCACCCCTGCCGCAGAGGTCATCAGGCTGCTGGCCACCTCTTTAGGGGGCCAGCAGCTGAGCTATGAGTTCAGCTTTACCAGAGACCTCAGGGCTTTCAGTACTGGGCCTTTCTGAGCCTCTGTTCCTCTCCCATGGTTCCTTGAAAGCTCCTACTCCTGTAGTCCGGTCTGCCCTCTGCCTCCTGCTGGCGCCTTCTTCACCTCCACCTTCCTCTCCTCCTTGCTATCCACTCCACATTACTGCCGCATATCCTGCTCTCGCAACTGCTACCCTCTGTCATGCTAGTCCTGCCTTTTATAGACCACCCTCACGCTCGCACTGCCTTTTCCCTTCAGTGGCTGGTCTGCATTTGTAGCAATTTGAGTGTGGTCGAGGTTTCGGCTACACGGGTAAATGGCTCCTCCTTTCTTAAGGTAGCATAAATAGAGCTATTAAGGTGGTTCCTGGCTGTCCTTTACCCATAGTTCTGCACTGGTCCTCCGCTTTATTCATCATTGGGTCCCCGTGGCCCTGCTGCTCCCTACTGCTTCAAAGGGCATTCGTTTCCCTTTGCTGGTTCTCTTTTCTGCCTTGGATAACTCTTGGGCTTGGGGTGCGCATTCCCCTCAATGCATGGGCCAGAGCTCCTGATGTTCGGCCTCCACGCATGAGAGCCCTTTCCCTCTGAGCAGCTGCAAGAAATGTGAGGTCTGAATTAGGTCGATCTCCCAGCCTGAGAGGATGGCACCACAGGCTTGCGCTTGCCACTTGCTTTCTCCTTACAGGTTTTACCTCTTCTAGGTTGTGGGCGGGATTTCCACCCATAACTGGCCCATCTCATGGGGCGGCCCTTCTGCCACAGGTGTGGTTTTAGGCCCTATGGGCCCCTGTATGAAATGTACAACAGGGTTAGATAAGTGGTCTTCATTGCCACAGCCCATAGCCCTGAGTTGGGGTTTCACTCCTTCACTAACCTGCATATAGGTTAGAGGGCCGAGTAAAAATGACAAATAGCCTTAAATGTGCACATCCCTTGAGAAGCTGTGCAGTCTCTAAATGATAAGTATAGTCAGGTCCAGAACCATTGATGTATGTAGCTTTCACACCCCAGTAGTGGGGCCGACATGGGATTTAACGGCCTGCCAGCCCAAGCTATCTAAGGCCTCAGCTCGGGCTGCAGGCCATTAAATTCCATGTCCGCCCGCCGCAATGGAGTGAAAGCTATTCACACCCCTGGATAATGGGGTGCAAATAGTTTTCATTTTGTTTTTCCTTTCGACGGGAGATTAGCTCCACGCGAGCCCATCTCCAGTCGGAATGGAAAAAAGGACAACAAAAATGTCCACCATAGAAATAGAAAAGTGATTGGGTATCTTTTCAGATGACAGCGAACATGGAAAACAGGTTCCAAAATGGCTGCCTGTTCCCTTCCCATGTTTCTTTAAGTTATAGGCCTCACAGTAAGGGGGGTGTTTAGTGTCGGAGCATTGAGGGGAGGAGTGTTGGTGGAAAGGCAGTTCCCACTATTACGTATGTTAATAAAGAAGGTTACTATGTTTTCCCTCCGGCTCTGCGTCCATCATTCATAGGCCCAGTCCGGGCAACAACTGGCGACGAGGATGCAATGTCCTCCTCTTGATACCCCTCAGGGGGCTCGTTGTATCCATCGACCAGGCGGGATGGCTGATCATGGTACCCGTAGTCTTGTGGGTAGTCTGCATAGTGGTATTCGTTGACGACTCAGATGTACCACAGTTGATTGGGCTGGTAGAGCCTGTTCTGAAAGTACTGGGGTTGCGGTGGTCGGTAGGGCGTCCTGATGGGCACCTAGGGTCTCCGGGTAGGGAACGGTCTCCCTTCCCTGCAGACTAATTGGAAATGTCCCTCTCTTCCACAGTTGGCACAGCTTTGCGACAAGACTGGACAGGACCCCGAATGAGGGAACGCCATACCGCACCGGTAGCACTGTCTCTGTTGTCTGGGTCCAGGCTGGTAGGGTTTCCTGTATGGTGTGGTCCCTCTCTCCCCATACCACGGGATTGTTTGCTGAACTGAGTTCAGTACGATCGTGTTTCGCAGCTGGCGTACCCGCCATCGAAGCGGCTTGGGCATCAACCCTCTCAAAGATTCTCGCGAGTTCGCTGACTTCCAGGATCGAGAGGGGCTTCTTTAACAGTTGTTTCTTGAGAGTGGGCGACAGGCATCCCTCAATGATGCGCATCCAGGGAGAATGCATCAAACTGGCAGTGGGCCCCTTCGACTCTCAGGCGGGTTATGTATTCATCAACTGTTTCCTGTGGTTTTTGAGTGCATTGGTTGAATAGATATCTATCGTAGTTTCTGTTTGGTTCAATGATAAGTAGTCTGTCTAGGGCGGTGATCAGGGAGGCAAAATCAGGTTGGTCAGCCGCTCGGATGGTCTTGACGATCGTTTTCACCTCACCCCCGACCAGATTGAGAAACACGTAGCGTAGATGAGGGCGAGTCCCCTTCTCCTGATCCCCCCACAAAGTGGTAAAAGTCCTCCATCCATTCAGTCCATCATGGCCCCTTGTTAGCTTGTGGGGTCATTGAAAATGGAAGGGGCATGCGTAGCAGGACTGATTTGGTGCTGCGTGCAGGGGGTGGTGAAGCAGCTTCGCCCATTGTGGCAGTTGAGACTCGTAGGCCTGGTGGCCCCTTATGTATCTGGTGGTGCTGACTCACCCAGGGCTTTAGCTCCTGCTGTGGTGCAGTGCGGTGGGGCCCTTCTTAGTGTTGTGGCGCACTCTGGGCTGCAATGAGCGCATGAGGGCTGTGATGATTCTCAGGACCAACATTCAGACGAAGATTGTCTGTCTTGGGTTTGTGTTGGGCACGTGGAATGCTGCGGATGATGGTGGAGGAGGAGCCGTAATAGCCGAGGCTGCTCCCCGTGTGTGCGGTTACACTAACCTCTTCAGACCACCTCTGTCAGAGCGTAGGTGGGCCCAGAGTTCCAGTTATGGGCGGGTGGTGGCGGCCGCAGCAGGCTTCTGTGAACGGCAGCCCTGGCCACGCACGTGCTTGCTGCCGGTGTAGCCTGCGCGGAGGCTCGAGATGAACGCTCCGGACTATGATGGCGAGGCCGCTGGTAACATGGGGGAAGTGCCCTTCTTGGAGCTGGAGCTGGGACAGGAGGAGATTCGCAGGCTGTACGCCCATTGGTAGGAGGAAGCGACGTGGTGGGATCACCAGTCACCGGTGTGCAGAGAGCAGTACCCTGGAGCAGGAGGAAGCGGCTTGATGGGGTCACCAGCTGCTTATAGGCAGGAGTGTGGTGGGATCACCAGCTGGAAAGGACAGACTCCGGCCTGCAGGAGACATCCTCGTCGCCAGTTGCTGCCCAGACTGGGCCTTTGAATGATGGACGCAGAGCCGGACGGAAAAAGTAGTAACCTTCTTTATTAACGTACAAGTGGGAAATGCCTTTCCACCAACTCTCCTCCCCTCAACTCCCCTTCACTAAACATGCCCCTAACTGTAAGGCTTGTAAATTAAAGAAACAGGGGACAGTAACACCACGTTGTCTGCCTTTATCACTCTTAGGATGCCCCATTCACTGAGCACTTCATCCAGGGTGGCTGCGACCTGTTGAAATGCTGTGGCGGCGACTCTCTTGACAATGGGGAAGCATGAGTACTCATTGATGAGTAGGAAGAGGTACTCCCCTGACTCTAGTGGTCCATAAAAATCAACAGCGACTCTCTCCCAGGGTCGCTTTGAGATATGAGTTGGTTGAAGGGGTATTGGGGGTTCCGCCGGTGCTGTGCACTGGCAGGCAAGTCAATTCTTGATCCAATCGTCAACCAGCGAGTCCAGGAAAGGAAACCAAACGTGGCAGCGTAGTTGTCTCTTGGTGTTCTCTGCCCCACGGTGTCCTTCGCGGGCTGTTTGAACTACGTCGGCCCTGAGTGCTGCAGGGATGACATGGCGGCAGCCCCTCAGTAGGATGTTGTGGTCCTTGACGGCCAGCTCAGTCTGTACCCTCAACAGTCTCTCCATTTCCTATTTGCACACCTCCGGGTGGGCCAGTATTGCACGATGGTAGTCCTTCCACCTGTTATTGTTTGTCGGGTTGATGGCCAGGGAGGTTGTTGGGTCTGCAGCCAACGTGGCTGTGACCGTGTCCAAGGACAGTGCAGGTAGGAGGGCGCTAACTGCGACATAGTCGATGTATGCAACATCACCAGCCCAGGCGATGGGAGGGCCTGCAGGATGGCGGGACAGGTAGTCTGCCAGATTCAGCTCGCCTCCTGGCCTGTGTAGTATGTCGTAATCATACTCTTGGAGTCTGATGCCCCACCTCTCAATCCTGGGAGGCATCTTCGTGCGTGGGTTACCGAACAAGGATAGCCACGCCTGGTGGTCTGTGACCAGAGTAAACTTCTTCCCAACAATAAAGTTGTAAAAGTGCTTGCAGGCCTAGACAGCGGCCGAACTCTCCTTCTCGGGCTGAGAATAGGCAGAACCAGGCATGGACAAAGCCCTGCTGGCATACACCACAATGTGTCTAGGGTTGGTGTCTGTGCCACTTGTATGTGCCAGGATGGCCCCAAGGCCCATGGGGCTTGCGTCCACAGTAATTCCGGTGTGCCAACTGGGGTCAAAATATGCCAAGCGATGGGCCTCTGCCAGGGCCTTTTTGATGGATTCGAAGGCCAGGCGGCATGTGGGGGACCAATCGAACACGGCCTCTTTCTGCAGCAGTTTCCTGAGTGGTTCGGTGATAGATGAGTAGTGGGGGATGTACCTCGCACAGTACCCAGCCATCCCCAGAAAAGATCGCACATCAGCCAGCTGTTGGGGTTCTTTCAGCTTGGTGATGGTGTCGACCTTGTCAGGGTCAGGGGTCATGCCGTCAACTGAGAAGATGTGTCCAAAGAACTTCAGTTTGGATTTACTGAATCGACATTTGTCTATATTGTGTGTTAGGCCCGCGGCCTGGACCGCTGTGCAGGTGGCGAGGAGTGCGGCATTGTGCGCCTCTCTGGATGCACCAAATACGAGGATATCATCACTGTAGTTTAGCGCCCCGTTAATGTGTCTGATTATCTGTCGGATGGCTTCCTGGAAAATCTTGGCTGCCGATGATATTCCGAAGTTTAGGCGCCGGTATCGAAACAGTCCTTCGTGGGTGGCAAACGTTGTTATCACCCTTGAGTCGGGGTGGAGCTCCAGTTGGTGGTATCATTGTACTAGGTGAAGCTTGGAGAAAATTCTGGCGTTGTTGAGTTCCACTATCATGTCCTCAATGCACAGACCCAGGTGCTTCTCCCTCTGGATGGCAGTGTTCGTCGTCCTCATGTCTACGCACAGGCATAGCCTCCCGCCCTCTTTCGGCACGATGACCAGAGAGAAGACCCATGGAGTCGGGCCTGTGGCTGGCTCGATGCTGCCATCCGTGAGCAGTTGGTTAAGTTCCCTGGAGACCGCTTCTTGAGGATGGAAACCAATGCTCCTGGGGTGCTGTGGCACAGGCCGTACAGAGGGGTCAATGTGTAGCTTGATCAGCGGGCCCTTTAGTTTGCCTAGGCCCGTACATAACTGGGGGAACTTCTCCATGATGTCATGTTTGGTAATGAGTCTCTGGGGGTCATCAGGGCAATGACTCTCACAGCGTCTTCCCGTCTATGGCCTACAGCGGCTGATGTTATCACGTCATCATCATCGAAGTGAATGTCAATAAGCCCCAGGCAAGAGGCTGTGCAGTAGCTAAGGAGGCACCGACCTTTGGTAGGGCATCAAATGACATGGATGGTTGTGTCGGTCTGCCGCCCTTTGAGGAGGAGGCGGCGCTTAAAGTGACCAACGGCGTTTGAAGGTTTTGCCGCGCCCCACTGGAAAATCCTTGATTGAGTCATCTCTAGTGCAGATTTGTCAGGGATCCTCAGGTATTCCTGCTCCCCAATGATATTGACAGTGGTGCCAGAATCTACTAGAAAGTGAAAAAGGCTGTTGCCCATCTTCACAGGTATCCGTGGGGCTTCGCTAGCCTCCTTGTTGTCTTGGATGAGGTTGACATCTTCATCGTGTGCTGGTTAGTCATAGTACGGAGTGCCCTGGTTAGGCCCAAGTGAGTATGGGACATCCCTAGAGTGATAAAGTCGGACAATTGGCCGCCGTTCAACAGCCACGAATTTGGGGCACTGGCAAAGCACCTAGGGTTCAAGTACCTCAAGATAACCCGGAGGTGGCCTCAGGCGAACGGCATGGCAGAGCATTTCATGGTCTCTATACAGAAGACACTCCAAAGTGCCCGCATAGAGGCCACCAATCCCCACCAGGCCTTATGTAGACCTCTGAGGGACTACCATAACACCCCGCACGATGCCACCAACAAGACCCTGGCAGAACTGATGGTGCACTACGACATACACACTCGGATCGTGAGAGTCTCCTCGGCCCTAGGAGATGCAGATGTTTAAGTCATCCAGAGAGACACGGAAGGAAAAGAGAAAACCAAGCATGAGTCTGACCTCAGGCGGATGGCAGTGCCCAAGGACTTCCGAGTAGGGGACAAAGTACTCGTCCAACAGCCAATAATCAAGAAGACAGAGTCTTGCTACGCCCCGAAACCCATGAATGTCACGGCAGTCAAAAGAACGATGAATGTCACCGCAGTCAAAATAACGATGGAGACTGCCCAGAATGAAGACAAGGAAGTCACCAGGAACATCTCCCTATTCAAGCATCTTGTCAAAAGAGAGGATTGTGAATTACCCCCGCCGGAACCCAGTGAAAGAGGTGCCAGACCTCAGCGGGTGACTTCCAATCCCACGCGTTGGGTCGAAGAGTGTTAACTCACATGTTTGAACATTTGTCCGGGGACGGTGTTACCGTCCCCGGTTTCTTTAAGTTAGAAGCCTCACAGTTAGGGGCGTGTTTAGTGACAGAGGGTTGAGGGGAGGAGAGTTGGTGGAAAGGCAATTCCCACTTGTACGTTAATAAAGAAGGTTATGAAGTTTTCCCTAGGGCTCTGCGTCTATCATTCATAGGCCCAGTCCGGGCAACACTGCCGTCATCCAAAAAGCAAATTAGTCCCTTTTCTATGTTACTGGCGGTGCCCGGGAAAGGCAGATTGTGATTTGTCAATCTGCCTTTTCCGGGTGCAAACATCCAGTATATGTCATCTGCATTTCCAAAAGCTACCACTGATGACACAGTGACATATGGAGGACCACCGGCCTGCAGCATCCAACAGCCACTGTGACTGAGACCACCAGCTGCATCGAGTATCAAGTACTCTGCTTGCCCCCTTCAATGCTAGTACCGCTACTACTCCCGAAGGCACCACTACCTGTTCCCTTAATGGCCACATGCACCACACCTACTTGCCACTGTCCTCACTAAAGTGGTTGTGAGCATGTGCACGGTCTGCTTGTATCTATGTCCTGTTCATTGCAGCAACTTCCACAGTAGTGGGGCACCAGCCTCAGTAGAGCTGGCTACCAGCCCGGAACCCACCTACTGATGGGGTCGAACTCAATTACAGCCCAGTATCTGCAAATCTCTACGAAGTGACTTTTTGTCTAGTTCATGTGTGCTCAAACGAAACTGGCCAATAGTTCTCAGTGAATCAGGCTGCCAAGTTTAGCCTGCGCCCTCCTCGTCAATGCCTGGATCTTGCTGCTATATTGTGTGATAGCTTACCAACCTTGCTTGGGTAGTAATGCAATGCACAACCTATATGATGCAAGCACAGTCACAAAGCCTTCAGGAACCTCAATGACCACTCTGAGGGCACAGGCCACAATTTTTGCCTAGTTGTAGTTTTTCTCCTGTTGGGTTCTGGAGTGCTACATGTGAGGAACGGTACAGTTAAGGTGGTTATTTTTATTTATTTATTTCATAGTTTTTTTATGACGTGCCTAATACCGTGAGTGAGTTTGGTTTCTAAGCGCAGATCCGGGATTCAAACTTCTGTTGCTCTGTGTGGTCTTGCTTGCAAGACCAGCACGTTGCCCCTGTGCTATCCTCTGTTCAAATGGTCATGGGGACACAATAGATAGTGGTAGGATCACAATCATGGGCATCACACATCTCTGTACACGGTCTTCACATTTCCATCATCATTTCACACAATTGGAGAGTAAGGAAGTGTTTGAATGGAGAGAGGTTTGGGGATGAGAAGAAGTGGTGGGGGTAAGGTTACCAGGTGGCTCCATGTCACCAGGGGCACGACCTCCAGTCCTGGGCTTTTATCAAGTGTCTTCTGGGTGTCATTGACATGGGTTACATCAATTGGATATAATGAGGTAAAGTACAACAGAAGTAACAGGAACGCCCAGGAGTGCTAAAGGGTGTTCCCAGTGTCATTGACTCTTCTGGCTACCTTATGTTGTTTTCTGGGTTAAATTGAAAACAAATTCTCCTGTCACATGAAGGTTGGTGTTTGGCGGAGTGACTCCTGGAACCTAGCCACTGGTCTGTTCTTTGGGATCATGAGGTCATATCCTGATCCATGTAAGTGGGCACATGTAATATTTGGCAGTAACTATACACGGAATAATGACTGTGAAACACAAAGATCACTAACCTGGCTCAGACACAACAGTCTAGAAGTGGGAGAATCTACCGGGTCGTTCGACTCCTGCCTGCTGTGCTGCTAGTCAAGATGGAGTTGGATTTCCAGGGAAACCCTCTTGGGAAGAAAAACCTGTTTCATGTTCTTGTTGGATGGATGTGGTTTGGTGTATGGAGTCTGGGGCTGTGCTTCTTGCCACAAGGAATGGAAGCTTTCCTTGAATCACACTGCAGATAGAAGGGTAGACGTTAGAGCTGAGTAAGTCCGTTGATCCTGTGCATTTTAGGAACATAATGGCTGTTTACCCTTTGCGGGACAGACTACGGGAGGAGAAGCTGCGTGGTAATGATATCCAGCATCTGGACACGTGACTGTGTGGAGCTTCTGATGGATCTCAGAACCTAAGGTAACGAGTATGTGTAAGTTATCAAAGTAGTCAGATCAAAGGAAGAATAAAGGTTTATAAAACCTACCGGGATTGATTCTCTGTGAGAGTGTCTGCGGCGCGATAGCCGATGCTGTGAGGGAGAAACGGAAGGCTTCTGGGTTTGTGAAACGCTGCACACATTGCTGTGGTAACAATGCCGAGTCGTAATGTTTCTGCAGGAGAAATTCGTAAGTATAAGGTGATTGTGAAGGATTAATTGTGACAGAGGGAAGCTGGGTTTTATGGTATGTAAATGCGAAATGGAACGTACCGCGGATGAAGAAATCTGGAGGCTGTTTGTGGTTACATCAAGATCGGAAAGATATGCGAGTGAGGCGCTGCAACCATGAAGGATAGCTATGGGAGGAAGGGGGAGACAGTATAGGTTAGATGGAGATCAGAAGGAGGACATGTAATGTAATTCTAATAGATGTCGAACGCACGGAGCGAAGCCTGTTGAGTAGCAACGCAACGTTGCCTGGTTACAAGTGTCTGATATCCCTTCCCTGGCAACAGGGGCGAGCCAGCCCCAGGGAAGATCAAGAAAAGGCTGGAGTGCATTCCCTCCTTTGTGCAGCCATCTTGGGAGAATCCTGCCAGATAGTTCTGATCTGTTTCCAGCGATGCCACGCAGACCATCTGCGCCCACGGGATATTACAGCACAATTGTAATTGTACTTCTCATTTGTATAGCGCCAATTTTACCATTATTATAGTTTCAATCTGCTGCTAGTGGGAGCGCCCTTGAAAGACCAAAGTCCAGAGTGTTGGAGGTCCTGGGGCACAATTATGATGAGTGTGTGCATTTGGCTGAAAAAGACTTAGCAGGGCTGGCTAGGCTCCTGTAGAAAAGCAACCTATGTAGTCAGGCATGCAGATGGGTACTGAGAAGAATAGGGATGGAGTCATTGCTAGTGACTCGCAATGTGTTCAGCGTGCCCGAATTTATCATAGAACTGCGCCGCATTCTGCTGTCAAGAGGTGTTGGAGCATGGTCGGGTGCAGGTAGGCAGAGAATTTATGTGAACCGCACGACCGGATTGTTGTCGTAGTCCTTGCTTATACCAATATGTGCGATTAGCTATTCCTGCGGTCAGTGGAGTTGTATATTGTATGTACCATTGCCACCAATTGGAGGCGCTTTGATGTTAGGGCACCCACTCTGATATTTGGCTTCTTCTGTTGGATCTTGCGGCTGTGTTAGAAACGGTTAGCAGCAACAACAGTCTATGTTCCAACTAATCGCCTCAGGAGCCAGATTCTTCTTTGTGGGTTTGGTGTTCGATTGTGGTGGAGGAGGCGTTGGTTCAATCACACCGCTGTGCTTCTACTACTATTGTTGTGATTATCCCGTTTTCTGTTGGTTTGCCTGGTGCAGTCGTCATTCAATCCTGTGACATTGCCTTGAGGCAGAGGGGAGTATCACCGGTCTTCTGAGGGTTGAACGGTTTCCAGTTTCTGAACAGATGCTCCCTTGCATGGGGGTGCCAAGGTATGTGTGTGCAGCCCAGTGCATCCAGCACATTGGGGAGGCAGGAGATGTCAAAGAAAGTGACCTTTGCTTGACTGATGTCCTGCTGTGTTGTGGGGAGGTAAATGTGGTGATGCGATTTTTGCAAGAGGGTATTCTGGTCTTGACTTAGTACCACAGAGAAGCTGGAAAGTGCAGTGGTCAGGTTATATTATATATATATATATATTTCTGAGGCTTGTGGAATCTGCTTAGATCACATGCTGTGCATAGGCCGACATCTAGTGGAAGCTGCGGAGTATTACAGTTTGTTTTTCGAAGTCGAAAAATGGGCGTCGACACAGGGCGTGCCAGTAATACTATCCCTAGTGTGACGTCCCCTGTACCCATGATCCCTCACGCGTCTAGGATCCCCAGATTGTTTTTTTCCGCCATTCTGGTCGGAAGCACTTCATCGGAGTTCCCTGGCTTTGCCATATTTTCACTCTAAACTAATTCTAATTTGCCCCGTTTGGCCAACCTTTCGTCGATCAACATCTCAACGCCGAACCGGGGAGGAGATCAACGTCAAATACCCGACGGATTGGGCCTTGAGGCTTCCGCCTCGGCTCGGGCCTGGGCCGCTGGCCTCGGCCCTACAAGTAGGGAGAGTGGGGGTGGTACACTTCCACACTCGACACCTTATTACCTACACACACTTGCCCGCTGCCCACAGGCGCGTATGGAGGGTACGCCCTTTCAGTTTTGCCCCAAGTGTAATAAGAAATACCCTTGGGTAGATAAGCACGCTACGTGCAACCTTTGCCTACCCAGAGACCACCCCGAGACGGGTTGCAGGGCCTGTAGCAGGTTTAAGGCAAAAACTCTTAAGGACCGCTCCACCAAGCGTTGGGCCCACCACGCCAAGCTAGCAGCTATGGAGGCGGAGGGTACCTTCAGCGACGGCAGCGACGCCGAACTTTCGGACGGCGAGGGCACCAAGGCGTCGAAGGACAGCCGAACGCACGTCCCCGGCCTCGGAAGGTCGTCCGTCCCGGCGACTATGGGGAAGTCCCCCGGCGACAAAAGCGTTACACATACACACGCTAAACACAAAAAATCCACCCGAGATTCGACGTCGTCGAAACCTCGGAAAGAGGCACAGAAGGAGCGGTCCGAAAGGACGTCCTCTGGGCGGTCCCGGTCGAGGTCGCCGCACGACGTCAGGCAAGCCTCCACACTTGCACAGAGTGCCTCGACCATTAATATCCCGGAAGATCAATCGTCCGGAGACGAACACGACTTCCACCCCCAGACTGCACCCCAGGAAAAGGGTACATCACTTGGGAGTAAAGAGGGGCCAGTTTCGAAGGCTAGTTCGAAAGACAGGGATTCCACCTCCGATCCTCGACGCCAGGCGTCGAAAGATAAGGGAAAGGGGAAACACACTTCCACCCACGGGGAAGGGGGTAAACAGCAAAGGAAACAACCCTTGCAGTCCTCCACTACAAAAGAACTGACCAAGTCTTCTCAGGGCCAATCCATAGAAAGTCCCAGCAAGGTCACCCCAAGCTCAAAACTCTGGTCATGCGAGGACATTGACAGAGTAATGTCAAGGATGTCTTCCTTGGCGAATTTTTTCGAAAGACACCCTGAACAACTCCTAGCTTTAAACCCTCAGGAAGATTCTCCCTCAGGGTCAAGGGACCCTATCCCCTCAAATAAAAGACCCCGGGTCGAGACACCATTTAGGCCTTTAGACCCCATCGAGGTCCAACCCTATTCTTACCTCTTCCCTACAGACCAAGGAAACTCTTCCCTTATAGAAGGTCAGGAAATTGACACGCCAGAAGATCCTGCAGGATCAGATTATTACGGCGAAGACGAAGACGAGGATGAGCCAGAAAATAGCCCAGATATTTTCAGAATGGACTCACCAGTCGAAAGGGAAGCCCCAGTGTCTGACTCCCCAATAGATAATCAGCCCCTCCTGAATGAACTGCTCGTTCGGGCAGCTAACCACTTCCACATAGACACACAAGGTGTCCAGGAAGAAAGGGACTTTGCGGAAGAACTAATAGGGGAAAGGAAGCCAGTAGCCCAGACCATTCCCATCCTAAAATCTGTTCAACGCAGAATAGCACCATCCCTTGTCAACCCAAACCTGACAAGACCTGTAAATCCGAGAGTGGAGAAGCTGTTTAAAGCAGCCCAGTCGGACCCCCTATATATTAGAGGTCAACTTAAGCCAGACTCTCTAGTAGTAACCAACACCCGCAAAAGAGCTGGTACACCATTATCTTCCTCTGAGGCTCCCCCCGACAAAGAAAGTAAAAAACTTTATGGTTTTGGCAGGAAAGTAGCTTCCACGGCAGCCTACCAAGCCAGAATCGCGAATTCCACCACACTGTTGGCTAGCTACAACTGTCACCAGTGGGAAGAAGTGGCAGCACTAATAGACTCTGCTCCCGAACCCCTTAAAAGCCAGCTAGCTCGCATTTGTGCGGAAGGAAGGAACGTGTCAGGCTGCACTGTAAAAGCAACTCTGGACGCCGCTGACAATGCGGGTAGACTTATAGCAGAGGGGACTGTCATCAAAAGGCATGCTTGGTTGAGGCAGTCGGGATTCAAAGCAGAAACACAAGCTGCGCTCTTAGACAAACCAGTGGAAAGTGATCTCCTGTTTGGGAAGGCAGTCGAGGACGCTCTAAAAAACGCTAAGGAAGAATTCGACACCCTCAAATCCCTTGGCCAGTTAACTACCAAACCACCTAACCAAAGAGGGAATGGCAATTTTCGTCGCCCCCGCGGCCAAAATTCCAATAGAGGAAATAGCTACTCCCACACCCAGGGTACACAGTGGAACACCAGCTCACAACAGTCTACCCAGGCGTATGGTAGGGGTAGTAAAAGAGGACGTGGTAGAGGCAGAGGCAGCCCCAGTAAAGGAGGAGGCACGCCTCCACCAAAGCAGTGACGCTCAGTTCAGGGTCCCTTCCCATGCAACCCCAGTAGGGGGACGAATATCAAGTTTCACCCAGGCATGGGAAGGGATAACATCCGACAGATGGGTGCTGTCAACAGTATCCAATGGGTACTGCATAGAACTACTGCAACGTCCCCTAAACCATCCTCCAAGACAAAAAGTCCACTCTTTACAACATCAGAAGATCCTCCTCGAGGAGATCGCCATTCTGCTAGAAAAGGACGCGATAGAACTCGTCCCGGGACACCAGGTAAACAAGGGTATCTATTCAACTTACTTCCTTGTGCCAAAGAAAGATTTAACAATGCGCCCAGTTTTAGACTTACGGCCTGCCAACAAGTATGTCAAGCCCCAAAAATTCCGTATGACCACACTACAAGAGGTAATCCCACTCCTAAAAAAGGGGGATTACATGGCAACCTTGGATATGAAAGATGCCTATTTTCATATTTCCATGCTCCCGGCGCACAGAAAATACTTGCGCTTCAAGGTGGACAGTCGCCACTACCAATTCAAGGTACTGCCCTTCGGGATAGCTTCTGCACCAAGGGTATTCACCAAGGTACTGGCGGTGGCAGCTGCACACCTACGCAGGGAGGCAATCCCAGTGTACCCTTATCTGGACGACTGGCTCATAACGGGGGAAACCCCAGGAATCTGCAGGTCAAACATTCAGAGGACCATCGACCTCCTCCACGAATTAGGCTTCTCCATCAACGAGAAAAAGTCAAGTCTGGTGCCAAGCACCTCAAAACAGTTTCTAGGAGCTATCCTAGATACTCAGAAAGGATTGACCTTCCCTTCGGAAGAAAGAATTCGGAACATACTTCTGCAAATTCCGCATTATCAGTCAGGTCAACAGATAACAGTACGCAAAGCTATGCGGTTACTCGGCATGATGGCGTCATGCATTTACCTGGTCCCCCACGCGCGTCTGCGCATGTGTCCCATGCAGGAATGGTTGGCGAAACAGTGGTCTCAGGCAAGTGGTCAGTGGGACGATCTAGTGGTCGTTTCGCCAACACTCGTACAGAACCTACACTGGTGGACAAGAGAGAATCTCGCAAAGGGGAAACCCTTTTACGATCCCGAAGTACAGGCAGTGGTAACTACAGATGCATGCCTGACGGGGTGGGGAGCTCACCATCTCCACCACACAGCTCAGGGTCTCTGGTCTCACTCAGTAGCCAAGAACCACATCAATCTGCTAGAGCTTCTGGCAGTATTCCGAGCGCTGCAGGCGTTCGAGCCCCATCTACTAGACTTGTCGGTGCAGATCAGGACGGACAGCACGACAGCCATGTTCTATCTGAACAAGCAAGGAGGGACTCGTTCGCCAAATCTGTCCAAGCTTGCCCAGAAAATATGGAGATGGGCACTCAGACGGAACATCTTCCTGTCATCGCAACATGTTCCAGGGGAGCTCAATTCCCTAGCGGATGCTCTAAGCAGAGACTCCCTCCCAGAAGAACACGAATGGGTCCTTCACAAAGACGTAGTAGAAGATCTCTTCTCTCAGTGGGGTTTCCCCACTATAGACCTATTCGCCACAAGTGAAAACAAACAATGCCCAGGATTTGCATCCAGGTTCCCACAACCGGACTCCCAGGGGAATGCCCTGTGGATGAACTGGTCAGGGATGTTTGCGTACGCTTTCCCACCAACTCCTCTCATCAGGAAGGTGGTGTACAAGATGAACAAGGAATCGATGACGCTCATCCTAGTTGCTCCCATGTGGGCGAGACAACCATGGTTTCCACACCTACGCAGGATGGCGGTATGCGAGCCCATCAGACTCCCAGCCTGGTACAACCTTCTGTCCCAGCAACAAGGTCAAACAGTGCATCAGGAACCCAACTCTATGAACCTAGCAGCATGGCTCCTGAAGTCATAGAGTTTGGACATCTCAAATTACCACAGAGGTGTATGGACATTCTAAAAGAGTCTAGGAAACCAAATACAAGGCACTGTTACTTTGACAAGTGGAAAAGATTCGTTATCTGGTGCCAGAGTAAACAAATCAACCCGGTTGATTGCACTCCTTCCAACGTTGTAACATACATGCTCCACCTGCTGGATGCAGGGTTGGTTTTTAACTCTCTGAAAGTACACCTGGCAGCCCTCTCAGCCTACACCACATCCCATAACAAGGTTTCGTGGTGGAAAGTACCAGTGGTTAAAGCCTTCATGGAAGGAGTAAAGAGACTTCACCCCCCTATCTCGAACCCACCGCCAGGATGGGATCTCAATGTGGTGCTATCTAAGCTCATGGGGCCCCCCTTCGAACCCATGCATAAAAGTAGTCTCAAACACCTGACTTATAAAACGGCCTTCTTAGTAGCCATTACCTCCATAAGAAGGGTCAGTGAAATTCAGGCTCTGTCAGTGCAAGATCCTTTCTTTACTATCCACAAGGACAAACTGGTTTTACGCACACACCCTAGATTCTCACCAAAATTCATATCCAAGTTCCATGTAAACCAGTCCATCGAGCTTCCGGCTTTCTTCCAAAACCCACAAAGCTCAGCTGAGGTGAAACTACACACCCTAGATGTGCGTAGGGCGGTCTTATACTATGTAAATAAAACCAGACCGCTAAGGAAAACAGATCAACTGTTTGTCTCCGTAGCTACAGGCAGAGAGGGGGATCGCGTCTCTAAGGGCGCTATCTCAAAGTGGATTATCAACTGTATACAGCTGTGTTACTCTCTTTCTGAAAAAACTCTGCCTTTTACGCCAAGGGCCCACTCTACCAGAGGCATTGGGGCCACTCTGGCTTTCATTGCAAATGTTCCCCTTGACACCATTTGCAAAGCAGCTACTTGGAGCTCTATTCACACTTTTACTCAGCATTACTGCATTGACACTCATTCCAAGGCAGATACACAAGTGGGACAAGCGGTTCTAAGACACCTGTTTGCTCATGACCCTTCTCACATCCCACCTCCTTCTTCTGGTACTGCTCGCTAATCTATGCACAGCATGTGATCTAAGCAGATTCCACAAGCCTCAGAAGGGATACATTACTCACCGTAATCGTATTTCTGATGCTTGTATCTGCTTAGATTCACATGCGACCCACCCTTCCTCCCCTCCGAGAGAAGGCGCATGGTTGCTTGTAGTCTTACCTTTCTGTCTATCTGCTTGGACTATCTGTACTCACGCTACTCCTCATGCTACCTCATGTCAGGAAAAACACAATCTGGGGATCCTAGACGCGTGAGGGATCATGGGTACAGGGGACGTCACACTAGGGATAGTATTACTGGCACGCCCTGTGTCGACGCCCATTTTTCGACTTCGAAAAACAAACTGTAATACTCCGCAGCTTCCACTAGATGTCGGCCTATGCACAGCATGTGAATCTAAGCAGATACAAGCATCAGAAATACGATTACGGTGAGTAATGTATCCCATATATTTCTTTTATTAAGTGCACTTGGACAGCATTTGACCTTTACACTATGCAAAGAAAACACGTAACTATATCATGCAATAAAAACTTTTACAAAGTAAAATATATACAGCAGATGAATAAAGCTTTATGGAGTCAATAAAAACACAGCAACCACAAACATTAGCTTCACATCATCATGGTACTTCAGAGGAAAAGGTCTACTGCATTCTGATACGTATATTTCATTGATACTGTTTTCCTTATGCCAGGTCTCTTTACTGTATATATAAAATGTGACTAAATGTACCCATTTGGCAAATCCAATCTGTTCTCCACGTGTATCCAGATGTGATATGCATCGGCAGCCACTACCAGGGACTTCGTGCCATTAAGCGTACTCCAAAACTGGTCTGAGGTGTAATTGGAAAATTCATAATAGCCCTTCTCATGTAGGCTAAAAAAGAACAAGTACATTCTGTGAGTAAGTGCCTCGAAGATTCAACAGCTTGGTCACAGAAGCGGCATAGGCATTCATCCCTCTTGAGACCTATCCAGGCCCCAGTATTTTCATACACGGTAGATTTTCTAAGCGCAAGCGTAAAATAAAGCGTATCAGTGAGGGAGTGTATAACCTGGTTAGATAATGGCACAGTGTATTAATGTTCGTTCCCTGAGTGGAATATGAGGCATATTTGTGCTTTTTGGTTCGATATTCAATAGACTGGATACGATCGAAATCCTTTGATTTCCTCTCAAAATCAGAAGCGTAAAGTACCTCTATTGACTCGGGCAATTCCTTCAAATGTCCTTAAACCAAATACTACTACAGCGTTGCCCATGTCGCATAGTTAGACTCAAGAGTGTTCCATTCTCTAGATCACTAAATCGGATAGTAGCCCAGAGTTTACACACTGCCATCATCCATAGTATGTTTAAAGGAGGCAAACCAAGTTCCAGTCGTATGACTTCATCCGGAACCGCGACAGGTTGGCCCAGCAGAGATCTCAACAGTTTTCCCTCAAGTTTCTTCCACCATCGTACCAAACTGGCTGGCAGTGTCTCCAGAGCATACAAGATCCCTGGCACAACCGATGTTTTGTAAGCAGTATGTTTGGCCTCAATGGATCTGCCTCCTTGTCTATCAATGTCATTTTTTGCGACAACCATTTTGTCCGTGCCATAGAGGCCGTCGCATACACATGACATAGGCTGGTAGACTTAGATGTTATGTACATGCCTAGGTATTTATAGACCTCAACTTGTACAAGGCTTGACCCACCCAGACCCAAGTAAACCTTGTCCCCTCATATGCCTCTTTTCCAATGGTCATAACCTTAGTCTTTCCAATATTTACACTAAGACCATTGAGATTGGCATATTCTTTCAGGGCATCGAGTGAGCGTTGAAAACCCATTATTGTACGATCGAGTATTACAGTGTCATCCGCATAGGTGATAAAGTGTATCTTCTTATCACCATAGCACCGGGAAGGATTATGTGCAGCTTTTAAAGTGGAAGCGAAGACGCCACGTAAAGGCTGTACAGAAGAGGTGCAAGAACGCAACCCTGCTTTAAACCACCATTTGTTTGGAGAGCTTCTGTAAGTGTTCCATCTTGGGATAACCTCACCCTTACCTCTGTATTACTGTGCAACAACTTAACGAACTACAGAAGAGTAGAGTACAGGTCCCAGGCACTCAGCTTGTTCCACAATCTTCCTCTGTTAACAGAGTCAAAAGCGGAGTTATAATCCACAAAGCACACAAAGATTTGATCCCGGATTTCAAAGGGTGTCAGAAATGAGTGTAAGGAGCAGCCAGATGGAATGGGTAGCATTATGCCCCTACCTAAAACCAGTCTGTGTGTTGTTCAGAATGGAACTTGAGCAGCTCCTGCAGTAAACATGAAAAATGCTTCGAGCTGCTGTCTACCATAGCCAACAATCTATAGTTCTTTGGGTCTGAGCATGGCTTCTTGTGGACAGGGATCGAAATTGACTCCAGCCATGTAGGAGGAAAACAACCAGTCTCACACACATGCAGGAACAAAGAACTCAACAATTCAGCCCAACGGGTAATGGGATCGTTCTTAAATACCGAATTGCAGAGACCATCAGGTCCAATGGCCCTAGATGATTTAGATTTCAGTATTATTGAGGTAATTTTAGCATCTTTCACATGGTTCCAAACCGGAGAACCGAATTAAGTGACGCCTGCCTGACAAGCAAGTTTGAGGATCAGCTATTGCCCAGTAATTGCACTGCAGGCGGGCAGCCCAGGTAGTCTCAGTGATCTCACATAATAATAATAATAATAATAATAATAATAATAATAATAATAATAATAATAATAATTATTATTATTTAGCATTTATATAGCGCTATGAACCCTCGGCATCTGAGCGCTGACATAACGCCAGTTCAGGGTTAGTGGGTCTAAAAGTGCATAGTAGAGACCAGAATTCTTGGAGTCACTTGTCCTAAGCATTCTGCCTATAAAACTCTAGTTACAGGAATTCTCATTGAATTTATATGCACGCAACCAACATTTATAGATATGGCTATGGCTAGGGCTTTATATTTTCTTTTCTCATCAATAGGGGGCAAAGCCGTTTCTGTTAATTGTTCAAAGGGTAACATTCAACTGTTTCTTTCTCTTAGCTATAGGCAAATCATATAAGCCCCCCGTCCTTCCTAATTGATTTTTCCTACAGACATGTTTTGCTGCAAATGCATAGTACCCATCTAACAAACTTTTCAAATCCCAGTCATGTTGCCTCAGTAGATTATCATTTCTCCCAATAGTGAGTCTAAGGTTTGAGTTTAAATGTTTAATAGTGTAAAGAGACCATCTCAATCTATTTCCCTGTAGGATAACAGTAGGATTTTCACTTCAGCCATTCCGATGCTGGTTTGTAATTAACTGACACTTTATGCTGAGGGCATCATGGTCACTTATGTCAATGGGACTAGCATAAAGTTCAGGGGAAAACTTTAAAATAACAGAGTTAACAAAAATGAAATCTATGCAACAACTGTATATTCCATTTGACCAGGTCGACATCGGTTCAGTGGTGCTCAAAGTGATCATCTGTAGATCATATTCCAAGAGTGCTTCACGCCAGGCCTGCCCTTTTAACAGGGTGGCCAATCTCTTCCCCTCCCTGGAAACTGCTATAGACGAATATGTGCAATCGACATTAAAGTCGCCAGCCAATATAACACCAGCGCGCGGGTGGCAACCGCACCAAAACCGAAGAGTCTCAGTGACTGCAAACATGAGACTATTGGTAAGATTGTCACCCAGAGGATCATATGATGTTAACAACAACATAGGCTTAGATCCCAAAGATGTTTTGGACAGTGTGGAACCTAGCAAATTTTCTCAGAGTTCAACCAGTTTATATACTGTCTTTGTCCCAATGCATAGTGCGCCTTTTGGGCGACCCTTTAAACACGGGGCTGCCAATTTATGAACCATGCTATAACCATCTGGGTCAAAAGGGGAGGTCAGCCAAATTTCCTGCAACATAAACACCCCGACCCCAGTTAGTTGACATAGACCTCTCTGATTTCAGAGGAATTAATTAAACCCCCTTGTGTTCCAAGAGACCACCTTAAAAAGAACAGTGGCTTGCAATGAAATAATTGAGCAAGGCCAGTACACTTGTGACCATCTGCCCTTTATCCTCTGCACATTTAACCTATAACCATCCCTATCACTTTCTTCAATATGTCTTACATACCGTTGGAAACCATTTGACCCCGGGGCTGCGCGTTGGAAACCATTTGACCCCGGGGCTGGTCGTGCTGCACAGCAGGGCGGAAAAAAAAGTTCACTCAAATCTTAAGGCCTTAAAAGCGTGTGCGTGTTTGCAGATTCGCTCTACAACAATTGGTGAAGTAAAAGTTGTTATCACCCAGTTGAAAATACTTGTCAGTTGTTGCAGTTCTAGCGAGACAATATCTTTGGTGGTAATTGTACATAGATCTGGAATAATATGTAATAATTCTAGCAGCCATCTTCTGTACAGAAATGGGCTCCTGGTAGTAGGAGAGACTTCAACCAATTTGATGTGTCTGGTATCCGCATACAATAAAGAGTCGTAGAATATGGAATGTTATAGCTCAGAGATTTTTATATTGCTCAGACATGTGTATGCCAGGAATCGGTTGATTTAGCAGGTTCTACAGGCAAATATGCTCTATCAAGATAAACAGAAGATGAACAGATGGAAGGATTTGCAGCTGTAGCTCGGAGCTTAATTGATTTGTTGTGCTGAGCATTTCATATGGTGGCATGTTTGAATATAGCAGCAAGGGGACGTCCGTGGGAGGTAGATGCTGTGGCAAACATAGGAGGACTGTTCCTTGGTACCAAGGATAACGGAATTCACAAAAACAGAAAGATATTTTACCACTTTTTTTAAGCAAATCTAAACCTTTTTAAGGGCATTAGGGTGTGTGGCCCACACCGATGGCTCACAAGCCTAGGTCTCTTTTTTCGCTGTTCCTCGGTACCACCCATTTATCCAGATGTCCTTGCAACAGTACCCACTTTACTTCGCCGTTTCCTGTATCACTCGTAACTGTGTAGGGCCCATTCAGATTAGATGTACAGCGAGTGATAGAGGATTTGGGGATTTTTGGCGGCAGATCTCTTTCCAGACGTGTCTTTTGTTTCGTAGTTATCAATCTGCTTTTGCAAGTTTTCTTTTTAGTTGGTTTTCGTCTGGTGAACTCCAGTGACGGCGGAGTATTTAGCATTTAACTGTTCTATACTCATCGCTATCATTGCCTGTTCCTTGGATTCAGCCGACATACTAACAGAGCGTGTCCACGCGTCATCAAACTCTGAAAGATGTAAGGAGATAGGGTTCAAAGGCACTAGATTTATAGAAGGGGGGCACAATGCGTCTGAAGCCTCTGTGCCTGATGAAATGGTACCGGGTACATATGTAGCTATCTGATCTTCTTTTGTGGAATAAGCCACAATTGGCTTTTCTGAGTTCTTATTTCCGGCAGCCCCATGCAGCAGATTGTGACTATCGTGGCACATGGCACTATTAGCCAAGATAAAATCCACCACTTTCCCCATGATAGACTTTAGCTCCCTTTGTTCCTCAGCTATGTTCGAGCATAATTGAAACAGGGCATCAATTTTAGACTCCAGGTTGTTGATTTTATCCAGGGAACACTGCTTGACCGGTGTAGATTTTCCCCGATGGACAGAGTTATATTGGGAAATATCTCCCTCCATGTCACTATCGCTCGAAGAAAACTGAGGAGAGCGGATTCTCTAAGTGGGGAGCAGCCGAGAGGGTAGAGCCAATTACTTCATTATAGTTGACATTTGCTGGATCCATGGAGTTCCGTCGGAGGTTAAGGCAATGGTTCAGGAGCGAGCCGTTGTTGTCAATGTTAAACGAGCTGTGTGAGAGGTTTATCGCAGAATTCTGTGGTGCACTAGCGCTTGCGATTTCTTTGGGCTCAAGACATACAATTGCCGATGACCCACCTCTAGTCTTCAAGCATATGGGTTCAAGGAAAGTGTTATCTTGGATTGAGTAGATTCCTCGAAACCCGAGTGATACCTTTTGTCTTTTTTCGAGCGGGGGGGGGGGTCCACGGGATCATGTTTCCCAGGCACTTGTTTACAAGGGCGTTTGCCCTTACGTTGTACTGTGCTCCGAAAGCCGTAAGTATGTTGCTTCGAGTTAGTCATGGAACTGAATATAGAGGAGATTTGGTCAAAATAGTAAGAGTATATAGAAGCACGATGATTAGTACTCAAAGCAAATTTACCCTCTACAACCTTAAAGCTGCAGAACTGTGTGGAGCCAACACTTATGTCTTCACTTCTGCCATCGTGCACGCATTTGTGCTGTGACATGCTTTATGAAACTGCAAATATCCAGTAGGAGTACGCCGAGCACCGAGCTCCCAGGCCTGCGCCCATCCCAAAGCAAGAAATAGCAATCACCTAGAGCTCCTTGCTGGCAAAACAGCGGGTCCCTGCAGAACTGTGTGGAGCCAACACTTAAGCCTTCACTTCTGCCTTCACGCCGTATGTTGAAATGTCCCCGAGCACACAAATGCAGGACTGCTAGTAGCTTTTGTAGAGGGGGTGTGTTAATCCATAAGGGGATCGTGCTTTGCAGGGGTGTTGCTAGGTTTGGAAAAGACCCGGAGCTACGCTAATGTCGGAACTGTCGGGACTGGGGGCTAGCTAGCCTTTTGGTTGTAGCTCCTGAGATTCTATCCGGGGCTACAACCAAAAGACCAGGGGCTATAGCCCCCTTTGCCCCCCCTAGCAACGTCTCTGGTGCTTTGTATGCAATCCTGAGTGAACGAGTGTGGAGGAGATGGTCTCCCTGTAGAGCTGCCCTGTATAGAGTCGAATTTGCTCAGAACTGAACTACAATCGGGGTGGAGGCATCGTGGCCTAGGGACAAAGGCCTGCCACCACTTCCGCACATCCTCCCTTTGGTCTGCCACCTTCTGCTCAGAAATCACATTATGCTTCTGTGCTTGCCATTCCGAGGACACCAGGCCGGCAGATGTTGCTCCAAGAAGTGTGGCTTGAGCCGTAGACTTGCAGACACGTTTTCATGTGATTTGTGCACCTGAGCCTTGTTTGGTCTGTGGGGGGTACAGGGTTTTGTGAGTTTGTGTGGATGGAGGTTTCATTTGTACACATTATTTTGCATACATCATCTATTAGACACTCACCTAGCCTTGCTACCTTGTTACGGTTCTTCTCAGCTGGAAACCATCACCACCGCTCTGTAGCTGGAGTTAGACCATTGAGATATGTGTGGCGGTTTTCAGGCTGTTTTACAACTCACAATCAGGCAGTTAATAGTGCATGTGTTTTGTAAGGACATTTGCATGCAGTATGTTTGCGTGTGCAAATAATCATAATACTGCATGCAGGTTTTTTAAATCCACTCATGGAAAATACTGCAGTGAAACCGACCTTAGGGAGTCAAAGGCTGCGGTATTGAAAACACTGCCCTTGTATAGCTTTACCGCCAAACGTCTGAGAACCTCGGGGTCCCGTTTGTTGGGCAACCTGCCTTGCAGCCCCTGAGAAACTCCAACCTATTGTATCACGCCTTTTATTTTAGTGTCATTTCGAAGGGGTTGACCAAGGAATACTCCCCTCACTTTCCACTTTTTGCACCCGCTTTTTTTCCCGCATTTCCTTGATGAAAACAACCATCTTGTTTTAGGTCAGATTCAAGGAAGCAGAGCCCTCTGGTGAAAGCTGCTAGCATGGGGTAGTGCTGTCGTTGCTCGTTTGGAAGTCCGGGCGCATGGTCGGGTCTGCTTTACGGCATAAGTATGTATTTCCTTCTGAAAATGTTAGTTTAGGGTAGACATTCTAGAATCAATCTTAGGAACGCGCCACATGTTTAGTGCTGTAATCTATGGCTTTGCGTCTCTTATTTCCAGTTACCCCCTTCTGGCGATTTACAACTGTAAATGGCCTCCTGGGCCTCACAGGATCTGATATTGCAGATGCGGCCCCTAGTGCGCGGCTCTATCAATGACAGCTGTGTTGTGTGTACGGTCACATGGCAACCAGTCCCGGCCCCCTGCGGCGCGCGGGGGCGCGGTGGTTTGCGTAACGTGTATGTATCGCATGGAAGGGCGGAACTCGTATGGGGGCGAGGATTAGCCACAGGTTGACAGTTGGACTGGAGTTAACAGGCGACATTAATGAAGGAATGGGTATAAAGTCTACGCCGCAAGGGCTGGCTCAGTTTCTGTCACGATTCCTGACATTCTTTTGCAAAGGAGGGTCGGCTTCACAAAAA
The DNA here is from genome assembly GCF_040938575.1 of Ambystoma mexicanum. Classification (NCBI taxonomy): domain Eukaryota; kingdom Metazoa; phylum Chordata; class Amphibia; order Caudata; family Ambystomatidae; genus Ambystoma; species Ambystoma mexicanum. The sequence goes on along the minus strand of NC_090937.1, from coordinate 693,694,693 downwards.
AAAATGCGCACGTCACTTGTGAAAGGCCCTAATTTTAGCGCGCTCTTGCCTGCTCATTTCAAGAGGGTTGTCTAGCTGCGCGTTTGCAACAAAAACAGAACCAGCCCTATTTTTACACACTCTGACCTAGTTTCAACCAACAATTTATATTTGGTTTGGGGATTCTGTGGGAAGATAAACAGCAAATAAACACATTGTGCATGGGCGCTATACAAATAAACTATCATATAATTTTAAAGCACGTGAAGCTACAGTTTGATGGGGTTTGAAAAACACTTTACATGGGGGCTGAACATCATCTGTCAAGAACTGCACTTTCAAGATCCTTCCAGGAGTGTGATTAACCAAAACATGACAGGATTTCGACGCACTGACCCAAGCAAAGCGGACATTGCGATTTCATGTCCTGTTGCCACAGCTACACGAAGCAGCCCCAGAGTCATCAGGACAATTTGAATGGGTCGCTTAAACTGAGCGACCGGATGTGGAGTTCATTCTTTTAGAAATCAGGCACTTTACCTAGCTGCCAGGTATCTCAGTCCGGCACAGAGACGGCACCTTGAGCTAACATGACTATCACTTTTTCATTAACGCTGATCAAATCTCCAGATGGTTAAAACAGAAATAAATCAAACCAAACTCCCCTTTGAGAATTCTAACCCAGGCAGGAAGGGGAAAATGTACGACTCGCCCCCCGAGAAACTCGAGAGTGCAGGCCTGATAGTGCTCCATGTGCGATGAAGGATATCAAAGGGATGTTTACGCAACTACAGACTGGCATACAGTCACTGGACAATAAACTTGACACTTAAACATGCAAAGTGGACCATATTGCATAAGAGTACTGATGAGGAGAAATGGCATATGAGGAGGGACACACAGCTTGCTGGTGTTGTTTAGTGATTTGCCCACCCATTGACTGCCAATGGCCATGCTAATCCCTATTGCCATTCCACACAGTTCTTACCCCTCCATTCCCAAAACATCTCCTCAGGGGAACTCTTTGAGATCGCTTTAATCAAGCCTTACCATGAATCTTTGCACTCAAAATGCATGCCAGTGTTTTTTCAAAGCAGCCTTCTGAGAATTAATGACTTATTTGCAGTTGTAAGCCCGCTACTGGTGCAATAGAAAAAGTGTCTTAACCAGGTTGCCTCCAGCCACTCGATCTATAAGCACTCTGTGTGTCCTTCACTGAAGTCCTGTTAAAAACAAACATTTTCAAAGCCAATAGTTTTGGCGTGTGTATAAGTATTAGACATTTGCCAGGTACTGCTACTCGATGTCTAGGTACTCAAACAATTCTGCAACTGTTGCCATCAATGACAAGTTAAACACACTACGACTGCCCTCCTTCCAATCTGAAAAATGAAGGATTACATACCTTGAGTCAAATTCAACAGATACTTGTCTAAGCAAATGCCCCGATTATGCATGGTAATCCCCATAACAGCTCTCATCTTTCATCACCCTACAATAGATCCAGGGCACACATCTCTACATGCGTTGGCTGGACACGGGGTGCATTTACATTTCTCTAGTTTAGGCTACAAGCTCCCATCTATAGGAAAAAGCACTTATTGCAGCTTGTAACTCAAGCCCCCATTGGACAGCCTTGCCACTCTCTCGCTGCAGGGCAGGGTGTCTCTTTCACACTGTCCTACCAGCCCTGGCCATTTGGCACATACTACACATCTTTTACTCTCATCCGCAGGTCTCCGTTTGTCCCTCCCTATCTGTGTATTTCCCTCCATACAGCATGGATGCGTGTGTGCAGCATTCTCTCTCTCCATCTATAGAGACCGTGAAAGAGAACGGGAGACTCTTGCTCTAGCTGCATAAATAGGTCTCGAGATAGGCCTTGGTATACACATAAAGTAAACAACATGACAAATAGTAGCAGGGGGCTTGCACAGGTGCCATATTGCCTGTAGCAGTAGCTCCTCTCTAGAAAACATGACTATTTGTAAAGTGACACCCCCCCCCCCATAAAAGTGGTCCTGGAGCGCTTGCTGTGTCGTTAAAGAGTCACTCTGGCATTCAAGGGTTCATGTGTGGAACTCCTGGGTGAGGGAGGGGAGTCCTTGTCAGGGGTCGTGCTGGGTTGTCAAGCCACAGGGACAATGCACAGGGCGGCCCAGGCCCCTCAACTCCACTCATCACTACCAAGTACAGGGCACACAGTCCGTCTGCTGGTATTCGGATGCAGGAATAGTGCCAGGTCCATTTGCTGCCTACACCCAACACCATGCACGCGCATACCGTCACTAAAATGGACTCTACATCCTTTCCTCAGGCCATCCAGGGGGTCGAGACAGGACTTTTTGCATGTTAAACCATTATATTTCAGGCTATAGTGATTAAAGCTCAAGCAATATTTGGAGCATAGCAAAGCTGGCACACATTGACAAAGACAGTCCCTTGCTTCTATTTGACCTAATGCCAAGAGTTTGGGCTTTTGTGTAGGCTTGGGAAAGGCACTTGCCAGGCACAGCCTTAGTGGTATTAACTGGTCATTGATGGCAGCAGTTGCACAATTGTGAGAGTACCTGGACATCTAGTAGCAGTGCCTGGCAAATGCCTAATACTTATACACAAGCTAAAACCTTTGGCTTTGCCAATGTTTGTTTTTAACAGGACTTCTGTGAAGGACACACAGAGTGCTTATAGATCGAGTGGCTGGAGGAAACCTGGTTAAGACACTTTTTCTATTGCACCAGTAGCGGGTTTACAACTGCAATTAAGTCATTCATTCTCAGAAGGCTGCTTTGAAAAAACACTGGCATACATTTTGAGTGCAAAGTTTCATGGTAAGGCTTGATTAAAGCGATCTCAAAGAGTTACCATGAGGAGATGTTTTGGGAATGGAGGGGTAAGAACTGTGTGGAATGGCAATAGGGATTAGCATGGCCATTGGCAGTCAATGGGTGGGCAAATAACTAAACACCACCAACAAGCTGTGTGTCCATCCCCATATGCCGTTTCTCCTCATCAGTACTCTTATGCAATAGTTTAGGCACATAGGTGTCACAAGCAACACCCAACAGCCAAAACTAAAAGGAACATATCCTGCTAAGAACATTCAGAAAAAAATGTGCATATCTCTTAATCTACCCTGAATCTGACTATCAAATTCCCATGAATAACAAAAGAAAGTGTCTGTAAAGGACCATCAGATGATAATGGACATAGCGAAAAGATGCATCTTCTTCCACTGAATGAATTTAAATCACATCATCAATAGCATTACACGCCCTTATATTTTGTGCGCCTTATAAAACAACTTGATGCACTGAGATCGATAAATGCCACATAGACCAGTGTTTGTCTTACCATCCATGCCTGCTGAATGATTGTGGTAAGGGCCAAGGTGTTAGGCCGTCTGATTGCAGGGGTTAATTCCACAGCCCTCGGCCCATGATTCTAGTTCCTGTAGAAGTGCTCTGGAAAAGATCTTAGCTGGGGCATCCAACATTGCCGGTATACGCCAACTACCTGGATCAGCTTGATTGCCCTTCTTATATACAGGAACAACGATACTGTTGTGCCAGGATGGAGGCATTTTCTGTGTGATTCCAATAGTGGAAAAGAGTACATGTAGGGCCTCAGACCAAACATCAGTGGCAGATTTAATTAGTGAACTGCAAATGCATGGATTTTGAAGCGCTAATGTGGCTACTAATATCTCTAGGTGTGAGGCTGTATGGCCAGATGGTATGTCGGTCATATGCACTCTGTATCCCCCCTGGGCCACACCAAGTGCCTTTTCAATACGCAGTTTCCATGCTGTTTCTGAGACACCATTTAGTTGTTTCCAATGATACGCCAAAACTCACTGGAGTCATCAGATTGAGAAGCAAAGACCAGAGCTTTCCACTTGTTACATTCAATCAGGTACCTATGCCTTCTGAACCAGTTGGAATATCAATTTTTTAAGTCCTTGTGTTTTCGGCAATGATCAGTGGGATCTATTTCAGTTCAGTCGTTGCAAGAGCACATATGTCACTCCTTGGGGATCGTTTTGTCTTCGGACAGCTCAGCGACAACGTGCTCGCCTTCGAAGCAAGACCGCACGGAGCAACACAGGTTCTATCCCCGGGTCCGCGCTTAGAAACCTCTGGGCATCAAGCGCGCTAGAAATATAATCTATCAAGTCGTTTTGATCTCATATAGCCCTGTCATAGAAATGTCTATGTTTTTTATTAGTAGTGATATCAACCCTACTAGCTGACTTCTTTCCGTGGCACACACGCTGATGTTCTCAACCATGGTCACGAATGCGTCAATGGCTGAGGTTGCAGTTTCAGCACTTTTTGTGGCGTTGATTTCCTTGAACACCCCCAAAAAAGCATTTAGGACATGTGCTGGCAGTGCTTTTGCAAGGTTCGTATCCTTCCACGAGCTCTGATTCAATGCAGTGTTTACAGAGAGTTGGCAAGATTGTATGCTGCCAATGCAGGGCCCTGGGAGCTTTAAGCCGGCTAAAAGGGGATAGTGATTGCTTTCATGGCAGTGCAACACACACATATCCTCAATTATTGTTGCCTTGTTGTTGACAAATAGGTAGTCCAAGATATTACTCGTGGTGCCGCTGACGCAGATGAAGTTAGCAGGAGAGTTAGAGGGAACCACTGCGTGGACCATAGAAAGCCCAGCCAATGTCATTAGACAGCTCCATTTTAGCCCCTGTTTAGCTCTGCTCAGTCTGGGCCTGGGGAGTAATGGGGCGAAGCACATGATGTCACAGTCCTCAGTTTGCACAATAGAGGGAACAATTGCATTAAAGTCACCACAGACCAATAGTGTACCGATGGTCTTCAGATGTTCTAATGCTTCCTTTAGTTCCCTCATCACCACACGATCACTCTTATTGTACGGGGGTATGTAGATGTTAACTGTGCCGATCTCTTGGGCTGTGGCTTGCGGGTCGTCTTGTGGAAGAGTATTTTTCCCTATTAAGATGTTCGACGAGGAGCAGGGAACCTCTTCCATTCTGATTGGTCTAAATCCCAACAGCATTCCCCCTTTGGGATGTCCTCGAATGCCTTGGATCGCCGGGCAAGATATCAGTTGCCACCCATCCACTACAAGGAGGTCGGTCAACCAAGTTTCTTGTAAAGCAATTATGCTCAGTTAGTCTATATGATCCAATAGGCCATCTTCACTGAACAAGTGTGTGGAGCCTCGGGTGTTCCAGCTAAGCAGGAGAAACTGGGGGGCAGAGCCAAGGTTAGGAATGCAGATCACCCCGGCGTGCCACCATATTGGCCAACCACGACCAATGCGACTTATACCGATGGCTCACCTTTGTTGCTGATTTCCTCAGTGTTTCTGCTGATTCTTGTTGGTAGTAAGATTGTAGGTATCCTTGGTGCAGTGTTGGTTGCGTTAGAGTGATATTCTCTAGCAAAGTTGGATTGCGCAGTTGATTGGTCTTTTTTCCGTTAGTGGACCTGCTTGCCATCCCGGATGGGCCATAGAAGCGCGAGTCTCTTGTCACGATCATGGAGCATTCGGCCCAATTTATGAAAAGAATGACAGTATTCCAAGGTATAAAGAATAGTATTCTCTGTAAAGAAGTGAACTATTGATGTAGTAGAAAAAGTATTTAAATATATGTATATAACTTAGTTGGCAAGTAGGAATCGAGCTAAGTGGCTGCGGATTGCAATATACCAAAGGTTTATGGGGCCTGTGTTAGCCAGCATTGAAATAACAAGCGAAAGAATGTCATTTAAATGCATACTTTACTGATGTGCACTATGAACATGCGCATGTGGCCTTGCTCATTTTCTTATTATTATGGAGGCCTACATGTGGAGGACACCCAAGCGCGCCTGCAACATTTTAGAAATCAAGATGGTTGCTGGACTAGAGCTCCACAGAAGCCAGTAAGCCACTGACAATTCTGCTCATTTGCACTATATCGATGCATCTGTATTTTGCACTGTAACCAAATCTAAATGTCAAATATGATTTCAGAAATTAGCTTGTGGGTGTTTAATCCTCACTGGATGTGGATGGTGAATAGCTAGTTAGCTAACCGCAATACATACTTCTTAGGTGTTCAGAAGTAGGCGCATTGAGTAATGTTGCAATAGGTTGCAGAGTGACAAGGGTGACATTATTTAATCAATGGAGAGAATTGCAGAAGTTGTATTGGGCTCAAGGTGGAAAAGCCTGTTTTCAGGTTGTGTATTCGAACTCTGTTTTTTGACAAGTGAGGCGATAGCTTGGACATGTACAGGCGTGATACAATTTGGTTCCATTGTGATGTTGATACTTGACTTTAAAACTGAAGAAAGACTGGCACTTGTTTGTAAGAACTCTTTCTACAGCAATGCAATCACCGCCTTGCCCAATCTAAACAGTATGGGCAGACAGATCTGTACCTCAACCACACTGCTGCAGGATGGCCTCCATTCTGTGCATTAATTTCAAACAATGCATACATTACAAGGGCATTAATGCGCGTTTGTGAACACTAGCAAACTGCATGTGTGGTGCATGTGTTCTGCACACAGGGCCGGACAGGGACATAAAATTGTACCGGTCAGAATGAAAAAATGGCCCACCTTTGCAAATGGCAATTCATTTATTTTGCAACAGACTGTTTGAATAGTACCCAAAGAGGATTTTCTTTTAGATAAAATGAAATACAAATAATATTTATTCTGCAACAATGGTCAAAACTAATAGCCAAATTGTGAAGTATCTCGTGTAAGTGGCCCACATTGGCCAAAAAAGTGGCACACTTTGATCAACAAAACTGGCCCACACTAGCATTTTGCGTTTTTGTTTCCGACATTGCCCTATCATTTGCAAGTCAGACCCTGTATGCAACTCGTCTAGGTGTATCTGTGAAAGAATCCATAAATGTTGTGGGGTTGTGGGACCAGGTGCCTAGATACTGTTAAAATGGAAGTAAATATTTTGCTATGTGCAATACTTTCAATATTTCATTGTGTTTCACTGCACAGCTTGCCATTGAAAGCAGATAATATTGTGCATTTTTGTGGCACGTATTCCATAAAACGAATGCAACCAGTGGCTAGCAGTGAACACAGTATAAAAGCTGTTATTTGTCCTTGGATCAACCGTACTAACAATTTGAAGGACACAATGGGTGGAATATACACTCAGAATTGATGAGATTGACTATATTGAAAGCGACCTTAAGAAAGTTAAGTTTCTATTACTAAGATCTGTTGTCCGAAGTGGTTGCTCACCATCACATAGAGAGAATGGAAAATCAAGACATAATATAAGCAACATTTACATAATATTCGGCAAGTGAGGATGGTGTATATGTTTGTTGATTAACGGTGTGACGGATGAATGTTCAAGTAATCGCAAAGAATAGACATAGTATGTGTTAATTTTAATGTAAATTGATGGTCGACATATTTATGTACTGTGCATATTCTATTATATGCTGGGTAGTGAAATATAATTTTGCATTCCCAACTCTACATAGCTATATTTTACTGATGTGTGCCTGCCATGGTTTCTTCCTGATGATGGGGTCTTCAACAGAAATTGGACAATAATCATCAACAAATCTTTGATGACCATTATCTGGGACGCCAGACACCAATGTGCCCTTTTGCAGTTGCAGCAATAAGGAGAACATGGCAGCCAATAGGGTCTGAAAACGTCTGAATGCGAAAGTGATACATTGGAAAGTGAAAGTACTCCATTACTCTCACTAATGGAACGCCATGTGTGTCAATCAAACATCAGTGATGGAACTTTTTAACTTTAATCCAACACTACATATACTGGGATTAATCGATCGATGAACTGAATCGGCATTATAAGATCACCGTCCGCAGTAATACAAAAAATGATAAACATGCAATGTTTACTAGCTAGAACCTCTATTGGCAAAAGTTATCAATGTTTTTGTTAACATAATCATCTCTTGAGCGTTCTCAAAAATAAAAGTACTCGTCACATTCCCAACTATTGCCATTTTCTTCAAACTATACATTTCTTTCTCCTTTTTGTGAAAAGAAACAAAACTTTTGCGTTTTGTGTGGATGTGTGCGTTTATGTTCCTGGTTCTGTGTTAGGTAACGTTATGACGTGGGTGATGACAGGGTTTGTTTGGCTACGCTGCCCCCAAACATTAAAATAGGTGGAGCATATAGTTTTGACTAATGATGTCACCTTTAGCGGGTGATCTGAATTACTGCCGCAAGGGAACTTGAGCTTAGGGCAATGGATCAACGGATAGGATTAGCACAAGATGGCAGTACCCGACCCATCGTTTTTGCATGTGTAAATGGGAGAAAAACAAAGGTAAGATGCATTGGAAAGTTTTTTACGATTGATGTAGGTTGAAAAACACACGTACGATTTCTCACAGATGCACTTCCAGCAATGGAGGGGGGCAAGGGACAAGGACACCCGCTATTTTCCAGGTGGGAGTGAGCCTCTGGTTGCTTCCTCAATTGTGATGTGACACCCATATGGGCTTCGCACTCTCGGCCTTATACATGTGCTTGGCATATGTCATTGCAAATAAGCCTATGCTTATTATTTTAATAGATGCAGAATGCTGTTTAGGTACTGTGGTGCCTGGAAGTTGTTGCGCATCATCGTTATTGCACACATGTTTTGCCAGAGTTGGTAGAGAACACTGATCTGACGTTTTCTAGCTGTACACACAAACCTTCCCTAAAGATCTTCAAGGAGCAATTAGACTGGTGAAAACATCAAAAGAAGTTACGCCTGCCTGGATACATTTCAAACCACTATATACAAATCCAGGACATTTCATCTGTGTTTTTTTTAAACTAGTAATACAGAGAGGCATAATATCTCATTTCTTTATTTTTTTAAGAAATTCCTTGCAATAAAATGTACAGGATCTCACAATCATTTGATTTAGTTATACAATTGCAATATCTTACTGGTACATAACACATTTGCATGTATTTACATTATAACCTCTATATGACAAAAATAGCCATGTTGTACTATGGACTAATGTATCCGATATTTAAGCCTTTACATGGTTTTTAACTGCCCACAGTGCCTAACCAAGGCAAGCAGGCAGTGCAGCGGTGGACTCACAGCAAGCCGTACAGCAACACTGAGCTTGGGGACATCAGTAAGAAATCTAGGCAAAAATCCCTTGAATGACAACACAGCTGCAGTGCTCCAAATGTTTTCAAGAGAAACATGAAGAGGGTGCATGATGGCCCATATGATGTGCTCACACAAAACAAGAGTGCGGACAAGAGAACTGGAGGCCTTTGTCGGCAATGCTGTACGGACAATCGTGCATTCAGATAGCGGGGCTCGACTCCTTCAGGAGCCATGCCTGCGCTACTCAGGCAGACAAGGAACAGCTAGAGTAACAAAATGCCAGAGGAAGGATGCAGAAGGACATTCCACCATTTGATCAGTACAATGGCAGATACTACAGTATCTGGAGTGCTTGTTGGGGCCGGGCATACTCCTTACACATGGGATACTGATGGTAGTCTTTCTCTTGTTAAACAGAAGTTCATCAGAATGTGCACAAGAGTATCCTGGGTTGCAGAATTACAGCTTGGAAAAACAATTGTTCACAAATATAGTTTCACATTTATGAACAGAAATGTGTAAAATGGTACCAGATTATCCATTAAAGGACATTTGGTACTCTACATTGGTTAAAAACACACACCTACACTCCAGACCATTACTCGTCAATACTGATTCCATTGTGATACGCAACAGGATCTAGAACCAGCATGATTTCAGCTAATCTGGTCACACTGTAGAAGCCGGCATTGCATTAGCCATTTGTGCATCTGTTTCATAGTGGTTAAAAAATGCAAAGAAGGGAAATGCAAGCCTTTCGCTGGTACCAACCCATGGGCACAGTTAGAAAGGTGGTACTCAAGTGTCTTGCTTCCAGCAGATCCATTCCATGCTCTAAAGGGCACATCTTTAAATGGCTGGAATGTTACATTTGGCCGGTTAACATTGGAGGTATGCTGACAAAACTGGTGATCACCCCTTCACAGATTATGGAATACCCCCCAACATAACACATTCGTGTTCCCATAAAGGGGTCCCCCAACTGTAGAATCTAAAAACACATTTAAAGAGTACATGTTTGACTGATCAGAAAGGCTGATGTTTAGTATATACAGGTAGAAAACCACACAAGAAGTGTTTCATTGATCTTCCATGATCTCATATAAAAAACAGATCCCCTAAAGCAATGCGGAGTGTTCATGAAATCAACACAAAGTACACTGTGGAGTGGGAGACTCCACAATGCTACAATTCACTTTGCCTTGAAGGTGAATCTGTGACCAAGGACAAACCATGCATGCAAGGTGGCAGGAAAGGATATGCTGTGTCTGGTGGCACAACACAATATAATCTTTTCTGGATAAGATTTTGAATCCATATAGGAAACTGCTGGATCTCCTTAAGTCCATCAGACCTTTCACCTGAAAAGGTCTTGATTTTTTCTTTGCTGAAAAATAAATGGATTTAGTAAGAATTATGTATATGTAATCCTCTGGTGAGCTTTCTTACAGTATGCTCCCCTGGATCTAGGCACTATATGTTCGATGGTCTCCTCTTGCTGGTCTCATTTTCTAGTTCTTTATGATTTTGTTAGCAACTTGCTCTTCGTACCGACACATTCAATGCAAATATTAATTTCACATCAACAAAAATGGTCATCCTTTGTGATAACACAATATGGACAGAGTAACTGGATTAGCTGCTGGTGCCCATTTTATTATTTAAATTTCTTAGCAAGGTGGGAAAAAAACTCCAATAAACATGAATACATACCTGAATAAAATGAAAGGATTATAATGCCTCCCTTCGTTAGATCCACCCGAATCACCTACCAATAAGAGATCATTCCAATCCAACTATAATACACTAGTGCACAGCATCCTTGACAATGTTCTGCCTGTCCGAGAAAGAACAGTGAAATGTGCCACATTATGCAATGCAGATACAGGGAAACAATCAGTGCAAGGACACAGGGAAATCAGCTGCCCACCTGAACACACGGTTGTATCCATTTGGAAAAATGCACTGCTTATTTAAAATCTCGAATTGCGATAGCTCAAACGTTTGCAGGGAACCCATCTGCTTAAGCAAATTCTTCCTGAATACAGATTTCTCAACATGTCAACATTATTTTGCAGTGAAATGTCAGAATTCAATTTGGCTCGAATATTGATCCAGACACACCACTCGCATGCATTCTCCCAAACCTCATGCTGCCACAGAACGGGGAAATGTAATGGAATTCAGAGCGAATGCTCTTTGTGCAATTTAATCCTCATCTTACTTCCTATGTGGACCCTTCCATTTGAGGCCGACTGGTTAATGAACTTGCCTCTTTCGTTAGTTCCTATAATTCTGCATGCCTTTTTTTTAGGGAAATGTCTTAGGTCAGTTTAAAGTCAATCAAGAAAACTGGCTCTTTTTTATAACTGCCCTACCTGTAACTGTGCCTTTCCTGTTAAGAATCACTTGGCACCAGTACATGGGTGGCACAGTCCCAAAAATCCACTTCAGCAGGACAGGCACCACTTGAAGCTTTAATATACCACTAGTTATGACTGGATATTGTTATAGGTCTTTGAAGGGAAATTTTAAAACGCCAGTTTTTCCTCTTGCACCACTTATTCGCTCTCCTTGTCAGAATTGAAACGCTCATCTTTTCCTTAGTGAAGGGGTCTGCATCCTTTGGCTCTCCAAATGTTTAGGACTACAATTCCTATAATATCTGGCTATTGACTATGCTGGTTAGGGATGATGGGATTTGTAGTCCAAAACATCTGGAGAGCTAAAGGTTGCAGACCCCTGGTGGTACCAGAAATGCATTATCATCAGTCAAACTGTTGACCTCAATTTGGAACTCAAAATAACCTGCCATTTAGAACAGCTAATGCGCAGCATTAGCAACTATAATTACTAGGTACTGTTTCAGAATTCAGCACCATACATTAAGCTCAAGCTCACACATCTGCATGCTGTTCAGGCCTCGATTGTTATTTTAAACTCCACCCAGTCTCCATTACGAGCAGAGGTTTCCTAGGTCCCAGTGGGAAAAAAAGATTACTATTGAGCAATGCTTCAAGAGGATGCTGTGTACCTGTGTTCCTGGCGGCAAGTTGCCTAGTGACAGTGCTTAATTTGTAAGAAAATATGTGCCAGGGCCCAAATATTTTCTAGCATGCCTGTGACACAACGGGGTGGGCAGCTTTAGGCCCATTGTTGACACCACCCACGGCTCCTCAATGCAGTGTCAACATATTTGGGGTTAAAGCTGCAACTCCCACCGGTTCATTGAGGCTGATGGAGGCACTGTGTAATTTACAGATACCAATCAACATAACATATTAGTTGTGTCTTGAAATAAAAAATGTTGTGTTTCTTTAAAAGACATCATCATTAACATTTTGATCTGATCCTATTGGTGGCAAGTGGATCATGTTAACCATTTATTCACAGAAACAACAGAGCCAACATGCTTGGCATCATTGCCTGATCAGCCCCGCGATCTGTAAAGGAGATGCACAAATGCACACAAATCATTACTGAACCGATGAACTTGCCTGTCAAACACTGCCGCACGATCTTCTTGTATAGGTTGACACTCATGACAGGCACTCCTCTTCGATATTTGCCTTTTCACTGAACCTGCCCCTGTGTTGGGGCATCTGGCGGGTGATTGTCCTGTTGTCAATCCACCCTGCTGGTTCTAACAGTAGAGAATATGTAGCAGTGTCATGCAGGCGGAGTAGAGCAGTGTGTGGGCATGGATATCATCAGTGCCCATCGTTGTCACCTTACAACTCACTGTTATTCATGAAAATGAATAAATACCCCAGCTCTACTAACCAGGGCCATCGGGTTTGTGAACAACAATGAGCTAGCCCAGGATGAAGAGACCCTGGCCAGTGCACACTGTGATTGGCTGTTATATCACTATGACTGACTGCACCATGTTTGAAGTGCCCCGGTTTTGAATGGTGCAGGCACAGTGCACGGACTACAAGGGGTGCTGCAGTTTTTACGAGAAAAAGCAGGTCTGGTAAGGAAAATATCAAGGCAGGAAGGTCAAGGAGAAGAAAGGTGAGGCGTAGCAGGGAAGCAGGCATTATGGGAGAAAAAGAGGCAAAGCAGGTGGGGTAACCAGAGGTAACTCTACAGAGTGAAAGATTGGCGAACAGGATGAACCAGAAAGGCGAAAGAACAGAGCATGCATGTCAAGTGTTGAAATGTGGAGTGTCTATGGCAGTGTCTTCTGGCATTCTGCCAAGAGCAGAGTGAGGCCGTGCCTCATTTCCAGTATTCCCATGGCAACACTTCCCATGCCCTGCACAGTACAAGTTCATCGTGACGACGCCGGTCTGACGCGTCTGTGCACTGTCCACAATATGGCGGCATCCATGGAAATGCTGGATTACCATTGAGAGTGCTCTGGGGTCTGATATGTAATCATCAAAGCGGATATCACCGCCCTAGGCTGAGCGCCGATAGCCACCTGGAGGCAGGCCTTAGTGGTGTGGTGTCTGTTCCTGCATGCCAGAGTGTAAATGCTGCAAGTGAGGATGAACTGTCTAAACTTGCACCGGGAAGGGACCACCCTGCAAGAAATGTCTCCACTCACTGAAGGCGTCTTTGATAGCCAAATATTCCTTTCTGATTGCCAGTTTTCTTCACTAAATGTAAGCTCACAGGAAAAGTAAGCAATCAGTCATTCCTGACAGGTAATGTCATTCCACTGTAATAGTACTGCTACAATGGCTATGTCTAAGGCTTGAACCCCAACAATGAAACTGCACATATGGTCAAGACGCTGCAAGACGAGCACGCTCATAAAGGTGTACTTCATAGATTGAAATGCTGCTTCTGCTGTGGAATCCCACTCAAACGTGTGTTCCTCCCAGTGTAAGGGAGTATGTCGGCTGATAACCCTCATGTGTAGCCATCAATAACCTGCTGGTAGTAGTTGAAGATGCCAAGAAAACGCAGTATGGATTTCACATTGTAAAGACTGACCCTGTCCACAATAGCTTTGACTTAACAAAGTTGCAGGTGTATTCCGGTGGCGATTATCATGTACCCCAAGACCTCAATGCTAGCTTTGTGGAACTCACATTTCTCTACCTTAGCATAGACGGTTTGCCTGTAGGTAGGGCAATATTTCAGAAATATGCTGTACATGTTTATTCATGATCGACGAAAAGACTAGGATGTTGTTGAGATACATCTAGACATAAATCCCAAGGAGATCTAAGAAAATTGAGTCCACGAATCGCTGGAAGGCAGCCAGGCAATCACACAAGTGGAAGGGCATAACTGTGTATTTATAATGCCCCAAAGGGAGTTTTGAATGCAGTCTTCCAGTTTCACAATCTGGATCAAATGGTAGCCCACCACTCCCAAAAGTCAAGTTTGGAAAGACGCGAGTGGTCTCTAAAGACTCCAAAATAGCATGAATTAACAGAAGAGATTAGACATCCTTTTTGTTGGGTGATATCATAAAGCAGCCTATATTCAAAACTGAGCCTATTCGTGCTTTTCTTAGGGACAAAAAGAGGGGTACCCCACCTGGCTCATGCAGCGTTATAATTTGCCACTCATACAGACATTAAATTAAGTTCTTCTGTAATTATTCTTTTGCTGCAGCACTAGTCAGGGAGTATACACAGATACGGAGGAAAGATATATCAAGTTGCAGGCACAATTCACAATCGTATGAACAATGAGGTGGAATCGGTATCTATTCTAGTTCAGAGAACAAGGGCAAGTATTGTCGAAAACATGTAGGTAGCAGATGGCGTAGGTGGATTCTTTGGGCACGGCGACATGATTCTTTGTAGACTCTGAAAAAGGCTTAGGTTCTCTACTACAAGTGCTTGTACATAGGTCAGAGGTAAACACTGTAAGGAAGGCATGGCATCAAAGTAAGACAGACACAAGTGATCACAGTTCAAGGGTGTTTATTAAACTGTAAAATGGTGAGAAGAAAACACCAAGTCTAAACCTAAATGTAAGATGGGAGCAAGCTACGACCATCAAATAAAAAGAATACAGTCCTAGTGGAGTCTAGTCAAATAAATTGGGCCTCTACTAAAAATAAACTATTGCCAATCCTTACCGCTATGCTACAAAAGAGTGTGGGATAATGTTCACAACAAAGGGATGATAAGTCAGGATGTTATGGCCGGGGTCTCCCTTGCCCGTGTTTTTAGCACAGGACAAGGCGGGACTCTTGAACACAGCACACTCCTGGGCTTCTCCGGCACAAGCTTACAGTTCCTTTTCTCAGCATCAGGGCCTAATGTGCCCAAGTCTCTTCTCATGCAAAGTCTCTTGCTTCAGAGGGCCTGATATGTCAAAACAAAAGTTCCTTCTATTAACCTTTACGTTGGGTATTCAACCTTGGATGCCCCTCAGCCGGGCTCCAATCCTTCTCTGTCGTCAGCCTCCCTCAGTTGGGGTCAGGCCGACCAGAGCACTTGCCAACTCAAACAGAGTTGAAACTGAAAACCTCATTCTTTGCAAAATAATTGGGAAACTCTCAGGAATCCATGTAAATATACTGCATTGCTAATGTATACATGTCTACTGTAAATTCTGTATTGTATGTAATTACTGTATCCTATGTAACTAAGATATTGTCTGTAACAAGTGCCACGATGCCCCCGGGCTGACGTGCGCTCTACAAATCTGAATAAATAAATAAGAGTTCCGAAGAGTGATCTTCTCTCTCTGGGTCACTCTGTTAACCTACGGCAAGCGCTGGCTTCATGCCTTCTCAGTATTCAGTGTTCCCCACAGCCAGGCGCAAATGCCTGTTTCAAAATATCAAAAAGCTCTGCAATGTGTCAAGGACTTTCAATTGTACAAGGGATTTGTCTTGGCCCTTGTATGACCACCTCAACACCGTATACCGCCTTCGCCATGGCCTCTTGGTACTTGTAGTTTTCTTTATATAAGTCACAATGTTCAACACTGTCTCTTTACTCCGGAGAGGGGTACCGGCCAGAGACCTTCGATTGAGTGCCCACGTGGCGCTGGACCACACAGACTCTGGTACCAAGTTTCTTCACAAAATACCTCTTGTCTATTTTCTTAATGTTGCCACTGCAACCTTGAGCTAAACACAGTCCGTGTGACTATCCGGTTCTTCTGACTCACCTGCTGTGCTGAACTCATTGACGGTTCGTTTGCCGCAGGAGTCAAGGACAGTACCACGATGGCAACCGCGTCTCCCCGCCCTGGCTATTAGTGCAGTAGGGTGCCATGTACCGCTTACATCCGTTACACCATTTGCGAGCTGTGATTCCTGGTTTTATGTTGCTTTCATCTGAGGCTTTGTAGGTCTGGGTAGAAAAGGACAAGGGGAACTCCCTCCTTGACGTCCTTTCAGGTCTCGACACCTTTCTCCTTTGTTTGAACTGCCGTCCGGGAATGGCTGCTTTGCCATGAGTTCGGCCTTGCTCGGAGTGTGCTTTTGTGCTCTGCCTTTTTACCCTATGGGGAAGGGAAAGGGTAGTCAGTTGTGTGTATAGTTGTCGGTAATTGCCAGACTGTGCCTGACCCATGTGTTTTCGGACATATCAGGTAAATGGCTCTGGTGTTAGTCCGTTGTCGTTCACGCTATGAGAAAGTGTTTGTGTTGGAAAAGGGGTGAGGGGCAGAGTTTCTAAGTATCCTATTGGGCAGGATTGGGAAAAGGTGTTCTAAGGAAGGGATAAAGCAGCTCACCCTTCGGTGTCCCACTTCCGCTCCCTGAAGACCCCCCATGCAGGTGATCCTCCTGCACTGGTCCACCCCCAGGAACAGGATCCTATAGCAATGGCCGTGTCATGGACACCTGGATGACAGATCCCCAGGGACTAGCGGGTAAGACACCTTCAGGTTTCTCACAACACAAGGAAAGTCCAAAACAACAGGATACGTATTCTTAATGGCAATGGTCTCCACATGCTTTTTCATGGTTAGAACTGGTGTAGACGTTTGTTGCACAATGGGTTCATATGCCAAAGGAGTGCCATCTATGACCTCCATATGTACAACACTGAGTTTGACACGTACAGGAAACCCGTCCTATTGCAGAAATGAGGCATCCTCATGATTCCCTGGAGGACCACAATCGATCATGGAAATAGTAGTTGGGAAGTTTTTCTTTTTTTCCCAGCATAGATAGACTTAAAGAGCAAGTAATACTGCAGAGGGCAAAGGCTAAACTTCAGCTGAATGAAGGTGAGATGAGATGAGCCGGGCTTGATGTTTCCTTTCTGTCTGGCAACAAACCCATTCGTTGTCTGGCAGCCATAGTGGGCGCATTGGGCACACTCCTAAAAAAATAGCCAGAGCACCCACATTAAAAGGAAGCTGGTTTGTTCCTTTCAGCCTCTGACAATGGTCCCCTCTGTGCACCCTGCCGCATGGGTTCTGGCACAGCATCGGCAGGTGTGGGCATCAAGGAAAGTTCAAGTGGCATGCTATACGTCTGGAGTGCTTGGCCTTGCCTTTTTCTCTCTGCACATCTCTCCATCAAACAATGGTAAATTCTTGCGATCTGAGCAATCCAGGCTGGCCGGGAATCCATCTCCGGAATGTGTATAAGTGTGTCTTTGTATGCCTCATGTAGGCCCCACTTAAGGAGGGAACACAGAGTTAACTTGGGACGCTGGGAGTCAGCAGCTGGCTGCAAAAACAGTTTTTGTATGGTACTAGGTTCTGTTGCCCTCGCTTAGTATCCACCTGCTGGTTCTGGGTACATGATGCTAGATTGGAGGGGATGGATAGGGCTTCTTGAAGAGATATGGGGCAACATCCAAAGCCAGAGTGCTTCCAGTTAGGTTATTGAGAATGTTGCCTATGTTTGCTTTGTCTCTTGCAAAGTGCTGGACGAAAAAGGAACTGGGTTTTGTAATGGTTGCAGAACTTAATTTACAAGTCGTCTCCCCCTTGTATTTCATGGAGGCCAAATAAGCTACAGTGCCCCGAGGTAGCCCACTGGGTAATGGTATCCCACAGTGTAGCATTTTCTTATTTTATGGCTGCTCCTTCTACACAACGTGCCTGGAGTTCATCTTGTAATTTTTGGCGTGCTTCCATATCAAAGACTGTTTCGGCTTGTAGGCCTCTCACTCTGTTCAGCATTGCTTTGTGCTGCCACTGTGTCTGGTGGACTCCACAATGCCTGTGGTACACTATTTTGCGTAGTCTAGGAATTACAAAGACTCAACCCTGTACTTTCAAAGCAAAAGAAAAAACGCTTTGAGGACCACCAGGTTTGCGGCACCCTGGTTTTCCGAGGTGCAGGAACATTGCAAGTGCTGAAAGGTGTGCTGCAGTCTTATCTAACAAGCATTGGTTCCGCTAAGGTGAACATTGAGGCAATACCAAGGAAATCGGGGCAAGGAGAAGAAAGCTGGGGCATGGTAGGCATGGTGACAGTACGGGAGGAAAGGACGCAAAGCAGGTCTGGCAAGCAGAGCGGGAAAACAAGAGATGATCCAGAAAGGAAGATAGGAGAAATAACAGTGCTGAGATGCAGCGTAACCAAGGAGGCATCTTCCTGTATTCTGCCAAGAGCAGAGTGAGGCTGTACCTCGTTTCCAGGGTTCCCATGGCAATGCATCACCCAGTGATGCTCGGGCACAAATTACTCATGTAGACACTGGCCTCAAACATCTGTGCACGGTCCGCAAGATGGTGGTTTCCAGGTTTGGTGATCGTGGGAACGCCGGCTTTCCTTGCAGCGGGTTCCAGGTTCTGGCATGTAATTGCCAGCATGGATATATCCAGCATAGGATGAGCACTGGTCCTTGCCCGCATTTAGGCCTTACTGGCAGCATAATATACCCATTTATTAATTTCTATGCATGATGTTTCTTTGAACCCATATATATTACAGAAGGAGCATTTATGCCTTTGTAACAAACTTGTTCCTATTGGCTCTTCTTTTTGCCCATCAATAAATCTGGCATTCCTCTGGAAATGTGAACATTTGAAAAAATGTGCATGGAGAACATTATGTACCTCATCATGTATGTTAACTTACTCGTTTTTGTGACAACTTCATAATTTACCTGTTGCAACGTGCAAAGTAACATTGCTCTAGATTTTGTGAATTCAAATTAGGGGTTGGCTTTATAGATTTTGTTGTAATTATATGTGGTATTTTGGAATCCTCTGGGGTTAAGCATATTAATAAAAAATGGAAATGGATTCTAATATAAAAATATTAAAAAGGTCCAACGATAGGCTCAATGGTCTGAGAATACATGAAGGAGGCAGATATTACCCTATTAATAGCTAGGTCCAAATCATAAAGAGTCGTAGACACAGACGGATTATGTAACATGGTCCTAAAACATTACCCTGAGTATTGGGCAGAGTTACTACATACTTTCTTCCTCCACATCTGTGAGACTGGTTATTATCCTTCTACATGGCTAGAGTCGATTTTGATCCCTATATATAAGAGGGATTCTCGGGAGGACCCGGATAATTATCCGGGTTCTCGGGAGGACCCGGATAATTATCGATTACTAGCCATGCAGGATTCTAGTTCTAAGATTTTTTCCTGATTATTGCTGGAGTTACTTTCTGCATGGGCAAGCACAAATCACATATTGAGCCCAATGCAGATTAGATTCGGCAAGGAGTACAGCACTAAACATGCAATCTGGATACTCCTTACATTGAATATCCGATGCGTTGCAAAACCCAGGATTCAGTCCTTATGTGTGTGACGTGGACTATTCTTCAGCCTTTGACACAGTAGACAGGGACAGATTATGGGATAAACTGTCAGGTTGGGGGCTGGATACATTCCAATACTTTATTAGACAGATGCATGAGGATACTGTAGTGAGAATTGGACTAGCACAAGATGGCACGAGACCATTTTTAACTAATGTGGGCTTTAAGCAAGGTTGTGCACTTGCTCCACTACTATATAATCTTTATGTGACAGATTTTGATGAACATCTTGAAACAGTACAAAATCATCCTACGTCCCTGGCGGCGGGTGAAAGGATATCTAGCGTCACATATGCGGATGACACTGAGTTTTGATCGTACCCCTATGGGGCTACAGCGTTCACTTGATGCTCCGTTAAAGTATGCAGAATTAAATGGTATACGAATAAACATCGGGAAGACCAAGGTTATGCCAATAGGAAAGGGAGCATACCAGGGTAAGAGGTTTACGTGGTGACTGGGATGACAAATTCTAGAACGAGTTGATACCTATAGATAGATAGGTATGCACATAGTACATGATTTGAACATTGACCATCATACGAGAGTGGTTAATTCTTCGGCCTGGACTAAATGGCTCTCCCTAAGAAATGTGATTGACAGGCAGGGAGGCCGTTCCATTGAGGCTAAGCTTACTGCATATAGGACAGCTGTAGTTTCAGCGATCCTATATGCAGTGGAAACGCTTCCGGTGGGTTTGGTGTCTTGGCTGGCAAAATTGGAAGGGAAAATATTGAGATCAATGTTGGGCTTGCCAAGATCAGTACTGGTGGAAGCTATGTACCTGGAACTAAGACTGCCATCCTTGCATGTACTCTGGCAGTTGGCTGTTAGTAAGTGGTGGGGCACTATACACTTTAGTGAAAAGAAAAAACCCACAAACATAATTAAGAGCCATGACTCTTATTTTGGGCGCAGTGTGCGGTATGCAAACATTGAAAAATGCGTACTAAAACACTGCATGGTGATTGGCATGAAGGGATTACCTGCCACGCTGGGTGAGGTATGTGGTTGGATTTTGAAAGAAAATCCAAGGATTATGATCGCATGAGGTCCATTGACTACTTAGCAAGTAAAAGAAAATGTAACATGTATTCAACACAGGGAACGAAAACAAATGAACCCTGTGATTACTTGCTAAAGTGCTATTCGCCAAGGTTGGTACACTTTGTTACATCATTGCGCCTTGAAACCTTACCGGTTTTTGAAAACACAGGGCACGGAATGGCTTGGAAAGACGCAACCGACTTTGCCGTATGTGCAAATTATCAGTGAAATCAGCCAGACATATACTTATGCAATGTGGTGTGTTAATGCCCCTTTACAAGAGAGCCTACAATAAGTATGTAGATCATACAACAGATCAATTCTGGGGCTCCACATATGGCGCAAAATCTCTGGCGACTACTGCAGCTGCTTTTCATATATGGCAGAAGGTGGGAGAACAGTTGGCTCCTTTATGATGTGTTTATGTTTCTTTGTTTGTGGGGCAGTAGACTGTTAGCTATTTCGATAGGTAAAACTCCTGTACCAGTTTATTTTATACAAAAGCTACATTTTTATTCTATATATTATTGATGTAACTGAGTGAATATCTGCTCAAATTATTATTTTATTATCTCCTTTTTTAACTTTCAAAGGTTGATTGGTTTACTTGTAAATGTGTAAATAATGAAATGAAAATAATGTAATGAAATATCAGAATTGTCAAGTGTTGTAATGTAAGTGTGAAGGTCTGATTGACTAGAAACAAATGTTTTAAAAAAATTCCATTGTGGCCCTCTGCCCTACCGGTGGCCACGCCCCTTATCATACAATAAGCATGAGCACTGGCCTCTGTGAGAAACCAGAGGGTGTCCCTGGGGATCTCCATCTCAGGTGGCCAGGCATGGCCATCGCCTTTGGATCCAGACCCTGCGGATGGACCAGTGCGGTAGGATCACCTAAGCGAGGGGTCTTCTGGGAGTGGGGTTGAGATTACAGATGGTGAGCGTGGTATTTCCCCTTTTTTGTTCATCTACCCCATCCTATTTTTCAGGATTTTCCTAAATCCCAACTCCGACCCCCACCTTTTTACACAAACACTGGGCCGAGGAAGAGGGTGACAGAGTAACCAGACTAACTCCTTCACATCGTACTGGACATATCCCATTAATCGGATTAGGCAGAGTCAGGCACTTTATACTAAGTGCATACACCTAATATCAATTAGCTCTCCTCACATGAATAAAAGGCAACACCTAAAGAGACACTCTGAGCAAGGTGGAACATGAGTACGAGAAGAACGTCCAGGACGAAGGCACAGCTACTGGAGCTGAGCAACGGACAAAGGGATGAGAGCAGTGAGCTGAAAACCCCAAGGGTTCCCTACTGGAGGTCGTTGCCTCCGACAGGCCACGAAAGACATGTGGAGAAGGCCAGATCCCACAAGTGAAGACTGCATTGTGTTTCAAGGATGCCAGCAACCCTCCCAAGTGAACAGCGGAGTTGGGGAGACAAGGCCAAGCCTGTGGTACCAACCTTGACTGGTGAATTGGAAATAGCAAAAACAAGAAAGAGACACGCACAGCTGGTGAGTTGGCAAACGACCTGAGAGACCGGTGTGCGTTAAAGCGAATGAAGTAGCAACATTATATCACAAGTGAAGGCTGCACGTGTGAGTATGAGACGCGAAGAAAGGCAGATCTGTGAATGAACTTTGAAGTAAAGACAGCTGTGCGATCAGTGATACTAAGTAACGGAGTTGTCCGGCAAAAGGAAGTAGCCCACTCAAAAGTCTACATGAAAGGTACATTGTTTGAAGCAATAAAGTGAATGAATAGCAAAAGTGATGTAAGCAAGAGTAAACGCGAACTTTGAGTTAAAGTGATCCTGCGGTGGTATGTAAAGAGAGCCAAGTACATTTGAAAGTCTTTGACATCCAAAAGTGGTCCGAACCCCGTTGAGGGAGACCCGAAGTATAAAAAGCTTGGGGAAGGGAGCCCCCTTGCAAATCTGTGTTGAACTTTGACGTGAGAGATCTGAGCTCGACAGAGGGGGACCTGCGTGAACTTTGTGTTGAAGTATTATAAGTTTGGAAATCAAGAAAAGAGACTTTGACTTGGAAGGCCAGGTGGGCTTCAATCCACGGTTTGGAACCGTTTAAAGTGTTGGAACCCCAAGACAGAGTATGTCATCCTGCCTACAGGAACAGCCTTACTCTGTGAGGTCTAACGTGGGGAGGAGTACTAGTTCAACCAAATAAATCCTAGAACACAGATTATTCCTTTGCATACATTTCTTCTTTTTTTAACTTTTTTGTACAAGAGATAGGGCAGGCATTAGGTTTTGTTAGTATAGGCCATTTTGATTTGATGGACTCCACTAGGACTGTTTTGTTTATCTTTGATGGTAGAGACTACTACCATCTTAGTTATAGGGCAAAGCAGGAGTGTCTCCAGCTGCAACATTTTCAAAAAGGTTAAACATTGCGTCAGTCTTATACTTGTGATACCATGCCTCCCATACACCCCCAATAGAGAAGCTAGAGACACATGGTGGAGCTACAAAAAGCCATTCCATCACCTGCAGAATATATTTGATCTACATTTACACTTCCTCTGCCTCCATCCCTTCCTGACAGTCATAAACAGGAGATTTATGCAGCTTCCCAAATTTGTGCCTACAATATTTTCTAAGGAGAGAAAATAATTTTACACCTTGTTCCTATAAGGGAACATCCTAAGGAAATCATTGTGGAGGCCTGTACAATGAAGAAAATACAGCAAAACATGCTGAACAACTGAATTGGTAAAAAGGCACCATCTCTTCCATAGCAGAAGGTGTTAAGGAAGGGACCTGATGATGGCCTATGGACTTACAAGTGCAGTTAGGAAGGTTAGATCATGTACACCTCACAAGAACGCAGCTTCAGAACCTTCCTGTCGCAAACCTGTACCTACTGCCTGTAAACCTCTGTAGCCCCTCTCTCTATAGTCTATTTGCAATGAGATTGTGTCCCTGTTAATGTTTCCCTTGGCTTCCTAGTTACATTATCCTTGTATAAAGCACAACGTACACAAATGGAACACACACACATCAAAATACAGTGATCCAGAAAGAGAAGGTGCACAATCACATTCCGGCGAAAGGCGGATTCTGAAACCCAGGGCTTCTGCTGATCTTTGGAAAAAGCATACAACTGGCACAGATTCTGTCACTTGTAACAACGGAACCACCGGAACAGGAAACTCACCTGCAGCCATTTTGGAAAACACAATCCACTTAAAAATCGGCAAGTTCCACTAGCCATACAGACCTGCTGACAGTGCTAGTCCACCGCCAGCCATGGCATCCAGCATCCCAGAGAGGCGGTAGCGCAAGCCACACTTCACAGGGGCTGCATTGACCATCCACACAGAATGTATTGTCCAACATGCAGAAGAGCTGTTCGCTACAGACCACCGCCGCAGCACCCAAAGCCGCAAGAATGTAATCTGGGAGGTAGTAGCCCAAAAGGTTGCAGCTGTGGGAGCAACACCCAGCATGGTATGATACTGCCACAAGTGGTGGGTTGACCTCAGCCTGAGGGTCAGAAACCTACTTTCAGCCCACCACAAACAATGCAGGGCCACTGGCAGGGGAACCATGTCACCTATGCGACTGATGCCATGGGAGAAAGTGCAGCAGCGTGCTGCACCAGGAGGGAATTGAAGTAATTGGTGCAGCAGAGGCTGGAGCATGGACACCTGGCGAGGGCGGTGAGTAGAACGTACCATGATAGAAGAAACACAGTTGAGAGTTTGGTGGTAACCCGCTGTTGCTACTGGCGTGTCATTGAACTCGTAACACCGTCCCGCCACCTGAAATCCCGGTGCCACTGGGACATTACAAGTCCCGGCGCACGGGATGTCAGGCAGCAGAAAGTGCAAGTCCCCTATCCTGTGGAGTCACATAGGGCTCAATGTGCATCGGGACACAAACACCGGCACCATCATCAGCGGTGCCAGTGCTTCCGTGAAACCCATGCTTGCAGGGGACAGGTGCACCCGGCAGATCAGACCTGCCAGAAGCAACGGACCCTGGAAGGCAGACTGGGAGTCCTGAAAGGGTGCTGGTATGCTGCCACAAGAACCCTTATTGCCGGACCGCCAGGCTTGTAATGCGGGCCAAGGAAACGCATAGCACCACACAAGTGCTCTGCACCCATTGCATAACCCAAGACTACACCAAACCCATACAGTAAATGACATCACATGGATGTCACCCAAGGACACAAACAGACACCACAATTATCCACACACATATGCTCACTGGACACCAGTATCTGTAGAGTTATTTGAAACCATGGACACAAACACATACACAAGCCCCCCCACACCTTCTTGGCATGCCTGTACCAGGTACAATGTGCACCCATCACACACTCACATTAATGCACGTACCAAAGCTGCCCTGACAGACCAAGCCATGCCAGGTCTGGATGCCCAGCTGCCAGACCCACATGCCCAAGTGCAATGTTAGAATACCCAGACCTCAACATCACTTCCCATCTGTGTTGGGACACTGGGCACAACTCAATTGACCCGTCACCCCAACACATAGCACCCCACCTGCCCTACCCTTCCACACCACTGTACCCCACCAACAGTGAATTGCTGACGACACACTGTGAACCTACCAACACCCATCCAGCACCGGCTCACCATCCCCTCCCATACATGTCTGATCCTGCGGCAATCATTCAACGTGCCCTGTGACCCATGCCTGCCCCATTCCCAGCCACAGAAAAAGCTACCTCACTGTGACTCTTGCGCACTAACACAGCCATAGCCTGGACATTCCCCAAGACCCCCCTCCCTACACACCCAGCCATCAAAAGTGAAACATCCTCCACCTCGCCCCTGCACATGACAGGCCATGACAATAGGGCAGACACACAGCGCCACCACCCAAGTGTTGGGCCATACATTTAATGTTTGTATATCACTTTTAATACGCATGGTGCTGCATTACAAATCACATTTAGGTGGGCTCAGGTGTATTTATTCGTGCACAGTTTCACAGGCAGTTTGTGCCCGTGTGCAGGCGCTGTGTGCTCAGAAGTAATTTATCAGTTCCTGGCTAGCTGCACGCCCGTCCATGTCATCCCTGTGACGGTGTTGTCGCATTTCTGCAGTGGCTCCCTCTTCACTGTCATCTCCATCGTCTGCTGGGGGCCTGTCCATGGGCAGGGAAATGTTGCATCTGATGCACATGTTGTGCAACATGGCACTGGCCAGGACTATCTTTTACCACATTTACAGATCTGTTCATCAATGCCCCTCCTGAGCAGTGCAGGCAATGGAATTATTGTGTCTTCAACAGGCCAAAGGTCGGCTCTATTGTTGTCCTTGTACAGATGTATGCATGATTGTAGGCATTGTCATGGTGGTCCTGTGGATGCCTGACTGAGGTCATCAGCCATGGCAATAGTGGGTATCCAAAGTCACCCGCATGGAAAGGGACACAGTGAAGGAAACATCAGCGCAGTGTCAGTGTGTTCATGGTGGATGTGGGACAAATGCATCTGTGTATGTGCACTTGCTGGCCATGAGACACCTTGCATGTCCCAGTGACAGGTTCTGCTGGTCAGGAAGTATCTGGGATGGGTACACCAAGGTGGTGGTGGTTGTGGGTGGGGCATGGTGCGGTCCTGCTGTGCTTTGTGCCATGAGAGTGATGCATTATGGTACCTGGAATGCATTAAATGTACCTGTCCATCCGTGGTCAGTGTGTGCTGGTGTGTCCCTCTATGCAACCATGTGGTAAATGTCTGTTATGGGCAGATGCTCCTGCATGCGGTTGTGTCACTGCATTTACCACTGACAGTGTACACCCCACCCCCATTCACTTCACATGTAATGTGGTTTCTATTGATGTTTTGACTCACCCAATAGCCAGGTCTGCTGTCCAACATAACACGTAGCCAGGCAATGTGCTGTTGCGCAGGACCATTGAGTCATGTGTCAATCCTGGGAATTGTGCACAGCATGTTTGATGACCAAATCTGTGTCACATGCCACCTGCACATTCAGTGGGTGGTATATCTTCCTGTTATGGTACACCTCCTCTGTGGTATGCCCTGCCACTAGCTCAATGTATGTACAGTCAAGTGCCCTAAGCACATTGGGTATGCCAGCAAGGGCATGGAACCTGATCTTGGTTGCATTCACCTGTGCTTGTGGCTTTGGCGTGCAATATGCTGGGACACATGATGGAGCAGGGTGCAAGGACCTGCAGCAGCACTTTGGAAAACTCAAGCTATGATATTCCATGCAACTCACCGACTGTCGAAATGTGCCCATGGCCATGAAATGCAGCACAGACCCCACCTTCAACAGTGGGGGTATGGCAGTGCAGATTCCAATGGCACTACGGATGTTGTCATGGATGAGGTTGAGTATTGAGAGGATGTTTCCCTGTTCAAGCGGTACAGTGTGTGTATTTGGCTGAGTGTCAGGTTCCAGGGTGTGGCCTTTGTACGGGGAATCTCCATTGTTCCTAAAAATGTCCATCCTCCTCCTCCTTGCCCCCGCTGCCTGTTGAGTCTTCAATTTCCTGCTCATGTAGACTCGCTCCTACATAGAGCACCTCCATGTCCACGGCTGTACAAGTGGCAGCATGGTTGTGTTGTGTGTGTGATGTGAGTGTGATTCTTTTCTGTAGTCCCTGTGCTCATAGGGTGCAGTTGGGTTGATTAGGTGCACCTGTGGCCTGTTCCTGTACACCTGGGCCTGGTTACTGCCTGCACTGCAGTGCCGGTGATACTGGCACGGATTTGCCAGTGCAACTAGCATTTTGGTTGTGCTGTATCTGGCTATTTCGTGGTCGGATGCAGCCTTCTTTCCATGGTGCCGGTGTTTCCAGCGACATACACACGAGTTCCCCAGTTTCCATTGCCTGTGTGACCGGCGTCTGTGTCACAGTGCAAGCAGTGGCCAGCAACATTGTTTCCGTGGTTGCCTCTCTTAGTGCAGCGGTGCGAAATGAGTGCCAGTAATCTGAATTACCGGTGTGTTCTTTCCGGCCCGCCACACTAGGAACGAGGCCCCATGTTTTGAATTCAAAATACTTCCATACTTCATCTTTGTAGTAAACGACTTCAATGATAAAAAATAAGGAAGTCAATTGCTAAATTATGCGCGGGAGAATGATCCTGCTGTTTCTTTAAGTGCACGAGCAAAGCTGAAATCAATGCAGCAAACTGATTTTTGTAAAAAAATAAAAAAATAAATAAAAAAAATAACACCTCAGGGAATGGCAGTAGGGAGATGTTCAAGAATCAAAAATAAAAACACCAATTAAGGATGCCTGTGGGTCGCCACAACTGGAAGCCATATTTTATACACTGAAATCAATCGAAGTCTTTGTGTTTCTGGCACCTTATTTGGAGAATTTTAAACTTTGCCAGGAGTTAAAAATGCCTTATCTAAGCATATCTTGGTGGAAGCGCAGATGTCCACGATGTTGCCTGAGCAAATTACCGCCTAGAGCAATTTAGGCAGAGCAGTTGTAAAATACAGCGCCACGGAAGAGTTTGGACATTATCTGGCAAGATCTGAATGTGCTGGCGATTCCCCACTGCAGTAACTAAATCATGCCTAGCAGACACTATGTAGTCACGATTGGTCTTTAAATTAACAAAGGTTGGTTTGTCCGTACAGACTGCTGCTGCAGCAATGATCACTTCACATTTGCATCAATGTCAATGCACTCTTGCTGCGATCCCAGGGTGTACGTATCAGCACTCACAGTGTTTACTGTAGTGCGCTCTGCCATCCGTTCTTGGTGGGGGTTTGGATTAATTCTCGCCTCCTTTCATGAGGTTACTACCAAGATCTGCCAACAGAGGCGGAAGCAGTGAAATGGAAGCCCAGACAGGCCGCCTGCCCAGGAAGCAGTTGCACCACAGCTGGCCTGTCATGTGCAATAGTATTCTGGAAGAGGGGAACTGGAGCAAAGCAGAGCGGGAACACGTTATATGTTTATCTTGGAAGGCAGTCATGTGAATTTGTGAACATGCAGGACACACATCAGCATTGCCTTGTCCACCGTCTTTGATTTCCTGCAGATAGAACTGAGCACACCGGCAGGAAGTACGGCCCCTCTAAGAATTTGCGTTCTCATACCAAATCCTGCCTCTAGGGTCAAAACATTGTTAGGGGAGGAAGCACGCGGTTTTACTGCACTCACAAAGTACAGTTGCCCTTTTATCATTTTAGATCAAGACACTGAGGCTGCTTTTTTGCATTAACTTCCTTACCGAAATTGTCAGTAGCAAAGATTAAAGAGTAACACTTAAAAGTAAAAAAAAATACAAGAAACCAGCCATAAAGTGGGGAACGTGTCCAAAGGTGTGCTGTCATTAATCAATAGGCTATAAATATGGTGAACTGCCAGATCGCTTACTCCTCTTTGCTGCTGCTGCAGTCAATTGCAGTGCTCTCTGTTTCTCGCTTCTAGTGTGCGAAGCATTTCATTGTATACAATTATATTGTTGTTTTAGAAGTGTGACGGCCTGAGCACTGCTACTTCTCCATGCTGGAGAAGTAGCTTCTCCAGCATGGGGTCTTACATGGATTCACATGCTATGAATAGGATTACACAGTAGCACATAAACACAACCACAGGAGGTGGCAAGGCTGAATAGAAGCAATAAGACTTATCCCTGGAATACAATGTAGAATCACGTGAAGGTGTGAGTAGACCGCCACGTAGCAGCCCTGCAGATATATAGCAGGGGAACACCAGAGAGGAACACCGTCGTACATGCGATTGTTCTGGTGCAATGGGCCCTTGGTCTACCTGGCAACAGCTGTTGGCCTGTTGATGGCAATGCATGATGCAGCCGGAGAGCCATCTGGAGCTAGATGCTTTAGATGTGGCCTTCCCATGACCCACAGGTCCAAAGTTGACGGAAAGCTGAGAAGTCTTTCGAAATTCTTTGGTGCGTGCCACATAGAATTTCAAGGCACGCAATGCAAGAACTTAAGCAGGAATCCAAGAGTTTGCAAAGAAATCTGGTAAGACCAAAGATTTTTTAAATGAGTCAGACGTCGCCTTTGGCATTAAGCACTGATGAGTTCATAGAATCAGCTTGGATCAGTGGAAAGAAAAATATGGAGGCGTACAGGATAGAGTGTGATTTCTCCAAATGCCTGGCTGAGGTGATCACCACTAGGAAGGCGGTCTTTCACAAGAGGAACTTTAAAGATGTCCAATGCATAGGCTCAAACGGAGCACCCATTAGTTTGGACAGGACCATGTTCAACTCCCACAACTGGGAAGGCATCTTGCCCAGAGGAAATGTTCTGAAAAGGACCTTGGGGAATTCCTTCACAAGCCTGTGAGACCACATGGAGAGCTTGCCAGGAGCCCTGGTATAACCGGATATTGCGGCCAAGTATACTTTGATGGAAGCATGGGCAAGGCCAGCCGTAGCCAGCAAGAGCAAGTTAGGCAGAAGTTGCTGCGCCATGACGCGCTGTAGAGAGATCTTCTGTGACTGGCAGCACACTGTAAAGTGCTTCCACTTGTGTCTGTAGCATGTAAGTGTAGACACAGCCCCTGGCCTTGGCTAGAATCTTCTTGCATTCAAATGGCAGCAAGAAATGCCTGAATTCTTAGGCTGCAGGAGCCAGGCCGGCAGGTTCAAGGATGTTGGATATTGGTGCAGGGTTTCCCGTCCTTCACTGGATAACAGGTCCGAATGATGGAGCAGCTTGTTGGCCTGGACCACTGACAGGTGAAGAAGGTCCGGGTACCAGATCTGTCTGGGCGACGCCAGTGCAATGAGGATCATCTTGCAGCGGGACAGTTTGAGTGTGTTGCTCACACATAGGAGCAACGGAATTGGCGGGAATGTGTAAAGGAATAGGCCTTCCCACAGGAACGAGAAGGCATTCCCCAGACTCTCGGCCGAAAGAAACCTGCTGGAAATCCGCAGACACTTGGCATTGGCTGTCGCAAACAGGGCGCTGAGAGAATCTGCAATGGTGTTTTGAACCCCTACCAGGTGGAACGAGACTAGAAACATCCGGTGCGCGATGGCCCAGCGCCACATGTTCTGTGCCTCCAGAGAGGACGGGCAACCTCAACCGTCCCAGCTTGTAATACATGGTAGTCGTGCTGTCTGAAGACCATGACCACATTTCCCAAGAGCGAGGCTTTAAAAACTTGACGGCCCAAAACACTGCCACTAGTTCCATGACATCAATATGCAACGCCTTCTACTCCGGGAGCACCTAGCTGACCTAATCACAGAAGCCAATCTAGACTTTATTGCTATAACCGAGACCTGGTTACACATTGCGGCAGGTCCATCACTCATGCTGGCCATTCCCGACGGTTACACCATATCCAGGCAGGACCGAGAAGGCTCCCGTGGAGGTGGAATTGCCATTATATCCAAAATAAACCTATCATTACGGCTAGCCCCTGCCACAACCATGCAATCTTGTGAAACTCTCACTGCGAAAATCCCTATAAACAATACCCAAACTCTATCTATTCACCTAATTTACAGACCACCGGGTCCACTTGGAACCTTCGACGAGGATTTGCATAGCCTTCTGTCCAACAATATCAAAACTACCTCACAATTGCTGGTACTAGGGGACTTTAACCTTGGCTTCAATGACCAAGCAGATGCTCATGCATCAACTATTGCCAATACCCTTAACACCTTAGGACTAACCCAAAAAGTTAACACCCCTACCCATGTGAAGGGCAGAATACTTGACTGGATCGCTGACTCCAACTGCTCAGCCAGAGTCTCATCCATTACGCCCCTATCTTGGACCGACCACTCTCTGGTGTCCTTTAAGCTACTAACCACTAAACCACCCACTCCAGTCCTACAGGTGGCTCCACCCTGCCCCACAAGAAACAAAAAGAATATTACAGTGGATAATATTATTCCCCTGATCCTTCCAACCTTAAATGCACTGCCAGACAACCTTGACCCTAGTGCATTGGTCAACGAATACAACAATATCATGCGTACCACTATGGACAAAGTCGCCCCACTCAAAATGCGAACAAGCAAACCCAAGGCACACTTAAACAAGTGGTTCACGCCAGAACTTAAGGTCCTGCGCTTAACCAAAAGAAAATGCGAATCTGACTGGAAACTATGTCCAACCGAGGAGAACAAAGTTAACTTAACTAACATCTCTCGGCACTACAAAAATGAAATTTGCCTAGCAAAGCGTAACTCTTGCAATGTTCGCATTGCCAACTCCAACTCAAGTATGAAGGAACTCGTCTCCATCCTGAAAGAACTTGAGTCTCCCATTGCCACACCAGATACCTGTATTAAGGACCAGACCTGGTGCACAGATATCCAAACTGCCCAAGCAAATAAAATTACCACGCTGCAAAATAAAATCCAACTAAAAAAGAATCATTAAACCTCCCAAACAAGCCGCCACTCAATGACACCACTAACGACCCAACTAACAAATTCTCCTTCACTAAAACTACCACCTTAGAGGTAGAGAAAACCATCCTTTCCCTCAAACCTTCGAATTGCAAAGGTGACATCTGCCCAGCTCAACTAATAAAAGACGCTGCCAGAGACCTCTCACCATTAATTTCCAAATTGATAAACGCCTCCTTCGCCACAGGCAACGTCCCAGCTAACCTAAAACAATCTTGGGTGCTCCCGCTTCTCAAGAAGCAGACTCTAGACCCCCTCATCCCCACCAACTATTGGCCCATTACTACAGTACCTTTCTTACTGAAAATACTAGACAAGGTTGCCTATACACAAATTCAAAGACACCTTGAACTACATAATCTATTGGGAGCTAGACAATCTGGTTTCCGTCCACTCCATGGAACTGAAACTGCCCTCATTGATTTAAAGACCCAAATAGATGAACTGAGAGATCAAGGTAAGACAGCACTCCTCCTTCTACTTGATCTCTCGGCTGCTTTCGATCTGGTGGACCACAAGGTCCTTTGCAAACACTTGGACACTGCTGCACACTTCTCCACCCATGCCATTTAATGGATTGAATCCTTTTTGAGCGAGAAAACAATGAGAGACTTATACCCTTAAGCAGCAGCCAAACCTTCACCAAACACGTGCAGAGTCCCTCAAGGCTCTTGTGTCTCACCGACCCTATACAACATATTCACTAAACCCCTCTTCGATGATCTGGACCTTCTAGGTATCACCTACACGAATTATGCAGATGATACACAGATTCTCCTCTCGCTTTCTGGGGATCACAGCAAGGACAGGGAGTTGGTGAATAGGGTGTACCTCATTATTCAGGCATGGATGGCACCCCATGGCCTCTGCCTAAATGATAAGACCAAGCTGATCATCCTGGGCACGCAGGCCAATATCAACAAGTTAGGCATGGACTACTCCATGTTTAACATAGATGACAATAGCATTAAGGTTTCGAGAGAAGTAAAAACACTAGGTTTCTACCTCGATTCCACCATGTCTTTCACCAAACAAGTTAACTCCTTAGCTTCCACTACAGCTTATACCTGTAAATTAATAAGAGCAGGTAAACCTTTCTTATCTAACGATAGTTGCATGATCCTAGCGAGAGCCTTAATATTATCCCGACTTGATTATTGTAATGCCCTTTCCAGTGGTGCTAACAAAACTATCACCAAAAGGCTACAAATCTTACAAAATACCTGATACCTGATGGACAAAATAAAAAGAAAAATCTCCAGTAGGCCTACAAGAACTCCCAACTCCAACTGCCAGGTAATTCCTAGATTTAAACTTGCTAAAATTGGCGGTACCAGTTTCCCTGTGCTAGCTGCTAAATGGTGGAATGCCCTGTCACACAACTTGAGAACAGACCAACCTTTCTCACACTTTAGAATAAATCTTATCAAACACCTCAATGACAAAAACATGTAAGGTACTGATAGACACTTGTGTTATGCTACTTTATCTGAATGTATCTATGTATTATTAGAGATATATCACAATTGTAAATAATTATAGTAACATTGTATATAACTGACCGCCTCCCCTTATAGCAATGCCTCAACCTCTTGATTAGATACGATCCCTGCTAAGTCTGTACATACCTTCTCCTTATCACTGTAAATTATGTAACATTGTAATCCTATGTAACATTGTAACTCTTTGTAACACTGTAATTCTATGTAACAATGTAAGCTTTGCATATTCTCTTTACTGCGCCCGGTTACCCTTGGGTCTGGCGCGCATTACAAATAAACAAACAAACAAACAAAGGCCTCTGGAATAAAGTTGGCCTGTATGTGCGACCCAACCTTCCAGTGAGGCGACGGTTGTGACAGTCTCCTGATGCGCAGGGGTCCTGAAGGGAGCTCCCTGTGAGAGCAAATGGACCACCAGCGCAGGGCTTAGCAGAAAGCTCGATTGAGGGCTATCTGTCATTCTGTGAGCCGGAGATCTGCTTCCACCTGGCGTCCAGGAACGCCTGAATGGGTCTCGTTTGTAGTCTGCAATGAGGGGCCAGATGGATGCACAAGGACATCATCCCCAACATGATTGATGGGACCGTGGCCACTTCAGAGGATAGCCTTTGGACTTTCCCCAGGATAGCACGTATCCTTTTCTTCAATGGGGCCGCCAGGCACAAGACTGTGTTGTTGAGCCGAGCCTCCAGGAACAGAGCACCTTGGGAGGTCAGCATGCACGATTTGGGATCGTTTATGGAGAATCACAGAGAGGTTGGAGTCAGGTAGTCTCCGCTGTATGCTGCGCCGCCTGGGCGTGAGAATGAGATCGGACAAGCCAATCATCCAGATAGGGGTAGACAAACACTTCCTTCCAAAGAAGAAACTCTACCACTGGAACTAGGCAGTTGGTGAACACCCTTGGGCCGAATTGAGGCCGATGGGTAACGCCTTGAATTGGCTGTGCCTTCCTTGGACGACAAACCTTAGATCTAGCATCCTCCAGTTGGCTGAGCACATACTGCAACAAGACCATCCGGAACTTCTGGGACCTCAGGAATTTGTTGAGACGATGCAAGTCCAGGATGGGCCTCCACACGCCTGTCTAGGACGAGCAAAGGGACAAGTTCTATTGCCCCTTTCAGCAGCATGGCCTGAACTTTGACGAGATGGGTTCTGTGCTGTTCTTGTCTTGTCATGGGAGGAATGCAGGGACAATTATCTTGGAATGCCAGAGAGTGTCCCTGCTTGATGACGCTTGATGACGTCGAGCATCCATTTGTCCATCGAGATGTTGTGCTTCAAGTCGCCAAATTGAGATAGCCGGCTCCCACTGGGGTGCTGAAGTGAGGCCTCTGGAACTGGGCCTAGTCAGGCTTCCTTCTGCACCTTGATGGCCTGAGCACGACAACGCTATGTGCCTCCCAGGTAGCGGAACAGTAGGGCTGACGGTAGGAAGGGCTGACAACCTTGGAAGTTCAGGAGACCTTCCCTTTCTGGAAGCTACAGGTCTGCCTCCCCTGCTGTAGCGTGCCCAGAGTGTGTGCCATTTCTGTGTCTGTCTTGATGGCAAGAAGGGTCTCGTCCACTGCCTTGCTGAAAAGGTTATCCTGTCGAAAGGCATGGCGACCACCTCGGCTTGGATATCCTGCCTGAAATTCGTGGTCTTTAGCCAACTTTGATGGCGTAGGGTGGCCCTGTTGCCCATCTAATGGAAACCAAAGTCAAGGCCGCCATTATTGTATTGTAGATGCCACTTCCCCTTCCTCTTCCCCTTCCAGAAAGATGGCCATGGCCTCTGCTTTCTTGTCCTCTGGCAGGAAATCGAGGACGGGCCTCAACTTGTACCAGAGCTCTCCGTCGTAGCGCACAAGGATGCCTAGCCTTAACGGTAGAGGTCGCAGTGGTGGTTATGCGCTTTCCAGCTGAATCTGCTTCCTTCCCACCACGTCAGGCAGGACTGAGCAAGAGGATGAAGGATTCGACGACCTCTTCCTCGCAGCAGCTGAGACTACTGAATACAGTCTTGGATGGACCCAGAGGCATTTAGGAGCTGCATCCGGGACCCTATATTTCTTCTCCAGCCTCTCCTTTTTTGTAGGCAGGGAAAATGGCTATTGCATTACCAGCAGCCCATCCTCCCACAGATCATCCAGACTTTCTGGAGGTCTTTCTGGAGGATTCATGGCACTGGAAAAGGAATCAGTACTTTTCCTCTGGAACCAGGTTGAAAAGCTTGGCCGCCTGTGAAATCCTCACCTGGAAAGATCCCACTTCATCCGGGAAGAGTCCCTAGATGGTAGGTCTACATTTGGCGCTCACCGTCTGCAGGGACATAGTCAAATTCGTCCCTACCCTGGGTTCCATCCATATTCCTGTTAGAACCAAATCCTCCACGATAGAGGGCCATGCAAGAGGAGGTGCTACAGCATGCAAGGCACTGAAGGAGGCAGCGCCCGGTGGGGCTGAGACGGTCTTGGTGGACTGGCCACAGGAGCCAAGCCCGGAACCACAGGGGGACCAGGGGCCACAGGCGGTAGTCACTGCTGAATCTGAGACACAATGTCCAAAGAACGATCTCTTGGCAATGGATCTCTTGGAGCCTAAGGCATCAAGATTGGAGCATGAGGCCAGGGGCTTGTAGGGCAGACAGGCTGAAGTGGTGGGGCCGGCTGTGCAAGCAGGCCAACACCACCCTCCATAGGGTGTGAGCCGACATCTTCAAAGACTTCTTACTCCTCTGACAGGATGGCAGAAGCAGAGACAGGGGCTGGAGACACGACCCTCGGAGGACCGACAAGGGTGGCAGGTAGTTGAGGGGGGTTCATGGGCATAGGTAGAAAAGAGATCTAAAGGTGCCTATGTGTACCTGGAGCAGGTAATGCGAGCGGATCAGCCCCTGCCAGGACTGAGAGGCCTTGGAGGCAATGCTGCCATTGTGACTATCGAGATGGTGCCTGCAGTCGTTGACAATCCTTTGTCGACGCTGTGATTTAAAAAACGGTCTTAGTCCTGTCGATGAGGAAGTCTTTAGGGTCGTCAATGATGCTGCGGACTATGAACCATGTTTTCATCAATGGGGATGGCGGCGACGAAGTGGAAAATCTCTGGCTCACGAAAACCGGGGTTACCTTTGTGCCGGTCGCCGATC